>NC_086330.1:239178885-239822421 GCF_032445375.1 Bacillus rossius redtenbacheri | reverse complement strand
TCTATGATATGTAAACGGCACCACTCGTAGCCTATATCCCACGGCTGGTGTAGAGAAGCCTGTTGGGATACGGCTTTCTTAGCGAAGCGGCCATGTTGGTTGCAGAGAGAGGCCGAGGACAAATATAGGACACAACAATTCGCCCCCTCCCTCTGTGGCCTCGGCCTGGATCGTTGCACCTGCCAGAGGTCAGTAACCTGGGCTTCAGTCCCAGGGCTGACCTCCCTACACTGGCCACTGCACTATGCGGAGGCTAGTCGGTAGCGGGCCGGTCTGACCAGCCGGTCCCGTGGTCTGAGGATTCTGGAGGCACAATCTTGTCCCGGTGAGGAGGGACTAGCAGGTTCCTGGGGTTGCGGGGTATTGTTGACAGATCTGTTTTCTGTCTCCATGGCTGCAGGTGAATCTTGTTCTGGGGAATCCATAATCCTCGGTCTTGTAAGGACTCCCTATTCCAGTTGCACCCTGCTTTTAAGGAGGCATCGCTCAACGGCTGTCTCCACGACTGCATGGTTGATTTCCCCTTTGGGGTTCCTCCTTTCTGACGCCATTGAAAACCACTGCCTGAGTTATTTTGGCTCAGCTTGGTTGTGGCCGAGCGTGGGGAAGGAGTTTCTTGGGGTTGCTGGTCTCCTTGCGTCAACACAACCATAGGTTGGTCTCTGTGTTGTTCAGTGCAGATTCCAGGATTAGGGTTAACACCACTTTGATTAGGGGCGTTCGGATCACCCATTCCTTTGGTGCCCCAGTTAAGAGTTCGGCGGGACGTTCGTCCGAAGTGTATAGTTTTATCTTCGAAGTCCAATGTCGCCTGCTGCTGGGTGAGCCAATCTTGGCCCAACACGAGTTCTTCTCGAAGGTCCTTCGCGACCAGACATGGGATCTCCATCTCCACATCGGCTATGCAGCATTGTACCACAGCATTGCCCAGTAAGGTCATGGTGGATCCCTGGGTGGCAAGCTGGGCCATTTGGGGTTGGGACTTAATAGGGGTCCCTGTTCTCTGCACAATACTCTCGTGCACAAAATTAGTGGTGGCGGCTGAGTCGATAAGAGCCTGAATGGGCTGTGAGTCCACTTGCACCTTGACTCTTGGCAGTTCTTGTTGTGGGTGGTGCTGTACGCACATAAGGCTCGGGGTCGGTCTACTTTCGAGCCGAGCTTGGGAGTTGAGGTTTTCTACCTTCGGTGTAGGGGTAGGGCTCGTTGGCACCACTCTTTCCCTCCAGGGGTCTACTGTGTTGAGGCTGTTCCTTTCAGACTGTTGGCAGCGGAGCACCGGGCAGTCTTGATGAAAGTGCTGTTCAGGACAGTGCCAACACTTAGGCAATCTTTTGTTGGGGGTAGCATATTCCTGTACCGGGGTTGGTGGTGACCACGGTTTGCTGGTTACAGTGCCCCTAGTTTCGAGACAGTCTCGCTGCACGGTAGGGGCTCGAACCATAAGTTCGGATAAATTCTCGGGAGGTGGATGCCGCAGAAATGCCCGAAGGTTGGGCCGCACCAGCTCCAACAAGGTAGGAAGAAATTCATTTGGGTCTCTCCCTGGGTGTAGCCTCTTATAAAGTTTTCTTTTCTGTAGTAAGAAACTTTCGACATCCTCTCCTTCCTTTTGTTTGGTACCATATAATTGGGCAGTAAGATTTGCCAATCTTGATTGGTTTCCAAACTGGTTCAGGAAGCTCCCTGTGAACTCTTCCCAGGTGTCATACAGCCCTTCATGGTTATTCCACCATCTAGAGGCTTCCCCAAGTAGTAATGGACCTATCTGGTCCACCCATTCGGTGGGGTGGATTGCATGTGCCCGTAGGGTTTGCTCCCATTGGTGTACAGCTTGCACAGGGTCCTCATGATCCTGACCTCTAAAGGGCCGAGGTACACTTGCAGATCTTGTACTTGAAGGTAAAGTGGGATTCACTCTACACTGGGCGCAGGTAAACGACATCCCAGCAAGGTCCAGTGGTGTATCTTCCCAGCCTAGACAGGCGAGATGGTAGTCGCGCTGACAGGCCTGGCAGGTGACGAGGACTAGGGCTGTCCCAGGGCAGTTCGGCGCAAAGCAGCGCCGGGGAGCTGGAACTGTTGGCTTCTTCTCTACCAGAAGTTGTCTGCAGGGCTGGCATATGTGGATATACGCCTGTTCAATGACTTGTTCCACGATACCAAGGCATTGTAGGTGAAACTGGGCATTGCAGCATACACAGGGAATGCTGGGTCCATCCGGTACACTGCAGCGGGGTGCTGCACAGGATCCAGAAGACATCCTTCAGTTGGGTTGGGCGCCACCAGGTGTTTTCTGCACTCCTGGAAGTGGGTGTTGCTCTGGCTGTGATGAGAAGCTCTAGCGGTGGTAGGTGGTCCTCAGCCTATCTAGACTGACACAGGCCCCACGTTGGGCGCCAAATTGACGTGTCAAGGCAGCAGCGTCGGGTGATGGAGTGGCATGAGGTGGGGCGACAGGCCCCACTGGTAGGTTGGCAGCTGCTCCTTGACGCACAGATATTGGTCTAACCTGCCCTCTTGCTTGGCATGAGCGAAGACAGGGGAGAAGGGGGTAGTAACAGGAGCCTAGAGCGAAATCCCCGAAGGGCCGCTCCAAGGGGGGGGAAAGGAGTCTATAGTGTAATCCTAAAGGCCGCTCCAGCAAAGTATTCCAGAGCGTAATCCCGATGGCCGCTCCGGAGGGAGGGAGGGGGAGAGAGGGAGGGAGGGAGTAGGGAGTAGGGAGTAGGGAGTAGGGAGTAGGGAGTAGGGAGTAGGGAGTAGGGAGTAGGGAGAGGAGAGCAGAGCAGTAAATAAACACCAAATCAATAATACTGCTATATTTCCCCAGATTTCTCTGGGGTAAGGATCTCTCGCTAGGCACATTTCGACCTAGCTTAAATACAGCTCCTTCAGACATTGGTCACTGACAAAGCGACAATCTTTCCCCAATACAGGAAAACAGGCCATCCTGTGCCCTCCCCAGTAATTCACACACTAGGATATTATTTACTTATAACATATATAGCACTGACACACATTTTATATTATACAGTCATTAATAAATCCATATGCACTGCTATAACCGTTCAAAAGATGCGTGCTGCCATCTATGATATGTTCGCGGCACCACTCGTAGCCTATATCCCACGGCTGGTGTAGAGAAGCCTGTTGGGATACGGCTTTCTTAGCGAAGCGGCCATTTTGGTTGCAGAGAGAGGCCGAGGACAAATATAGGACACAACAGGGAATTAGCTCTCACAGATGGGGGAAACCAAACCAAGGCACTCTCTCTAAAGGAATTTAGGTTATAAATAATTCAAGGCCTTCAACACAAAACAAAGAAACGGGGCAGTCCTTCAGAAGAGCTTGTAAAACCTAGCAAGCAGATTCATAGACCTGTAGTTCCCAGACCAATTGATGAAGTACGGTTTGATGGAGTAGGTCACTTTCCTATACATAATTTGAAGGGTAGATGCAGATACTGTACAAAAGGCCACTCTACAGTTTTATGTACAAAGTGTAATCTCAGATTGTGTTTTACTGAGAAGAGGAATTGTTTTCTGTCATACCATATACATTGATGTGCTCCCATGTCAGTATAACTTTTGACTAAGTGATGTAAGATTTTACAAGTATGGGTGTTACATATAAAAAATTAGGTATTTAGTTTTTGTGGGTATCAAAAACATTTTATGTAACTAGGTTATGCTTGGTAAAATCAGCTTATGTAAATTTTATTGTTGCATACTTATATCTTATAAATGTTACATGTTATTGTCATATTTTTGAACCAGACATGGGTGACATAGCTGATAAAATAACTAACAGTTTTATCATTTGAAGTGTTTTAGGTGCAGTATGTGGCAATGTAGGCCTATATTATAAGATACATTGACATCCCTCGCCCTGTGGTCCCTAAGTCCCTGTTGCAAATTGTCCTGAAACTCGCCCTGATTTGCCCGCGTAGCTCCAGTCATACCCGTATCAAGCCTCTGCGAGGCCCCTGGCATTATCCCGAAAAGAGGCCCCTTTCGCAGGAGTGAACATACCCCAAGCAAAAACAGGGGTTTCGGGGTCTTTCCCGGAAAATTTGTATTACAAGGTGCTAAATGGTGCTATTATAGGTGTTTTTTAACCAAAATATTGAATATACAGTTGGAAGAATTGCAATATGTTCTGCTGTTGTTAATTTTTACAAGAATAAATAATAAATTGTATTACATTAACTTAAATTCACTTCCTGCGATACAAAAAACCAATACAATTTCAAAGGTTTTTCAATAAAATATATGTTTTACATTGAAAAAAATACACTGTAAGTCTTTCACTATATATTTATTTATTTAATTTATACTTAACAGAACTAAGTATTATTAATGTTTATATCAGATGACATCAAAACATGCAGTAATAAATAACTAATCTATAATTGTTTTTAAATTATTCAAGCTGCGACTGATTAATTTATGAGGTTATATTGAAATCAATTAATGGTATTTACTGCTGTAAGCTGTAACAATACCAATTTATATTTCAATAATGCAAAAAAGTGTTAATGAAAGATTAAACTTCTTCAAAATCAAGTATAACTTCCCCTTTAAGCACTAACACCAAAGTCTACTTCAAAGTTTTCAACCTCTTGCACATAATGTCTATGCCTATAAATAATTTAAATAGACTTGACGCCAACCGCCGGTGCTCCCTCTGGTCCGCAAAGGTCGTTATGCCACAGCAACACTGGCTCCGAAGTGCGACGAACACGCCCGAGCGCGATCTTCACAAAGTGTAAGAAAGTGCACCGCAACGAACGCCGCGACGACGACAGCGCCCGGCCGGGTGTGGCAATGCGCCTAATTAAACACTTGATTATTTTGTAATTAAAACAACCAAATTAATAACAATTTAAAAGAAGGGTAATTATGTCTAATTGTCTTATAAGCATATGTTGTGTAATTTGTTTCTAAGTCCAAAACTGGTCGGGTCGGTTTTCCCGCGTTCCACGCGTTTAGGCGCGAGGCCGCCGGGCGGTCTCGCGCGCAGTCTTGAACTCGGGCTCCCAGGGGTCGGACGCTCCGCGAACGTCGGGCCAGCACTTCTAGTTTTCTCTTCAACATTTCAGCAATAGTGTAAGTTTCTACAAACCTTCATTTAGCTCGGCGCCGACCCCACTTAAGTCGCACGATACTTCGTGCGACACTTAACTTAATATTTAATTCCCGTTAGGGATTTTGTTTTAACGTAATACGTAAGGCCATGTCCAGTTTAAGGACCGCGTAATATTGGCACGCAGTTTTAGGCTCCAGTAGCCAATTAATTGTTATCATCGAGAATCTTGTGAAAGATTGAATAACTTTCATATTGTAACTTTCTTCATTCTTTAGTGTAATTGGTAACGTGTGTTTTAAGTGACTATCTTGCCACGCATTGAGACTTTACGCGTACGTCGCTCACTGACGTGATTGCATAACTTTTCGAGTCTTTAGTTTTGTCGCAGGCTAGACTGCAAACCACCCTAATCACAGGGACTCCGCTATTCGTTAACTTTGCTGTATAATTTGTTGCATCCGCAACTCCGTGACTGTATGTCAAATCTTACTCAGAGACACGTAGCCACAGCTTCAACCCGTCGATCCACTTTGCAATCTATCCTGGTCGCGCATATTATTCGCCGGCGTTTACGTGTGTCACAGCGGTACGACAACGGACGCGGCCAGTAAAAGGACCATCCAGTGTATCGACGTTGAATAAAGTGCAGTGTTCTGATAATCTGTTCATTAATTATTTTCAAGGCGTCCTGGGTGGCCTAAACAGCCCGGGTAATTTCTGAACGTAATTTCCAAACTCCGAGACGCACTCCTGCCTGCAGCCACGAGGCCGAACCCCCGTTAAAAACCCTGAGATATTTCACATTATTAATAATAAATTTAAAAGCTAAAGACAGGCAGCGGGAGTGGCGTCAGACTTCTTTATACATTTTTTTGAGGCAAAGTCTTTGATGACATCACTAAAGTCTAGCGTTCTAAGTATGTCACATTCGATACTGAGAATGCTCAAACTGTTTAATCTTTCTTGTTGCATAGCACTTCTTTTTATATTTTTAATAATCTTCAGTTTTGAAAAAGATCGTTCACCAGAAGCATTTGACACCATCATTGATAAGAACATTCTCAGAGAAATTTCCACAGTCGGAAATGCTGGCAACAATCCATTTTCATACAGATGATGATAGATGGCTTGTAAATTCAACTACTTTGTAGGAGTAGATCGACACCCAACATCATCACCTCCTTACAAATTTTCTTCGTACGTTACAATATTTCTTTCCCCTTCTGGTTCACCAGTGTTTGCACAATCGGAACCATTATAAAGGTGTACAAGCTGCAAAATGTATTTATTTTCTGTAAGATAACTTTTTAAATGTAGGCATTCTTCAACAAGCTCCGACTTGTTTACATCTTGTTTGTATACAGAAGCAAAATAGTCACAACAAATTTTCAGTTTGTCTTCTTGAAGATCAATTAAATCCTCCAGAAATCCGAATATCTTCATAACTCTTCTGTATGCTTCTGTGCGTATATTTAGATTCAATACCAATGAGTCTATGATTGGAAGGTAGGTCTCAACTCTAAGTTTATCTCTTCCTTTGAGAATAGTATCTGGGTGGCTGCTGTTGTCAAAAAACGTAAGCCGAGTGCTGCGTCTATTTGTTCTGTCCTCAGTATTCTCACTATTTGTGTTTTCAGTTGATGCCAAAGCGGAACTTTCGTAGCTGTCAAAACTGCCTCTTTTCTGTTCAACATATGATTTTAGAGACTCGAGAACTTTAAAAGCTACTGACAGAGTAAGAGTAGGTTTTTGCAGGACTGTGTTGACCTTGTTGATTCTTCCCAAGATATCATTCCAAATGTAAGTGAGAAATACTGTCTCAAATCTTTCCATGCATTTCTTCAAACCCGCAGCTTTTAATTTCGTGTCAGCATACTGCTCGGTGTCATTTCTAATTGCATCCAATACTGACTCAATCACTTCATACCCTTCGCTCAATGCTAAAACAGCATCTGCCCTAGCTGACCATCTAGTGTTGGAGAGTGGTTTTAACTTTTAACTTGAATCAGTCATAGCAGATAGCAAAATGTTCCATCTGCTAGTTGATGCTGAAAAAAAGTTGTACAGTGATTGAATGAAGTCAAAATATTTTGTCGCATTTATGTTGCTTTCTGCTGCTACAACACCAACAAGATTCAAAGAGTGGGAAGAACATGGTATAAATTCTGCTAGTGGGTTTTCTTGTCTGATTCTTGCTTGCAAACCAGTGTATTTGCCACTCATGTTTGATGCATTGTCGTAAGATTGTCCCCGACAATTTTCAAGAAGAATGCCACAGCTTCTCACCAAACCAGTTACTTCTTTGAAGAGTGTTTCGACTGAATGCCCATTAATGGCAATGAATTTCAAGAACCTTTCAGTTGTTTCACTATTTATTACATACCTAATAATAAACGTAAGTTGATCAGTATGTGCTACATCAGGTGTGGAGTCTACACATATCGAGTAATACTTTGACGTGTCCCGTCAACAGCGTCGGGTGATGGAGTGGCATGAGGTGGGGCGACAGGTCCACTGGTAGGTTGGCAGCTGCTCCTTGACTCACAGATATTGGTCTAACCTGCCCTTTTGCTGGGCCAGGGGTAATGGAGGGGTAGTGTCAGGTACAGTGCGAGGAAGAGGTGATAGATGGAGCCTTAGAGCGAGCACCCGAAGGCCGCTCCAAGGGGGGGAGGAGTTCTAGAGCGAGCACCCAAGGGCTGCTCCAGAGGAAAGGGGGGTGGTTCTAGAGCGAGCACCTTAGGGCCGCTCCAGAAGGAAGGGGGGGAGGGGAGTTCTAGAGCGAGCACCCAAAGGCTGCTACAGAGGAAGGAGGAGGGGAGAGGTGAGCAGAAAGCAATAAACCAATTTCCAAATATTTGCTTAATTTCCCCCAGATTTCTCTGGGGTAGGAATCTCTGGCTAGGCCGCCGCCGATCCATCATATTGCCATCCGGGGCAGTTAGTGTGTGCGAGACCAGAAACCGAAGTTTCTATAACTCGCTTAGTGCATTGTAAATCAGGTGCACCCCACACTTTTGTAGAATCACTTGGATCAACGGGCGGGGCGCGTGTCTTGAGGGATAAGTTTGGCACACGGGCCTGTGTGTGCGCTGGTAGGTTGTGTAATGCTAGAAAAAATTACGTGTACCTAATTCGGCGGGGGAGAGAAGCTCCCCACCAGCTAGATCGGCTAACTGGCGTGATGTAGTGTCGTGTTGGTGTGCAATAGAGGCTTGTCGGTGTGCTGTAATTTCAAGTGACCTAGTTAAATTCGGGTGTGGCGTGTAGTGTAAAGCTGGGCAAGCCGCTCCTACGAACCCCTGGGAACACAGAAACATGCTAGGGTAGTTAGCCCATTATTGCATGTAACTAGGTAGTTCAGGCCGTCACTTCACACAGGCATATCATCGTGTGGTCGTGTTGGTGATACGGTAAAAGAAATTACATAGATTAGTAAACACCTGGCCGCCTTAAGGACCGAACTATTGCGTTCCAATATAGTTCGGTCAAAGTTAGGCTAAACCAGTATTGCTGTAGCTAGCCCCCTGGCTGTTGTCTTCTAAACCTGAAAAATAGAAAGTGAAATTAATAAATGAAGGTCGTCCTATTCTATTATTGTTCGAGCAGAGAGATGCCCTCGTCCAGTATTTTTTTTTTTTTTTTATTTATTTAATTTTTTTGTTTTTAATTTATATATATATTTTTTATTTTATTTTATTATTTTATAAATTTTTTTTTTTTTAATTTTTTTAATTTTTTATTTTTAAATCTAGACTTAAAGCTACTGTACAAGCCCCCAGAGCCCTGCCCTGACAGGCATGCATGCCTCTCGGCCCGGATCCCCAGCGAGGGCTGGGGCAGCTCCCTCTGCCAGTTCACCTGCATGATTCTGCCTTGACAAGGTGCTACGACATGTGTGTGGATTGTCGCGCGTGTTGTAGTGGTGTGGCTGTAAAATGTTACGTACCCCGGGGAAGGGAAAATTAATTAGGTGATGATGGATTTACGGAACTAGCTTTTTTAATTCAAAATCCCATGCCTTTCCGAAACGCGGCCGGCACTGGAGGTGAAGCCTGCCAGGCGGGTCTCGCCCTTCAGACATAGGGAGTCAGCCCTAACAACACAGGCAGTGAATCTCCCGGGAGCCAAAACCTACACCTGCGTGCTTCGGACCATTTTGAATTAGCTAGGAGAGAGAAAAATGCAGAGAATGTAAGAAATTTAATTTGCTATTATTAAGTGGTGAGCTAGAAGTGTATTTTATTGTTATGATTCAAAATCCCCCGCCTTTCCGAAACGCGGCCGGCATTGGAGGTGAAACCTACCAGGCGGACCGCGCCCTTCAGACATAAGGAGTCAGCCCTAACATCACAGGCAGTGAACCCGAGGGGGCCGCACATACCTGCGTGCTTTGGACCATTTTGAATCGAAAGAAGTGGAGTTAATGATGCTGAAGTTATTTTGTAGCTTGTATTTATTTATTTTTATTGTTGTTATTATATATAGAAATTATAATTGTTTCACAATTCAAAATCCCATGCCTTTCCGAAACGCGGCCGGCACTGGAGGTGAAGCCTGCCAGGCGGGTCTCGCCCTTCAGGCATAGGGAGTCAGCCCTAACAACACAGGCAGTGAATCTCCCGGGAGCCAAAACCTACACCTGCGTGCTTCGGACCATTTTGAATTGTATAGGCCGTGTAAACTTTAAACTTTAAACTGTAGGCTCTGCGCGGTGTGAACACGCCCGGAGCTGGAATGCGACTGCCTTGGTGTCGGGAGAAAAAACAGTTTTGTTTGGGGGCCCCCAGCGCCCCGACCAATCAGAGAGCTTCTAGGCCTGTGATTGGCCGGGGCCCCGAAAGCCCCCGCACGAGGTGTTCGGAGAGCTATTTTATGTAATTTAAAATTTATTGAAGACTTTTTTTAAAAACTGAATCCATGTCGCTTTCGTTTTGTAATAATTATTGTTTTAATTTAATCGAGGTTTTTTATGTTTTCGTTGCTCGGACGGGTCGTAAATCGCTATTGAATTTATCAGTGCGTTTTCGTGCTGTAGTAAATTTAGGTACATTTTATTATTATTCTTTGATATTATTTCGCGGATGTACGGAATTTTAAGTGCGTTGTGAATAGTTTCGTTACTCGTAAATCTGTTACAGTCTAAAATGGCCCTTAGGAAATTATTCTGTTTAACTTGTAGCCGATTTATATGGTGATTTGCAGCATAGCCCCAGACCTCGCAACCATATAGCAACTGCGGGCGTACAATTTGAGTGTAAAGTTGGAGTTTTTTCCTGCGTGGTAAATTAGGTGCTTTTAACATTGGGTACAGGCTTCTTAAGGATCCTGTTGCAATGTTTGTTGCTCGAGTAATGTGTTTGCTCCATAGTAATGTCCTGTCTAGCGTGAGTCCTAGATATTTTGCCTGTGAAACATTAGGAATAGGTTGGTGAAAAATTTCTAGTTCCCTGTCTGGTCTGCCTCTACGTTTTGAAATTACAAGCGTGGTTGATTTAGCTGCATTAATTTTAATTCGCCACCGAGTGTAGTATTGCTCAAGTGCAGTTAGCTGCCTTTGGACGCATACCATGGCATATCTTAGGTTACCAGATTGTTTAATTATGGCTGTATCATACGCATACATCTGTACGTAGGCGTTTGCATGCGGTATGTCGGCTGTGTAAATATTATAGAAGAAAGGAGAGAGTGGGGAGCCTTGTGGCACTCCAGCTGTAAGTTCGCGAGTAGTCGATTTAGCCCCGTCCAGAGCAACATAAAAGTTACGACGCCATAGATAGTGGGCCACCAGGTATATATATGTGTCTGGAAAATTGAAGTTTATTAATTTTTGAATAAGACCCGGAATCCAGACTTTGTCGAATGCTTTTTCTGCGTCGAGCATTGTCATTACTGTGTAGGCTTTAGATGGGTTATTAAATCCGTCGGTAGCATCTTCAACGATTTTAATTAAGGGGTGGATTGTTGAGTGACCTTTCCTGAAACCAAACTGAATGTCTGGAATCACGTCGTGTTCCTCTGCGTGTGTTTGAAGGCGCGAGAGTAAGGCTTTTTCAAAAATTTTACTCATACTGTTTAGAAGACTTATAGGTCGCCTGTTTTCTGGGATGGCTGGGTTTTTCCCTGGTTTAGGAATTGTGATTATTTTTGCAAGTTTCCAGGAATCGGGGTAAGTTTTGTGTGTTAGTATTGCGTTGAATATCGCCAGTAAATATTCGAGTGCCTCTAGAGGGAGTTTTTTAAGTGTTTCGTAATTTATTGCGTCCGTGCCGCCTGATTTGTTGTTCGGACTGGCTTTAATTAGCTTTAAAAGTTCCCTTAACGTTATGGGTTCAGGAACAGACTGCGTGCCTGTTTGTAAAAAGTTATTTACCGCCTGTGTTGTTGTTAAAGTGAAGTTTCTGTCATTTACGTCTGTGTTCGGGGAGAATTGTTTCTCCAGTAGGTCTGCGACTGCGTTGGCCTTGTCTTCTGCGATGTATTTAGCCCCGGTGGCTGTTATAATAGCTGGGGTTGAAATAAATTTTTTGTTGCCGCGGAGCCTGCGAGATAGTTTCCACATTTCCTGCGGTTTTGTGGCTACTTCGTTTATTAAGTTTCCGAATTGATTTATTTTTTCCTGTTTTAATTTGCGCTGTACGAGATTATTCAGTCTGTTGTATTCGTTTCTGGCTTCTGTTGTGCGGAGCCTTTGTGCTCTGTTTCTGGCTTGCCGCCTAAGAGAAATGTAATAATCCAGATCGGGGTAGTGTGTTCGAGTGAACTTCCTTTTTGTTTCAAAGCGAGAGTGTTTTTTAATGGCATTTTTTACTGTGTCCGTGAAAAGTTTTACGTGTGGATTTATTTCCTCGGGTGAATTTATTTCGGGGGGCTGATTTAGGGTGTCTATAAGTTCTATCTTAAACCCGTCCCAATCTGTAATCTTTAGTTTATTATTAAAGAGTTGTATGTTGGATGTAGCATTAAAAGTTATTTGTGTTAGCACCGGTAAATGATCGGAGTTTAGTTCATCTAAGGTTTCTGTATTTATCTGAGCGTTTGGAATGTTGGTTAGGGCTATGTCTAAAATTTCTGGGGTGCCACCATTTACTGGATAGCATGTCGGGGAGTCAGGCGCAATAATGATGTAGTTTCCTGCAACCGCGTGGCCGTGTAGAATGTTCCCGTTGGCGTTTGTTTGGGTGCAGCCCCAGTCAGTGTGTTTGCTGTTTAAGTCTCCTGCTATAAAAAATTGATCTTCGACTTCCATTAATTTATTGAGGTCCTGTGGTGTGAGTGGGTCTTGTGGCGTCTTGTATACCGCGGACATGCAAACATGCGAATTATTATTACGGACGTTTATGCTGGTGGCCTCAATGTGTTGTAGTCCATTTATTGTTATCGGGTGGTGGTGAATTCCGTGTTTTATTAGTATGGCTGTACCGCCGCCGTGGAGTGCGGGGCGGTCTGTTCTGTATATTGTGTAGCCGCATATGTACGCTCGCATGTGTGGTTTTAGAAAAGTTTCAGAGATGAAAGCGACATCGATTCCGTATACAAAAAGTAACTGTTCCAGTTCATATATTTTATTTTGGAGGCCGTGTGCATTGAAAATTAGGACCTGTAAAAGCTTCCCCGGGTTCTGTGCCATTTTAAGGTGTAGCGAGATTCAGGATTGCGGATAGTAAGATCATCTGTCGCTTCGATGCGTCTGTTTCAGCTCGGATGGCGGCGTAGTGTGGCGAGAGTGTAGCAATGAGCTGTGAGAAATTGCAGAGTTTCAGAATCTCTGCCAGCTCGAATAGATCACCGACGGTGTTACCTTCTACTCTGTTCTGCGCTGGAGTGTGTGTGGTGCGTGGTTCCTTCACGGCTTGCGAATATTTACGCTCCGATCGTGTCAGCTCGGTGGTTGTTGTTTGCGGCTGTGTCTGTGGCTTGTTGACCACCTGGGCGCGCGGCTGTGCGTGAGCGGGGCGGGTGGGGGGGAACTCCACCTGGCTGTGCGTGGCTGGCGGTTGTTGTTTTGTCTGCGCCTGTGTCTGCACGGATTGTCGCTATGACCTACTCGTGACCATTTTCAAAAATACTGGACACTGCTTCCATGCTGCAGTGTGTCCCCGCACTTTACAGTTAAAGCAGAATTTATCTGCGTCGTCAGCTTTCGGGCAGTCCTTTCGGGTGTGATTTTCGCCACACCTGACGCATCGCGGTGGCTTACTGCAGCGAGTGTGGGTGTGATCAAATTCACCACAGCGCTTGCACTGGGCGATGTCTTGTGGGCGGGCCTGGTATTTTTGAATAGTCACTGTCGTATAGTGAAGTGTACGAACGGCGAGAATGTTGACGTCAGAGGCCGCGACTGTCGCGCAGAAAGTTCCCGACCTAAATCGTTGTTGCTGCCCTGTGGCGTCTGACCGGGTGACTTCGAAATTACGCACGTCATGAACTACGAATCCCTTCTCCGTCAGTTCCGCGGCAATGTCGGCCTCGACGACCTCCGGGTACAATCCCTTAATAACGACCTTTGTGTTGCGCTCGTCGGGATGCGCAAACGTGTGGTGGTAGATGTTGTGGCCTTTCAGGTATGAGAGAGCTTGAGAGTAGCCCTCTCTGTTCTCAAATGTCAGTCGCAGCTCTCTCCTGCGCGTGATCGTGTTCCTGAACGCGATTCTGTGTGTGTTCAGGAAAGTTGCGATCTCCTTGAGCTTCGCAACTTCCCTGACCATTATCGGTACACCCCTGTACCGTGTGCCGGCCGCGGTTGTGGTCTGTGGTTGTGCACTTGTCTGTGGTTGTGTGTCGGCAGGCAAATTTGCCAGCACGCCGTAGCTGTTCTGCAGCGGGATTGCGGATGTCGCTGCTGTGTGTTGTTGTGCGGAGCCGCGCCTCGAAATCCGCGCGTCCTCACTGTTCGCCAGTACCGTCTCCCGACGCCTACCGAGTGATGTGCTCCGGTTTCCCCTCAAGGCCTTTTTACCCGAGACCTGTTGGAAGTCGATCTCATCGTCAGCGCGTTCGCGTTTGGCGTTAGCCTGTTGGGTTTCCATGGCCTGTTCGTGTGTAGTTGTACTCGTACTCGCCATGATCCCTGTCCCTGTCGCGGTTCCGATTCGCGGGCTATCCGACCCGCCGGGTCGCCTAATACCTGAAGCAGTGGTGGCTGACATACACTGATATGAACAGCGAAGCTAGGCCTTAGAGAGGCTGTCCTCTCTGCACCACTGCCTGGTGCGAAGTGGTGTCTGGCTAGGCACATTTCGACCTAGCTTAAATACAGCTCCTTCAGACATTGGTCACTGACAAAACGACAATCTTTCCCCAATACAGAAAAACAGGCCATCCTGTGCCCTCCCCAGTAATTCACACACTAGGATATTATTTACTTATAACATATATAGCACTGACACACATTTTATATTATACAGTCATTAATAAATCCATATGCACTGCTATAACCGTTCAAAAGATGCGTGCTGCCATCTATGATATGTTCGCGGCACCACTCGTAGCCTATATCCCACGGCTGGTGTAGAGAAGCCTGTTGGGATACGGCTTTCTTGGCGAAGCGGCCATGTTGGTTGCAGAGAGAGAGGCCGAGGACAAATATAGGACACAACACTTGGCCTCCTTAAACATGTGTAATATTGTAAATGCATAACCTTTTTCCATTTATTTTGTAAGCCTTATGACTTGTCCAATATCTTTGTACAATTGGGTATGAAAAATATCCTAAGGATGAAATAAAACAAACAAACAAACTACGTTTTCAGGTCCGCATCCGAGTTATTTCGCTTCTGCGCCATTGTAGAAAGATCTTAAAAACTACTACGGAACTGGGCCTCATATGAATAAACAGTAGGCTAAATTTCTCATGCTATTGCTAAGCCCAGTGATACAAATCACTTACCGTTACTGTACACACATTTTACAAAACGACAATTTATTTGTAGTAACAACACAGGAAACAAACTTTCGCTTATCTCATAGCCCAGCGCAGAACTGTTTCTTTACGCAGTAGATCGATTACTCGATAGGTAAAACGCACATTGTTTAAATGTACAGCCAACAGAATGCGCGCAGTGCACCTGCACGCTGACCACCATTCGACAGCTAGCTGCTTGATACGATTCCTTTCGATTGGTTTGCTAGTGTGTAATGTATAAATTATTAAAAACGAAAAATATATACGTAATGTAAGAAATTATGTATCATCGACTATTTTTTATTCCTCAAGCCGGAACAAGAAATATTTTTCTTGCAATTGTGAATTGTCACACACTTGTCACAGACAGAACAATTGTAGTGTGTGTTTTCTTTGGCGATGGTGACTTATGTGAGGCAGACTGAGGCCCCCTGGGGGGCGAGGCCCCCGGCGGCTGCCGGGTGTGCCTATACGTTAATACGGCACTGGCTCCAGTCGGAGAGATAGTGGAGTTCAGGCCAACGTGGCCGGGACCGGGGAACGTAGGACCGGGAGGGAATCTGGTAGAGGTTAGCGGTTCTGGATAAAATAGAAAGGAAAATATGTTGCTGTCCGTTTCCACGAGCTGGTTTATTCCGCCGAAGCCCTATCGCATCCTGGCCGGCACGTTGCAGGATGAACGTTCTCCCTCGCCCCGACCCGGACTCCCGGAAATGCACTTAAAGCAACTTGTACGATACTTGATATGACTGCGGAGACAGTCCTGTGACGAAACTTGCTGGTTACGATAATTCAGCCTTACCGAGTAACTCATACGCGGCCTGATATGACTGCGGAGACAGTCCTTTGGCGAAACTTGCTGGTTGCGAGAATTCAGCCGTACAAAGTAACTTATACGCGACCGGATATGACTGCGGAGACAGTCCCGTGACGAAACGTACTGGTTGCGAGAATCCTGCCGTACTTAGCACGCGCCTCGAGCGGAGCGAGCGAGAGCACATCTGCCCTGCTCGGAGACTGGCGAACGACTGCCTCCCCGCCCGCCCGCGCGCTGCTATGAGCGGGCCGCGGAGGAGGGGAAGGGGAAGTAGGCCGGCGAGGGAGAGACGCGACTCGCAGCGGGCCAGGTTGCGGATGTTACAAGCACTGCAATTGAAAATATATTTAAAATATTTAAACACAAATATTTTAAGAATTATGAAAACATTATACATTACTATACAAAAGACGTAAACACAAGTTATTAAGAATTATGAAAACATTACGAATTACTATATAAAACGCAGCCGCTCGTGGATATTTACAACAGGAAACACAATGACTCGATAATTATAAAACAGTAGAAATTATTTAACAAAACACATGGTCGTTTGTGGATGCTCCAGGGCGCACGCGGGTGCATCCCTGATCGTAGACACTACACTGCACTTAAGAGGCACTAATGGGGAAAATACCTCCCTTAGGCCCACATTGGTGGACAGGTATGGCCTCTATGTCTAGGAGGGCACGACGACGGTCGTCAACATAATAAAATAGATGTAAATTGTGCTGTTTCTGGCAATGTATCTCAAAAGATACAACTTATTAAATTCTTATCAATTGTCTTATTAATTTTGACGTCGTACCGACCATGGCCTCTAAGCCCGTGCTCCTACCGCCAGTACCGGATCCCGTTTTCGGAGTGCACCCCTAGCCCAGCCGGATTGAGTAAAACAAGCGCCCCGGGCGTGACCTCAATAAACTCGAATAAACTTCAGTAGACGAGACTCCAGGGACTCGATTTCATAAAACAATCAATGAAACAGACACTAGAACAATAGTAATTATTCATAAGCATTAAGCAAGTGCGTCGTAGGTAATCCGTGCGAGCACCGCACACACGGAGTGGGCAACGAACCTCATTACCAGTCGCCGCGGACACTGGCCATAATTACAGTGCCCGTGAACCTGATCAAGTCAGGTTAGGAGAAATCCAACCTAAACAATTTACATTGAGACAATTTGTCACTATATTGACAGTCGTCAACATGGTGCGACATTTCAAATCATTAAATAATACAAAACAAGTGTTAAGCCTTAAGCACCCGATTACCAGGTGCTAGATTTTATTTAAGCTTCTGGAATGTGTTTTTTGTTATACTTGAACCAATTAATATAATATGAGATTTTTGCGTCGTCTCACAAGGGAAGTGAAAGTCCCCCCCCCCCCCCTTTCGAGGCGGCCATGTTCGGGAGTCTCGAACCACTCCGCGCCGGGTCAAGACGTGTTCGTCCGTGAGCAGCCTTCACCTTTGTGCTCACTGACCACTCCTTCTGTAAGTAATGTAATCACGTAACCTTCTAATTCGCTGCTGCTCACGTCGACTCGGCGTGTATTCTGCGGAACCGGGCCTATCCCGACCGTCTTTTTAGTGATTCCGCACCGCGTCGCGGATCACATCACTTACGGTACTGGCCGGCTCCAGCCACAGTGTTTTTTAGTTAATTCGCCGCGCATACGCCTGCCGGCTCCAACGTCACGTAAATGTTACAGCTAATTTAGGGTCACGTTCGTCGAGCCCTCCCAGACTCATTAACTCTCTGCGCTGGTCGTTTCCAGCACACATTAATCACGTTCCCGCGAGACTGCCGCGGTAAAATCCAAGGGTTGTTGTAGTGTTGTGTTTTGTTTTAAAGTGTAAATGTAATACGGCGTAGATGCCACACAGCACATTAGCGCAGTTTATGTAGCGACTTTGTACTGCATAGTGTCTGTAGGGCATACCAGGTACCCACGCGTACCACTGGAAAGTACGTGAATTAAACACCCTTTAATATAAACTGTGTAGTCTACCGTCAATCTGCACCCTTCCGTCCTCCACACGGCCGAGCGCCGCAACTCAGGATAGGTTTCAAGCCGCGTATTTGGCGGGGAACGTGGGGGCAGAGTACCCACGACCCACCATCAATGGCCTAGTATTGCACTAGCCTGGCGCCCTCCGGACATCAGCAGCACCATGAAGCCCGTAGCGCCCGTCAGGTACCTCCCAGGCCTTATGGTCGGGTGACGGCAATTTGTGTTTTTTTTGTAAACAAAAATTGTAAAAAATAATTTGCATTTTATAATTTTGCCAAGAAAAGGGTTAATAGATACAATAAAAATTGCAAGTATGAGAATAATGACAAACGGGCGAAAGAAATAAGCAGAGCAATTGCAGAAATGCTTTGCTTGAAGGAACTACCATATAGATTTGTGGAAAGTGAGGGTTTTAAAGTTTTGATGAACAAGATATTATGTCCAAAATATGACATCCCAGGTAGAAATTTTTTTGCCAATTCTTTGATACTACCTGAAATGTACGAAGAAGCGAAAGCAAAAATAAGTGAGATATTGACTAGAGCAGATGAAGTATGCATCACCTCAGACTTATGGACAGCTGTAGGAAATAGGGATTACATCTCCATTACTGCACACTTCCATGACCCTGACTTCAAAAAGTATCATTTGCTCTTGGAAGTGATGCCATTTGAAGGTGCTACACACAGTGCCCAATTGATATTATGAAAACTGCTTTTGCACAGTGGAATATCTCAACTAAGGTGAAAGTAGTAGTCAATGACAATGCTGCGAACATGGTTGCAGCAGTAGCAAAACTCAGTGTTGTGCATGTGGGTTGTTCAGCTCATTCAATCCAGCTGGTAAGTGAACTATTAGGTATGTTACTAAATTTATTGTAGAGATTTCCTATCAATCTGCTGAACTTAATTTTTGATACTTAATGGATCAGTTTCATGATTAGGATATTCTACTAGTAATTTTATTCATTTTATGTAGGCCTATTTACCATTTATTTTTGTTTTAGGTTGTCAATCAAGCAGTTTTGAACCATCCAAATGTACGAAAGCTTCTCAAAATGGCAAGACAACTTGTTGGGTTTTTTAAGCATTCAACATCTGGAATGAAGGCTTTGAATTCAGCGCAGTTATCATTGAGTAAAAAAAATTGCTTATTACAAGATGAACCCACTAGATGGGATTCAGCATTTCTTATGCTACAGCGGCTTGTTGAACAGAAAGATGCAGTTGCAGGTTAGTGTATTTTCATTTCATTTTATTCTATCCCATTTTTCCATATTTACAACATTCTTAAACAAGCCTTAAATGTACCTTTTCGTAAGATAACTTTTTTATTGTTTCAGTTGTAGCAAATAAATTCCAACAAGTTACAAACTTGCAACCATCAGACTGGGTCTTGGCTGGCAATGTCCTAACAATTTTATCTCATTTTGCTAAGTTCACAAATGAGATCAGTAAACGAGACACATCTAAAGCTGATATTTGGCCTTTGATTCATGGCCTGAAATCAGTTTTACTTGACTTGCAAGAAGAACTGGAAAAACAAAATGTAACAGGTTTATTGAATAACCTACATTCAAAGCTGGTAAGATGGTTTCCACTTTTTGACTCCAAGGCTAATATTTTGGCAACAGTGCTGGATCCTAGATACAAATACAGTTTCTTCGATGATGATGATGAAGACATTGACAACACTTTGAGAAAGTGCAGAGAACTGATTTCCGAAGAAATTTCTCTCATTGAACCTGCTGCTATTTCCAAGAATAGTATAAACTATGATGATGATGATGATGATGATGATGATGATGATGATGATGATGATGACGATGATGATGATGATAACAACAATGAATGTGAAAACTGTGACAGAAAATCATCAACGCTCTCTTTTGCAGGTTAGTAACTAAATTTTAATGGATCAAAAATTTTAATAAAAATTTTTTGTATAAGAGTCGATTTTTTATGTCCATTGTTTTATTTTCTAGGTAACCAAAAGACTGATAAGTCAGAAGGCCAAAAACAAAAGATTCGCAGTTGGTGAAACCAGTGTTGAGAGTGAACTGAATGACTCTCTTAGCAAGTCTCCTGTCAGCTATGATACATCCCCGGCTAGTTTCTGGGGTTCTTCACCGTACAAGAATCTCAAGAGATTGGCCAAATTCTGGCTTGCTGTACCAGCTGGTTCAGTCTTCTCTGAACAAGTCGTGTCACAAGCTGGACTTATTGTTACAGATCACCACAGTCTATTGCTTCCTGAACATGTAAACCAATTAGTGTTTTTGAAACAAAACTTGCACTATCTTAAGTAAACCCATACAGCACACAATGTTTCAGTAACATGTCTGTGATATTGCAGTAACATTACTATGTTTCGAATAGATTACATTTCATCTGTCATGTTTCTGGAATATTTCATAAACATTTCATTGGACACATAGTACTCACGTCTATAAATGAAGTTTCAGATACATTTCAGCAAGATTCCTTTGGCAATATTACATTGTGGTTGATTCTGAAATGTATCTGAGACATTATATTGAAACTTCCCATCATGCTTGTTGGCGCTAAAGTTTAGAAATCTTTGTCTTTGTGTATTATTTTTTTGTTTTGGCGCAGTATTTTGGTACTTGGATTTTTAATAATATATAATAATAATTTACACCTGCAATTGGGCTTCCGCCCGGTGGCAAGGAGTTCCCACCCCAACTACCCTCACTCCTCCCCCCTCTGGAGCCTCCTTCGTAAGTCCTTCCCTCCTCCCAGATCCAGTGTCCTCCCCTCAAGTTCGTTCCACTCACGCCCCGTCCTCACAAGGAATACCTGTCTTCCTCTCTCTGTCCGTCTCCATTCTCTCTGAATCTTCCACTCATGATCCCTCCTTCCTCGATACAGCCCTCTGTGCAACCTAGCTCCCAGCTTTCCCCAGCCCCCCTCCCCCCCACGAATTACCTTATTCATTCTCACCAGCCTTTCCACCTTCCTCCTTTCTTGCAGTGTGTCCCACCCCAGCTCCTTCATCATCACCGATGGTCTGTGAGTTTCCCCCATCCTGCCTTCGCCTTCCCTTCTCCTCCACATATTCATTACCCATCTCGCTGCCTTGCGCTGCACCCTCTCCAACTCCTCAATTTCCTTCTCCACATAGGGGTCCCACACCGCCGCGGCATACTCCAACACTGGCCGTACCAATGTCACGTACGCCTTTTCCTTTACATTCCTACCTGTCCCTTTCAGTGTCCTGCTAAGCAGCCCTAACCCCATTCTGCCCTTCGTCACCACCTTCTTGACCTGCTTTCCCCACCCCAAGTCGTTCTGCAGGATCACTCCCAGGTATTTATACTCCTCAGCTTCCTGGATCACCTGTCCCTTCCAGCAGTACACTTTTCCCTCCACCCTTCTCTTCCTCGTGAACCTCACCACCTTTGTTTTCCCTACATTTATACCCATTTCGTTTTCCCTCGACCAGCACTCCAGTTTCTGCAAGTCCTCTGCCAGGTGCGCCCCTTCCCCCACAGTTTCATATAGCACACAATCGTCCGCAAACAACCGCAGCCTGCTTTTCAACCCCTCCCCTACATCATTCATCATGATCAGGAAGAGCAGGGGTCCCATGACACTGCCTTGTGGTACCCCTGACATCACATTTCCCTCTTCTGACCATTCCTTACCCACTCTCACTCGCTGGATCCTGTCCCTCAAGAAGTCCCCTGTCCAATTTACCACCCTCCTGTCCTCTATCAACCCCTCCACCTTTTCCATCACCCTCCTGTGCGGCACCCTGTCAAACGCTTTCTCAAAGTCTATAAAAATAGCGTCTACCTGCTTTCCCTCATCCACTGCCTCCACCAAGTCCTCCAGCAGCCCCGCCATCTGCGTTTCACAGGAGTAACCCCTCCGGAAGCCGTGCTGCCTCTCATCCATCCAGTCCCTTTCCTCCACCCTTTCTACTATATAACTCACTACCAGCCTCTCCATCACCTTGCCTACGTTTGACGTCAAGCTGACCAGCCTATAGTTGGCTGGATGTGCCTTATTTCCACTCCCTTTATAGATGGGCACCACCACAGCCTCTTTCCACTGCCTCGGCAGCTGTCCCTCCTCCAGTGACTGCGCATACAGTACTTGCAGGTACTTTCCTATCACCTTCCCTCCCAGCTTGAGGTGCCTGTTCCCTATCCCATCTGGCCCAACCGCCTTCCTCACATTCAGTCTCCTCAACTCCCTTAATACATCATCCCTCCGTATTTCCAACCCTCTCTCTCCCCCTGACTTCTCCTCTTGTGCTCCGCACCATACTCCCCCGTTTACAAAAACCGATAAGTATTGTTCCTGCAGTAAACGAGCCTTTTCCAGGTCACTCACACACTCTTGCTCTTCTCTCCCCTTTAATACTGGCAGTCCCTTCTCCCCCTTTACTCTCCTAACATATCGGTACAGATCCACCCAGTTTCCCCGCCCCCCTTTCTCCATCATCCTTTCCATGTACGCATCCCGTGCTTCCCTAGTTTTCTTTCCCAGTTCCTTCGCCAGCTCCTTCATTTCTGCGTTTAGCCCCTCCCCTCCACGCTTCTTGGCTCTTGCGTGGAGCCTCCTGCACTTTCGCTTTAATACCTTTACCTCCCGTCCATGGTAGGGCGGGTCGCCACCCTTTCCTACCCTCCTTTGGGGTACGAAGCACTCCACCATTTGATCCAATATGCCCCTCAAAACCTCCCACTTCCCTTCTAGTTCTGCAATCCCTTCCCACCTACAGAACTCCAATTCAAGAAATGCCTCCGCCCCTGCTCTATCCGCCCTGCTCCACTGTCTTAACACTTCCTTCCTACTTTCCTTCACCTCCCTCCATCCCATATCTATCTCCACCACCGGGATTTTGTGGTCACTGATGCCCTCCATCACCGTAGTGCCTACTACTACCTCCACAGGCCTCACCAGCACCACATCTAGTATGTTCCCAGATTCCCCCTGTCCTTCACCATTCCTCATCCTGGTGTTCTCCCCCACCACCTGCTCCAGTCCACTATTTACCAACTGGGTTGCCCATCTTTGCTCCCTCACCCCCATTTCCTCTGGTCCTTGCTCCCACACCACCCATGGCATGTTTAGGTTCCCCGCCACTATCACCCACCTATCCTCCCTCAACAGGGACAGCCTGTCCTTTACCCCTTGTATAACTGCCTCCCCTTGCCCTGGGGGTCTGTACACTGCCAGCAGCATGAAATCTTTCCCTTTCCCTTTTATTTTCAATTCCATTATTTCCACACTTTTCCCCACCCATTCAATCTTTCCTACTAGTCCCTCATGCACACATACCATAATCCCTCCTCCTGTCCTGTTCCTGTCTCTTCTAAATATTTCATAATTTGCCCCCTGCAGTTCCCCATCCCCTATTTCCTTGTCCAGCCACGTCTCTACTGCTATGGCAATGTCCACCCCATATGCTTCCACGACACTCCAAAACTCATCCAACTTTCTATAGACACTCCTACAGTTTATCACCGCCACTCTCACCCGCTTTCTTCCTTCATTCACTTCCTCTCTCCTGATCCCTCCACTCCACCTCCTTCCCTCTACTCTTTCCGCCCCCTCCATTGACAGTCCTAATCTCTCACCTTCCCCTATCCGCTCCCTTTCCTTCCCCTCATTTCTCCGTTTCCCGAATGGTCCCCCCTCCTACCACCGCCCTACACATTTTTTCGACCTCCACCTCCAGGAACCTGTCTAGCTTGCCTTGCCCTCTCTGACTAAGATGGATGCCATCCTCGCTGACATCTACCTCCCCTAGGTGTTTTCCCACATTCACATATCTTCCTCCCATCTTATCACAAATTCCCTTCATCTCCCTGTTTGCCTGCTCTATCCGTCCTGCCGGGACTCCTTTCCTTGGGAGAACCCCATGAACTACCAGGCCCGTCTCCTGGCCCCATTTCTTTCTTATTTCCCTCACAAGGTTTTCCAATCCCTCCTTCACATGCTCTACTCCATCCGCATAAATTACATCATTAGTTCCGCCCTGTATTATCACTGACCTCACATTTCCTTCCCTCCTCATGCTCCTTACCACTTCTGTCAAGTCCCTCAATCTCCTTCCGCCCCTTAATGTTCTGTACACCTCCTCCCCATGACCCCTAACCCTAACTCCCCTCATCATTGAGTCCCCAATCATGAAAATTTTCTTCCGCTCTCCTTTATCCTCCTCTACTCCTGCAATCTCGCTTCTCCCCAACAATTTCTTCCTCCTCACTATGTCCACCTCTTCCCCCCTTTTCCTGTCCATCTCTACTGTAACAAATCCTTTCCCACCCTCTTCCAGCCCCTCAGCAGCATTCCCACCTGCTTCCAGGTCCCCGTTTCTCACCACATCAGCCCAGTGGTCTCCTCTCACCCATTTGTCTTTCCCACCAGTCTTTCTACCCACCACTCCCTCCTCCCTGTCCCTCATCAACACTTCTGGTTTCCCATTATTTGTCCCCTGCCACACCCTCTTCCTGTCCCCGGTCCTGTACCCCCCCTGTGTTTTCCTCTGTTCCTCAAGGGACCTCAATTTTTCCTCTAGATCCCAACACCGGTCTCTTTCCCTGTCTCTATCTCTTTCCGCATTTAGTCTTTTCAATTTTCCTTCTTCTACCTCCTCCTTCAAGTTCCTTACTTCCGCCCTCAGCGAATTTACCAGTTGGCCTAGCTGGCCCAATTCCTTCTCACACTTTTCCCAACCTGTCCTCATCGAGTCCACTTCCCTCCTGTTTTCATTTACAAGTCCCTCCATTTTCCTCTCCCTCCCAGCTAGGTTCCTTTCCAATTCCCTTTTCCATCTGTCACACTCTTGACAAGATTTATCTCCTCCTCCTTCCACAATCCTTCCATTTAGCATTTCCATTATCCACTCCTGCATCTCCCTCCACCCAGGCCTCACTGCTCCTCCTAACCTCACTATCTCCTGTCTCTGAATAGTATCCCCTTTTTCCTTCGTCCCCCACAATCCCGTGCACATGTCTTCCCCCTTTTCAACCAACATTTCCCTGTCGGCTTTCTCCTTCTCCCCATTGCATTTGTCACACCACCACACTACATCCACTAGGCTCTCCAGACCCGCCATTACCCCGCCGCACTTTCCGTGAAACCACCCGTGGCACCCATCACACTGCACTCCCTCATCCCCCTTTTTCCACACCTTCTTACAGCCCTTACATATAACCTTACCTCCCATCCTTAATAACAACCACCTAGCCACGTGTCCTTGCCACCGAGCTTCGCTCCGAATTTCAAGTTCTCCCTATTCAAACCCCCTTTCACGCAACTTGTGTTGACTTTAGAAAATAACACCGCACTCAGTTTAAAACTCCATCACACGCCTCAGCAGAAAATTTCAACTATAAACGTCCTAATTAACACAGCCGAGAACACCACACATCCAACCGCGCCGCCATTTTATGTGGTGAATAAATTGTAAGTTTGTACATGATTTATTTCATGTTAGTTTACTATTTTTTGTTTTCACTTTCGCACTTAAGCAAGTACCGGTATAGAAACAATCTTTTATGCGTCTTCGAAATGTGTAAAGCTGTAGGTTAAGGAATGTCGGTATGCTTATTATGCTCAAACATTCCCGTGCCATATTTATATGTGCGCTGTTTTCAGTCTGATTTTTAATTTATGTGATGCATTAACAGGATATTCGCGATTTAATAAAATTGCTAAAGCATCTAACAAGTTTTCTACTTACTGTAGCTATGCCGCTATATGGTCGTTGACTGTAGAACACGAATGCTAATGTATGGGTTAGTCCCTTTAATGTTATCTTTAGTTAAAAATCACAAGTATAGGCTTATAGGTTCCTAAATATTTTGGTTTTAATAGCATTTGATTAAACCAATTTATTTTATTCAGTTATCACCTTCGGGCTTTTATAATATACTTAAGTAAATATATTTCATTACCTATAATATGTAGTTAAGGGTAATTTATGTTTATTTACTGTGCACAACACATAAATTAATTATGTTGTGTTTATTTTAATATAAATATTGAAGTGTTTAATTTGAAATAATTTACAATTCTACGGGTTAAGTAATTATTTTTATTATGTTCCGCACTCTGTAGTACTTACATCGTATGTTGTAGGCCTACGTATTACTATTAACGGAAATTTAATAAAGCCTGCTATTATATCTGGCTTGTCATAAATGTAATTTATTGTAAGTGAATGCACTAGGCCTACACATATAATTCGACAGCGGTTTCATTAATTGCCATTTCGCTTAACAAAGTTATTTCTGCAATCTGGCCTTCATTTTATTGGTGGGCTGGAATTGCTGCGCAAAATACCCTAATTGAAACAAATTTTGTCCTTTACCGCAGAGAAGGTACAAGTCTTTGAGTTGTGTTGTACTAAGCATAAGCATCATTGGTATTTCTATTTAAATTAGTTTTTCTTATGCTAAATTATGGTAGTAACCAAGTATGTTTGATTTGGAGAGTTTGACAAAACCTAATTCCATCCATTATATGACAATAAAGGAAACATATTTAATGATGATTTATTTGATTACATGTGTATAGTTATGTAGTGGTAGCAATTTAAATAATGAAAATAAACATTATATGTGCACTACAAAGGATAATATTGAGAATCTGCTCAAAAAATTACTAGAAATTTTAGAGTATTATTGCACAAAAATATGGGCTGAATTGTAATGATGTAACATCACAGGCACTGTTCACACAGACACTTATTAGGAAATCATTAGGATTTAAATTTAAGTTTTCTTTTAAAACTTTGCTTAAAATGTGTTATTATACAATGTCATGGGCCTCTTTGCATTAACCAGACACCATTAAATTGATTATTAGGAATGTAAATAGCATGTTAAGAAATTCCCAGTGAAGAAGTATTCCTGCTTAATAAGTTTGAAAAAAAAATGCATAGGTTGCAATACAAATTTGTCCCTTTTAAGATGCTTTCAGTTTTGAAATTTATCATTGGCATCAGAAACTTTTTTTTTCTGTTTGCATGGTAATTTAAAAATAAATAATGTAACAACTTAGTGTCTACATGTTAAAAAATCTCACATACATGTCATAATTGACCTGAAACAAGTTAAAAATAATTTTTTTTCTTCTCTTTTTTTTTCAGCAAAAATCTCATCTGCATAGAGAGTCAGTTAAAAATTTCATGTATTGTATATATAATATATATATATATATATATAGTTTTTTTTTATTAAAGTCTACTTCTCAGACTACGTTGTTATTTGTTATTGAAAATACCCCTTTTCATCTTTGCCTCTATTGTTAAGTATTCAAATGGAAAGAACCTGGTTTGACCTGGTGTGGCTTTCTGATTATGGTTATACATGGTTCTTAACTTACTTCAGGTGCATTCTTGGCTGGTTTCATAACATAGATCATAGAAGTTACAATCCAAAACCCTATTGTCTGTTTGAATAAGTTTCTCTATCTCTAATGATTTCATTGTTGACGAGTTAGGCCAAACTAGCTACCTTCTATTTTGTACAAAGTATAACTCGCCATGCATATTATTTTAAAATTTTGTACTAATGCCGTCGTCCGGGGTCTCGGGCTCGAGTCCCGGTGTGGCTCCTAGTGGGAAAAGGCGGTTCTTGATCTGTGTTGTCCGGGTGGGCGCCAGACTAGCTCGTTTCTAGTCGTGAATTTGGGGTCGTGGATGTATGTGCCCCTGCGTGGCCCACTAGGGCCGGCGGCGGTGTTGCGTGAGATGATTTTAAATAAGAGACGTGGAGTTGAGGTGGTGGTGTCGTACCTTTTATTCAGAGGAGCGAGTCGTACACAATACAACACTCTACAGAGGTCCCCGGGGGGTTGTTACTTGTTATTCCGTGGCGCCGTATTGTTTGTGTTCCGCGTTACGTGGCCTCGGATGCTGTTATGTCTCAGACGTCTCACTGGGTACGCAGGTAACGTAATTTCGTAACACAAAGGCGGGACACAAAATACGCTGAATTAAGGGGGCGCGTACAGGTTACGTGGCACTCGTTACTCGGGTAACGTAAGTTAGCAATACAAAATACGGGATACAAAAATACACTGAATTAAGGGGGTGCGCACAAGTTGCGTGGCACTCGTTACTCGGGTAACGTAAGTTAGCAATACAAAACACGGGATACAAAAATACACTGGATTAAGGGGACGCGCACAAGTTACGTGGCACTCGTTACTCGGGTAACGTAAGTTAGCAGTACAAAATACGGGATACACAAATACACTGAATTAAGGGGGCGGGCGATTGGAGACGGCCAATCCCGTATGCAAATGTCTCGGCGCGGATGTTGTGCCCACTGTGGTGAAACACGCACCGCAATTAAGTTTGTCCAAGTTCCCCTTGCGGGTTTGTGGTCAGCGCCGTGCGCGTGACCTTAAATAAAGTTCTGTACGTTGCGGGAGACGGCCCGTGCCGTATGCTGAAGAGCAGCCCCGTTGACCAAGTGTGGTGCGGGGTGTCCTTAAGTTGATGCGGCCGGATTAGGTCCTGGACCGAAAAAAGGGACCGGGTACTCACGGAGAGGTTAAGTAATAAAGGGGGTTTTGTTAATTAGTGACTATATTTACCGGACGTTACTTTCAATGTAGACAAAGGATGTTGCCTCTCCGTGGGACGTAGGTCCGCCCCGGTCCATGAGCTGCGCTGAACTGCCGAACTGGCATGGCGTCCGAGGGAGGCTCGGCCTCTCTCGCGCCAGGCGTGACCTCATTACGCTAGACTCCAAACGGGTGTGTCTGGAAGAGATTTTATTGTCGCTAAAATCCTAATTTAATGTTTCAGGAGGAATGGGTACGGTTCTTCTCTTGTCTACTCAGGTTTCCGCGGTTTTGCCTTTAATTGCTGTTCGGCTCGCCTGACTCGGGTGGGCCATGGCCAGGGGTGTGTTCCGTTAGCGGGAGCGTATACTGGCGGGTGCAGGTCGGGCTCTGGGGTGGTCGTCGGCCAGACGACGTCACTGCATATTACAAAATTATTTATATTATTTGTTTACAATAAATTTGTGATCTCATTTGAATATAGTTTGTGTGGAAGTACTGTTGTGTTAATATTATTTCGTGTATTTACTTTGAAAATTTGGATTTTAGAGACCCTATATACTATTGCCATATTGTATTTGTTGTTTTATCCTTAGGCTATTTAGTCAATTTGGTAGTATTAAAATACAAATATAAAACCTAGCTTAATCCACGAACTTTAGGTAGATTAACATGCTTTCTATAGAAAAAATTAAGGAAACCAGATTTTTTATGGACTGCCACTATTGTATCTTCAGCAAGTCACTGGCCACTCAATGTTAGGGAAGCTGGATCAATTTGAGCTCTTGTCTGATACAATAAGTCTTTCAATTAGGGAAAGTGACATTGCAATGTTAAAGAGTATTTCTCATTGCACATTTGTTTCATTCCCATTTATATTCCACTACTACACCACCATCTCACTTAATT
This sequence comes from Bacillus rossius redtenbacheri, assembly GCF_032445375.1. Lineage (NCBI taxonomy): Eukaryota > Metazoa > Arthropoda > Insecta > Phasmatodea > Bacillidae > Bacillus > Bacillus rossius. The sequence continues at coordinate 239,793,125 of NC_086330.1, read as the reverse complement.
TAGGCTGGTCAGACAAGTTTTTCGTTTAGTGAGGACAGCCGATTCCAGTCCAGTCTCATTTATGTTGAGCTTGTGTGAAATAGAAAACAATATGTCGATTATAAAGCTATATGATGAATTTGTATTAAGACTGCATTGTTTCATATTTAGACCCTCTGTAAATTAGTATATGTGTGTTTAAGAAGAAAAAGACATTAATTATAACATAAAATTGTTACATGTCTTTTGAGGGTTTTCAAGCACACATTTTTTTCTTGCAAATGTCCAAATCACAAGCACCAGCCATATATACTTACTGTAGCATTAAATAAGGAGAAAAGTACATCACAATACGAGCACAGGTCGTCTCATGGCTGTTCATTATGTTAATATCGGTTTCCTGTGCAACATACAAGTAGGAATTTTCTATTATAATATGTTAGTGTATTGTATATAGGTATATTAGTGATGTAGATACATGCCTGCCTGCCACTATATCACATTAAAATTCCCCATTAAAATGAAATGGACAGGAACCATGGACACCAGTGCTGGGCTTCCTATGACATTCATGTAAGTTTCATTCACTTTGCAAGCATACTGAAGACTTATTTAAATTTTACTTCCATGACCATAATTTGTTTTTAGAATAATAAAATAGTTTATAAAATTAATGTTAGGCAAGTCTGGTACGCTGACCTGGGAACACATCTGATGTCTAATTAGATTAATTAAATTATTTCTTTAACTTGGTTCATATATATATATATATATATATATAAATTTAGCTCAGTAGGTTGGAGAATATGGTTTCATTAATTTACATGAATTGTTGGATTTTGTCGGCAGGCCTTTTTAATCTTACATTAGAAATTATAAGTAGATTTTTAATTGGTTTTTTAGCAATTGTACAAGCCAAATTATTAAGTAATATAATCAATTATCATTACATTAAAAACGACAAAAATTTACATTCTATGCCCTACCAGAGCACATCTTTAAAATAATTTCAAACAAAATAATATTACAATATCTATTTTTTTATATAATCAAAAAATGACACATTACTACGGACAAGCAAAACTTGACGAAAACAAAAAGATACGAACAAGATCATATCAATCCACCGATTAACACTTTCTAAGGGAGCGGTCAAGGGGCATTATGCACAAAGTGATCAAGAGGAAGTGTACGAGGGCATGCTGTGATGAATTGGAACACAGTCACTGCACTTCACTGCAACTAGCTGACCAATGCAGCTGTAACATTTTTTTTTTTTTTTTTTTTTTTTTTGGATAGTGGCCTACAGCATGAAGCCCACGGCCATAGTTCAGAGTGTCGGGAGCATGTTAATCAGAAGAGGAGACTAGAGAATAAACTACATCTTCTTGGTAGAGGCCCGTCTACCGAGGGTGGAGTAGGCCGTGGAGCATGGAACAAGGAGTTGGGGAGGGCCGGCCACCAAGGAAGTTACAAGAGCAACCCCAGGGTTACAAAATGATGCCATTGGACAAAAAGTAAGCGATGATTGCCAAATATGCAGCGTGGGTGGAGGTGTATACCATATTAGGGTATGATAGTGGGGACGGCAAGTCCAGTTCCTGAAAAGTACGTAGGAGGTGCGTTCTCGCACTCAAACGGGGACATTCCAATAAAAGATGCTGAACATCTGCGACAGGAGCCCCACAAGGGCAGGTCGGATGGGGTATCATGTTCAATCGACAGAGGTGCTCTGGAGTCAGAAGATGCTCGGACCGAAGACGGAAGGACATGACCGCCTGACGGCGAGAAGCATATGGGGGAAGCGTTTTGTAAACTGGAACCGTAGAGGGATGGAGAGAAGGGTAGAGTGATGAATGCGTGTGGGCATAAGCAATCCAATCCTGGAACATAATCTCCTTGAAGTATCTCTTCACGAGAGGGAGCAGAGGCTGGTACGAGGCGGGTTGTACTAGGTGACCGGTGGATATGGCTAAATTGGCCATCTTATCGACAGTTTCATTTCCCCCCAAGCCAACATGGCTGGGAACCCAAAGGAACGTAACAGGGCCCGAATGTGGTTCAATTTGAAGGCAGAGGTGTTTAATACGTAAGAGAAGCAAGTCAGAGGTCTGATGAGAAGAACAGAGGGACGTGAGAACGCTGGCAGAATCTGAAACAATCAAGGGAATGGGAACCACGTGCGACAGAATATATTGTAAGGCCATAAGTATTGCAAGCGCTTCGGCATAGTAGATGGAAGTGTAATCAGGAAGCCTGTAAAGTCCAGATCGACCGTGCGAGGAGTCAAACCATGCGGCACCCACACCATCCTGACGTTTAGAGCCGTCCGTATATATGCGAGAGGCAGAGGGGTATGATGCAAGAAGGTCCAAGTATATTTGCCGAAGCACCGCGGGGGGTTTGTCCTTATGACCCTCAATACGAACCAAGGGGACATAAGTAAGAACATCAAACGAGTAGCAGTATTTATAACAATACAGTCCAGGATCAATGGATCGAGCAGCTGTAAGAACTGGAGTGGGAATGTCATATAGGGCGTCCATAGCCCGTCGTAAACCTGGCATCTTTACGATACGAAGGTGAACCCAATGGCGGGCATATAGCATACGGCGAGATAAGGATAATGGAATAAGGCCTAGTTCAATGTACATATACATGATAGGTGTGGATTTAAACGCACCTAGGATGATTCGCATAGCATTATTCTGAAGTGTTTCCAACCTTTGCAACTGGGAAGTGGACGCGTGCATTAATACCTGGCTACCGTAGAGAAGGATCGGTCGGATAGTAGAAATGTAAAATGAGCGAAGACTACGGACATCAGCCCCCCAAGTTTTCCCCGCTAGAGCCTTAAGGAGGTGTAACCGACGAGAGCATTTATCAATGACATAATTAATGTGAGTGATACCGAGCATTCGTTGATCTAAGAAAACACCAAGGTATTTGATGCACGTGACTATAGGTAAGGGAACACCATCCAATGAAATAGCTTGAGCAGGCGTCGTAACCCGTTTTCGTGTGAAGTGAATTATCTTCGTTTTCGATAGGGACAGACTGAATCCATGCGTTCCCAACCAATGTTGAGCCTTAGTGAGTGCAGCTGAAAGAGTAGTACTAGTGTCAAGAATAGTAGAACCACGATACCACAACACCACATCATCGGCGTACGCAGTCAATTTAGCCGAAGTTCCAATGTGAAACATAAGGTCTTGAGTATAGAGAAGGAAGAGAAGAGGGCTAAGAGAGCTTCCTTGCACTAATCCCTGGGACACCTGGCGGGTGTAAGGTGCAGGTCGTACCATCCGCGGTGTATAAGTACGAGAAGAGAGTAAGGCAGAAAGGATCCTGATAATCTGACTAGGAAGTCCTAATTTATATAGTTTCGAGTACAGGATGGGAAGTTGGACATTATCAAAAGCCGCAGATATGTCCATGAATATGGTAGAGAATATCTCTTTACGTTGAAAGGCTAAACGAATTTGAGAGTAAAGGGAGCAGATTGCATCTTCAGTGCCCATACCAGAACGAAAGCCAAATTGTTCTGGACGAAGGAGGTTATGAAACTCAAACCACCACACCAACCTATTTTTGAGTAACTTCTCAAATAATTTAGCCAAGCACGAACGGAGAGCGATAGGTCTATAGGAGGTGGCCTCAAGAGGAGACTTGCCTGGTTTAAGTATCGGAAGGATGTAGAATTCGCGCCAGCTAGGTGGAATAATGCCAAGCTGTAGAATGAGGTTAAAAATGTGCAATAAGAAGGACTGCGCATTTACAGGAAGATGACGGATCATACTATAAGTAACCAAGTCCGGTCCGGGTGCAGAATCAGGCCTAGTCTGGACACATTGAGAGAGTTCTGAAAAAGAAAAGTCTTGTAGGAGCGAGGTACAGTCCTTATCCTTTGACGTGGGGCGAACCGGAGGAACGTCATCGATGAAAGGCGGAGGAGAAACTGTAGGAGGAGCGACCAGTGACATGAAGTCATGGAGTAAGTGGGGAGGCAGAGATGCCCAGGCCGTGGATGTGAGACTATGTCGAAAAGTATTGAATTGTCGCCATAACGTTTTCAGAGAGGTAGAACGTGAAAAAGATTCACAGTAAGATCGCCAGTGAGCTTGTTTACGTTGTTTCCAGGTTAACTTAGCAAATGCTTGGGATTTTTTAAGAAGTATAAAGTTGTCCAAAGTAGACCGTGTTTTGTACGTCCGTAAGGCGTTTAAGCGCTGCCGATTGGCACTGGCACAGTGTTCATCCCACCAGGGAGCCTTACTTTGTTTATGTACAGGACCCTTTAACCGGAATGGCATAGATGCGCAAGCTGCTTGGAAGAGGTTATTATAGAAGCTAGAGTATAAGTGAAGGAGGTCATCATTGGAAGAGCAGAACGTAGCAGCGGTCCGAGATTCCAGCCACGAAGAAAACAAAGTCCAATCGGCCCGTGATGAAAGAAAAGTATAATACCAGTGTGATTCTGAGTGCCATTGGGTAGTGGGGTGTGACGTGGTGATAAGAATAGGGAAGTGGTCACTGCCCCAGTTGTCCGAAAGAACCTCCCATTTAAAGTTGCCAGCCAGATTAGACGTTATGAAAGAGAGATCGATTGCAGTAGATGACGCAGTAGGAGGACCCATCCAGGTGTGTTGTGTACCATTTAATAGAATATAAGGAGACGTATGTAAATAGTCAAGAAGATTGATCCCAGCTGCATCATTAGATTTGTTGCCCCAGAAAACATGATGGGCATTAAAATCACCCCCAATGAACACAGCACCATCGAATTGTTGAAAAAAGTCTTCCCAATTTTGAGATGTATACGAAGATCGGGGGTGGACATAAATCGAGACTATGGTGAGGGGAACATCATCAAGGAGGAGCCTGATAGCGATAGCATCTACGCGTTGCATAGAGGGAGGGAAGGACACGTTAATTTCCGTGCTGGGATGTCTTCGAGAGACCAGAATGGCCGTACCCCTATCCAACTTTTTCGAGAGGTATAAGGTATAGCCGGGAAAAGTAACATGATGTCCTGAATTTAAAAGAGTTTCTGTAAGAAGAACTGCATCACATGAGACTGTAGAGAGAAAATGGAGCAGGGGGAACCGATTAGCCGAAAGAGATTGCGCATTCCACTGAAGAAGCAAGAAGGGGTGTTTGAGAAGCATTGTTAAACGAGCACCTGGACAAAAGCCGCGATGAGGCTTTCTTTGTCGAAGGCGTAATCAGTTTCCTTTTTAGCTGTAGCTATCATAATTTCAATGGTATCGACCAATGACTTAAGTTTTTCCATGTTAAGCCTTAATCGTGTGGAGTGTGGAGGTGGAGCTATGTCAGAAGAGGAAGTGTCCTGAAGGGCATCCTGTGAAGGATGACGCGTATGCATCATAGGGGGAGAAGGGGACAGTCCTCCGTCGGGAGGCCCCGGCAGTGCCACACCATTGGTGATGTCAGGCGTGTAGGGCCGAAACTGAGAATAATAATGTTGAAGATTGAAAGAATTCTGACTTGTCACATTCGTGATCGGTGGTACTGCTTTATAGCAAACCCTGTACCCATCCGGTCGAAGGGGTGGATTCGAGGAGTCGGAGTGAAGAGCCTGTGCGTAAGAGTGATCAGAAATGGGAATGTGTTGTGGACCGATAGGTGAAGGCTGCGTCAGAGGGGGGAAGCTGGTGAGTCTCGGCAAGTGGTGGGGATCCATACGATCTTTAGGTAATGGGTATATCCGACCAGTAGCGCGCTGTACCTGCTGTCTCGCATCCGAATATGAGAGATTATTGTAGGCCATTACCCGTTTTATTTCCCTCTCAAATTCCCAAGCAGGGCACTTAACCTTGTCCGTGGAGGGGTGGTTACCCCGGCAGTTGACACATAATGGAGAATCGTTATGGGGACATGTATCCAAGGAGTGCTCCTGAGAGCAAATTGCACATGATAGAACCTTAGATCGACATAACTTGAGCGAGTGACCAAAGCGGTGACATCGATGGCATTGAAGGACTGACTGAACACGAGGTTTGACGATGAAACGCTCTTTAAAGATGGCAATATATTCGGGAAGGGTTTGTCCCTCAAACGTCACTTTAACCAGTTTAATGGGTACCCGGGTATCTGGAGCTATATATTTAGTCAACCGCTCAAGACGTATGACGCGTTGAGGGGACTCGATACCCTCTAGCAGATCGTCAATGGCCACGTCCAAAGGGATGCCATAGATCAATCCCTCCCGCTGGATTAGGCCTTGGGGAATAAGACATTTAACCTGAAGTGACTTGACTTGCTCTGAAGTAACGAATTGGTTCGCTGCCTGTAGGGTAGCGAAGGTAATCTTCAGCCTGTTAGGCCCCGAGCGCTGAATTTGGACAATATAAGGGTTAGGATGAAGTTTTTTGCCAATGGTCAAAGGGTGTAAGTTACCTATATTATGTTGCATTGATTATATCAGGACAATATATGGGCCAGGATGGTTAATGGGGTAACGACACTCTGAACGATGAACATACCTGTTATTAGGAGAACTGTGTTGCTGTGGATCTGCAATCTTATGAGCCTTAGCTTGTCTATCAACTTCAGTAACTTCCTCAGTTAGCAATTTCCTCTTAGTTAAACTACTATTATCCACCTCCATAGTTAAATGTTCGGTAACCTGCAAATTTACATCATGCTGTAATTCACTATCCAGACTGACCACAGATTACATTCTCTGTGAACTGTCGCACTCGATGGTCAAAACCCGAATCCGCAGCTGTAACATTATGGTATCTGTTAAAGTGCAATACTCTTTTAAATTATAAATATACCCTCAGTCGTCCTAATTTCCAGAAGTATTTTAGGTCACATGATACATTTTATACGTATTTCAGAACATTTATTGAAATAATTCGGTGAAATGTTTCAGAAATATTGATGGGACATTAGTGGAAACATTTCAGAAACATTACCATTTGATATTGCAGGGAGGTTTCATTGAAATATTTCACAGGGCGGACATTTTGACGTTTCTGAAATATATCCGAGATGTTTCAGGTAGGTTGCGAAATGTTTCAAACATCTTACAATGTTTCAAAAGTTATATTTCTGAAACATATCTGTAACATTTTGTGCTGTATGGGAAGTGAATGTGTGTATAAAATGGGCATCAGATTTACTTTAGCTTGCCATCTTTCTAATACTGTGCAAACATTTGAATTATTACTTTGTCATTTTTAATTGTTTTGTAAAAATAAAAGTATTTTTTTATATTTTGATTCATTTTTTTAATATTTTTACATTACTGCACAACAGTATTGGAATGTAAAAATATAAAATAATAAAAAAAACACTGGTATCGGGGTATCGGTATCGGAACAACTCTAATCATAACACTGTGAACAATACGATCCTGAAGCATCTTGTTTTCTGCAATTTCACCAGTTCTGTGATCATAATGACAGTTCTTGACAAGCTGCCGTAGGGCTGTGAAAAAATGGTCAAAACTTTCCCCATTCTCTTGGCACTGCTGAGTGATATATATCGTGCTGACATCCCCAGGGCTCTATGCCCCTTTCCGGTCCCCGAAATAAGTCTGGAATATGGATTAATGTAAATTGCCCGCCCAATCCAGCAAGTAGGTAGGGGTTCAGGCCTACTGTGGCCGGGACCGGAAACTGAGGAGAAAAGGTTCGGATGGGCTGATGAGGGTGGAAATCAGGTCGAAATTAGTTAAAGTTCGCTAACTGTTCGTACACTGGTTTATTGCGGCTGGTCTGCCTTTGCCCTGACCGCACCTGTCCCGCGGTAACGGTAAGGCTCGCCTGTCGTAGTACCGCGAAAACGTTAAACCACTGAAAACTCCCGACCATAAATGTAGTTATTGAATCCGTAAGACTATCGAACGTTACTGGCCGTAGACGTAAGTCCGCACGTGATCACGGACGCTGAGACTCGCGGAGCGCGGAGACGCAGGTCCACATTCCGTGGCAGCCGAGCGGCGACTGGCGCTCCCGCCGCGCGCACGCCCTGTGCTGCGCGAGGGGGGAGAGGTGTAGGAGGGGGAATTCGGTATGAACGAGACCGCGCGCTCGCCGTGGTCCAGGTGCGGTCTCTACATCGCTACACAAGAACGCTAATAAACATGGCACTATTAACCAGCAATATTTACACCCATACAATAGTTGTCCATCTTTGAGTGGTCTCTAAAACATGTACACTTTAAGGAGCACACGGGTGCGTCCTTACGATGAACACTGCACCGCACTGGCTGGGGTGGGAGGACAGGGCGTGCCCCCTCAGGTACACGGTGATGGGCAGGATCGGCCTCTAAGCCTAGGAGGGCACGACGACTGTCGTCATATGCTCCCCCTCTTCCCGAGGCCATTCTGCCCACTGACGTCGGCTCAGACCGGCAGATGTGGTCGAGTCCTTTCGTAGGTTCGGTTCGGCATGCTCTCGTCGTTCGTCAGAGGTCGGGCGAACTGCAGTAGCAGCTGCATAACGCTACAGCACAGTCCGCCCGTGTCTGTACGTCGTATGTCGCTGTACTTGTATCGCCCATCCCATTCGTAATCCTGTAGGTGGCGAGGGGCTGTCCTGTGACGCATGGACCGGCGCAACTCCGGCCTTTCCCCCACGTCCGTCGCTGTCATCGACCCTCGCAAGGCATGTTCAGGACCACGGGTTGGACCCGGTCAACGTCGCTCTCCCCGCTGAGGAGTTCTGTCGTCACCCCATCGGTCGTCGCATCGTCCCTAATCGCCAGCGCGCTCTCCACCTGGCGTTCCAACGGGCGTGTGGGCCTCCTGCAGTGCCTTGCCCCGCGGTCCGGAAACATCACCGTCGGGTCGCTTAGGTCCGTCAGGTCTCCGAGGACAGTGTCGTTGGTGGACACGTCCTCGATAATGACGTCTGCCTCGTGCTGTTCATCATCATCGTTGGGGAGAATCGCGGCCATGAGGCGCTCCAGCTCATCCAGACTAGCTCCCCGTGGTCTCCCTCCATCAGGCGCGTCAGAAGTCGTCGCTCTCTCCTGCATCGCTTGAGCGTGGCGGTCGATCACCACTTGGTCCCCTTTCCGGGATCGTCTGTTCCTGTCAAGCCTGATCGGGCTCATCCTCCGGGCTATCTGTAGGCACGGTGTTCTGAGGTGCGTCGTCATCAGTCAGGTCCGTCAGTCGAAGGTCGTCCTGTGTACCTTCATCGTGCGCCTGTCAGCGCGACAGACGAGGTACGTTGCGCTACCCAGTCGGACAACAACCTCCTGCGGGCCCGCCCACTTAGAGGTCAGGCCAGCGCAAAAACTTCTGTCACCTGACGACAGGTGATGGCACCGAACGTATACCCACTCTCCTGGCTCAAGCCGGCCAGGAGGCCGAGTCGTCTGCGGCGTTCGTCGCGCCAGGAAGAGCTCCTGGCGCCGTCGGGCGTCGTCACGTATGTCGTCCACGGTCGTTGTGTTCGTGTCGGCGAGTGCATTTGCCTCCCTGGGCAGGGCGAGATTGCGGCCATGCACCAGTACGGCGGGAGAGTGGCCCGTGACCACGTGTGTCCAGCGGCACAGGCAGTACAAGAGCGTCGGCAGGTGCAGGTCCCACTTGGTGTGGTACTCGTTCAACCGGATGCAGAGCTGAGCTTTGATGTCCTGGTTCCGCCTCTTGGTCGGATTCGCGCGCGGGTGGTAGGTGGGCGTGGTGTGATGCTCCACCCTCCACCGCGCACAGGACATTCGACAGTGTCTCCCGGTGAACTGCACACCGTTGTCCGTCAGGAGGACTGCGGGGTACCCGTATCGCGGGAAGAACTCGCGCTCAAGCAAAGCGATCATGGTGCCGGCCTTTAAGTTCGGCACAGCGAATGCCTCCGCCCAACGGGTGAAGCCGTCCATGACCACCACGATAAAACGCCGGCTGCGGGACGTGCGAGGATACGGCCCCATGATGTTCACCACCACAGTGTGGAAGGGATTCCGGGGCCGTCGTAGGACCTGTTGCTCCTCGCCGTCTGGTCTCCGGGACTTACGTTTCTGGCAACGCTGGCAGGCTCTGACGTAACGTCCCACCTCTGCCACGTCATCTGGCCAGTGAAAAGTCCACCGGAACTCCCGAAGCGTCTGCTCTGCTCTGGGGTGTACAGCCAGGTGGTGGTTGTGCAAGTATTCCAGTACCCAATACCTGGCCCTTGGCGGCACGTGGGTCTGCCACCGTCTCGACCTGTGAGGCCCCCTGGTCTGGAGCAATCCATCGAGGTTCCAGTGGCCCGGTACCGCCCTCTCCCCGCATTCGGTCAGCCGGGACTGGGTGTCCGGGTCATGTAGCTGCTCCGCACGCACCCGCGAAAGCAGGTCGGCTAGCATCTCCGGCGGTGTGTCTGGTTTGGGGACCGCGGGGCCAGGCAGCACATACAACTCGCACGGCCGCGGCCCCGGATTCTCGATTATGGGCTCGTGAATCGGGGGAAGCACCTCCTCCCAGCCCTGGTCGTCACGGAACACACTCGTGGAATCCGGATTCCTGGATAGCTCGTCGGCCAGCTGATTTTCCCATCCCGGGACGTGTTCCACCGAGAACGAGAACTCCTGAATCAGCATGGCGCAGCGAGTGAACTTGGACTTCCGGCACTGAGCGGAGTCCAACCAGCGAAGGCACTGGCTGTCGGTCCTAAGCGTAAACGAGCGGCCTTCGAGGTGGTGCCGATAGCGCTGAAGAGCCCAGACCACCGCCAGGCACTCCTGCTCGTTCACGTGGTACCTCCTCTCAGCCGGCCCAAACTTCGCACTGGCATACTCAATCACACGCCTGACACCATCGCTGTCCAACTGGTACAGCACCACACCCATCCCCTCTTGACTGGCATCCGTCTGGACGAAGATAGGTTGGTCAAGCTTCAGTCGCGACAGCATGTGACAATTCCGGAAACTGTCTTTGACCTGGCGCAGGGCCTTGTCCGCAGCGGGCATCCACCAGAACATGGCCTTCGGCGAAAACAGGTCAGTCATCGGGGCCGTCATCGTCACGAAGTCAGGCACAAAAGACCACATCCAGTTCAGCAGTCCCATAAACTTTTGGAGCTGCTTCCTGGTCTTCGGCGCCTGCTTCTCCTCGATGAGATCCAGCTGGGAATGACACAGACGGCACCCCTCTGCCGTCACCAGGTGCCCCAGGAACACGATCTCTTCAGCCCCGATGTGACACTTGTTCGGGGCACAAGTCTGGCCAGCCTTTCCAGGACCAGCGCCAGGTGGTACGCGTGGTCCTCCCACGTCCCAGAATAGACAATGATGCCATCCTCTCAAACGGCGGGCGGTGCGGCAACATCGGGATACTGTGCTCCATCATCGTCGTGCGCCTTAACTAGTCCGCCGCCGCAAATACCTGAGGTCGGGACTCGAGGGTCCGACTGATGGCGTTGGCATGCTCTGCCGGGACATTGTGCCTGAGGTCCTCCAGGTGGGTGAAATACTGGGGAGGGGGAGGGAGCTCTGGTGGATGCAATACACTGTCCAGCGCCTGCGAGTGCTGAAGTGCATCCGTCCGGCCCGCACCTCCACAGCGGCATCGACCTCGTGCAGCCATGGTGCCCCCAAGATCAGCCCCTCGCGCAGGTCGGGGACCCCCCAGGCCTCGATGCGACTGACATGACCAACGATGTTCAGTGTTACCTGGGTGGTGCCTCTCGCCGTCGTGCTGGTGTCCCTGATGGCCAGCTGCACCTGCTCCGGGCGCGGTACCACCGCCTCCTCGGCGACCAGGTGAGCCGCGACGAAGGATTGGCTGGCTGCGGTGTCCACCAGCGCCAGCATTTCCCGGTCATTGGTACGAACTGGTATCTGCAGCAGCTCCGGTTCCTCGGGTCCAACTCGCCCCAAGTGGACCTGCACCTGGCCCACCTCGCTCGCGGGTCCCATGTCATCCGGTTGTGGGGAGCTCAGGAGGGGCTCCGCTTGCAGCTCTGGCCCCAGGCCGCCGGAGAGACAGGCCCGGTTCCAGGACGGCTGGTGAAGAGGCAACGGGAGTCTGGATGGCACTCCTCTGTGCCGAAGGCGACCCCGGCACGGGTGCGTTTGGCTCGAGCGATGCCCAATCCCCGCTGTCGTCCGACGGCGCACGGTCCTGCTCCGCAGGTGGCGTCAAGGTCTTCGACGGATGCCATAATCGGTGGATTAGTTCTGTCGCTGGTCCCGCTGGTGGTTGACGCCCCGGGGCGCGGCGCCCAGCTGTCTGTCCGCCCCCGGCTCCGCGTTTCCCGCTGACCGCTCGCCGCCCTCGCGCGCTCTCTCCAGCGCGGCCTTTGTGGGGCAAAAGCGGTGCCAGTGTTGCTTCTCTTTCGGGCAGTAACAGAAGCGTTGTGGCCGCTCATCGTTCCCCTCCCGACCTGGCTCGCGCCACGATGGGTCTGAGGGGGCCGACTGTGATGAGCCCCCTCCTCATCATGGTCCTGCTGCATCTCTATGCTGCGGGGGTTGGCGGACGTAAGGCACGACAGCACGTGCGTTCTCTAGTGGTATGGGTGCAGGGGGCGATGCTGCATGCCGGGAGTGTACCGGGCCACGCGTGTAATGTGCGGCCTTGAGGTCCTCTTCTATATCTCGTGCTAGTGTGAGGAAATCGTCCAAGCTTCCCCCGGCTGCCCCTGCAGAAACGGACGTAACTCCGGTGTTAGTAGCTCGACTATACTGGACAGCAAGTCCCCAAACCGGCTGCCCGTCGCGAGGCGTCTGTGGAGGCGGAGCTTTTCGTACACGAAGGCTTCCACGCTCTCGCCGCGGGTCTGAACACGACAAAACAGTTCGCGCTGGCATCGTGCGTGTGCGCGAGAGTTGTTGAACCGCGACGCGAGGCGGTGAGTGAAGTCGCTCCAGTCCATGTCATATTCGCCCATCTGCTGCCACCAGGTGTGGGCTTCGCCTCTCAATTGGCTGCTGATGCGCTCTGTCCACTCGTCGGCCGCGATGCTGTAGCGGGTCAGTTTGTCCCGACACACATGTGTGAATGAACACGGGTCCTCGTGTGTATGCCTGGCGAATTCGGGAAGAGTAATTGGTCCTCTTGTGATGCGGGAGACCGGCACCACTTGTCCGTGACACTGTTTATTTGTGCATTCCTCGCACCCTCCGCACATAAACAGGCCGTCACGAAAGTTCGAAAACTCTCGGGCCTCAGTGCATGCACGATGTTTTATGACACCGCATTGGTGACAGCGTGCGGTCTCGTCGGGGCGCCCGTGACAATGTACTGCTGCGCATCGCGCACTAGCCCTGTCCTCTACACTGTCCGCTTGGTGTTCGGCTTTGATGCATTGCTGGCACATGCAGTACAGGTAATAATATTTCTCAGCCGGGCAGATGGCCACGTGCGGTTTCCGACAGTCCCGGCATAAGTCCTCCATGTTAATAGTAATGTGCGCGCAGTCTTGCATTTCGCGATTCGCGGTTCCGACTCGGGTGGCGGGCCGTAGCGTCGGCGGCGGACGGGACAGGTCGGGAGAGGCGCCCCCCTCGGAAACGCTCTGAGCGGGTTGTGGAGGGATCCTGTCAGAGGGGCGGGAGAAAGGGCAGCCCCTTGTTTGGATGGCGTTGCCGAAGGGGAGGAGCGGTGTGCGGCCAAGTCACTGGAATGCCACGCTTTCTCCTCGCGAACATAAGGCACTGGTTCTGCCGCAGCCTTTATGCCACGCGCCCTAGCGCTTTCCCTAGCGAACACGCGCGCGAGTCCTGCATTACTACGTACGCCAGCCAGCCTCCGCCGAGCTACTCCACGAATTTGCGAATTTTAGTTACACTTTGCCACTCTAGTTGGGCGCCATATGACGTCCCCAGGGCTCTAAGCCCCTTTCCGGTCCCCGAAATAAGTCTGGAATATGGATTAATGTAAATTGCCCGGCTAATCCAGCAAGTAGGTAGGGGTACAGGCCTACTGTGGCCGGGACCGGAAACTGAGGAGGAAAGGTTTGGATGGGCTGATGAGGGTGGAAATCAGGTCGAAATTAGGTAAAGTTCGCTAACTGTTCGTACACTGGTTTATTGCGGCTGGTCTGCCTTTGCCCTGACCGCACCTGTCCCGCGGTAACGGTAAGGCTCGCCTGTCGTAGTACCGCGAAAACGTTAAACCACTGAAAACTCCCGACCATAAACGTAGTTATTGAATCCGTAAGACTATCGAACGTTACTGGCCGTAGACATAAGTCCGCACGTGATCACGGACGCTGAGACTCGCGGAGCGCGGAGATGCAGGTCCACACTCCGTGGCAGCCGAGCGGCGACTGGCGCTCACGCCGCGCGCGCGCCCTGTGCTGCGCGAGGGGGGAGAGGTGTAGGAGGGGGAATTTGGTATGAACGAGACCACGTGCTCGCCGTAATCCAGGTGCGGTCTCTACATCGCTACACAAGAACGCTAATAAACATGGCACTATTAACAAGCAATATTTACACCCATACAATAGTTGTCTATCTTTGAGCAGTCTTTAAAACATGGACACTTTAAGGAGCACGCGAGTGTGTCGATACGATGAACACTGCACCGCACCGGCTGGGGGAGGGGGGGGAACAGGGCGTGCCCCCTCAGGTACACGGCGATAGGCAGGAATGGCCTCTAAGCCTAGGAGGGCACGACGACTGTCTAAGTACATTCTTTTCAATGGCCTGTTTCACCTTTACATAACTGTTTATCATCTTCCAACAAGTCAATGGTTGACAAAATGCGAAAAGATGCTAAATCCTGTCAACTATGCCATGTTTTATTTCTTATTTATTTTTATGTATGTTTACCAATACTTCCAATTAATTCATAATACGCCATCTTACATCATACACTCTCTACCATAAGTGCCAACTAGAGCATCCATAACACTCCAGGCATCCCACATGCCCTGGTACCTTTACAGGAGCACATGTGGTCGAGCAGTTTCTGGTGAGATGGATTTTATTCACACAGTATTCCACACGAGAACTGTAATTAACAATAACTTTACACATAATTATATTGTAAATGTGCCAAAGGCAATTCAATCTGCTTAGGAGCAGACCGGGGCACGCCGTGACTTGGTATTGAAGTTAAGTTTTGTCGTCTCATTTGAAACATCAATTATTAATCTTAAATCATTAGGTCAAAGCAATCTACCACTCAGAGTAGTCCTTGAAGATAAAGAGAATGTTTAAGAAATAATTATAAGCAGCAGATGCTAACAGATATGTAATACAAACATTGAAGTCTTCGAGGTGCGATGGTTACTTCCTACTCTGGGAGGTGGTCGAGCGAGACTGCGGAGGAGTCAAGGTGTTCTGGCCTCAGGAAGCTTTCACGTTACCGTTAGGTCATGAACAATTACGCGAGGGTAATAATAACATAGCAGAACCCTTCAAACTCAATGCATCATATCACAAGTATTTACCATGTATTAATATTTATATACATACATGTCTAATACTGGACTTTAAGTTTAAACCGCTCGAATGAGTGTGTGTGATCTGAAATGGTTGCGCATGGCATCATTCCATCACAATAATATCAGGAAACATATACACTTGGTACTAAATGGAAACATACATTAAAATCAACAAATTAGTAAAATATTTTAGGGGACCTGGCACTGACTCTAGTTAAACCTCTTGTGCTGACGGACTAGCACAAGCTTTTGGTGGGAGGTTTGAAATACGTCGTTGCCGTAGTGGGCGATGGTGAGAGGAGAATGTTCCTTAAGTGGGGCAACACACTTCAGACTTGGGGAGGGTGTAGCCCTGGCCTAAATCTACTTACAGACAAAAGATTTATCTGTAAAGTAGTAAGGTATGACAGTTTGATATTCAAAATAGGTAAATTTACTTACAAACAGTTCAAACACCAAAAAAAAATCTAGATTCAGTTAATCAAAATATTTTTTTCTCCGCAAATAAGGAAGAATTTTAATACACCTAGATACCGTAGAATGGGGTAAATAAGAAAAAATCTTCCATTTTTTATATTTTGGTGTATAAATATGATTTAATAACAGTTAAAAATGTTGTTCTATGGATTTAATTACAATACACTGTCGACGTTAGGGCCGTTCCCGTGGTTCGGAGTCGCTGCCCAGCTGCTCCGGTAGAGAGGGTACGTGCCACGTGGCAAGGGAACTACCCTAACTTGGGGAAATAAAAGAGTTTATGACGTTAAGCTGGGTTTAATGCACACGTCACACACTGTACATGGGCTGTCACGGCTCCCCTCTGTGACAGTCCATCAGGGCGAGGCCCAGCTCCACGCACTTTGAGCGCGACACGACATTACCAGTGACCTGACTGGCAGTGACACGACAGTGACGCGACTGACAGTGGCGTGAATGACGGTGATGTGACTGGCAGTGACGCGAATGACGATGACACGAAAGACTGACGTAACTGCCGACGCGAACGACGGTGACGTGACCGACGGTGACGTGATTGACGGTGACGTGAAAGACAGTAACGTGACTGACAGTGACGCGAATGACGATGACACGAACGACTGTGACGTGACTGATGGTGATGTGACTGACAGTGATGCGAATGACGATGACACGAAAGACTATGACGTAACTGACAACGCGAATGACGGTGACGTGACAACGGTGACACGACTGACAGTGTCCGTTCGACTCACACTCACAACTTCGCGACCGCACTCTCTCGTGCCACTCAGGCGACTGACTCGACCCACGCTCCGCGACATCTCAGCGGCCTCCCCCCTTGCCGCGCGCACATGATTCCCCCCTCTTCCCTTCGTGTGCGAGTGCGTGGAGCCACATGGTCACAGGCGGGGAGACGCGACTCAGTCGCCCGGGAAACACATCTACAGGTACACAAGACAAATAGATATTTACACCCTCATATAATTACATAAACAAAACCTTTGTTACACTTTTGCGCACGGGCGCCGGCGTACACGCAAGCCTGAAGCAGCAACGGGCAATAATGGCCTCAGCGAGCCGGAGGAGCACTTGGGACGACGTCAACACCATATGACTGTAAAATGTAAATTTTTTAAGTTGGTTATCCTGGTAAGCAATTTCTCACTAGTCGATGAATTAACAGTTGTTAGTGTTGTGATATTTTCAGGTTAAAAAATTTGTTTGGATATGATAGAATATGAAGTGAAAATTATCAACAAGTCATCATTTTTAATTAATTTTTTTTGTACTCTGCAATGTACTAGCAGTAATAATTGAGGCTTTAAACAAATTTAAAACTTTTGTAGTGATTGATTGTTTTGGTGTTATATTGATCTGAGTTGTGGGTGAATAGTAACATGCCTAGACATTATAAATTTGACCCACGTGGAAAAACATATAAGAAAACAGATAAAGAAACATTAGTAAAAGCAAAAAATGACATATTTGTTAATGGATTGAGCTACAGGCAAGTGTCCAAGAAATATATTTCCACAACTGTGTTGCATACACACATGAAAAAAGGTGCTTCTGTTAAATCAGATGGAGGCAAAACTGTGTTAACAAAATCAAGAAGATGAAATGATTGTTGACAGACTTTTAAAGTGCTCAGAATGGGGGTATCCTCTGGACCAATACGATCTCAGAGCATTATAAAAGAACTATCATGACAAATGTGGGAAGACTGTGAAAAGATTCAAGAACAGTTTTCCTGGAAGAGAATTTGCTTTGGGTTTCTACAATGCCATGCCAAGCAGTTCTCTTCAAGGCTGTGCCAATCATTAAACAAGCCAGAGCCTTAGGTCAATTCCTACTTTGATAACATTGAGATATAATTGGAGGGTGTTCCTCTTACAAGTATTGTAAACTATGACGAGAGCAATCTGTTGGATGATCCTGGCCGAACAAAGGTGTTTGTGAAACGAGGCTGCAAATAGCCTGATAGGGTTCTAAATCATATCAAGTCATCAACTTCTATTATGTTTTCAGCATCTGCAAATGGTTCACATTTGCCATGCTATGTTTTTTTACGAATCAGTTAATTTGTACAAGTCTTGGATGGAAGGTGGTAGAAAAGATATGAGATACAATCGGACGAAAACTGGCTGGTTCGATGCAGACTGTTTTGATGATTGGATAAACACAGTAGCTTTACCATATTTCAGAAAGTTGGAAGGGCCTAAAGTGCTGATAGGGAAAATCTATCATCCCATTTGTCACTTGAGTCAATTCGCCTGTGTAGTGCTGAGAACATAAGATTTATTTTCCTTCCTAAGAGTTCTACACATATCACACAGCCCCTCGATATGGCTTTCTTCACTCCCCTGAAACGGGCATGGAGAAATATTTTACTTGCCTGGAAGAAGGGACAAGGAAGAAGTGAAACAACCATAAGAAAGGATTTATTTCCGAGGTTGTTATCCCAGCTTTTGGGTGCCATTGAAGTCAATGCCAAAGAGACAATTCTTTCTGGGTTTCGCAAGTGTGGAATAGTCCCCATCAACCGAAGAGAAGTCTTGAAACAACTGCCTCAAAATGATGATGCTGGGACTGGTAGCATTCCAGCATTGGATGACTCAAATTTTAATCTTTTTCAGAAAATGAGGTATGGAAATTCAGGTGGAATTTCTATCTCTGCCGAAACTGCAAAGAGGCGAAAAAGACTAAATGTGGAAGCTGGTAAAATTGTAGCTCTTGAGAATAAGATTCCAACACTCCTAAAGATTCATCAGATGAACCTGCATCCAGCAGTGGTGATGTAAATGAGGAAAATGAATGTCATAATACTGAATTGAATTTGCCACTTTCAGTAGAAGTCATTAATGTTAGTGACTGGTTGGTGGTGTCTCTTCCTTATATGAAGGATCTGCGAGTTCATCTAAATCATTTGCTCCAGTTTACATTGGAAAAGTTATCTCCATTGAAGGGACCATAATGACTGGGGAATTTCTTCATGGAAGGTCAAAGCGAGAAAAAAATGAATTTTGCCAAGTCAAGGGAAAACTTGATTCACCTCAGAAGTATGGTAGAGGACTTCTCTATGTAGAAGGACCATATGAAGGGTTTGTTTAACAGTGAAAGTTTACTGATGGAACAAAAAGCTCATGCTACAGTACAGAATAACATATTAATTTTTTTCTGCTTTGTATCTAGCTATGGCTAAGACAAAATATGTAGATATGCAAGATTATGTAGTAAATTTCAATGTATAATACATTATAATCATTATTTACTTTTTTTAAAATTTATTTCAGTGTTTCTTCTTACCCAGTAGTCTGCTGAATTGCATTTTCCAGGCAAAATTATTAAGTGTTCCCATTCACCCACTTATGTGGGTAAATATGAACGCCGTATATTTTTACAAAAAATCTGGTAAATCTGTTAGCTTATACCATATTGTAGATGTAAATACACCCATGTACCAGGGTTTCATGAGGTATGAGATTTTTCTCTATTAGTTTTCAAACTCCAAGAAGGGGAAGATGAAAACTGTTCCTATTCACCCTATTCTACAGTACTGAACAGCACTAACAAAAACTTCATTGTGGTGTTATTATAAAAGTAAAAAAATAAATAAACTTTAGGTATAAATTTCTTCTTTACAAATGCCATAAAAGCATAGGTACAGCTTTTTTTCTATTTAGCACATCAAAACGTCTAAAAATGAATTAATATTTACAATAAAAACATTGACAGAAATCCTGCAAACTTGAAATATTATGCTGATATTTTAAACTTGTATTAAATTGCACAGTTTAATTTAAAATGTGAAGCAGACTCACCTTTACAGTCCTAAATATTCTTTTGCATTTAAAAATTAATTTAAATTAGAATTACTCTTCCTCTGCACTCAAGATAGATTATGGGCCATCAAATTTCGGACAGCCTAAGGTTCACCCGCTTAGATCGACATGCCCGAACAGTTCCGAAGTACGTCGCTCGATCGGGTAACTTCGGTTATAGAAAAGCGCGGGCTAACCGGCCCAGGGTTTTCCCTGTGTCTATGCAGGTTTTACCTGGGCCACACTTAGCTAGCTTTTAAGCTAGGCGACCAATGGGGCATCAGTCATGGCGCCAATTGCAGCCATGGCTGGCCAATAAACCCCAATAAGCACATGATGCACGCGCCCTTGTCCTGCATGGTTAAAAACCCGCATGGTAGAGTGTATAGGCTTCGGCCTGAGACACACTTAGATCCTCCCCTAACCTGGACCCTCCCCTACACACTTAGAATTAACTTAGGCTAGGAAAAAAAAAAAAAAAAAATTGCTATAGCTACAGCTTTTGAACGTGAACAATGACATAG
Organism: Bacillus rossius redtenbacheri; assembly: GCF_032445375.1. Lineage (NCBI taxonomy): Eukaryota > Metazoa > Arthropoda > Insecta > Phasmatodea > Bacillidae > Bacillus > Bacillus rossius. The sequence goes on along the minus strand of NC_086330.1, from coordinate 239,772,964 downwards.
TTTTTTGAGCTAGCAAGTGATAAATTGCCAAATTGTACCAAAAGTGATAAAGATAACACTATTCCGGGATATGTAGACAGTGATACCGGTTATAACAATTTATTTGATGCCTTAAAAAGTGCAGGTTACTCGTTCTCAGTAGTGCAGCACAGAAGCAATTCAAAATATAAGATTTAATTTTCCATAGAAGACGAAGCAGGCAACATCAAAATGTTTATCTTGCTTGGTTCAAATCCTCAACCCTTATATCTATCAATGAAGGAAATGAATTGAGCTTTCAGCTTGGTGACCTCTAGATCATTACAAAAAAAATGAAGGGCTATAAAATGCTAATGATATAATGACAGAATGTATGGATGAAGTAACGTAAGAACTCTGAGAAAACCAACTAACCACAGCAATGTTTGCTATGTTCCCCACTATCAAAAGATCCATTAATGACCCTGCTGAGAATCAAACCCAGATCACTTTGGTGACAGAAAAGTGAGCACTTAAACACAGAGACCTAATGTTTGCCTCTAATGACCACATTTATAAGACCACAAACCAATTGCTTTTTACCTTTTCCCCCATTAATTGAATTACCTTACCTTTACAGATCGTGAGCAGAAGGTAATGACTAGTATACTGAATGAAGTCTTTGAGATTAAGGGCTTCTTATGTGTAGGAATGTTTGCAATTTTTGAAACAGCCCTTTTCGGAATTTTATTATTCTACTACTGTTAAAAGTCTCTTCTCTACAAATTTGCTTTGTTCTGTTACTAATTATTATTAATGTAGGACATCCTCCATTCATTGCATACCTTTAGTGAACATATTATATTTTATTATATTTTGATTCCCCTCGCTGGTTCTGTATGTTCAACTACAGCTGATTCAGTTGTGTCTTTATATTTTTAATTATTTATTTGTTTATTTATTTCCATAGTTTTCCATGGCAAACAATGCAAAACTTCAATGGTGTTTATCCAAAAATTGGAAGTAAATCATATTTTGAAGGTTTGCTATGTAACAAATCATTATTTAAAAATTTATTGTAGGCCTAATGTTTAAATTCAAGAAAAGTTTTCTGATGTATGTTCAGAGAAAAAGAAACATTTACGGAAGCTTAATGTAACACCAAAAATGAAGTATGATGTTACTGATATAATTTGTGTTTGATATAATTATTAGTGTTAAATATGCATTTGCAGTGTTAATATCTGATCCCTTTCACATACAATCATAAGTGTGATAACTAAAATGATGTATGACGATTTAAGAGTTAAATGTTTTGTTTAATCTCTTTCCCTAACTGTTTGATGAATATTTTAAGTACAAATGTGCAGTTTGTAGTTCTTATGTTAGATCTAATTCATATTATACAGGCTAATGTGCATTGTTTTATTAAGAATAGTGTTGTAACAAACTGTCAGATTAAATTGTTTTGTTCCAAAATAGAGCAATGCTCTTTGGAACATTGCAGAAAATAAAATTTTAAGAATTACAAAGTCTAGCACAAATATTAATGTAAATCAGCTCCAAGACTTAGCTGTAAATGTGAAATTAGGCCTATGTGATTACAATCTTCTAGCATTAAAGGTCTAGTAAGCCTACCTACATTTGTATGTTAAATAATCCAAGTTCATGAACATTTAAACAAATTGCTGCAAATATTTGAGTTCAATGAACTGATTCAAATAATAAATTATAAGTTAGGTTGAAAGATAATCTAGTAATGAAGCCAATACAGTCATTTGGGGTAACTTTGTACCCCTCAGGGTAATATTGTACCAGTCCCTCATTTCACTTAAAATGTTTTTTTCAAATTACCCTTGCTGCTCATAGTAAAGGTTTCAGGAAAGTTTAATTTTGTCATGTTTTGTGCAGAAGCATTACAAGTTATCCATCTTGTGTGCACAGTCTTTGGGAAGCAGTAGTAGTTATTCTATGGTGGTATAAAGTGCGCCTTTTTGTAGACCGATTTCAAGTTGCAACAGTAAGTAAAATTTGTTACTATTAAGTGTAGTGTTTATCCTTAAATGCTTTAGTTAGGTTATTAATTATGGTATCTGTTTATTTGAATGGTATAATGGCGTATTTAATTAAAACGGAACCTTATAAAAATATCACTGCATTTTCAAACATGTTTTGGGGTAACATTGTACCGGTACAATGTTGCCCCAAATGTGGTCCAAAGTTATCTTGATATACATCACTTGTAATATAATTACATGTTTAGGAATTTACTTGTTGTATATTACGATATTAAATTGAAATAACATTGTTTTTCAATAACTTTTACTGAAATCACCACAGGTTGTAAATATATACATACATGTTTAAATATTAGTAGTGAACTTGTTACTCATTGAATTACATTAAAAAATTTGTTTACACACAGCATTATTTGCAGATTTTAATACTATATGTGTACCTAAATATTAAAAATAATATTATTACATACTCAAATGTTAACAGTTTTTTGTTCATCTCAGATATGATGCGGAAACGACCAGTTAAACTCGGAACGAGACAGTATGGCACAAAAACAAGGTACTCAGCAGATCTGTTAGCCAAAATTATTGAAGATGTAACTGCAGGTCGTATTGGTCAGCGAGAAGCAGCTAGAGTGTATGGAGTTCCAAGACAGACAATTGTTAACAAAATAAAAAATAGACATACTCGTAAAGTCGGACGCCCTATTATATTTTCTCCAGAAGAAGAAATTGTTTTTGTAAGGCACTGCATCGCTGTTAGTGATATGGGTATTTCCATTTCACTCTTTGATTTACGATTGATTGTTAAATCGTACATAGATTCTGCAAAAAAGGAAAGTACGTTGCTTTCCTGGAAATATGCCAGGATGCGAATGGGGTAAGTCATTCATTGAAAGACACAAATCTGAAATCGGTGAAAGGTTTGCCACTAACATTTCAAGAAAAAGAGCTCTCGTGAATGAGGCAACAATAAAGAAATTCTTTGAGCAGTTTGAAATGGAAACTGTAAATGTTCTACCAGAAAACATGTACAATTATGACGAGTCTGGATTCCATGACGCCCATTCAAAAGGAAAAGTATTGATCCATATGGGGCATGCAGACATCCAGAGAAAATTCTCAACACATAAAAGTCTTGTTACACTGTAATGTTCTGCGGCAATGCTGTGGGCGAATTCATACTCCCTTATATTATATTTAAGGGAAAACTGAAGTGGACAGACTGGCTGTATAATGCACCTCATGGAACAAAACTTAATTCATCTGAAAGTGGTTGGATGGATCAAACTGTGTTTGATGATTGGTTTGAGTTTCACTTTCTTCCAGTTGCCATAAGGAAAGAGGGGAAAAAAATACTGATTGAGGACAATTTGTCCTCCCATATTTAAATTAAAACTTTGAATTTATGTGAAGAAAACAATATAAGCTTCATATGCCTCCCGCCAAACTCGACACATCTCCTGCAACCACTAGACGTCGCCTACTTCTCATCTTTGAAGACAAACTGGAGACAAGTCCTAGCTGAGTGGAGAAAAACACCAGAAGGAAAGAAGAAAGTGTGTTTACCCAAAGGCGTTTTTAGTGAACTGTTAGCCAAAGCTTTGCTTCGCGGTCAAAGCACAGCATCATCAAACTTGGTTAAAGGTTTTGAGAAGAGTGGCCTTTACCCAGTGGACTGTAACAGAGTACTTGAAGCTCTTCCAGAATATGCAAAACCAGTATCACTCATAAACAAAATGTGTGGGCACTGAGTTCAGGAAATATCTTGAAGATATTAGGGAGTCAGACCTGACTGTTAAAAATGTAAAGAAATACAGACTACCCGTTGAACCAGGAAGAAGTATTTCTGTGGAGGAGGTCAAAGAATACTACATTAACAAAGAATGTGGCAACACACGTGGACAGAAAAGAACACTTGAAGTGAACAGCAGTTCTGAACAACTAGACCGGAACTGTTATACTGACATATCAGAGAATGCATCACGACCAATATCAAGTGCCAGAACAAGAGGAGGGAGAAGATGTAAAGCTAGGTTAGGGATTAGAACAATAGTGCCTACTCCAAAAGAAAACAATGATGAAGAAAGTGCTCCTATTCAACACCTCTTAGCCGAGATAGTTGTTAACAACTGTGATGTGGCCAAAACCAGTGAGCCGGCATCACTGATTGCAGATCGAGACACTGATATCTGTGAATCAGCTTTGGAATATATGCCAAAAGTTCCAAATTTTAACTTCGTAACAAATCAACTTGCTAAACCGACATATGAATATAATATACAGGACTTTGTGATAGTTTCATACTAAGGCGCTCATTACCCTGGAAAAGTGATCACAGTAGAACGACAAGATCAAGTGAATACTACTTTATATAAAATAAGCTGTATGACAAGAAAAGGGAAAACGTGGTGTGGCCTGAGAAGAAAGATACCATATGGTACCAGGAAGAAGATATAATTAAAAAACTTGACGAATCTTGCATGAAACTTGTGAACAAAAGAGGAATGATGCGCATAAATGATCCAATTCTGTGCTCTGATGATGTTGAGTGAATTAGAAACTATATTTTTAGTGAGAAAAAAAAACGAAGTAAGTGTTGTGATTATTGGTGTATATAGTAAATACCATTCTTTATATTTTGAAATACTTGAAAGGTCTAATTGAAGCATGAATGGTTGAAATTGTACATGTTTGTTTTACATTTCACTGTAGATGATCACATGTGTTTGGGTACCAAGATGTGCAGCAAGTTCGAATTAAAAGAAAATATTTAACTTCCATTTGTATTTGCACTGTTAATAACATGTCTTCGTATTGGATAAGGTAAAATATTGTTTTAACTCTCTGTTTTTTATATAAATTCTTTTATATAAAATTGGTACAAAGTTATCCAAAACATAAGTGTAACTTTGGTCCACTATTAAATCATGATTATTATTTAAATATTAAAATTATATGAATTTTATTTGTTGGCTATATTGTAGTCTGATATCATCTTTAAATAGTTTTGGTCTTAAGAAATATGTGAATATGATTTGGTAGTGATAAATGCACATTATGTTCATTGTGTGGAACAAAGTTACCCCAAATGACTGTAGTATTATTAATTAAAATCTTGTCTGTAATCTCAGAAGTCAGAGAAGTTGAACCCTCATGCAAAACCCAGAGCTGGTTGATAATAATTTTTTTTATTTATTAATCATTTTTGGGATTTTTTTTATCAAAGATTGATTAATTTACATTGATTGATACCAAAGATATACAAGAACTTTAGAATACGGATTTTCCTTCATATCGAAATATTGTTATTTAAAAAAAATTATTTTCTTTTGTTGATAATACACTTGACGTCGTCCGGGCCTGCGACCCTCTTTCGAATCCGATATGCCACCGCCCAAACACCTCCATCCTTTGTTCATATTCAAACCTCCCGCCAGCGAGTGCGTGTGTTGGTAGCCCAGCAAGAGGGCGCTTAGCTGCAGTGCGCCGCACACCTATTTATAATTAATATTATTGTAATCTTTTCTTTTCGCCCCTAAAATAGTGTCACGACGATTCAGTAAGTGAGTGCCTTTTGTTTTATTAATATGTTATATATTTGTAATAAAGTACGTGCAAGCACGGCCACGAACGCTCCCTAGCGGGCGACGACGGAACCAACACATAACTTTATTCAAACTATATTTTATCACATAAGTAATTATTACAGACGGTCTGGTCATGGATGTGTATCTGGTATTTTTATAAAGAGCGCCATGTTTACTGCCGCAAACCCTTGTCTCACCCCAGTCTCCTTCTACAGCCGGCCGAGAGCGGACGTCTCTGCAGACACCCCGAGGACATCACCGTTGTCTCACCGATAAGTAGTTCTGTTGAGTTAATTAATTCAAATCGTTTTCTCTTCACCCTCGGGGTCTCTCTCGGTCGGTGGGGCTGTTTAATTAGTGATTTATATACTCTCCGGAGTTTTTAACCACCCGTGTTCTAAGTAAAGGTTTGAGGCGACGTGTGTGGTCCGCCTCAACTAAACAGATTCGTGCCTCGGGCGTTTTTTTAACAGTATCACGGAAGGATTGTATAAGGGCGTGTAACGTGTAAGTAAATAAAACCAACTTAATTGAGTCACGTGTCTTTGTGTTTGGGGGAGGCCACGTGGGTCCTTAACCCAGTCAGCGGCGTGTGGGACGCCCTAAGAGCCCACTGTGGTTAAGTATAAGCGTGCCCGACGCTGAGAACGGGCTTGGGTAGGGACAGGTGCTGAATTAGGTATCAGGAGGGCTAATATCTCGCCGCACACGGGCCACGTAACGCCCTGAGTAAGAATATCAAGCCAGGTCCACGTGCCCACTCATGTGGTGGCACCCACTATTTCCACCAATAATTCAAATCGTAACACCGGTACGCCCTCACACTTATTGGAATTGGCTCTAGAATATAATAGTGAATAATCTGTACTTGTCTATGATTTTTTTTTTTATGTAGTGTATATAGTAGTGTTTTTTTTTTTTTTAATGGTTGTTGGCTAGTGTTATGTATTATGTGCACTATATGCAAATGGTAGTTCTGATAGTATATGTTCATAATAACTAATATACTGATATCAGAATAGCTCAAAATTGGTCTATATTGTACATATATGAATACTTTATAAGATATGTATTGAAATATTATTTGAGTTAAGGAAAATTGTTACTGTAGAGTGTAGATGATTGATTGATTATTGAAAAAAAAATTCCTTGTGACAACCATTAATAATTTTTACTGCTTTTTATTAATCCTTAATAAAAATTCACAAGTCACCATTCCAGCCACAAAACAAATATTATCAGCAATTTTAAAATACACCAATAAATATTATCAGTGATTTTAAAATACACCAATAAATATTATCAGTGATTTTAAAATACACCAATAAATATTATCAGTGATTTTAAAATACATCAAATAAACTCTCTTCCTGCATTCATGAAATAATTGCTTATTTACATTGGCCAGCCAAAGAGTAGATAAAAAAAAGCTGTTCTCCACAAGCCTGAAACAAAAAAGAAATCAAAGTTAAATGATTTATAATGTACTAAAGAGAAATGAAACTGATAAATAAATGTATCAAAGAAAAAAGTTATGCGTACCAGAATGATAAATTACTTTCAAAACCATTTTAGTTAGAATTTTGATACATTCAAAAATACTTTTGGTAAATTCTCATTTATGTACTACAATTAACATTTTTCTTTGTCCTTTCAAACAGATATTTTTTTCCAAATACTTTTTGACAAATACTCATTTATGTGAAAAAAAATTATATGCAAAACATAATTCTATTTGATGCTTCAGCAACTTTTGAGTTGTAAAATTAAGCTCTTGTGCCCATTATTGCAGAAAAACTAGGTATTTAACAATCCAAGTAACTAAACAATTTTAGAAGTATGTTTCTCAGGGCCTCGAGTGAAGTATTTGCTTGTTATTAGCTTAAGCAAATCTAGGCTTTGATTCAAGCAAAATGTTTACAAGTTGTTTCATGTAATGCATTTCACATGTATCTAATCAAAGTCTTCGGGGAGAGTATTAGTAGGTAGCTTACCAAAATTTGAAAGATTCTATATGTATCCTATATGCTCATATTTTAGTCGTATCAACAAAATGCCTACACGAGAATAGATGTCAGCATGTTATTTTGCAGCAGTCAATGGCATTACTTCATAGTACAGTTGTGAAATCACTACAAAATGTGTCGGATGTACATTGCAATGATTTACAATTATTATCGATAATCGCATAACTGCAGAGTTCAGAGGGAGTTAGAAAATTAAAATATACCACACATTGTATTTTTTGTTTCTTAATAATATTAGTTTATATTCCTACAAAGATGGATTCAGAAATTTCCTAGAGTAACAACTTTTCCACACAAACCAAATTTGATAAATAGTAATTCTTAGTACTACGTACTTCGCCAAATAAATTATTTTTAAAGTCTAGGTAAACTTACCTAAAGAATTGCTTACACCATTTTACAGTAGTTATGAAGAAGTTACCTTTCCCTAACCATTTTCGTGATTTAACAGCACTTATGTAACTAACCTAACCAAGTATTGCAACTGAGAACTACAGTATAACCCTGTAATTGTTTTCAAGTGAGAATGAGGAAATAACATAAGCAGTCGATGGAAATTTAGCCTATCCAGTGTTTTAACATTTTACCAATGGACTCAAGTAAATATGTTAAAAACCATTGATCAGTACCCTTGATGCTTTAATTTGCTTAACCAATCCAACAATGATACAACTTCATTGCTCATCAATAAAGTAAATCAATCATCAATACAGTCAACGTCTTCGATTACACTGCGCTAATTCCCAAATATATTTAAAAAAAATTAAATAAATGGTTTCACAGTAGTTTAATGTTCAAGCAGGTAAGTATAAACAATACAAAGTTTGTAAAATCATGTGAATGGTTGGTTAGCTAAATTTAAAAAAAGGTAATTTTCTTTTGTTGATGCTTATCCATAAATGAAATTATACAATTCTGAAAATACCTTTTCAGACACTAAAAATCTTCCTCTATTAAAACTGTAAACAGCTTTTCTTAATTCCTACTGGTTTTCAAGAAATCACATTTTGCAGGTCACACTAGATAGCCTATGCAGTAAAGCAGCTGTCACAATTTTTTCCTCCAATTGCATTGCAGATCCTGTGGTTTTCCATATATATAAGAATGTATATATTTTTTATTTGAATATTATAACCCAATGAAACGTAAATAAATGTTTTAAAAAAGTTACGAGTCCCTAATGTGTATCCAAACCAAAACGCCAACCCTTGACAGGGATTTATTTACAGCAGTATGGAGGTGCAAAGCGTAGATTAGTTACCTGCAATACCACGTAACCTGACGTATAAAAGGAATCATTTGTTACAAAATGAAAATTTATTTTATATGTCAGGTTATGTGTTGTCTCACGTAAAAAATTAGAATTTTGCACCTATAAACTGCTAAAAAATATTGCTCTCAAGGACTGATGCTTTGGGTTTGTAATGCACAATAAGGAGTCCCATAACTTTTTTAATGTTATAATTTACGTTACTGCATTGCAATATCCAAATAAAAAATATACAATTTGTGTATGAAAAACAAGAAGATCTGCAACTCAATTAATTAACATGGTGACAGGCCCTTTACTGCACAGGTAATGTAATATAACCTATAAACAGTGATTTCTCAAAAACCAGTCTGAATTTAGAAAAACTTTTTTTAGAGTAAATACAGGTACATATTTAGAGATTTAAAAAAATAAATAAGAGTCCAAAGTTTATTTTGCATACAAAACGCAGCAACGTGAGATAATAACCTAAAAAATCACTGTAAATGTATATTGGTTGGTTAAATTAGGTTAGTAACATCCAACCGTTCAATTGATTTTACAGAATTTTTAATTGGCGCTATCGTAAGCTAACCAAATGTAAATTCCACTGTACTTAGAATCACTGTACGTATATTGTTACTAACCTAACAAATTTCACTGTATTTTTAATCCAGCTAACCCAAGGGCAGTATCTCAATATTACAGATTTGTAATAAATAATCCTAACCTATCCACATGTTAAACATGATAAACTACTTGCAGAATCAAACAACCCTCATAGAGAATAATAATTTTAAACATGTCAGGAAGTAAAAAACACTTTAGGAATTTATAATTTTTCCTGCAATACCCCAAATTATATTAAGTGCACTCACCTGAATGTAATTCAGCTCTGGTAACAATTATTTCAAAATATTTTTACTTAAATGCGGTTAACTGCTACACACCACCAGAAAACATTTATTATGATTTTATACGTTGTGCGCTCATGAACATAAGATGAAATCTCTACACGCTACCTAAAATTTAAATAATAAGCCTATAGTGTACAAAAATTTGTATAAGAAATTATTACTTGCCAAGAATAACACAAGCAATGTTAACTTGTAAACGGACAAAACTAATCTCCTAACAAATCAAACAGAAATAGCTCAATAACTTACCTGAAAATCTCATAATTAGTAACAGGGCAATATTAGTGTACATGCGTTTTACTCTTAAAAAATATAAAATAACATTAGTCTACAATACTTTGTCAATGATGCAATGTTTGTTTTGAACGTACAGATAAAAAAAAATATAAAAACAAACCCGAACATTTACGAACCAGCCCGAAGGGCATGTCGATCTAAGGGGGTGAATCTTCGGCTGTCCTCAAATTTCGTTGAGGCACGCACAGAAAACACCATCCATTGGGGTGCACTCAAGAATGGTACTTAGTAAAGAGATACACGTATTCCTAAATAATTTTAATGCTTACAGAAACATAAGTCTCAAGATACATAAAACCTTGAGTTTCTTGTATAACAGTAATTGTTTATTAGCTTATGGCTTACTTCAACATATTTTTAAAAACTTATCTCTATCAAAATATATGGTCAGAGGTGGAGGCCGTAGTCCCAGCGGCCTCCTACCCCCCTCCACAACCAACCTGGATTCTCTGCTGATTCGTGCAGCAAAATACTCTGCTAGCTAAATGCTTATACATTATGAAATCAGTGTTTTTTTTTACCATACAAAATTTGTAAGTAATATTATTTATTAATCCTGAACAGGACATGTTCCAGTGTAACAGATGCTGCTGCTACTACATGATAGAAACTTCTGCCTAGGTGTCATCTGAACCTCTAGGCAAACACGTAGACTCCACCAGTGCTAACTTCCAAGATATAAATAAGAAAGAAATTTAATTATATAATTTTGTTTATTGCTCGTTACCTATGCAAAATGTATCATTGTGCCTGTTCTACAACACAGAGATTGTGGGTTCAAGTCTGGCTTGTGACGTGGGTGTTAGTGGCTTCCTTAAGCTAAGTTAGTGAGTGTATCATCCTCCAAATAGCTCATCGGCATTATAGCAGTGAGGATAACAAAACAGGTAAAAATCTCTTTCACTAAATATATTGACATCGTTCGGGTCTGCTGCCTTTTTAAGCCCGATATGCCACCGCCTAAACAAACCCCACCCTCCATCCTTCCCTACCACTAGGGCTTAGGACGTGTGTTTGAATAGCGCGCCACGAACGTCAAGAGGGCGCTGTAGCAGCAGTGCATCACACCCCTTTAACTAGTGATAAACATTGTAATTCTTTTTTGCTTATTTTTCCCCAAGTGGCGTGTGACGGAAGATTGGCCTGGAGTGTTTTTATGTACTTTAATTAATTCATAGTCAGTAAGAGTAAACAACGGAAAGACGTACCGAACATGCACGAGACGAACCGAAGTCCGCCGAAGCCGGACTGGTTAACATTGATAATAATTTGTTGTAATTTTAGTTAATAGTTTTCATCATGCATTAAGTGTAATCTAATTATTAAGAGTGTTTTATGTCTTACCTGTAGCTTCCTGTGGCAAGTAATGGTAAATAGATATAACAATAATTGGTTCGGCGCGAAGACGCCATGTTAGGCTAGCGGAGCCCTGAGCACGCCCCATTCCTTTGCCAACACCGACCGAGAGCAGACGCATCAGCACCTTGGGGACCTCACTGCTTGTCTGCACTGCTGAGTAATTCTGTTTAAATTTTAATCATCATAAATATTTTCGTACGTTAGTCCTCAGGCCTTCTCTTGGCGGGGAGACTGTTTAAGTAATTGTATAAGTGGCCACTATGGTTATTTTACCGTGAATTAACTAATTGTATAGTGTGACCACGTGGTCAGGTCCCACCTCACGTGAACCGATCCGTGCCGCAGGCGTTGAGTAATATAATCAAAGGTGTAGGCGAAATAGCAACTAAATAAACCAGGGCATACGATTTTATTTGTATTTATTTATTTCAACATCCTGAGTGTGACGGCATGTAGAACGCCTTAAGAGCCCACTGCATAGGTGAAGAGCGTGCCCGACGCTGAGAGCGGGCCAGTAGCAAGTACTAGGATTGGCTTTAGGGGGGTTAAAATCACGCCTCACATGGGCGACGTCACGACCCTGAAAAAGAGTCTCTCCCACAAATTAATCTTAGGACATGCATTGACGCGAACCCCCGCTTAGTACAAGGACAGTTAGGCCCTGGGCCATGTCAATATAAAACATTTGCAAAAAAACTGAAATTAATTTATTCTTTATACAAATTGCTCTGAATTCACTATAGAAAAATGTTGAGTAAATTTACATTTTGGGTGAGTTATTTTAAAAAAATTTACCTGTGCTGATACTCCTTGACTTATTATTGTCTAGATAGATATGCTTATCCACAGTATAAACAATACAACACAGATAAAAAGATTTGGTGTGTGCTATGGTAGGCAAATACATATACTGTGCATAGACAATATATTTTATTAAAAGATAACTGAAACATAATTATAGTAATACTCTAATACAGTTCATATAGTGTTTTAAAATGAACATACAATGATATAGGTACACAGTTTATGTAGTTGCAAAATATCAATACTATTTACTGTACAATTATGTTACTTTACTTTTTCTCTATTAAATTTGTTTTTTTAAATATGATTCAATCAGTAATAAAATTATAATAAAGTATTCAAAACACAATACGGAACTTTTACGGCTTACTACTGTTTGTCTAGGTAAAATTCAGGAGATATGTCAGACACATGTATAGCAACAAACATTCTTTCAGTATACGTAGTTTAAAAACATTATATGTATAGCTCAGTGCAGGCAAAAATAATTGTTCAAACAGGACCACTGAGTGTGTGAGAATCAATTACATAAAAATAGTGTAAATTTACAGAGTTCATTAAATAACTTGTTAACGTGTGTGGAAATACACCTGATAGTTTACATCACTTAAAAAACAGTGTTTTTGTATTCACATGAAACACATAACATGTAATTCTGCTTATCAAAAATAGTGTTCAGTCTGTGTGTGAGGAATAGATCAGCAGGTCAATGTACTTACTAAAACACTGCTCACTTGGATATCTCGATTAAAATAACACTATTTTATATCAACACACTTAAGACCAATCGTAACACACTTCGTTATTGTTGTAGATCGTCAATTTACTTGGTAACACTAAAATTCAATGGTCTTAACACCGCGTCACTAATTCCTGTTAAAACATTTTAGACGCTTTTACACTCTTTTTCAGTTCATTTAAAATTAACTTAAATTCATACTGCAGGTGTCTGATTGGCTGGAGGGCTGTGCAGATAAACATTTTCCAGATATCAATAACACAACTGAAACTAAAGTGGTTTAGTCTGTAAATACACAAATTTAAATTAGACACACACTGAGAGTATCATATTTCATAATATTTTAGTTTTCGTTTGCCATAATAAATAGTACTTAGAGGGGTCTGGGAAATGTGCTGGCATTGTAATAACAATGTGCATAGAGTTCAGAGTGTCATATATACGACTAAAATTCAAATACAAATACTGTTTTAATGCCAAAAGTAATAAATGTACGATGTCAAAAACAAAAGTTATAAATGTTAGCTGTGATACACTGGTTTTAGCAGAACTACAATACATATTTATGTAATTTTACAAAAAAAAAAAAAAAACTAGGTTTATAAAAATTTATGGGAATTCCATAAACATAAACAAAAGTCTATTATAATTAGATAACTAACGTGTAAAACAACCAATTTTAAAGTATGTGTGAAAATGCACACTGACACTGTGCTAAATAAATAATGTTTATTTTTTATTTACTAGTGATGGTAGTTACATAAATATGCTAATTCTATAGTAATTTTACAATGACCTAATATCTACAAATGTACATTAACATCTGGACTAAAAATATAGCTAAAAATTGTGTAATCTTTCACAAACTGTCTTTGTTATTTGTAAAAACAATGCTAAATTGTGTGTAATTTAATGCAAATTTTTCTTGGGAATCAAGAAAAATTTTGAGTCTTTTATTAAAACTTACAAATGCATAACTTGATTGTAGATTTTCCCATGTTCTTAGGCCCTATCTTTCCATTCAAATGATGAGTAAACAGGTTGGTTGAGTTATCAGACAGCTTAATTGCTAAACGAAAGTAAAAATCACACATGCATTACATATGTACATCAATATAAAAGAATTGACCAACAGTCTGGTAAAATTACTCAGTCATAGAATTGCAATGTTAAAATTTTGAAGGTAATTTTATTTTTCCATGGATTAAAAATCACGAACTTTGTAGGTGTAAAAGGTCGGTGGACACTGCTGCTACATACTGTTACGATTTACCGCGGGTTCGTAAAGGATAGCCCAATTAAATATTGTATTTCACACACACAGTTTTATTTATTACCACTACTTGTCACTTACAATTAATCTTCTAAGATGGCAAATAATTAACTACACTTAAAGAAATATGTCTATTCCGCAGTCACTCGTTCCACACACCTCGCTGGGTCGCACCTCTGGCGCAACTCTCGCCGCAGCACCCCTCGTGGGTCTCCGCCGCGGGACTCCGTCGCCACACTCCGCCGCCGCCGAGACTCATTTCCTCTTCACCGAGATCCCACTCGACTCCTTGCTCGCAACTTCGTTCGGGACTCCGCCGCGCCCGCGACTCTATCGCCCAGAAACTCTGCCGCGGGAAAACTTGCGACTCCACAACTCATTCACTCCCTGCCCTGGAACCTTCGTCCAAGGACTTCGCCACTCTGCCGCACCAGCGGCACTATCGCCCGGATCTCCGCCGCGGGAGAACTCACTCAGTCTCCGACTGACTCGAAGGTCGGCCCAACCTCCTTATATAGCCCTTGGGTTCCCGTCCAGAACAATTGGGAATGTCTCCGAGATATCGCACGACCTTCGCCATCGAAATGTCCAGAAACGCGTCGTGAGTCCTGTCGAAGGACGCGGCGGCTGCTCAAAGAACGCCGATAAACGCAACAAGCATCGGGTTCCCACAAAACGTGCCGATAAACATGTCTGAGTCCTTTTATTCCGCAGTGCGGCCTCTTTTAAGTAACTCGATCTGAGGCAGGTGCGTGCTGCGACGGTCAGGATGTCGCGAGATAGTATGACACGAGATACCAGGGATAGGATGCGGGTGGAAGGGGGCGCAGACAGGCCGAACGAGCGCGGCGATGCCAAGCACTGCAGCCAAGCGCGATCGTAACAATACTATTGAAAATTACATAATTTATTTTTGCAGTGTCCAGTGTTCCTTGTGATCATATAAGATAACAATCACTATTTAAGAGCACAGCTAATTCTTTAAGTCATCTGGTTTTCCACAATAAAACACTATCTCCGAAGTAACCATTCTAAAATAATGTGATGATCTGGTGGAGGGGAGTGGAGCGAGAATGTGATACAGCCGCTCCTAAAGCCACTCTTTAGTTAGCAATGAGATGTAAGTCGGCCATGCATAAGATCAGTTATTTTCTAGTTATTTGCAATTTTTTCTGATCAAGAAATAAGCAATTGAGTTACAGTGATACTTTTAAAGTATTTTGAAAAGCATTCACATGGAAATCAGATGTTATGATACTAGTATCTCTTGATGCTTACTAAAATAAACATATAGTATTAAAATGTAGAATGACACAGAATAAGTATGATTCATTCTAAAATGTATGATGTCAAACAGGGGTGCAACAACAAGGCAAGGGTATTTTGCCACCCCCCCCCCCCCCTCTGAAACCATGAAGTGGGTGCAAACGGGGGCAAAGAAAGTGCTGTTTAATCAATTTTTAAAAATAAAACTGCTTGAATAGCACCATTTTCCACCTTGAAATACAAATTTTAGCGGGGGAGGACCCCTGGACCCGCTTCAATAGGAGGGATTGATGTCAAATAATTTCACTGTGATAAGAAGAATTTCAAATGACAGACATTTTAAAACATGTGAAAAATATATAACATATATATGGTAAATGTATTTGCTCCCTATCCCCCCCCCCCCCCTTTTTATTTATTTAGTGAGGATCTTTCTTGACTGGACTGGTCATTTTTGTCAAGTGAAGTAGACTCAAATTTTGAAATTGGCTCATTACTGAAACCTCAATGTGCCAAAAGATATTTGTAGTCAAAAATAACTGTATTAACAAACCATAAACTATTAAAATATTACAACTAAAATAGTTTTTATGTAAAATCTTTCGTTTGGGTGTGATGGTCACAGAATTGAAAATTGAAACTTCTACTTCGTCAAAAATACTTATTTGTAAGTTTATAAAATTAAAAGATAATAGTGATTAGTGATGAAAATGTTAGAAAAAATATGAGATAAAAATTTTTTTTTCGAGTTTCCCATGCTCTTACATAAGGTTGTATATAAGTCTGCATCATGTAGTGATGTTTGATATCGTCACTTTAAAAAAATACTGCCTGGCATTTTTAAGGAAATTGACATTTGGTTCCAACAAATTTCAGCGGATTTTTTTCATCCACCATTATAACTATTTTGACAACTATAAAGATACAAGCATCATTGCACAAAAATGGAACCGCCAAAATACACAAAACAGACTTACTAACTGCAGTAGGCTACGTGCTGAGGTAATAGGAGGAGTGTTGTTGGTTACCCTTGCTTGATAGTAAAGAAAGTATTCAAAATGTTGTTTTAAAATAATACCATTACATTAAATACACACTAAAGGTACTTGACGTCATTGAAAATAATTTTTTTTTTCCCCGTCCTGTAAAGTTACTGAACTGTTAATTAGGGAACATTGTTAGCTAATCTACCATAGGTAGATTTATATTTACATAAGAGTAGTTATTACTTTTGCTAACAAATATTAATGTAATGCCTCTTAATTAGAGTCCACGCTCACAGAAGCCCTATTTGTTTAAAAGAAATTAAAATAAATAAAATCAAATAGTCACATTATTAAATAAAATAAAAATACCAAACTATTAAAAATCCCTATTAAAAGTTACTTTATTCTTATATCTTCTTTATTGGTCATCCAAACAGAATGAAAAAGGTTACTAATACATTAATCACACATTCTGTTCTTCTTCCACTTCCTGGAGCCACTGACACTCCACTGAGCCTTTTTCACCGACTAGGTATGAGGCCAAAACGTCTCTTGCCTGCACACTGCTGCGTTTCGACATGTTTGAACCCAGCCGACCAATCCTCTGCAGTGCGGAGTTACTCAGGTTCACTTCCGCTCTCCACTCGCCTGGCACGACGTCACCAAAGTCATTCTCCTCATCCACGAATCCGTTGCTTGGGCAGTACAGTGGGTCTTGGCTTTTCATCAGGAAGTTGTGCAGGCAAACTGTAGCTTTTATGATTTTGCGCACGGTTAGCGGATGTGCATTGATTGTGTGCAGATATATATTCCACCGAGAAACCAAGATGCCAAATATGTTTTCCATGCATCTCTGCACTCTAGACAACCTGTAATTAAAGTTTTTTTTTACCTCGGACACGTCCTTTGAGGAATAAGGCCTCATTAAGTTTAATTTTAATGGAAACTGCTCGTCTCCGACAAAGTAGTAGGGCATGGGCTCGATCATCCCTGGCAGCGGGCACTGAGATGGCAAAGCAAATGCATCATTTTCCAGTATTGTGGCAAAATCAGTTGCCTTCATCAAGCCTCCACCACCGCTCTGTTCGTCGTACGCTTCAATGTTCAAGTAATTAAAGCAGTACTTGTTATCACATATGGCCAACATAACCACACCTGTGCCAAGTTTATTACTGAAAAACAGAGATTTTTGAGTACGAACGGAAACGTGCCTGCAATCGACAATGCCGACACAATGCGGTAAATTCCACTTATCTTCGAAATCACTGGCGATTTTTAGCCACTCTTCATGACTAACTGGGCGGTTCACGTACTGTGGTGCCAATACCGTCCATAACCTTTGGCAAGTGTCATTCACTATAATGCACACAGTTGCTCTGCCACAATTGAATGCTCCCGCAATGGACTGCATGGTTTCTCCTGTTGCCAGATACCTGTGAAAAACACAAGTTTGACATGAAAATTGACAAAAATTGTATCTATACATACTCACGCATGCACGCGCACACTCACGCGCGCACACTCACGCGCGCACACACACACGCACACACACACACACACACAGTATTTTTACAAAACAGAATCAGGTAAAGATGCTAGAACTTGATAGTTTTGATAGTTTAATTCCATTAGAAATGGTTTCTCAGTTAATTGAAAGAAAAAATATCCCCTAGCTTCAAAGAAATTACACTTATAAACTTTCTTTTCTAAAAAATTGTTTTGAGCACAGAAGTTAAATGTAATTCCAGCAAAAATTATATTTTACTGATGAAATTTAAAAAGAAATATAAAAGAATTAAAATTATAATACTTTTAAAATTTCAGCTAAACTATTTTTATTAATATTTTCCTGCTGTATGAAGAATTTACAATTGCAGCGTCCCACGACTACACGTGTCCTGACAGACTACAGTGAGCATCGAGACAAAGTCTGGGTTTTGTTACCCAGGAGTGCAAAGCACCAGTTATTGTGTGTTAAGTCTTCTCTAAAATATAAAAATCAATTGCAGTGCATTAGTCTCGCTAAAATAAGAAAACGGCTAGACCGATTTCAATGACTTTTTATTGTTTTGTTCACCTCATTACAAGGATGGTTTAGGAAAAGAAAATTCGGAAAAACTCACAGTAACACCCGAAAAATTGAAAAAAATATAATTTGGTAATTTTGTACGGATATTGCCACTTCAAATTACTTTTGAATGTTTCTCTTTGTCCTCTATTCGTTCCTAAACAACTGATCCAATCTCAATGAAATTTTGCATGCTTGACCTTTGAAACACAAGGAAGGTCACTGTCTAGGTGAGATTAAGATAACACCAAACCTTTAAACCAGAATTTAAGTGGCACGCGAGTCGTATTTTAAAGTATTTCCTTTTTGCTATAGTCCAAATTATAATGGAGAGAGGGAGGGTGGGACAGAGGAAGATGGAGGGAGAGAGTGAGGAAGGGGTAGAGGGAGGGAGAGGGGGAGAGTGTTGGATATGTTTTGTGAGACACACAAGTCATGAAAGTAATAATGTTTTATTTGTATTTCCTACATAGACTTTGATTTGACTTACTTTGTTTAGGTGCCATCTTGTTTTCTGTGTACGAATGTTGTTATCGTTGCAGCCATGTCGGCTATGTGTGTACTGTGCGATACTAGTAAACAGAGAGTGAGTTAAAAGCAAAAGGTTGGCTACATCATTTATTGAAACTTACAACAGGTTATGGGCCCAGGACGTCTTTTGCGAGTGATGAGATTGTGACTGTGATTGGCAGTGAGTCTGTAAATTTGCCGATCAGTGCACGTGGCAAACAGTGGTTCAAGATGGCTTTGCATGAAACTACAGAATATAGAAGCAACATTCCGCGGCTGGATTCCAAAAATTACTTTGCATGGAAGTTACGGGCAAAGGGCAAACTTATACAAATTAACTGTTGGAATGCTATAGAACAAGGATATGTGCCACCAATGAATGTGGATCAAGAAAGGGTTAACAGGAAGGCTTTGGCATTTATGTACAAAAACGTGTCCGACTCATATTTTAACGATATTGCGGAATGTGTACTGGTGAAAGAGGCGTGGAAAATACTGGCGGACATACATAAAGGTTGGTTTTTTGCAAGAATTGAGATCACTAAAAGCTATGTTTTTGATCTCTAAAGGTGAAGGGGAGGAATTGCATGAATATGTGGCTCGTGTGCAAACACAATACCAGAAAGTGAAATTGGCCGGTTGGACAAACAGATTGCGGGTATCATCCTACTTGGACTCCAGTGGGATAAATATGGCGGACTGGTGGAAGAGTTGGGAAAGGAACCTAACCTATCAATCAGGTTGGTAAAAGCAAGACTTTTAGAAGAAAGTAATGAAGATCGGGAAGAAAATGAAGTTTCAGCACTTGCAACAAAAGGCGATGGTCTTCTAAGAGGTGCTCAAGCGTTCAGAGGGCGTGGAAGAGGAGGAAGACAAGGAAATGAAGGAACGGAGTATTGGAAGAACAGGTATGTTGAAAGAAATACTCAAGGAAGTGATATGTTATATGGTACCCCCACTGATAGAAAGTGCTACAGGTGTAACGAGTGGGGTCACATGGCTAAGACTTGTGACAAAGTGAAGTGCTACAGATGCGGAAATAATGGACATTGGGCAAGTGACTGCAATGAGGATGACCAGTCAAAGCCTTATAACAACACAACTGGCAACGAACAGGATAGGAAGCTAAAACACAAGGCATTAGTGAGTGCTTGTGGCTTGGTTTCACCCATGAAAAACACTGTGGACTGGGTTGTAGATTCCGCTGCAACTGACCACATATCAAATCGAAGGGAACTGTTCCTCAACATGAAAGACTGCAAAGGGGAAATAACGATGGGTAAAGGTACAGCGAAGGTCAGTGGATGTGGTATGGTAGAGATAAAAATCACTGATGAATGTGGGGAATGGACTCTCACCATATCGGATGTACTGTACGTGCCAGAATTTAACTTCAATCTGCTCTCGGTAAGCAAGATGGAAAAAAATTGGTATTTGTCTGGAAATGAATGTCAGAGAAGCCATAGCTTATGATCATGACGAAATGTTTTTCAAGGCTCCAGTCTCAAATGGCTTATATGTCCTACACTCTGAAAATAAATTGGACAGTATGTAGTAAATATGCCAAACCATGACTGTGAAATTAGGGATGCTACAGCATTGAAGAGTGTAATGGTGTGGCATCAAAGGCTTGGCCACCTAAATGAAGAAAGTATCAGAAAAATACCCGAACTGGAGATTGAGGGGAAGATGCTTAATGCTTGTGACACTTGCATAAAAGGAAAAATGAAAAAAATGGGCTTTCCACAAATGAGCGAAAGGAAATCTAAAGGACCACTGGAGCTAATACACTCTGACTTAATGGGAAAACTGCCTATGTCCTTGGGAAAGGCTCAATATTTACTAACCTTCATAGATGACTACTCTAGGCACCTTATCGTGAAATTTTTGGCGAAGAAGAGTGATGTGTTTGCTGCATTCAAGGAATACCAAAATGAAGTTGAACTGCAGCATGATATCCAGATAAAGGGACTTCAGACAGATGGAGGAGGAGAGTATTGCAACAAAGAATTTGAGGCGCATCTCAAAAAATGTGGTATAGTGCACAGGAAAACCATTGCTGAGTCACCGCAACAAAACTGTGTCACAGAAAGAAGGTGTATGCTTGCAGAATCAGGCCTACCAAAGGAATTTTGGGCTGAGGCAGCAAATACTGTGGCATTCGTGAAAAATCTAATCCCTTCCCGTGCCATAAATTTTCAGATACCCTTGGAGCTGTGGCAAGGAGAAAAGGTGAAACTGAAGACATTCAATGAGGGGATTCGGTTGCAGAGCCTGGATGTATGTGAATGGGAGAGTAAGTTGGATAGCAAAGGTGTCGAGTGCATTTTCATAGGTTATGAAACAAACATTAAGGGTTACCGACTGTGGCAATTAGAAGCTAAGAAGGTCAAAATTGCCCACAACGTTATTTTCCAGGAGAGAAAATTTCCGTACAATGTGTGTGGTATATCAACAGAGAACAAAACCATTGTAGTACTGGAAGAAAACTGCGAGGGCATGCTGGAAACTGAGAAACATCATTAGAACGAGGAGGTAAGAGAAGGCACTGAACCAAGAACAAATGATGAGCCAAACTCCAATGACACCCTGTCGGAAGACGAAGAACCCTTCTTGGGATGGGAAGAGAAACCGGTAGTGGAAATCAGGAGGTCTGCTCGACTCCTGTCAAGACACTCGGAAGCACCTTCTTGTCCATACGGGTGCATAACTATGTCTACAGAGTCTTGCTCCCAAGAACCAAAGAGTGCTGAAGAAGCTCTAGGGGGCAGTGATGCGATAAATTGGAAAAGAGCGATGGATGAAGAAATTAAAAATTTGACAAGCAAAAACACTTATGAAATTTTTGACTGCCCCAAAGAAAAAAATGTTTTTTTGTGCAAGTGGGTCTTGAAATTAAAAGAGCGCTCGGATGGAAGCTCCGTACGGTTCAGAGCAAGACTGGTAGCACGTGGGTTTTCCCAAATACCGGGGATAGATTTGACTGAAACTTACTCTCCAGTGGTGAAGAAAAAGACAGTTTGTGTCCTAGTTTTGTCAGTGAAGTTGGGCTGGGTCAGGGAATACCTGGACGTCTTGGCTGCGTATCTGAACAGGGTCCTCACCGAGGAAATCTACATGGAGCAACCGCCGATGTACCAAAAAAGGGAGTGACAAGGTCTGTAAACTGCTAAAAAGTATTTACGGCCTGAAACAGAGTGGTAAGGAGTGGCATGACACCCTTGACGGTATCCTAACAGGCTGGAATTTGAGAAGGTTGAAGAAAGACCCTTGCGTATATATAGATAACCACAAGGAACTAGTGATATTTGTCTACGTTGATGACCTAGGCATATTCGGGACGCGTGAGAAAGTGGAGTATACGAAAAAGAAGCTGTCTGGGATTATCAAAGTGAGAGCCATGGGGGAGATGACCAATTTTCTTTCAGTGAACATCATTTCCACAGGTGAGAGTGTATTACTGGATCAGTCTCACTACATCGAGCAACTATTGCGTACTTTTCAAATGACAAATGCAAGAGGAAAAGCGTTCCCCATAGAGATCAACCATGATGATGGGACAGATATATGCTGAAAACAAAGGTTTTTGACAAGCACTTATACCGCAAAGCAATTGGGAGCCTACTACATTTGTCGCAAACAACAAGACCAGACATTAGCTTTGCAGTGTGCAGGTCTAGTCAAAAATGCGAGACCCCAACCCTTCGGGATTGGCAAGATATTGTACATGTGCTTAGATACCTGAGACAAACCAAAGACTGGAGGTTGAAATTTACTAAACAAAATGGCGCTGCCGTATTCTACTGTGATGCAGACCTAGCCAACGATAGGCATGACAGAAAGTCTATAATAGGAGTTGTGGCAACCTTAGCGGGAGGCCCTGTTATCTGGGTTTCGAGAAAACAGACCTGTGTTGCTGATTCCACTGCAGTTGCGGAATATTATGCAATCTACGAAGCAACAAAGGAAGCAAGATGGTTATCGCAGTTCATGTCTGAATTGGGGCAAGATGGCTCTGCACCCAGCCCTTCCGTGATCCTCTCTGACAACGAGACGGCCATAGCCATGTGTAAGCCATGGGAAGTGTGTGAAAGGACGAAACATATAGATATCAAACACCATTTTGTGAGGGACATGACGGAAAAGGGGAAGATACAGGTTAAGCACATCACTGGTAGGGAGAACCCTGCTGATTTGTTCACCAAGGCAGTGAACAGTGCGTGCATCAAGTATCTGTGTGAAAAACTGAATCTTGCACGTGTTCCTTGAGTGTCTGTCATGCTTGTTAAGTTTTGAGTTTTAACTAGGAGTTATGAATGACGTGAACTGGGATATGTTCTGAAGTTGAGTCAAATATTGTTTGATGGTTTTTTTTTTGTAAGTTCACACCAAAGGTTTTATTCAATGAACACATACTGTGCTGCAGGAAATCTTAGTTTCTCTAACCTTAAGTGTCTCAAGAGAAACTGTAGGATATATTTTGTGAGACACATAAGTCACAAAAGTAATAATGTTTTATTTGTATTTGCTACATAGACTTTGATTTGACTTCCTTTGTTTGGAAAGTGCCATCTTGTTTTGTATGTGTACGAATGTTGTTATCGTTGCAGCCATGTCGGCTATGTGTGTACTGTGCGATACTAGTAAACAGAGAATGAGTTAAAAGCAAAAGGTTGGCTACATCATTTATTGTTGAAACTTACAACAGAGAGGAAGTGAGAGAGACATATAGAGAGATAGAGTTAGATATAGAGAGAGTTATACAGATAGATATAGATAGAGAGATATAGAGAGTTACAGAGAGGTATAGAGATAGAACGGGATAGAGATACACTCACACACACTGTTTATGTATACCTACTTTTAAAATTTGGAAAAAAAAAAATTAAAGAGGCATTGCAACGCATGCCAGTCATTAGTTAGTCTCTATATATAAAAATCAATTGCATAATGTTAGTTTCGCTAAAACTCGAAAATAGCTTGACAGGTTTGAATATATTTTTTTTTTGTTCACCTCAATTCAGAGGTGGTTTAGGAAAAAAATCAGGAAAAACCCAAAGAAACAGCCAAAATAATGAAAAAAATTGAAAATGGTAATTTTGTATAGGAATTGCCACTTCTGATTACATTCAAAAGATGGCGTACGTGACGGAACTTTCGTTTGATAGCTGCGCCATGCATAACTGTGTTTTCTCAAAGTGTTTTTAATTCCGTGCAGTTGTGTGTGAAATCTACTGATTTGATTGAAGTGAATTTGATTACATTTTGCAAACATTCTTTTTGATCAGCCATTCAATCAAGGCAAAATAACATAGCAGGCTTAGACATAACCACAAATTAATTCAAATATGTTTTAGCAAAACTCAATGAATAAGTTTGAGGTTAATAATAAGTTTTAAAGTTCTCAAGGTAAGTTCGACAGATTTCAGTGATTATGAAAACAATTCGTGTTGTTTTACAGTGTTCATTACAATGCCAAGGAGAGGACGAACTGACATAGGTCGTCGAAGTCATTTAAATGTGCGGCGAGCTACTTCACGTGTGAACCGCACTGATGACCACTGTAGTTTGCGGAATTAATTTAGAGTTTCCGTGGTTCGCTCATGGACAACTGTATGGTGCGTGTTCGCATGTTGGAAAGCCATAATCTTTGTTTATTTACGTGCCAAAAAAAAATACGAAAAATGTAGGTAGTCTACCAGAAAGTTTGCATTGAATGTTAACTTTCATGTAAATAAAATACATGGAATTCATTTAAATTACAAACAAGTTTTATTTAAGGTAACTGTACCAGTATTTGACACTTTAATAAGTGTTTTTCTAAATTTTAAATGAATAAACTAAACTAATGAAGCGAATCCAAATTGTGACATGTTTTATAATTTGTTAAACTTTTATTTACAATATACCATCTAGAAATCTGATTTAGTTCAATCAGCATCAAAACAATATTTTTTTTTATGATGCGTATGCATATGCACCAGTATTAGACACCCACAATTTATTTGCGTACCAGTGTTTGACATGTTACTGTACCAGAAGTTGACACTTGTAAAATGTTTTAGTTGACTACATGAGTATGCAGATGACCAACTAAATTAAAAAGTTACACCGAATGGACACATGACATTAAATAATAATGGAATTATACATATATTAAAACAGATTAAGGATTGTTTTTAGAAGAAAATGATTCCCACTCAGTATACAACATATATAATTGTGTCTTACATTGTTCTCTAGCCTTGTACATCTAAGGTCATCTTGAAATGATATCTCAAAGAATCTCCTGAACTAACCATACTTGGCAAGGGTAATTTATACAAGATTTGAGACCCTGAGACCATACTAACATCACATTCAACAACCCTGAAATTTTTTTTGCATCGGTACAAGATTTCAAAGCCATGACTTCTGCTTCGGTGTCATTTAAATCTTGAATTATGCAAGCATATTTGTAACACTTTTTTTTTCCCCTGGAAAAGATACTATAACATAGTCTCCCTTTTCAATATTTAGTAAGTCATTATCACACTCATTGTCAGAAGACCCAATAAGGCTGATGTCATCAAGACTATCCCCTGACTGCACCCAATCTTCTTCCTCATCTTCAGTTTCTGAAGAATCTTTTAGTAAAGATTTCTTTTTCTGTTGCTTCTTACTCTTCTCCTTCAACATAAAAAGTTTCTCTTTTGCTTCTTTCTTTCATTTTCTTTCTTCCAATCTTTCTTGTTTCATTGCTGTTTCTTCTTTCTTTTGGGATTCTTTTTTTTCATGATATAAAACCCACTCCTTTGAAGTCGCAACACTAGGTATCTTTTCTTTCTTCATTCTTTTAGCTTTCTGCACCTGTGTGTCAGGCCAAAACAGGGCTCTTTTAAATGGAGAAGGAATTATTTTCCCACTAGATGTTTGCTGAACTTTTTGTACTATGCCATTGTCCAAATTTTCTGTAGGCCTATTTTCAATGCTTTCACATCCAATTTCTCGTCCTCCTTGAGATATATCTAACGGTTTTTCCATTGTCTTAGATCTGACCTCTTGTCTACTATCTTCTTCTGGAGATATATTTTGACTGTTTTCCGTGCTCTTAGATCTGACTTCTTGTCTGTTCACATCTTCTGTACTTTCATTTGTGTTGTCACTTGGTTTTTCTTGACTGGTTTCTGGCATGCTGGCATTACCTTGATTTGAACCCAAAACTTGATCTTGTATTCTCTTCCATACACAAAACAATGAATGATCATGACTATCACCCTTCCAAATGCCATGTGATTTCTTGAAGGCCTCAAGTTTGTTTATACCTATCTTTTCTTCCAAAACTTTCAGTGCTACAACTAGATTCTCTGAATAGATACTGCTTGCTTTAGGATCTGTAAGAAGAGCATCCCTTGTTGGAAGCTTTGAAACGTCAACAGCATCTGGATTCCATGGAACCAAGCCACACTTTTTAAATCCATTTTGCAGCATCTGGGGTGTCACTGTTTCTGCCAAAACTTCCTTTAGCAATGGTGAAAAATCATGTCTTTGAATTGTGGGAGAATGTAAATGATGAAACGCCATTCGTGAACTTTCTGTCACCAAGCCACCTTCATGCTATGAAAAATGGCTACATCCATTGGCTGAATGAGGTGGGTAGCATTTGGGAAGAGAGCTACCAAAATGATTCCATTTTCTTCGCAAAATTTGCTGGTATGGAGGGTTAAGTGGGAAGCATGGCCATCAATGAAAAAAATCACTGGGCGAGGTATTTTCTCATTTTCAAGCCAGGGAAAGAAAACATTAGACAAGTATTCAAAGAAAAGCTCGCCTGTCATCCATCCTGAATCAGATTTGCCTACCCCCCAGTCAGGAGGCAAACTTCTAGCAATTTGTGAAGGAATTCTCTCATATTTGAATATTACCATGGGAGGTGCTAAATTTCCATTTGCATTTCCTGTTACAAGAACAGTTAAACATTCTTTTTCATCGCTGTTAACTTGTTGATAAACATTTCTGCTTCCTTTTGCAACCAACACTTTGCCAGCTTTTGGGTTCAAGAAGAAAGCTGTCTCATCAGCATTGAATACACGTTTGGGTTCACTGAGAATATTTAGGGAATTGTTGTCTTCAAGGTAAATATATATCTCTTGAAACCAACTTCTCAGAGCAGCCTCTGTCACGTTTGCTCTAGAGGATGTAAGATTCTGAGCTACCCTTTCCCGTACTTCAGGATTTCGTTTCAAAAAGGACTCATACCATTTCCTTCCCGGTCGGTTATCAACAATCGGGTTTGGTCTGTTCAGTTCATTTATTAAATGTTGAACGCTGTCTAGTAATTCAGCTTTAGTAATAGGAAACCCAGCTTTGGCAACAGACAAAATCCAGTAAACCAGTAACTTTTCTTCTTCTTTAGTAAGAACAGACTGTGGTCCCATTCAACGGTCTAATGGAGAAATTCCTTTACTTTTGTTCATCAGGGTGACCCTCGGTACACCATGTAGCCTGGCAGCAGTAGCAAATGGTAATCCACGTTGAACATCTTTTAATGCCTTTTCCATTTGGATCATGGAGTAATCCAGCATTTTGCCTTTTATAGGAGGCATTGTTGGCACTGAAATTAAAAACCTGATGTTATGTACCAGTAGTGGAGACTCTTGTATTGTACCAGTGCTTAACAGTGTCAACTACTGGATCCAGTATTCAAAGACAAAAATTTCCACTATGTGGGTATTTCTTATACAGCAATGTAAATAAATAACTTGTCTTATATCACTATTCATCATTTATTATTTGTTCCAGTAGTTGACATGAACTGTCAACTACTGGTGCAACATACTTGTGTGTGTTCCAGTAATTGACACACCTAATACATAACTATAATTTTATTGATCACATAAGATCAATATTTTATTTAATGTATTTAATAACATGTATCAAGTACTACAACAGCAAAAGTTGTTGCTAAGATATAAAATACAATGCAGTTGGCAATAGCATGTAGAAACTCACCTGCTTAAGTATTTTTACAAGAGAATAGCACAATAATTATATTACCAATACAAGTATACCTTTAATGGCTGACTAACTAATGCTTAATGGGTGGTTTCCTAATGTCTCAAGTTCACCATAGAGTGCAAACATCAGGTTACATTTTTCACATTCAAACATTGTTATGAATGCACCCATATACTAATTTTTTTATTATTAACTAAAAGATGTCAACTACTGGTATAGTTACCTTAATAACAAAAAAAAAACAGTAAACGATGTGGCTAAAATTCTCTATCTTAATGATTGGTAATCACTTAAGAAGAGTTACAATCAAATTAATTTTAGGTGGTACAAATTTCACTGGGTCATCTAGTTTTACATAAATTTGGACACCTGACTAGTGAATTAAATGCATTGCAAAAAAAAAAAAAAAACTTTGAATTTTGATATGTAAGTTGAGGGAAAATATAAATATGCATTTTGAATGTAGGGTTGTAAATAACTTGAAAAGCATGCCATTTGATTAAGTTTAAAATGCAGCTGTTGGGAGTGTTATTTGTAGGTTGACAATGCTTTGTCAAAACTATATACGTATACATTTTATCTATCAGATGTGTGGTTTTTAACTATTTGAGTTTAATTAATTTTTTATCAGTGCTTCGTAAATTGCGTTTGTGCCTGAATTATGCTATCCATGAACTATAGAGGCAAAAAACTTTTATACCCTGAGTGAGAAGTGTAAACAATTGGGTTTTATGGTTTGTTACCTGTTGTGCCTATAAGTACCATTCTTAGGTGCTGTGGAACATGCTGTGGAACACTGATGGTAAATTGTACCTTCTAATACTCACTGTTGTGGCATACTGTATAGAAACACTGTGCCTCTCAGCTTCCCAAAATGTAAGCGTGAGCTAAGAGAGTGCCCGGCAGGTGTCACACCTACTGATCTGCAGCATTTTGTCCGTTATTATCTCTCTGATCAAAAAAATTGTACTAAACAATGGGAATGAAATCCTGTAGGTATAAAGGGGTGAAAAGGTGCCACACAAATTACCGGTAATACGGTAAACCTAGCCCTATTTATTAAATACTTAATAATGAAAAAAAATAATTAGTTAACTCACCTTCTTTCGTAACTCATTAAACCACCAAAATTATAATTTTCAAACATTTTTCCTTAAGTAACTGGTAAAACCATATTTCACCAAGTATTCATAGCCTTTCTTACCAAGTTTCTTCAATTTACTTAGTCAGGAGGAATTTCTTAAGAGTCCCAACTTTTTATCTGCTTTTGAATTACAAAGGCAAAAAAATTATAATTCAATTTTTATATCCTTATCTTATTCATAATCACTATGTATAATGGCATTAAGACATTTCTATTATTTCATTCACAAAGCAAAATTATTTTACAGTACCTAGTATGCTCATACAAGGATATGATTTTTGCCATGTGGAATTATTGGAACAAGATGTTTGCATGTTATTTGAAATTTAAAAATGGATTTTATATTTAGTTCCTAAAATTTTTCCTAATAATTCTATAAAAAATTACTGCAATACTGTATATAGTTTACCGGTAGTTTACAGTTTTTATACATTCAGTAAACTAATGTAACTACTGTTGTTTACTAACTGGAATGTTGTAAGTAATTATGCCAACTGTAGGAGTATTTGACAATGTAGGTAAGGTATCTAATAAGCCATGCCAACCTTTGTTATGTAAACTTAAAATTATTATGTTTTGTTTATTTCTTGTGATTTATTGACGTGACGTCTAATAAATCGATGAACGCCGGCTGCACGCACGAAAAAGTGTCCCACTACGGATGTCCCACTACGGATGTCTCCTGTTTGCTCATTGTACGCATGCGTGGCATCTCTCTTCCACTCGATTGGAACAACCATCGATTTGACTTTTCAATCATATTTTCGTCGTTTGAATTATTAATATTATGTAATTTAACGATCGTCCACCATTTTTCAGCACAATCGGTACAGTTATTTAAAAGTAATGTTGAAAATTCAAATACGTTTTGGACCAACAATGGTGTTTTACAGTTACACATAATAATTCAAATTACACCCGGGATCTTTTGCACAATGTTTTAAAAAATATTGTAACACATTATAAATAAGTTTGGTGTATTTGGGATGCGTATTTGTTATAAAATCGTGTTAATATTATTCCCCTACCGTGAACAAAAATTTTATATATATTTATATATAACATCTGAAACTACATTACTTTAGTATGGCCTCGTGGGCGTGTGGTTAGCGTACCTAACTCTTAAACTAAAGGTGATCGGTTTGAAACCCAGCAGCTGCAAAGTTTTTTTTTGTACTTGTAAAAATAAATACGGCGCACGCAACATTTAAAAAGTAATAAATATATTTGAATTAATGAATGCAAATGAAAGTAATTTTATTAATTCAATTGCACATTTCATTTCACTCCTTTGTATCCATACAAAATAGTGATAATTCAATAAAAATGATTCAATTTTATTCATAAAAGTATGCAGAGGTAGATTTTATCATGCAAAAGATAGAAAAATTAAAAAAAATTCTTCCTCAAAGAATATAATATTTTTCATGCCTAAATGATTTGGTTGCAAAAACCTATTACGGCTCAGTCTCAGGCCGAATATATTTCCTTTTCTTCTGGATCAATCATTTCATCAATGTTTTGTTATGATGTCACGTTAAACTATTGTCTGTAAACCGACTTTACAGACAACCAATTTTTTTTTATATAATACTTTGTTGTTGTGAAAATTATCACTTTGTGTGCAATACTTTGACTACATTTAAAACTGTTCCATTCTCTGTCAGTTCTTCTATTAGGCATCCTAGACTTGGCAATTTATTCAGCAATGGAGGTATAAATCGCAAGATCAAAGGGACATTAAAAAAAAACAGAGTAGGTGCCCTCAAAGCTGATACACTGGAATACACCCACAATTATGTACTTGAAGGTGCACTGTGCGTGCATAAGGTAGAAAGTCGTTTTTAAGGTAAATATGTAGTTGGGCGGTATTTGCGAAAAAAAAAATGTTAAAAATCCGAAAAAACCTTTATTTTATGCTCTTCAACGTCCTCTTTTCATTAAAAGTGGCGGAGGTAAGAAATTCCAAATACTTAAGGAGATATCGAATTTTTAAATTTCATCATATGTAGTTGAGCGGTATTTGCGAAAAAAAATGTTAAAAATCCGAAAATACCTTTATTATATGCTCTTCAACTTCCTCTTTTCATTAAAAGCGGCGGAGATAAGAAATTCCAAATACTTTGGGAGATATGGAATTTTTTAATTTTGATATCTCCTAAAGTATTTGGAATTTCTTATCTCCGCCGCTTTTAATGAAAAGAGGAAGTTGAAGAGCATATAATAAAGGTATTTTCGGATTTTTAACATTTTTTTTTCGCAAATACCGCTCAACTACATATGATGAAATTTAAAAATTCGATATCTCCAAAAGTATTAGGAATTTCTTACCTCCACCACTTTTAATGAAAAGAGGACGTTGAAGAGCATAAAATAAAGGTTTTTTCAGATTTTTAACATTTTTTTTCGCAAATACCGCCCAACTACATATTTACCGTTTTTAAATTTTAAGGCATCCTGGACTTGGCAATTTATTCAGCGATGGAGTTATAAATCGAAATATCAAAGGTGCCTGAAAAAAAAAACCAGGAGTGAAGTTGTGAAGTGGTAGGTTAAGTTTCATCAATGGTAAATATTTACAATCGCGGTAGATGCCAAAAAAAATGCTAAAAATCCGAAAATACCTTTATTCTATGCTCTTTCACTTCCTCTTTTCAAATCAACCGGCGGAGATAAGAAATTCCAAATACTTTAGGAGAAATGGAATTTTTAAATTTTGAACATGTAGAGTAGCGGTATTTGCGAAAAATAATTCTAAAAATCTGAAATTACTTTTATTATATGCTCTTTCACTTCCTCTTTACATTAAAACCGGCGGAGATAAGAAATTCCAAATACTTTAGGAGATATCGAATTTTTAGATTTTCATCACAATACCTGTGAATTCAGGCGGCCACCATTGTTTCTTGTTTACGAGACGAGTATGATTTTTTTCCGCATAGGTGAACCGACCATTGTTGCTTGTTTACGTTTATGATTTTTTATTTTCGCGACGTAGGTAGAACGACTACATCATTTTCTACTAATGGCAAAGGAATGTACCCGCCTCTAACGTATCTGAGTTTTTAACGTTTCAAATTTTAATGTTTTATTTGTTGCGCAAGTAATAAGTAAAAACATTACGTGAGTTCCTACCGTTCATCCTTTGTCCCGGTTTGTTAGGTCAGGTCAGCTACATTATAAATACTTTAAAACTAAACAACCATTAAAATTAATTTATAATATTTGTAATGTCTGCTTAGTTTGAAAGTATTAATAGGTAAATCTGTATTGTACGGATTAGCGCCAAAAAAAATCGTACAAATATGAAATAACTTTCATTATATGCTATCTTACGTCCTCTTTTCAGAACCGCCTGCAGAGATAAAAAATTCCAATTACTTTTGGAGATATCGCCGTTCTTATTTTGCAATACAAGCCCTATGTAATCATTCAACAGACGCCATTTTATATTTTGCCGTGTGTGCGTGAATGCCTAAATAACAGAAATTTTCCATTAGGTAAGGTTAGTTACATGATAAATACTTCAAAATAAACGGAAATTAAAAATAATATCAATTAATTTTACTTGTATAGTTTTAAGTATTTGTAATGTAACTGACCTGACCTAACAAAACGGGACAAAGGTAGATCAGGTCAGGTCAGCTACAGTAAAAATACTTTGAAACTGAACGGACATTAAAAATAATTAAAATTAATTTTAAAGGTTGTTTAGTTTTAAAGTAGTATTTATAATGTAGCTGACCTGACCTAACAAACCGGGAAAAAGGATGAACAGTAGGAACTCACGTAATTTTATTTTTACGTGATGTAGTCGTTCAACTACGTCGCGAAAAAAAAAAAAAAAATCATACTTGTAAACAAGCAACAATGGTGAACGCGGGAAGCCTACGATTCACTCATCCTTCTGGACATACCCGAATACTCACGTTGGCAAGCCTTCTTTCAACAGACGAGAGGCAAACGCCCGATCGTGCATCTTCGGTTTTTTTTTTTTGTTTATTGTAAATAAATATGCAACTCATGAAAACTAATGGTCAATTAGGTTATGTTAGCTACATTATAAATACTTCAAAACATTGTGGATGGTTGATTTGGTTAGGATAGCTACATTAAAAATACTGTGAAATCATGTATACGGTTTCCTAGCGCTGGATAGCTACATATTAAAAAGTTATTTGCTAAGCAACCATAAAATGATTTTACAGTTTTTTTAATGTAGCTATACTTACCTAATATAACCAACCATCCACAGTGTTTTAAAGTATTTTTAATTACTTCTTGCTAATTTTAAGAAAAGAAGGCTTGCCAACGTGAGTATTCGGTTATGTCCAGAACGATGTGTGAATCGTAGGCTTCCCGCTGAAACGCCGCATCAGTGCACATCATGAAAATTAAAAAATTTCATATCTCCTAAAGTATTTGGAATTTCTGATCTCCGCCGGGTTTAATGAAAAGAGGAAGCTAAAGAGCACAGAATAAAGGTATTTTCGGATTTTTAAAATTTTTTTTAAAAAAAATCGCCAAAAAATGAATATTAAAAAATTCGATATCTCCAAAAGTAATTGTAATTTTTAATCTCCGCAGGCGGTTCTGAAAAGAGGACGTAAAAGATCATATAATGAAAGTTATTTCATATTTGTACGATTTTTTTTGGCGCTAATCCGTACAATACAGATTTACCCATTAATAATGTAACTGACCTGACCTAATCGACCATTTTAATTAATTAGGCATTCACGAACGGTAAATCAAGACGCACATAAAGTTCTGCCATTCCCGATTACACCCGAACCATTTACCTTCGGCCAACCTCGGTTTTATTTATTAATATTTATATTTCTCTGTTTATTTTAATGTAGCTATACTAACCTAACTAACCGTCCATAGTGTTTTAAAGTGTTTTAATGTAGCTAACCTAACATAACATAACTATCATAAAAGTATTTTCAGATTTTAATAGATACTCCTAAACAAGCAACAATGTAGTCGTTCACCTACGTCGCGGAAAAAAAAAATCATACTCGTCTCGTAAACAAGAAACAATGGTGGCCGCCTGAATTCACAGGTATTGTGATGAAAATTTAAAAATTCGATATCTCCTAAAGTATTTGGAATTTCTTACCTCCGCCGGTTGATTTGAAAAGAGGAAGTGAAAGAGCACAGAATAAAAGTATTTTCAGATTTTTAGCATTTTTTTTGGCATCTACCGCGATTGTAAATATTTACCATCTTCTGTGCCCAATAATTGAAGTTATTTTTTTCATGCGTTCTTCGCCATTTACAAGATACATAATCCTCTGTAGTTATACAGAATACCCTACCAACCAGCAAAAGCTGAATTGCAAGAAATAAAATAATTAGAGGTAAAATCCAACTTTAACTAACCTCAACGTCATTGCTAGTCTGACTTGCGGAGGAAGTGGTGTTCGTCGACTATTCTTTATAAGATGAGGCCCCATGATGTTTAACAAAGCCTCAAATGTTTTAGCATCCATCCTGTAGTAATCAAATATACAAGGGTCATCAAATTTCATTTCTAATAGGACATTAGTTCTTCCTCTCCGTCGTATTTTTGTCTTCGGAGGTAAAACTGAGGCCTGCGGCATCCATCTACTGAATCTTCGCTTATTCCGTCTCTTTACTAATAACCACGCTGTTGTTAGAAGTAACAATTGCAATAATTCTTTATCCCTATCCATGAGCGCTTGTGTAAATATTTATGTACGTTTCCGATTACGTCGCAGTATTTATTTTCTACACAAACTTCAAACATGTCAACAAAAAAAATTAAAAAAAAAAAACTTTTTCGTGACTTCAAACCAAGATGCATAGCAGTTAAATTTGGTAGATACTCAGTTTTTGTTAATACACAAAAGTTAATCCAAAAGATTAATTAAAATTTTCAAACTTGTATATATATTTCTTAAATTTAACATAAAATATTTTATTTAAATTTTTGAAATTTTAAAAAACCTCCATATTGTTATGACTTTAAAATGTGAGAAACAAAATTTATTTATTTTCTTCAGGGACCCTATTCAAGATGCTGTCAGAATAATTCTGTTAGCGGGAATGTTTAATTCTGATGGAGTTTTGCTAAATTTTATTCTTGAACACTTGCTAGCGGAATTATGTATCGGCATTACATCACAACTTGTAGAATTATTCAGCCACCTCCTTTGCTGACGGAATCACAATTCCGATAGACATTTTAAAGTTTGATGTTCTTTGAAACATCGATTTGTTGAAAATAGACGTTTTATCGTTCTGATATACTTTAAAAACGCATGGATGGTTGGTTTAAGTCAGGTTAGCTACATTTGAATATTGTAAAATAGTGCGAATGACTAGTTATATTAGTTTAGCTACTTTTAATACCAGCAATAACTTATTCACCTCGTTATAATTGTTTTATGTATAGTCAGATAAAAATATATGACATACTGTAGTCAATAGTTTCACCGAGTCGTAGATTATTTGACTGAAATTTATTTTATTCCTAAAATAATCAAAATGTACTAATATGCGATGGGTTTAGGAAAATGTCCAATTTACTGTGACACCGTCCCCGCTACCTCTGACTATTTAGACGTAATTTTTGTTCGGTTCGTGATCTCAGGGAAGGTTCGGCCTTGTGGCTAGAGGTAAGGGTCAACGCAGTAGGGCCCCCCGAGCTGTTATGGCCACTCGGGATGCCTGAATAATAACACAAAGCTTCTGAAGATAGTTGGTGAATTTAATACAGCACAGCCCAATACATGGTGCTGCCCGTTCTGGCCGTAACGGTTTGCCCGACGCGACTAGTCACACGCGCAGCTCACTTCCTCAGTGGCGGCTCACGATTTTTATGTGCGTGAGGGGCGGACTCGTACACGTGATGCGATAGTTACAAAAAATACACTCTGACATGGCACACAATATCTTGATGCACAATACACTACACTATTACCTAGCTCTAAATAAACTGGGCTAGCAGCACGTAGGCCCGTGTCTCCGGCGACTCTACGTGGTGTCTAGGTGTGTCCCAGGGACTGAATCGTTATTAAGTTCGATGGCACGCGTCGCCTGCTGGCTGCCCCGTGCGGGCCAAAACTATGTAGCCGGAAGGCTAGGTTGGGCGTGAAGCACCGACGTAACTCCACATAAAATCCCCACAGTACTTACGTATGACGTAGAACACTCATCTTGGAGCACTGATTGAATTAAGTTAAGTACCTCATGGTAAATTTAGGCCGATCGCGGAACTGTACGTAAAAGGTTGAAAAGAAATTACACTATTGAAAACTACATGTCGGTGAATGCAAAGGTTGAAGGTTCCGCGTTGCGCGCAGGCTGCCGGCCTGGGTGAGCTCTCGAAGGACACTGACGGTGTCGCAGCGCGCGACCCCCCCTCCCCCGCCAGCCCTCCCGTGGAAACGTGTGAATTTCGCGGGAAACTGAACCGGCCAGGTTCGGGACAAATCGCACAGTGAAACATGATTTTGCAAAGACTTAATTATTAATTAATGGAAAATAATGTTTAATAAAACCTGTGGAAAACATAATTAAATAATTTGTTGTAGTGCGGCGGAGGGACATGCCACACCCGGCCGGATCCTTCCGCCGGCGCAGCACTCGTTGCATGGTGTTCGCCTCGTCGCATGCACTGCACTTTGCTGCGCGCACGAGCGCGTTCGGTGCACACGTTTTTACGAGACGTTGATGAGGCATAGCGGTCTATGCGACAGAGGAGCATTGGCGGTCGGCGTCAACTGTATAAAAAAATGAAATTCGAGTGCCATTCCAACCTTTAAAATTCGTGACGGGAAATAGCATGTAATTTAACTGCAATTGAAAATCTAAGAATATTATAGTTTTTGTTTCATTAATTGACGATGTTAGTTTCTTAAATATTATGTAACAAAAGATATTTTAACAATTTTTTGTTACGTAATATTTGTCTTATCACTTATTCTGACCTCGGCCAGTAAA
Organism: Bacillus rossius redtenbacheri; assembly: GCF_032445375.1. Classification (NCBI taxonomy): domain Eukaryota; kingdom Metazoa; phylum Arthropoda; class Insecta; order Phasmatodea; family Bacillidae; genus Bacillus; species Bacillus rossius. The sequence continues at coordinate 239,735,788 of NC_086330.1, read as the reverse complement.
CCCGCCTTTTTTAGGAACAGACCCCCATCTGAAAGATATTATACATAAATATCCTACCTGGCACCTCTATGGGACGTTAGTGCAGCAAGCGCCCATAGATGGCGAAAATAGATTTATAAACAAACAGACTAAATAATTATTGTGCTATTGCCGCAATGGAACTCTGGCACAAATTATTCGTCATAATTATTATATAAGAGTTTTAATATTTAAGTAATAATATGCAGTGTACTGTGATAAGATGTATAACAGTATATTATAATGGTTACTCACAGTTCTTACCCTTAATAAATCTGGGTATTAAATAATTCATCTTTAAAAAGTTTCCTATACTTTTATCCTCTCCCCCCCCCCCCCCCCCCCCCCCCCCCCCCCCCCCCCCCCCCCCTCTAAAATACCACTTTGTTCTAGCTTATATTTCTACCTAGGGCGGCAATCGGGGATTACAATCCAGGGTAGAGGTGGGTTGTTCCAACCTGAGACTGATACAGTAATGTACCTAGTTACAATTATCTGATACTTTTGTATCAGAACAGTAGCGGTCCCAGAAGCGACAAGGTACACATCCTCCGTGCCGTCATCACCAGCGTAAAAAGGTATCGGTGTCTCTGATACAATATTTATCACGCCCGGTAATTCTCTACCTCTGTTACTCTCATGCCCGCCTGATACAGCCAGTATCAATCAGTACAACATTCACTGCAGTTCGTCCTGGCCGTGTATTAATTACCACCATGTACATTGTTGCGGGCTGTCATGCTTTGTAGTTAGTATCTTTATAGTGAAATAAGGAATGGATAAGTGCAGGAAAATAATGAGTTTGCTAATTGTAATTTGTGTAAACAAAAACTGAGTTATAAATCATCATCGACTAATCTGAAGAAAAATTTGAAACGTAAACATTGATATAGTATGCTCACTAATGTATGTATCTGTTTTTTATTTTATTTTTAATTTTTGATAAAATTGTAATCTTTTAATGTATGAAAACACTAGTTACTAATTGTTTTCGGAAAAAAAGTCCATAAATGTTAATTACATCTGTTATTAGTGTCAACTGAGAATTTATTTGCATTTTCATAGCTGTTAGGTGCACAAATATAAATATATCTTGTATTAATGTACTTTTTAATATTAAAATTTCATTAGTTTTATTATTGAACGAGACTGTGCACGCACTGCGCACTGAGCGTACTTTGATGTGTGACAATAACCAAACGACTCGTAACAATTTCGCTTTGCGCCTCTCCTTCAACGCCTTCCCCTGCGCTTCCTCCCCTACGTTATTTCCCTTCATTATCCCTTATTCGTCATTCCTGCTCCCTCCCCTTTCACAAGCTCCGCCCAAGTAACCGTCATCTGCGATCGGGTTCTGCGCACGCGCACATTGGCCGTGGTGTTCGAGGAGAATTTTGAACTGATACTAAAGTACTTGATACTTTTCAAGTGTACTCGTATGCCGTTCCTGATACAGGCGCGTATCAGTACCAGAGTATCAGGGTGATACTTTTCGACCCACCTCTACTCCAGGGCCTGCCCCTCTGCATGGGGCAGCCCCTCGGGTTTTACACTCTAGGCTCCTTCTTGGTCGCCATACACCCCCCCCCCCCCTTTGCCATCCCTTCCATTCCTCGATCTCCTTCTCGTTCATGCCAAGCAAGAGGTCAGGTCGGAGACACTCCAGGCAGGGAAGAAAAGCTCCTACTGGATTATCAACTGGGGTACTTCTCATCTGGCCTGGTGGAGCCTAGTCCACTCCTACAACTTTCCCCCTGTCCCCTACTCAACAGATCACCTACCGTCTACTGAACTCCTCTTCCCTATCAAGTCAAACCCCCCATTCCTCCCCTCCCCTCCCACCGACCCCGCAGCTTTACATAGAGGGAGGTCCGCCCCAAGACCCTCGGCCCGACTCGCTGCTCGACTACAGGAGCTCTTCGGCCGCACCTGAGCTCACCACATCTCGGGGGATTTTCACCCCCAACTTAAACACTCCATCACCATCGGTCTCTGCCAGGGACACGTTAATATGTAACTGTAAAACACCATGTTCCGTACAAAAACATATTTGAAAATTCAACATTACTTTTAAATAACCTTACCAATTGAGCTGAAAATCGGAGGACAATCGTTAAATTACATAATATCATTGAATATATATAATGTATAGAAGTCGCGAGCCCAGGTTAAATTTTCTGTCCGGTTTCTCAGAAGAATTGTTGTAGGTCCAAGCTCCGGCGCTGCGATCGCTTTCATCGCTGGGTATCGGCTGTATACGCCCCTGGCGGTATTTGGCAGAACTAGGTTAACCAGCCCAGTCGTTATATCATCCTTCACCCCCCCCCCCCCCCCCCGCCCGCCTTTTTTTTCTAAAATCCCAGACCAACAATTCAAATTACCCGGCAGGTCTTATCAGCATCGTTAGGCGACCTTGAAGAGGAGCTTCCCTTACTGTTGCTTTGAGAAATGAAATCCCAAAAGAAGCTAGCCACGGGAATCACTGAATGATGGTATTCTGTACACGAGTGATGTGAAAATTAGCTATTAAAACTTTGTATTGGGCCAATAGTCAGTGTTCAGTTCAAAGTATGGTTTTATTTTTAAAGTAAAATACTTATTTAAACTATATTTCGCGTTTGTACTTTTAGAATGTCCAACATTCTAAAGGGTAAGAAATGTGCCTACACAGGTTGTTAGAATGCGAGGAACCATCACGGGGCATATCAATGTACCGTTTTCCAGTGAAAGACAAAGACCGGTAAGTTTGAATTATACTTTCGTTTCACTTTATCAGTTTGATTCTAAAAGTAATTTTTTATACATAGTAAATTAATAAATAATTTAAAATTTAAAATTTTTGTATATATGCCGAGTGAAAAAATGTGAGTATGCGATATATGTCCTACATGTTTTAATGAGTTTTAATTTCCCTGAAAAATAATTTAGGACTTAGTTTTGACTACAACTTACCACACTAAATAATTTTCAGTGGAAAATATAATAAAAACTAAAGTTTTACCTTATTATTCCCCACATCGTCGGTTTTACAACATATGCATTTGTTTAACCAAGTGTTTAAACATTAATTTAGGAATATACTACTTAAATTGCTTAATAAATCAAACAAATATTAAATTATTTGTGATTATGTATGGTATATTTACATGAATTTTTTTAAATTTCTTTACAATATTTTAATGTCAGTAGATTAATGGCACTGTCAAAGAAGACTGAGATAAAGTGCTTTTATTTTCCAGAGTACATACTTTGTAAGAGAATTTATCAGCATAAAAATAAAAATATAGTGGAAAAATCTAGTCCACACAAACAAACCATTATATAGAAATTGGTTGTTAAAATGTAGTTAAATCTTTTTAAAATGCATTAAATACTGCCTTTACTACCAAAGTCATAAGCAACTTTTCTTTAAATTAAAACATTTTATTGCATATCCAAAAAAATTATTATATAATACATTAGTAGTATGTTTTGGCCGGTCCTGCGCCTGGAGTCGGAGTGTGGTTGTGGTGGGGCCAATGACCGACCGACCTCTGACATCACGACGGCCATCTTGGATGAGCGTAATGGGACACAGCATAATGGGGCAAGTAGTACCGTGTCCACCCCGGTGGCCATTTTGGATCCGCCATCTTGAATCCGCCATTTTGGATGACATCATTTTGTTTTCTCGAACTTTCTGGAGTTTTGTTGTCCGCCATTTTTAATTATGATGTCACCGTTGCAATTTCCGTTACGCCGCCATCTTTAACTTTTTATTTGTTATCCGATTTTAATGAAAAAAAATTAAATAATATATTTAATAAAAAATATTTTAAAAAAACCTACATTTACGACACGGAGCTCGGAGTCCTCGGTTCGAACCCGGTGAGGGCAAAAAATATAAAAATGGCGACCGATACTTCCCCCATGGTGAGTGCTGGCAGACTGACCCCCACAAATTATGTCATAGCATATTTATCGCCAGTTAGCATGATGTCATGTCTGCCATCTTGTCCTCGTCTGCTGGAAGCCATCATCATTGTAACGTCTGCTAGAGTGCGCTGACTCCATGTTAGTTTAATTCGTAACCGCTATTGTGCAGTAATCATTTATTATTATTGCTGTGACACCCACCATCTTGTCATTTGGCCGCTATCTTGGAATTGTGTAATTATTTAACTAGAAATTCGGGAAAAGTTCCAAAATTCATTAAATAAATCACTCATTAATTTACATATTGATTCGATCGATTCCTGTCCTCGGTTCGATACACGATCGATGCAATAATGTTTAATTTTATGTAAAAAAATAATAATTTCATTAAACCATGTTCAACATTCTAAAAGAGACTTTAAATCCTCTACTACCATCATCCTATCAGACATCAAGACCACCATCTTGAAAATCCGTAAATTTAATGCTAGAGATTCGGGGAAAAGTTCAAAATTCATTAAATAAATTTGTAATCTATATAATGATTGATTAGATCGACTAAGGTCCTTGTTTCGATCCCTGGCCGATAAAAACAAATTTAATATTTTAAAAAAGTAGGTACCACTAAAGTGGCAGGTTTGGGAAAATAAAAACACCGCAAGTTCTTTTAAAAAAACTTTTATTACATAAATACTACACTACTACAAGTACGAAAATATACACAGACAAATTACTAAAGTTTTGTGGATTTCTCGATTCAAACAGTCTTATTATTGTATAGACTAAGTCCTTTACATGACTTTAAATGTCTATTCAGTTTATCAGGTCGACATATTGATACACCACAAGTTTCACACAAAGACGAATTATCGACTTCATTAAAAGGACAGTGATATATTTCATGTTGTTTTGAACTTCGAATATTTGCTAATGTTTTGTTACAACATATACAGCTTGATTCCAATGAATCTACAGCCAGTCTATCACAATTCCTGAGGTGCCGTTTTAAACTTCCATAGAGTATAAATTTGCTTAAACATCTGTTGCACTGATATTTAATGCGTTCAGAGTTATTACTACAATTGTGTATTACATAATCCCGTAATTTCAAGTTTTTGATCTTCTCACAGTACGTACAGTTGGGTGATGGAACACCGTTGGATGCTCCTTCCTTCAGTTATGACACGGGCACTGTTGACAACCATTGTAACACTGCTGAAATGTTAACTTCTGAAGCCCTTGAGTTCTGCTCTGCGGAAGAAGTTGCACGCGTCGAAATACCCTGTTGTGCTGAGAGAGTAGGTGTAGCTGTAGGCGATGTTATCATCGAGCTCTGCACTGTTGATGGTAGACCTTCGATCCAGGTTGGTGTATTTAGTGGTAATGATGCCATTGAGTTCTCAAGAATAGCTAGATACTGGTCTATTATGTTATACATGTCTAACTATCCGATCCGTTCATCACTGCAGCCGGAGACGGACTGAAGTTCGTATCACCAGGGTCTCACTTATATATTCTCATTAGCTGGTGCAACGCATGAGTCAAAACAATAACCATGTTCATTATACTCGCACTTAACTTTCTCGGAGCAATTTTTATAATGACGATGTAAGCTATTGAGACGTGAAATTAATTTACCGCACTTGTCACATTGAAACTCTGTTCTTTTCAGTTAATTATTCAGGCAACTGCTTCTTTCATGTCTGCGCGCATTTGTAGGTTTAGTAAAATATGTGCCACAGTATTTGCACTGATGCGATGTACACTCTTCATTAATTGAAGTCTGGAATGCAGATGGTGAAACTTCAGCTGATGACGGAACAACATGTATCGTTGTCTCCTCTGCAGTCGCTATCGGGATCTCCACAGCTGTCGACACCGCAGCCATTGAGTTCTCCGCTATCGTGGTCTCCTCTGCAGCCAGTATCGGGTTCTCCGACTCAATCATCGTTGCTACCATCGAGGTCCCCGCTGCTGAAGGTAAACAGTCTATCCCAGTCGACATTGGAGCAGTAACTAAATCTCACGAAACTTACTGAAGAGAGCAAGTCCATACTGCACCGCGGCCAGAGGTGAACAGAGGGTCCAGTTGTCTGAACCTCGCTTATATACCCGCGGTCTACTGGTATACTACATGAGTCAAAATATTGTCTGTATTTAAAATGATTTTTTATTAGGTACCTAAAAATTGTAGAAATAAAAAACACACAAGTTCAAGTTTTACACATTTATTTATAAAAAAATTACACAAAAACACATTAGGTTAAATAATCAAGCATTTTCACAAGCAAAGTCTTTAATGCCGCACGCACTGCCTCGTCGACTTCGGTTCCAACTGGTTTGTAGGTCACGGGATCAGGAACACAGGTTTCCAGCTGGTCATCTTCTGCGACGTCGACAACTCCGGCAAGACATGGTCGATGACGTCTGAGACCACGTCTGCGCCTGGGCTTTGTCTCAGTGCTAGTTGGGACAGATTCACTGCCTGAACTTCGACGACGAGACACACGCCGTTTGGACGTCTGCGTAGAATCATCACAGGTCGCAACAGGTTGCAACACGCTCATGTTTGGTGTTGCATGTGCAGACGAGGCGACTACCTCAGCGATGCTAGCAGGAAGGGTTGTGTGTAGTCTCATGTGAAAGACAGCACAGTTTCCAGGTTCGCAACAATCTAACAGCTGCTGAGTCGGTTCGTAGGACACAGGAAAGTGCGCAAACCGCCAATGCTGAGTGCCTTCATCACAGGTTTCTGTATATGTACGTAGATATCCAGAATCCCAGTAGCTGTATTCGATACTGCTGAAGCTAGGTCTTACGCTCATGTACACGTTAGCAGGATGAAACGTAAACATCGTCTGGCAGGACGAACGTCAAGTGAAGGCACGTACGGATGTACGTCATTTATATATATGCAGGCTCCTACTGGACCCCCCTTTAGACCAAAAATTTGCGGAAGGCAGGATACAAAGAATTGACAGCGAAATATTGAGTTAGATATGTATTATTTGGTTCTTTATATGACCATAAAACAAATATAAGCAGAACATGCCAAACAATATATAAGTATACTAGCAAACCCGGCGAACTCCGTTTCGCCACCAGATGGCTTCGTTTTATGTAACATTTCGTTTGGTGATTAAAAGATGAAGAAAATTTTTTTTGTTTTATATTTGAAAAGGAAAAAAATTTATTTCATTTCACAACAGTAATGAATTCATTTCGATTACAAAAATGAAGTGTTATTTAGTTGAACTTCTCTAAGTAAATGAAAGTGAATCCAAAGTAAATACTGAATCGAAGCGTTATACGTGTCCACAAATTATCCGTTTCATTGAAGTGCTCTTTGGTAAACCACATTTTTTGTTTTTTTGGTCTGACGCTAACACAAACACAGCGGATGGTTTCCCAACTCGTGAACACGCAACGTATAACTGCCCATGTGAAAAACAATGATTTTCTAAATTTATTCCGCACACACTAAGCGATTGGCTTTGCGACTTGTTGTCATTGCGAACGCAAGGCGAACTGGAAATTGCAATCGTTTGAAGTCAAACGGAAGATCAGTCGGAATCATTGGTATTCGAGGAATACATACATTTTCACCTGCGTACTTTCCGTTAATAATGGTTGCCTCAATCAAATTCGGCATAAGTCTTTTTACCGAAAGTCGAGTACCGTTGCAAAGTCGCGGTGGATTCAAATTACGCAATATCATAATAACTGTACCAACTTTGATTAGCAAGTTATGTGGTGGAAATCCTGGTAACTCCAGAGAGTTCATAAACTCCGTTGGATAATTTACTACATCATCGGGATTTGTTATGGAATCAACGGATTTGTATGTCACCAAATCGCCAGAAATTTTTGATTGAATGGTGAAATTCAGTGCGTGTACATCATTATTCTTTGCGGCAAGAATTGCTCGTTGACTTAACCAAGCATAATTCTGATAATTCTTACTAATGTTTGGGAAAACATTTTCAATAAGAGCTAATTGAGATGTTAGGAAACGAATAACTTATTTTTTTTCTTTTTTTTCACAATTTCACAGTGAACACAATACCGGTTTGTCACATGAAATTAACTGAGCAGAGAACAATGAGTAGCTGTCAAACAATGTATCACGCACCGGCGCCATCTACTTAAAATGTTGGTTTGTCCTGAATTTTTCCTGAATTTTCTTTGCTATAAACCTCACGGAGCCCGAGACCTTTCCAACGACTGCAAAACCGTGGAAATCGGTTCGTGCGTTCTGGAGTTATAGCGTCAGGAAGGAAAACCCGACTTATTTTTATATAGTAGATTAAATTTAACAATTAACAACAGGGTACATCAGGCTTCGCCCCTCTTGACTAGAAGTACATAACACAATAAAATAACAAGTATACCTATACCACCCCGGTGCACCACGGGTGTCGCACATGAACTAGATGCTGTTCCTTTCCTGATTTGGTTAACATCAAAATCACCACAATAAATATAAAATACAATATTACTTAAAAAACAATATCACTTAAAACTGCAAGCCTAAATATATACATAGAAATATAAAATATTACCACCTTTCACAAAATAAATTAGGTGCTCGGTTCAGTTAATCTACTCATTCAATGTTTTTGGCAAATTAATTACTTGTTGCCTCAAACTCTTCCAGTCCAATTCGAAAGTTCATGATCAGGCAGTAAAGAAAAAAAATATATATACGATAAATGATTATAATAGTTCACAGTCAATTTTCTGCCTCACAAAATACCCTATCGAGCACCTACTACACACCTTTCGAAATTAACTTGATAAATAGCTACATAGAAATTTATAATGTTATAAAAATTGCAAAAAAAAATACAATAAAATCTCATTAAAAAAAAATATCCAGTGCGCATAACTCGCATGAAGGGTACAAAATATTAACAATTTCCCTCATAAATAGGTAACGACTCAATTCCAGACTTGACGTAGTTACTTGCTGCTGTGTCTAATCAAAAAAAAATTGCTTCAAAAAATTACAGTTATATCTAAACGTTATCTCGAAGGTGAAAAATACCGGCGTAGCGTAGCCCACAAGGTCTACCCAGTGAAGGTCCACAGAAGGTCCGTCTGACGTAATCTAGACGAAGACTAAATTTCAAAACTTAGGGCAGATTTCACCATCGCCGGTTAAGGAGTTTAAACATTGGTTAAGAACACTTAAACATCGTTTAGTTGTGAATTATATTTCACCAAAAGTTAAACAGTGTTTAAGTTCGTTAACAGTTGTTTAATATTAACCGCACAAATTCGGGCGGTTAAGTCTTAAACAGTTGTTTTAAAGAGGAGTTGTGTCTCGTAATGGCCGCGCGAATGTACGATTTAATTTTTGAAGAGGATGATGATAATGTGCGAAGAAGGCCTAGATGGGTTCAAGAAAGATCAAACTATCTGGACGATTATGATGATGTTGACTTTGTCAAGCATTATTTTAATTAAAGGTTTTTTAAAGTGTTGTTTTACAAGTATAGGTTGACGTCCCTCGGCTTCAGGTCCCCGTTTTCCCGTTGAAATAAATGTCCTGTTATGCCCGTACTGCCCTCGTCGGAGAGGTGTGGGTCCAGGCCAACGTGGCCGGGACCGGGAAAGGCGGGACCTGGAGGGAGAGTGAAGTGATTGCGAGGAATGTTGGTGGGTTGTCGCAAGCAGAACACGGCATTAACGAATTTCACGAGCCGTCTTTTATTAACGCTTATAAAGTCCTGCCGCAGCCTGGCGGAACCGTCGCGGAACAAGTGCCCTACCACGGCGACACGGACTCCCTGATGACGGGGCGGTTCTCAAATACGTTTCGGCGCGAATCGTAAAGTTTATTAATGCTAGGCTGACCCAGTGAGAAAGGGCCCGAAGACGGAACGCTGTACATACGCGGCCCGTTACGTAATGTTCCGTGGACGGCTAAAAGTTCAGAGACTCGTAGCACCACGTTCGCGTTGTAGAAACTGCCCGCTAGACACGTCTCCCGATGACTCGTAAGTTAACAATGCTAAGCTGATTCGCGGTGGCAGCTCAGCTGCCGTGACCGACTGCGGACTGCGCGAACGTTCAATCCCGAGCGCAACGTGCGCGGCTCGCGGAGCAACGAACACGTCTGTCTCCGCTCGAGACCAGGACGCGACTGCCTCTCCCCGCTCGCCCGCGGGCCGGCGCCCGCGGGTGGCGGGGAGGGAGGGGAAAATCGGCCGGCGTGGGAGAGAGCTCCGTCCCGCGGCGCGCCAGGCTGCAATTACATACTACGGCGAAACACTTCAGAAAAAGTTATTGAATTATTTACAAAGACATACACGAGACATTAATTACACAGCGAACTTGCACAATGAATAATAAATAAAATAAGTTAATTACACACATTCAAATCCCTTAATCGTTTACAAATATATACACACTGAAATAAAAGATAAAGTCACATAGAAAAAACACTCGTTGGCATGCTAGGGCGCACGCGGGTGCGTCCCTGGCCGTCGCACACACTGGGGTTCACTGGGGGGGAAAACAGGCCCCCTCAGGCCCGCGTCGGTGGCCAGGTACGGCCTCTGTATCTGGGAGGGTACGACGACTGTCGTCATATGCCCCCCCTCTCCCGAGGCCGTCCTGGCCCCCGACGCCGACCTAGACCGGCAGCCGCGTCCGCGTCCGGCCACTTGTCTGGTCGTCGGAGCTCGTCACGTCATTCCGTCCGGGTCGGGCAAACTGGGGCAGGAGCTGCATCACGCTGCAGCGTAACCCCCCGTCGGTCGTTTGTCTTACGTCGCGGGGTTTGCGCTGACTCCCCCACTCGTAGTCCCGGAGGTAGTGGGGGGCCGTCTTCTCACGCGTGGACCGGCGCAACGCCGGTCCCCTCCCCGCGTGAGCGGTCATCCTCGGCTCCCCGGAAGGCAAGTCCAGGACCACCTGCTGGGCCCTGTCGACATCGCCCTCCCCACTGAGGAGCCGGACCGTTACCCCGTCTGTCACGTCCTTGCTCACGTCCGTCCCCGTCACCCGCCGTTCCCAGGAGTGGACGTACCTCCGTCCACGTCTCTGGGTAGGCTCCGGCAACGTCACCACTGGTTCACTCAGGTCGACCAGGTCGCCCTGAGCAGTGTTGTCATGTGTTACGTCCTCGATGAGCGGTCCATCAGTGTCGTTGGCGTAGGCGCTGACGTCATCAGGCGGGAGCACCCGGTCCACAAAGCGCTCCAGCTCTGCCATGCTTGCGCCACGCGGACCCCTTCCGCCCCTTCTGACGGGCGTCCGTTCCCGGCCCCCTCTTGCCAGTTGCCAACCACCGTTCCCCTTTTGCTGTCCCCCCGTAGGAGGCTGAGTCGGTGTCGTCGTGGGGGCCCGTCCATGTGTCGTGCCCCAGGTGTCGTCGTCCCTGTCAACATTCCTGCCAACCCCCCGCAGTGACTTGGGGTGGGCGTGTCCTCGTCGACGTCCCTGATCCGGCTCCGGTGGCGTCACCACGGGGTCACCGAGGTCGACCAGGACTCCTACTGCGACGTTGTCATCGGTCCTGTCCCGTGTGTCGTCGTCCCTGTCAACGTTCCTGCCCACCCCCCGCAGTGACCTGGGGTGGGCGTGTCCTCGTCGACGTCCCTGATCCGGCTCCGGTGGCGTCACCACGGGGTCACCGAGGTCGACCAGGACTCCTACTGCGACGTTGTCATCGGTCCTGTCCCGTGTGTCGTCGTCCCTGTCAACGTTCCTGCCCACCCCCCGCAGTGACCTGGGGTGGGCGTGTCCCCGTCGACGTCCCTGATCCGGCTCCGGTGGCGTCACCACGGGGTCACCGAGGTCGACCAGGACCCCTACTGCGACGTTGTCATCGGTCCTGTCCCGTGTGTCGTCGTCCCTGTCAACGTTCCTGCCCACCCCCCGCAGTGACCTGGGGTGGGCGTGTCCCCGTCGACGTCCCTGATCCGGCTCCGGTGGCGTCACCACGGGGTCATCGAGGTCGACCAGGACTCCTACTGCGACGTTGTCATCGGTCCCGTCCCGTGTGTCGTCGTCCCTGTCAACGTTCCTGCCAACCCCCCGCAGTGACCTGGGGTGGGCGTGTCCCCGTCGACGTCCCAGGTCCGGCTCCGGCGGTACCACCACAGGGGCGCCGAGGTCGGCCAGTACACCTTCGGTGACGTCATCCTCGGCCTCGTCACCGTCCACTGGTCCGCTGTCGTCGTGGTCGTACTCGTCGTGCGGGTCGCCTATCAGTCGAATGTCGTCCCTGTGCACCTTAGTTGTCCGTCCGTCGGCGCGACGCACGAGGTACGAGGTGGTGCCCAGTCTGTCTACGATCTCCTGTGGCCCCGCCCACTTAGGAGCCAGACTGGCGCAAAAGCCCCGCTCGCCAGCCGACAGGTGATGACACTTATCAAACACCTGCTGGCCAGGCTCTAGTCGTGCTGGGGGCTGGTGCGTCTGCGGCGTACGTCTAGTCAGGTAGTCAGCTTGGCGACGTCGGGCGTCTTCGCGCAGATCGTCCGTGGTCATGTTGTGCAAGTCGGGGGTTGCGCGCGCTTCCCCGGGCAGGGCGAGGTTCCGGCCCTGCACCAGTTCAGCGGGGGAATGGCCCGTGACCGCGTTCGTCCGACGGCGCAGGCAAAACAGCAGCGTCGGCAGGTGCAGGTCCCACTTGGTGTGGTCCTCGTCCAACCGGATGCGCAGCTGAGTTTTAATGTCCTGATTCCGCCTTTCGGTCGGATTCGCGCGCGGATGGTAGGTGGGCGTCGTGTGATGCTCCACCCCCCAACCCGCGCAGGACACTCGCCAGCTTCTCCCCGTGAACTGCACCCCGTTGTCCGTCAGCAGGACCGCGGGGTACCCGTATCGCGGGAAGAACTCGCGCTCGAGCAGGGCAATCACGGTGCCGGCCTTCACGTTTGGTACTGCGAACGCCTCCGCCCAGCGGGTGAAGACATCCGTGACCACAACAATGAATCGCCGACCACGGGACGTGCGAGGATACGGCCCCATAATATCCACCGCCACAGTGTGGAAGGGATTCCGGGGCCGTCGTGGGACCTGCTGCTCCTTGCCGTCGGGTCGCCTGGACTTCCGCTCCTGGCAACGCAGGCAGGCCCGCACGTAGCGTCTTACTTCTGCCGCGTCGCCAGGCCAGCGGAACGTCCGTCTGACCTCACGCAGCGTCTGCTCCGCGCCCGGGTGTCCCGCCAGGGGGTGGTCATGCAGGTAGCTCAGGACCCAGCGCCTGGCCTCGGGCGGCACGTGGGTCCGCCACCCGCTCGACCTGTGAGCCCCCCTGGTCTGGAGCACCCCGTTCAGGCTCCGGCAGCCCGGTATCACCCCCTCCCCACACTCTGTCAGTCGGGTCCGGGTGTCGGGGTCCCGGAGTTGCGCCGCGTGGACCCACGCCAGCAGGTCAGTCATAGTCTCGGGTCGCGCGTCAGGTGCAGGAGCAGTGGGGCTTGTCAGCGCGTACAACGCGCACGGTCGCGGCACCGAGTCCTCTACCCCGCGCTCACGCTCAGGGAGGAGCACTTCCTCCCAGCCCTGGTCGTCGTGGAACTCATTCTCAGGGTCCGGATTCCGGGACAACTCGTCGGCCAACTGATTTTCACGTCCAGGAATGTGCTCGACCGTGAACGAGAATTCCTGGATCAGCATGGCCCACCGAGTGAACTTAGACTTCCGGCCCTGAGCGGAGTCCAACCAGCGGAGGCATTGGCTGTCGGTTCTCAGCGTGAATGAGCGGCCCTCGACGTGGTGACGGTACCTCTGTAGGGCCCAGACCACCGCAAGGCACTCTTGCTCATTCACGTGATACTTCCGCTCAGCCTGCCCAAACTTGGCGCTGGCGTACTCGATCACGCGCCTCTCGCCCCGGTCATCCATCTGGTACAACACCGCCCCCATCCCCTCCTGACTCGCATCCGTCTGGATGAAGATGGGGCGGCTGGGCACCAGGCGTGAGAGCGTGTGACAGTTCCTGAACCGGCGCTTCACCTGTCGCAAGGCCTCGTCCGCGGCGGGGGTCCACCGGAACTTAGTCTTCGGCGACAGTAGGTCCGTCATCGGGGCCGTCACCGTGGCGAAGTCGGGGACGAAGGACCGCAGCCAGTTGAGCAGCCCCAGCAGCTTCTGGAGCTGCTTCCTGGTCTTCGGTGCCCCCTTTCCCTCTATTAGCTCCAACTGCTCAGGTCGGGGGCGGCACCCCTCCGCCGTCACTATGTGTCCTAGGAACTCTATTTCCGTGGCCCCAATGTGGCATTTCTTTGGGGCGCACGTCAGTCCGTGTCTGGCCATACGTTCTAGCACCAATGCCAGATGGTGCGCGTGTTCCTCCCACGTCCTGGACCAGATGATAACGTCGTCCAGATAGGCACTGGCGAACTCACCAATGTACCCATCCAGAACACGTACCATCAGGGCCTGGAACGTGGCAGGGGCGTCCATGAGACCAAACGGCATGGCGCAGAACTGGTAACGTCGACCGTCTGGTGCCGTAAATGCCGTCTTAGGGCGGTCCTCCAGACATACCGGCACCTGCCAGTAGCCTGATTTTAAGTCTAGTGTCGTGAAAATAGTGGCGTCCCCCAGTCCTGCCAGTGCGTCTGTGATATTGATCTGCGGGGGCGGGGCGGGAATGGTCAGTTTGTTTATCGCCTTGAAGTTTACGCAAAAGCGTAGACTTCCGTCTTTCTTGGTGGCCAGCACCACCCGTGAGTTATACGGGGAGGTGCTGGGTTCCACTACCCCGTCACGTAACATCTCGTCAATTTGAGTCTGTATGGCCTCCCGTTCCCGGATGCCAAATCCGTATACCTTCTCAAAGGGAGGGCGGTGCGGTACCATCGGTATCCGGTGCTCCGTCACGTTTGTCCGTCGTAGCCGGTCCGCGGCCGCAAATACCTGTGCCTGAGAGGTGAGGACATGGTTGATGACATCGACGTACTCCTCTGGAACACCGTGCTGAAGGTCTTCTAGGCGAATGACTGACTGAGGGGGACTGGGGGGAACCTGGTGCACGCCGTACACCGTCCAGCGCCCCTGGGTGCCGAAGTGCATCCGGCCAGCTCGTACTTCCACGGTGGCGTCGACCTCGTGCAGCCATGGGACCCCCAGAATCAGCCCCTCGCGGAGCTCGGGGACCACCCAGGCCTCGACGTGGCTAACGTGACCAACGATGCTCATTGTTACCTGAGTGATGCCCCCTGCTGCAACGACGGCATCCCTGGTGGCCAGCTGCACCAGCTCCCTCCGCGGTGTCACTGCCTCCGCTCCCACCAGGTGGGCCGCGATGTAGGTTCGGCTGGCGGCGGTGTCCACCAGGGCCAGCATCTCCCGCCCGTTAGCGCGGACAGGAATTCGCAGCAGCTCCGGCTCCTCGGGGCCGACCTGCCCCAGCTGTGCAGTTGTCTGTCCCCCACCGCCCCCGGCCACCTGGCCGTCCGGGCGTGGGGAACTCGCGGCGAGGTCCGCGGCTCGCTCCGGCGCCGACGTGTTGACGTTCCGGTGGTCCACCTCGTCGACGACAGGTCGACGAGGTGGCTGGTCCGGCCCTGGTATAACCGGCCTCAGGGCCGCGGCGGTGGCGCCGGCAGTCAGCTGTCCCTGCACGGAGATGGCCGGCGGGATGCCTGCGCTGATGCTCTGGTTGTCCGCCCCGTCGACGGCGTATCGACGAGGCGGCTGGTCCGGCCCTGGTATACCCGGCCTCAGGGCCGCGGTGGTGGCGCCGGCAGTCAGCTGTCCCTGCCCGGAGATGGTCGGCGGGATGCCTGCGCTGATGCTCTGATTGTCCACCCCGTCGACGGCGTGTCGACGAGGCGGCTGGTCCGGCCCTGGTACACCCGGCCTCAGGGCCGCGGTGGTGGCGCCGGCAGTCAGCTGTCCCTGCCCGGAGATGGCCGGCGGGATGCCTGCGCTGATGCTCTGATTGTCCACCCCGTCGACGGCGTGTCGACGAGGCGGCTGGTCCGGCCCTGGTATAACCGGCCTCGGGGCCGCGGTGGTGGCGCCGGCAGTCAGCTGTCCCTGCACGGAGATGGCCGGCGGGATGCCTGCGCTGACGCTCTGGTTGTCCACCCCGTCGACGGCGTGTCGACGAGGCGGCTGGTCCGGCCCTGGTATACCCGGCCTCAGGGCCGCGGTGGTGGCGCCGGCAGTCAGCTGTCCCCGCAGTTGCCTCGGCATGGGGACAGCTGATGAGGAGTAGTCCCGTTGTCCCCTGCTTCCCGGCGGCATACAGGACGTTAGTGCGGTAGGCGCCGGTGGTGGTCGACGTGTTCTGTCAGTTACTGGGACTGCCGGTGGCTGGCGGGCCGGGGAGCGGCACCCAGTTGTCCCTCCGCCCCCGGTCCTGCGTTTCCCGCCTGCGACGTGTTGCCTTCGCGCGCCTCCTCCCACGCAGCTCTGGTGGGGCAGAGGCGATGCCAATGGTACGCGTCCGGGCAAAAACGGCATCGCGGCGGACGTTCGTCCCTCTCTCTCGTATCTGTCCGCTCGTGACGTCCTCCTCCTGTCGCAGCTGGTTCCGGGCGTTCCCTGGTGCCACTGCGGTCTGTTGTCCTGCGCGGTCCCGCGCCGCCGGCGTAGCTCACCACCGTCAAGTCACTGTCCGTGACCTCTGTGACGGTGACCCCTCGCGGCCCCAAGCGAGCACGGGGAGCTCTCGCGCCCCTGAGTGCCGTCCTCCACTGCGACATGTCACGTTCGATCACGCGGGCGAGGGCCACGAACTCCTCCGTGTCACGACCAGCAGCCGTCCTCATGAAGGGGCGAAACTCTGGCAGCAATTGTTCGACAATGGTTGGCAACGCCGCACTCACGTCCCCACTTGTCCCCAATCGGCGGAACATGCGTAACTTCTCGTAAATGAACTGCTCTGCACTCTCGTCCTCCTCCTGGTTTCGGCAATAAAATGTCCGCAAACACATTGCCCGCGCCTGATCGTTATCAAACCTAGTTTTGACTTGGCGTACAAAATGTCCCCACTCGGTATCAAAACTCTCGGCCATTGACCACCAGTTCCTTGCCTCGCCGCGGAGCTGTCCCGCCACTCGCGGCGTCCACTCCGCCCGTCGCACTTCGTACAGTTTTAGGAGGTGTTCACACTCCCGCAAAAACTCCCGCGGGTCCTCGTTGTCTCTCCCCGCAAACTCTGGCAACTCAAACTGCGTGCTCACGTACCGCACTACCGGCCCATCTGCGTCCGCGTGCCTGTCCCCCTGTTCCCGTTTACTGTCCTCAACTGTGCTGTCCGTGCTGTTTGCGCCCTCGGCCGCGCCGCCGGACCCGCAAACCTCGTTTTTTACGTCCATTTTCGCGGAGTCTCCCTCCTCACACAAGTCCGTTTCGAAACTGATTAGATCGTATCTTTCTTGTCCCGCCTGTTTCCACGCCATCCTGTCCTCCTGTGCTACTGATCCGCGGACCGTGAACACAATCTCCCCCAGTAATACAATACGATCCTCCCCAGCGCGTTATCTTCAGTCCGGGATACCGCTGCACCGCCGTCTTGTATTTCTGTCCCCCACTACGCGCTATCTCTCGCCGAAACGTCTCGTGTTCGCGCCGTTCCCGCGCTGCGTTATCTCCCGCCGGCGCGCCGGCGCGACGTCTCGAATTCGAGCCGCTCCCACGCCGCGCAGCCGCACCTGCTTCCGTTCTGTCCTGCACCTGCGCGCTTGCGTGCGCTTGCGTGCGCTTGCGTATGCTTACGGCCACACTAGTTGGGCGCCAAATGACGTCCCTCGGCTTCAGGTCCCCGTTTTCCCGTTGAAATAAATGTCCTGTTATGCCCGTACTGCCCTCGTCGGAGAGGTGTGGGTCCAGGCCAACGTGGCCGGGACCGGGAAAGGCGGGACCTGGAGGGAGAGTGAAGTGATTGCGAGGAATGTTGGTGGGTTGTCGCAAGCAGAACACGGCATTAACGAATTTCACGAGCCGTCTTTTATTAACGCTTATAAAGTCCTGCCGCAGCCTGGCGGAACCGTCGCGGAACAAGTGCCCTACCACGGCGACACGGACTCCCTGATGACGGGGCGGTTCTCAAATACGTTTCGGCGCGAATCGTAAAGTTTATTAATGCTAGGCTGACCCAGTGAGAAAGGGCCCGAAGACGGAACGCTGTACATACGCGGCCCGTTACGTAATGTTCCGTGGACGGCGAAAAGTTCAGAGACTCGTAGCACCACGTTCGCGTTGTAGAAACTGCCCGCTAGACACGTCTCCCGATGACTCGTAAGTTAACAATGCTAAGCTGATTCGCGGTGGCAGCTCAGCTGCCGTGACCGACTGCGGACTGCGCGAACGTTCAATCCCGAGCGCAACGTGCGCGGCTCGCGGAGCAACGAACACGTCTGTCTCCGCTCGAGACCAGGACGCGACTGCCTCTCCCCGCTCGCCCGCGGGCCGGCGCCCGCGGGTGGCGGGGAGGGAGGGGAAAATCGGCCGGCGTGGGAGAGAGCTCCGTCCCGCGGCGCGCCAGGCTGCAATTACATACTACGGCGAAACACTTCAGAAAAAGTTATTGAATTATTTACAAAGACATACACGAGACATTAATTACACAGCGAACTTGCACAATGAATAATAAATAAAATAAGTTAATTACACACATTCAAATCCCTTAATCGTTTACAAATATATACACACTGAAATAAAAGATAAAGTCACATAGAAAAAACACTCGTTGGCATGCTAGGGCGCACGCGGGTGCGTCCCTGGCCGTCGCACACACTGGGGTTCACTGGGGGGGAAAACAGGCCCCCTCAGGCCCGCGTCGGTGGCCAGGTACGGCCTCTGTATCTGGGAGGGTACGACGACTGTCGTCAAGGTATATATATATACATATTAATTTGAAAGCAGTATCAAGTTTATATCTTAAATAACTTCTAATTGAGTAGTATTTCTTCACTTTCTAGGTTATATTTTCGGCAAAAAAATATAACAATAATTTTTACTACATACCCAAATACCTTGCTACATACCTGTTTTAAATATCTCCAACTTTTCCTTTGCAGCTACCTTTCTCGTTTGTCTTTTTAAATTCTCGTAGCACGCCTTCAAAGCATCACTACAGCGATTGGTGGAAGGGCTTGAAGCATTGAATATCTTCGTCACAATTTCCCAAGATTTATTTTTTTCTTTATTTGTAACGGCATCCGTTTTTTTATTTTCTATTGTACTCGCGTGTTCTTGAACCAATTCAACTAGCAGTTCCTTTTCATACGAAGTAAAATTAACAGAACGTTTGCGTCTCTCACCCATGTTTCAAAACAAATATTAAATTTCAATAGCGCACTTTATTTTACATCACACCAAGCTGCAACACATACGTAACAATATAGCATCGCCACCGCCTTCTTTATATGAATCTTCTAGGCGAATAAAACTTAAAACAAGGTGTAACTAATCAATGGTAAGAAATGCGTGGTGAAATGAAAAAGCTTAACGGTTGTTTAAGAACGGAGTGTTAACTTTAAACAACCGTTAGTTAACACATTGTTTAACGACCGCATGGTGAAATTGGCCCTTACAGTTTGTTTGTTGCCATCTGCGGGTAACCGAAGGTTCACAGATATTTCTCGACATGCCCGAACAGCTCCGAAGTTAGCCTCTCGCTCGTGTT
Source organism: Bacillus rossius redtenbacheri (assembly GCF_032445375.1). Lineage (NCBI taxonomy): Eukaryota > Metazoa > Arthropoda > Insecta > Phasmatodea > Bacillidae > Bacillus > Bacillus rossius. Next base: position 239,716,251 of record NC_086330.1, on the reverse strand, counting down.
ACTTCGGTAACACGGAAAGCGCGGGCTTTCAATGACAGAGCGGGCTTTAGATTTATAACAATGACGATGTTTTTAGAGGTGGTGAAACAAAAATTACAAAACTGCTCTGTAAGTGGAAACAATCAGACGATTTCTGGATATATAGATACAGAAGCAAGCTACAGTAACTTTTGCGATTTTCTGAAAACTGAAGGTTATTCATATTCTGTTAGAGACAGTGCTGTGCATGTCTCAACAGGTAATAAATACTCCTGTGTAACTTTAGTGATTTTAGTTTTATATATAATAAACTTTGTATAGGTGATATCAGCTGGAGAGAAAAAAGGTTGTTAATTTTTTTCTTAGATTTGTATATGTACTTTTTTATTTTGATAAAAATTAGGAACAAAAAACCAAAAGTTTTTCTTTGATTTTTATTATTACCGGTACTGCTTATTTATTACGATAAAAGTAAAGAATGAAAAAAATATTATTTACTTAAAACAAGAGTAGTGCAATCTACTGAAATTAATCTTCTATAGAAAACAAAGCAGGGCAACATTAAAATGTTAAATTTGCATTCAGGTGGAGCTCGGTATGATTGCTAGACCCTTATAATTAGCAGACACTATTTTTCCCTAAGTTCCCAAAACCTGTACGAGTGATTAAATAACAATAGAGCAGTGATTGAATGAATCGATGATTGATGGAAGTACCCTGAGAAACCAACCTACCACCACAATGTCTGTTACATTCCACACTTTCTAAATATCCATTTCTAATCCCGCTGAGAATGAACCCAGATATATTTGCTGGGAAGGCAAGTGAAATGACCACTTAACGACAAGAGGCGTAACACATGTGTGGAATGACCACATTTCTGAAGAAACTACAAACCAATTACCCTTTTTTTGGCCATAATTAAATTACCTTTAAAGTTCATGAGCAGGTAACGACTATTGAGTATGGAAGAGCCAGAATTCTTGAAATTGACTTTTTTTGCCTTTTCACTTATTCCAATAATTACTGTTAGGGCATCCTCCATCCATTGCGCATCTTTAGTAAATAGTATTGTGGGCATGGTATTTACTGTCAGCTGTCTATTGACATAGATAATGTTGGTTACTAGAAGTGAAGAGACGTAGGATAAGAGAGCACGGAGAGTATTGCTCACAAATAAAGTGAAACCAGTAAACTACTACACTGCATGTTGCAGTCAACCAGAAAATTTAGAAGTTGAATAATGAAAAAAATTCAACAGCACATCAAAATTCAAGTCAAACATGACCTGTTACTGTGCTCCAAGAGGCTACAAATTATAACAGCGGGTGCTTATAAAAAATAATCTACAATGCACAATATGCATAATTGTTTTACTTTGTCATAATAGTGCATGGGGAATACAATTAATCATTTATATTAATATATTACAGATACAGGGAGTGAGAAAAAAAACAACTTATTTTTTCAATACCATGATGGTGTTAATGGTATTCAAATTGAGTATTTTGGGGAGCCATTTTCAGTTGAAAAGAGGGCAACCTTGCAGTGTTCACAAGGTCCCAAATACTACAGTGCGAAGACTACTTCTGATCAACTAGTAAGTTGTGCTCCTTTTTGTACATTCATTGTTTCTTTAGCTGGTTTTATAGCACAATTCTATAATTATGGTTTTAAAGTGTACCTAAGCATTCCAGCTAATGTATATTTATATCTTGGCCAGTTTTATTTTTCCAAAGAAAAGAAGTTTAAAAATGAAAATATGAGTTTAATATATTTTTTTAACTGTAATACAATATGTTTTAATTAATTATGAGCAGTTGTTGACAATAAAGATTGTTTCCAGCTAATTCTAATATCATCTGGTTAGCTGCTATGGCAGTTTGTTGTATTAAATGTGCAGATGTTTAACGATACCCCTCTTATTTATGTTTTTAATGTTACTTAATTAACCATATTGAATAAAGGTATTTCAGCAAGGGTGTCACCAAGGGGGGGGGCAGGGAGGTGCAGTTACCCCCTCTAGAGATTAAAAAAAATGTAGCCAAAGCAGTGGCGTAGCGTGGGTGGGGCGGAGGGGGCGGCCCGCCCCGGGCGGCAGCCCGCGGGGGCGGGTCGCCGGTGAAGTGGGTTGAGATCTGATCTATGATTCATTCATTACATGTGTCAGACACACTATAATGTTCCATTTTTATCTAACATTTTGCGCACCAACTATTTTTTAATATTTATTTAAAAGAAAAACTGCAAAATCACTGACAGAGCTCTTTATAACGTTTGTTTGTTTACATACGAACGGCAACATCGCATCACGCCGCGCCGCCCGGCGCGCGCGAGCCGAGTTGAGCGGCACTCCTTATTATGTTAATTACTCATACAAAATCTTTTGTTTCACGCGTCGGCCCGTGTCGATGCCTCTCTTTCGCACTCATTGAATTTAGTACTACGCATTGTACTGTAAAGTTTGACCTTAACCCAGAGCAAACCAAACAACTTCCGCGAACCGGGACACAGTAAAACTCCTATATTGCCCCGTACCGCGAGCGCAGGTAAACCCAAAAAAATATTAAAACCCAAACTAATAGCAGGCTTAAAAAATACTAATAAGGTTGCGAACAGTGAGAGGAGGCAGCAAGTTAAAAAGACGCAAAATTTATATGACAACATTTAATAAATATATATATATCATAAAATCGTTTCATCACAAATCGGCGCATCCATCATAAAATACCTACCCTATTACTACTTATAAAAAATAGCTATATAATAATACTAAAAAAATACTTTAACAATTCCCCGAAAAAATTATAATTTGATCATATACTTCGGAGCTCCAAAAATTAAATATAATTACCAAAAAGGCATTAAAAATATATAAGAACATATTAATACAAATACAAATACAAATATAGATACGCACCGGGCGTATCACCGCTGTAAATACTAATTAACATAGGCGAAATCTAGCAAAAAATTGACACACCTTAACATGCAAATAAATATACCAAAAATTTAGCAAATTACAAATTATGGGTTTACAAGCCCTTCTCAGTTAAATCATTTTCTAACGGTCGACGCCTTTTTTCTTCTAGGTCTGGCAGGGATTGGGTGAAACATGCTGAACGTAAAATCCCAGTTTCAGTTTTATTAGTCCGTTAATTTAAATCCCAAAAATCCACAAATTATAGTTTCGCACCAAGGGTCTAAAGGGTCAACGGGGCAGTGGCACAATTACCTCAGATCTACTATGAGCTCCGCTAGACTATAAACTTGGCTATATTGTCGATTGAACAAGAATTGGCTGCTAATATTGATTTTGACAAAGTTATTTCTGACTTCGCTGCTCATAAGGCCCGTAGAATCCGCTTGTAAAACCACTCATCCTATTTTAACTTCAATAAAAGGTACCTCATTGCATGTGAAATTTAATTTTAACTAAGCACCTATAGAATGGGGGCGGCAAAATGGGTCTCCCGCCCCAGGCGCCGAGATGGCACGCTACGCCACTGAGCCAAAGCCAAATGCAAAGAAATCAAAGTCCTAAGTCCACTCACTTGATTTTCAAGTCTCGCACGTCGAAACTTGAATGAATTCATTTATTCCATTACAAGTATTCTATCCGCGCTGCTATAGTGTGCTGTTTAAGCATGGCTCCATATATCAATTTGCCCCCCTCTGGACCATCGGCTGGCGACGCTCTTGTATTTCAGTATAAATGTAAATAATAATTCACAAATCATGAAAAATTGACAAATAACAGATTAAATTTTGCTTTTTAAAGCCTGATCACCCACACGGAACCAAAAAGAAGTTCTGGATACAGAACACCAGAAAACTCGATTGTCCAGCAATGATGCATGTGAAATGCATAAGAGTGTACCCTGAATTTGCTGCACCCAACACGGAGCGGAAGAAACGTGCTGTAAGTTAAATACCTGATACATCTTTGCTTAATATATAACCCACAGGCTAACATCTATTTTAAATTACTGAGATGTTAAAATAAGATTTTCATGTATACAAATAACATTATCAAAATTATATGAAGCCAATGATATAATTACAGCTTTTTTTAAGGTAAGCTACATATGTGAACTTCATGGTTCCTACCTACAAATAATATCACATTTCTTAGTTAAATTTTGTGTCATAATTACTATATTATGGAACAGAAAATGTATTCAGAATGATAACATCAATCAAAGTTAAACACTGGTTTCTTTGAAAAATGGTATTGAAATTACTGGTAATTTACTCTTAACAGTACACATTTACATGGTAATTGTCGACACTAAGCTGTCTACTGTGTGTCATTTAATTTGGGAAAGAGAATTATTCATTAAAATAAATGGAAAAAATTACAGGTCTAATATGAACTGTACAATTCCAACACTTTAATAATTTCTTGTTTCATGAGGTAGATCATTGTATGCTAAAGGGAATTTTTTATTATCTATGTCTTACCTGGATTCCAAACCTAGAACTTACAGTGCTGACTGAAATATTACTTGGATGTACGCTTGTTCACCTATTAAATCCAGATGCATTATTAAAAATCGGTATGCACTTTTGTACATCTGTATTGAAACGTAAGAGATTTTTGATGGTTAGCAAGTTGTGTATATACTGTATACACAGTTGTAAATATGTATTCACTTTGTCTATGAAGTTAGTGTACAGTATATTTCAGCAGCAGAATTCACCAGTTTTATTATTTACACCAACTACATATGTGCAATGAATGATTTCTGTTTTCTTTCCTTCCAGCTTTCGTTTATCACATTGTATGTAAACTAATGTATTGACATTGATTTCAGATGCTGAAGAAACTGAAAGCATTAATGAAAAATAAAACAGCTTTGATAAGCTACCTTCGTTATTATATAAAAGTAAGTAGCCCTGAGAAACATAACCACTCAACGATTTGCACTCAACTCTCCCAGGAGATACATGGGGACCTGGTAACAGAAATTAAGAGATTAGTAAACGAAGGAATTACAGCCATTAGGGATGTAAAGTTTCTACTCAAACAATATGTGCAAAGAAAATTCTCTGATGACAACATGCCTAGCAGGATTAATAAGGCATTTTACCCAGAGAAATCAGTTATCTACCCTCATGTGTACAGAGCAATATTTACACAGAAAAGAGACCAGATTGACCAAGAGGTGTTGCAGCAAACCATTGATGAATGGAAGAGGCAAAATAACGAAGACAGTTTTTTTTTCAGGCCCTTTGAAGAGGTTCGTGATGGAGATGTTCCAACTTTATTGTTTTGTCACCAAACAAAGTGGCAACAGAAGTTACTATTGCGTTACGGAAGTGTATGTCTACTTGATGCAACATACAAGACTACAAAGTATTCTTTGCCACTTTTCTTTCTAGCAGTCAAGACCAATGTCGGCTACAGTGTTGTTGGTACTTTTGTGGTGCAGTCCGAAAGCACTACATTAATTGCGGAAGCACTGAATGTATTCAAGGAATGGCTTCCTGAATGGAAGCCACAATTCTGGATGACAGATTTTAGTGAGGCGGAAATAGGTGCAATAGACAAGACCTTCCCTGAAAGCACAGTTTACCTGTGTGCATTTCACCGAGAGCAAGCCTGGTTAAGGTGGGCCAAGAAGAGTGGTAATGTAACACCTGGTGATGTAGAAGATATTTTAAGTATGTGGCGCACTATTGCAGCTTCTAGAGATGAGCATGAGTTTCACTTTAATGTAGAAAATATGAACACTAGCAACATAATGCTACGAAACCCTAAAGCATCTCACTATTTTTCTACTCTGTGGCTATTTCAAGCACACAGGTGGGTACAAGCCTATAGTGAAAAAGATCTTGTGACAATTATTCACACCAATAATGGAATTGAAAGTCAAAATAAAGTGCTGAAGCATTCATATCTGTGTCACAGTTCTGATAAATCTTTGACTGGAATGCTCAAGACAGTTATCAACAGCTACCTACCAGATGTATACAAGAAATACTGCTACAGTAATTCTACTGTCAAAATGTTCAATTCAGATATTCCATCATATTTGATGAACAGACCACGGCATTTTATAAAACACGTCCTTGCCAGAATAACTGCTGCTCAAACTGACTTCAGCAAGGACTCCATTACAGAAATTACTGAAGGAATTTTTGGGGTTCAAAGTTCTACAGATAAAACCAAGTTTTACTGCGTTGATTTTCACAATGCCACGTGTAGTTGCATGGACTTTGTCACTTTTAGATTTCCTTGCAAACACATGTGTGCAATATTTGAGTTTTTGCCCAACTGGAGTTTTTTTCAGCTAAACACTGCATATATTAACAGCTGCTACATCACACTTGATGCAGAAAACAATTATTGCACCATTGGAAAATTAAGTGAATCTTCCTCTATCTTGGACCAAACAAAACCTCAAAGTATAAAAAATATATATATATATATAAGAGTTCTAAATTAATTCAAGAAAATTTTCGTGCTGAGTTAAAGAATTTAACGGAATTGTCATATTTATGCACAGATAATGATTTTCTATTGAAAACAACAATGTTGTTAAAAGAGCAAGGTAAAGAAATGGAGGGCAAAATAAAAAAATGCTGTGGATTACCCCTTATAGACAAACAACCAACACAAAAAACTGCAAAACAAATTAAAAAAAGATACAAGATGCTGCCCTTGCGCAAAAAGCACAAGAACAGAGTGACCACCGAACAAGGAATTTCGATTGACTAATGGGCTAATTTGTGTACCCCCATGAGAAGCTCACAGATGTTGGAATGCTGCCTGCAAAACTCTTTACCACTATGACTAGCGTAAGTGAATCAGCAAAAACAATAAATTTGCTTTGCTATAAAGAGCATGAAACATTTTACATGCTAGGAAACTACCACTGTAATTATGCAGACAATAAATTGGTACTCTGTGATTGCACAGATTAATTGTTTAGGATTTTCTTAGTTTAGTTCACCTTGTGTATTGTGTCATTGTCAACATCCTACGGCCTGCTCACCTATTGTCTGAAAGTACATACTTAGTAATATATATATCTGTGTGTGTGTATATGTATGTATATATGTATATATATGTATATGTGTGTGTGTGTTTATTCACACACCCACATGAGTTTATCCTAAAAATATTTCAAATTGCTGTGCAAACTGAATGTAAACACTGCTTAACTAGGTTATCTTTCATAAATATGTAAATATAATTTGTTACATACATGGTAACAGTCAACACCAGTAACACCACAATAATATCCTATACCAGGAAATACCACCCTATTAAATTAGACTACAAATTAGATAACTGCTTCATTTATTATATCACCTCTTCCATAAAATATCCTGGCATCCTATTATTAGATTCCAATTGTTTTTCTTTATCATGTATAGATTAATTATGTTCAACTTCCCGAAGATTTTGCTATAATCAGAAATATGAAGTTTAATGCAACACAACCAAATTGTATTCTATTTTGCATTAATCAGATCTAATTTGGAATATGGGTCAGTCATTTGGAATAATATCTAGATATCTGACAGAAACACACCAGAAAGCTATAGAATGAAATAACTTAACTTATTAATTTAAATAAATTTTCCTAACCAAATTTTAATCCTCTTTCCCCAAGGTAGGCCCTGAGGATAATATAAAATTATTGATACAGAAATATGCTTTCAGAATTATACAGATCAGCGAATACAAAGATGAAGTCCCAGGGTGCGATGAGCAGCCTATCTCGAGAAGCATAGCGATGTGAATGGGCGGAAACATGGCAATTTTTTTTGTGTTCTGCTTGTTTGCCACTGTTATGTTTTATGTATATTTGTGTGTGTACAACATTAAAGTCATAAAACAGTTGGTGTTCATCTCACTATTAATATATAAATATTTATTTGCAAGTTTCCTAACATCTCACTTTGATTAGTAATTTTTTTGGTACAATTTAAATTGTAAAAACCTAAATGATGTAATATAAAGTTGTCTTGGTAAACAGTTGCATGACCTCTATCATAATAGATGGCTCTAACATAATATATAGCATTATAGTACAGACTATTTTCTTTGTGTTTTTTTGTTTCATCAAGAACAATCAGTAATTTTTGTAAGAAGCATAAAGTAACATTCTGTGGCCATTATTGCACAGGGTTTACATTTATGAGGCAAATATCTATGACAACACTAAATTAGGACTCACTTTCTTCAGGTCCAAAATTATTATTGCAATATTGTCAGTTTCAGCCATACCATTATGATGCAAAAGTTTTGTCATTAGTTTAGTATCTCTCTTATTGTTCTAATAAATCATTTTGGCTTGTTACACATTGTTATCCAAAATTATGAGATGTAAACAGCACTGGAGCTTTATTTTTAAACAAATACTGTAATTATAAAATACATATTAACAAATTTATGTTCATAAATACTATTAAAAATTGTAACTAAGTAAACTGCAAAAACTTTTCAAGACCATGTATGTGTGTTATCTGACATTTTAAGTCAACCTAGTATATTCAGCCACCAGCCTGGCAGCAAAAGAAAGGTGAAATATTATGAATGTCATGCCAGTTTTGTTTAGAATTACAATTGATGATTTAATAGTAATATTAATACTAATCCAATAGTCTGAGGAAATAATAAAATTTTTCTAAATATATGTGGAACTCTTAAAGCACTATTTGAACTTAAAAAAATAGTTGTTTGCTTACAATCTTAATATAAACTGATCTATTAATTTTTTAGTACTGTAGTACATTTTGGTGATAAATTGAAGTGGTTAAGGATCATCAAGTAACCAAAATTACATTATGTTAAATGCTGTCTTTTAAACCATATTAAGTACTGGATTACTATGGGGGAGTTCCGTGTTACTTCACAAATATATTCACAAGGTCATTATGATTGTTACAAAATTTTTCTCAAATGTATCGGGAATTTAAACTTGTTGCAAACAGAGTTCCCCTGTAGACCCAGTTTTGTAAAAGAATCTGAATTGTTTATGAAGTAACAATTTGTATCAGTTCCACTATATTTCTATGTGTAAAGTGCACTCTATACTAAAACATACTGTACTGCATAAGGAAATTCATTTAATAAATTACCTACTGATCAATACAGTAAACATAAAGTTTAGTGGCTAATTTTTTTTTTACCATACTTTGATCCATTTCCCACAGCTCTTTTATATACATCCTGATAGACAATAGTAATGGAATAATAGTGATATATATTAATAAATAAAAGGAAATAAACTGAATGACTGGCAACCTTTGTCTAAACCTCTTTAGAAGAAGTTATAAGAAGTTATCTCAATATTTGCCAGCTGATTTCCCCTTCGAATGTAAACTAGGTAAATAGCAAATCTGTTTGGAATATGACTCTCATTAATGAAATTCAAGATCTGCATTAATGCTAAGAGAAATCTATTCACTGTCCCCTTTTCTTCATCCACTTAACAGCATAAGTCACCATAAACAAATCTGTAACTAAAGTGTACCTATTTTACAAGTTTCTTTCACTGAGAGCATCAGAGAGTTAATTGTGACATTTTTGCTGGTGAATAATGACATTGTTAAACCACACATTAAAATATTTTGATAAACATTTTTATTCAAATAGGCATCTTAAAATTTTATTATAAATACAATGTTATTAAATAAGACACTGCACTAGTAATAAATCCTTGCTAATTTACACATGGTATCCACTGCAGTTGATGGAAAGCTAGTGTTCATTTCTCCATATGCCTGCAACAAACAAAACTTAATTACAATATATTGTAATTGTTTAATGTGGAATTAGAGAGATAAGGTGATTGACAACTTTATAAAATAAATATGGAAATTTTTACAAAACACTACCTAAGTATAAGGGTGTTCATAATTTTTCCTTTCACATACATGATGATTTCTGTGAAATATTTATTGAAAATTAATTTACAATACTAAATATGTATTAAGCATGCAAACAATTGTAGCCTACTTGGTGTTAATTATGACATTAATTTAATGGCTCTCACACTAATAACTGCTGGAAACCCATTTAACCTTAAGAAGTTACATTATTAAAACTTAAACAATTTTTAGCAATTGGCTGTGATACAAGCACAAATTTAGAGCATTGTGATCATCAAAAAAGCAGTTTTACTTCTTGCCAAAAACATAGAGCAAATAGTTAATGTTATACAACAAGTTCAAGTAATTTAATGGTTTTTAGTGCTAATAGTACCTAATCTAAAGTAGTAAAATGATTCACTAGCACATTTCTTGTATCATACAGACTCCAAACTTACAAACAGTTATAGGTTTTCACAAGAGAATAGATGCCAGCATGTTATTTGTGGCTAGCTGATGGTGATACTTAATTGCACAATCGTGAAACCATGACACAATTTGCAGTCAACTGTCGGCATCTAATGCAGCTTTGTAAAAAAAATGGAATTTGAAAAGTTCAAAGGCTTTTGAAGAATTAACAAATTTTGAGTTCTTTTTTTGGATTGTAATTACTATAGCTAGGTATTTTGGTTCATTATCCTGCTAAGATTGGCCCATTACATGTGATTTCTTTTTAATCAAAAATCTGCTCCACTCTGCATTACACAGCACAAGCAGAGCATACAGAGGGTACATCCATCCACCCGTAGCATCTTGTCTATCAATACAGCCATGATTATTTTTGCAGATTTTCTTCACTCCAGGTTACTACCGTTTGAATAACGTAAAATGTCACAGTTTAATGTAACATCAGAAAATAATTACCCCCATACAACAAAATACAATTTTCTCTATCTTCCTACTTAGGAAAGTGGTTATGGTATATAATACTGCATTTTATAATTATTTTTAAAGCAGTGATTTTATGTCATGGAATTTTTTTTAAAAATATGTTAAAGAACGCATGCTGCATTATTTATCTTTCTCAGTGAAAAAGAATATCCGCAGTAGCCAAGGTAACAACTTTTTAAATTGATGTATGTTGTGTGAATTTTACACAAAAAAGTATCTTTTTAGTGTATTTTATTGATGAGGATAAGCGAGGTCAGTAAAATTTAAAATACTTTACAATCATTACTACTCATTCATTCTTGCAAGAAGGTTCCTTTTATTCAGAATGTAGGCTACTTTCAACATTTTAGAAGTTATGAGAAGAGGGTGTTGAATTGAATGGACAGTGTGATATAAAATATGGTAAATCTGTATTGTACGGATTAGCGCCAAAAAAAATCGTACAAATATGAAATAACTTTCATTATATGCTATCTTACGTCCTCTTTTCAGAACCGCCTGCGGAGATAAAAAATTCCAATTACTTTTGGAGATAACGAATTTTTTAATATTCATTTTTTGGCGATTTTTTTAAAAAAAAAAATTAAAAATCCGAAAATACCTTTATTCTGTGCTCTTTAACTTCCTCTTTTCATTAAACCCGGCGGAGATCAGAAATTCCAAATACTTTAGGAGATATTGAATTTTTTAATTTCCTTTTGTGCACTGCTGCGGCGTTGAGCGGGAAGCCTACGATTCACACATCTTTCTGGACATACCCGAATACTCACGTTGGCAAGCCTTCTTTTCTTAAAATTAGCAAGAAGTAATTAAAAATACTTTAAAACATTGTATATGGTTGGTTATATTAGGTAAGTATAGCTACATTAAAAAAACTGTAAAATCATTTTATGGTTGCTTAGCAAATAACATTTTAATATGTAGCTATCCAACACTAGGAAACCGTTTACATGATTTCACAGTATTTTTAATGTAGCTATCCTAACCAAATCAACCATCCACAATGTTTTGAAGTATTTATAATGTAGCTAACAACCTAATTGACCATTAGTTTTCATGAGTTGCATATTTATTTACAATAAACAAAAAAAAAAAAAAAAAAAACCGAAGATGCACGATCGGGCGTTTGCCTCTCGTCTGTTGAAAGGCTTGCCAACGTGAGTATTCGGGTATGTCCAGAAGGATGAGTGAATCGTAGGCTTCCCGCGTTTCACCATTGTTGCTTGTTTACAAGAATGATTTTTTTTTTTTTCGCGACGTAGTTGAACGACTACATCACGTAAAAAGAAAATTACGTGAGTTCCTACTGTTCATCCTTTTTCCCGGTTTGTTAGGTCAGGTCAGCTACATTATAAATACTTTAAAACTAAACAACCATTAAAATTAATTTTTATTATTTTTAATGACCGTTCAGTTTCAAAGTATTTATACTGTAGCTGACCTGACCTAATCTACCTTTGTCCCGTTTTGTTAGGTCAGGTCAGTTACATTATAAATACTTAAAACTATACAAGTAAAATTAATTGATATTATTATTAATTTCCGTTTATTTTGAAGTATTTATCATGTAACTAACCTTACCTAATGGAAAATTTCTGTTATTTAGGCATTCACGCACACACGGCAAAATATAAAATGGCGTCTGTTGAATGATTACATAGGGCTTGTATTGCAAAATAAGAACGGCGATATCTCCAAAAGTAATTGGAATTTTTAATCTCCGCAGGCAGTTTTGAAAATAGGACGTAAAAGAGCATATAATGAAAGTTATTTCATATTTGTACGGTTTTTTTTGGCGCTAATCCGTACAATACAGATTTACCTAAAATATTAATGAGTAGTAATGGGAAATAAGTATAACTGCTATAATTTCCAAAACAATTAGCAAGAACACATATAAACACCATTTTCGGTACTTTTTTAAATGAGCCATGACTAACAACATTTACCCTCTACTGTTCTATAAGTAACCATGCCACCTTAATGAGCTCATTAACCAGTACCAGAAGCATTTGGGACTTGGTTGTTCGTGATAGATTCAACCGAAATAGGGCCTACTGTAAAAGTTCCGTATTGCTATCCAAGTTAACCCTGAGATTGTGATGGTATGATCCTGATGACGTGATCCTGTACACATGATCCTGTGGTACATGATTATTTTTTTAGCAGTTAAGAGGCGCGTAACGCTTTTTACGCGAGAGCGCAAAACCTGATGTAAAAAATAAATTAAGGTTTCGCGCTATCGCCTGAAATGCATCAGTGCTATGCACCTCCCCACTGCTGAAAATATTAAGCATAATATACCACAGGATCCGATGTACAGGATCATGGCATCAGGATCATACCATTCGGATCACAGGGTTAACTTGGATCCGCAATATGGAACATTTACCGGGCCTACTTATCACAATGCATGATTGTAACTAGTCAGATTCAATTACGTACAGTTAAACTGTTATGTAAAATACTATGTTGTATTAGCAAAATGCAGACAGTGATGTGTCCGAGGCATTAACAAGATTTTGAGTCCACTCACCTGAATAATTCAGCCCCGGCAAAATTTACTTTTAAATATTCTCGCTTGAATGCACTCAACTGCTCTTGAACATATGCTGAATCTCCACAAACAATCTGAAACAAAAAAATTAACCCTCAGTATTAAATTTTTAGACAATATTGATACACAACACAGTTGAATCGTAGGCATATTTCACTAGCAATGTGTAAATGGACAATAAACAAAAAACAATAATCATATAACTTGACTAGAAAAATATTTTCTTACTTGAAAGTTCAATCAAATATTTGGTAAAATATTATCAAATCTCTCCATGCTAACGATGTATTACAAATATTTTACGTGAGATGTCATGGGACACAATTGTTTATAAACTTTTTTTTTGTTGAAGAAAAAAAATCCGGAACCACACGATTCCACCCGAACTACATGTCGAGAAATATCTGTGAACCTTCGGCTACCCGCCATCTGCTTCCGGAGATATCCAATAAAGAAGCCTCAAAATCAAGCATTTACACTTCCTCGCGGACAAGCCTTAACTGGGCTGAAGGAGGATCAGCAGCACGCACGGCACCATTTGACATCCACGACATTAGCGACAAGGCTCACTCTAAAAAAATTTAAAATTCTCAATATACTAAAAATAAAATTTTTCTCCTCATTGGTAATAACTGCGTAGAACACTGCTGCACTCGAACATGGTGTAACCGACGGAGCAAAACCTGCCGTAACTTAAGTTCTTATATTCCACCAAGGTTTACCAAACTTCCACGCAAAGTTACAGCCATGAATTTAAATACCGCAGCCACTCCATCGGCAGTAAAAAAGGTAACCCACTCAGGCCATGTCTCGTAGCAGACAGACCCTCCCCAGAGAAAACTCGTCAACAACCCAGCGCGCCACAGGTACCAACCTCAACCCACCAAAAGGAAAACACATGACAAACGCAAACAACGAGAACCGAAAATTGCCGATCAGAGCCTCACAAGAGCACGAGTGGCTCTAGATCCTGACAATCTGAAACATGCCCGTGCTCCTAGATCCACACCGGCCAAAACACCAAATCTGAGGGTATGGCTCGCGCCGCCACACGGCTAACGGTAAAAAACACTGCGCCAGAACACAAAAATAACCGCCACCAAATGTGACGTGACACACACGTCACACTACTAACACTGTGTGTGCCATTTCTGCATTAACTGCGAGATTGTACAGGCACAGACACGTTCAAACTTGTCGTTTGGCTGCTTAGCTTCGTATATTGTACTAAGCTCGCGCAGGGAAGGACAGCCGTAGTCGGTCTGTAGGTCTACAATTATTACAACTGATGCATCACACAACTTGCTCAGCCATTTCATCTGTTCAGGTCCGGCAACGTAGATTATTTCGTTTTGAACTAGTAAATCTTCAATAGTGTTTTTCACTTGGTGGTACGGAATTTTTCCTTCGTCCCACTCTAGTCCGTGATAATATTTACATAGCCATTCATTCGACCGTTTACTTTTTTCGTCTAGTAGTTTCCAAGGATACGGAGGTCGGAAGCTGCGAGTTCGAGTCTTGTCTCCGGAGGTGACGCTAAATTCCTTGAGCACGAATCCATTTTGACTCTGGAAACCTTGCAGGTTGCAGTACATCTTGTCGCTAGCAATGCTCGGTCGTAACTAATTTATCATCGAAAACGAAACAGTATTTATGTCAGAATTTTCACAATTTTGTCTCGACAATTGTACGATGCAAGCCGATCGTGAAGTATCAGACAAAAAGCATACGTGTTTGGTGGAATATTTCCGCTAGTCTTTATCTCGATCCTACAGTCGATGATGTTTGAATTTATTCGATCATCCTGTTTGAAAACGTGAAACACCATTAACGGAGCCTTGTTCTTGAAACTGTCGGGACTAAGTATCGGTGACTGTCTCCGCTCATAGTAAGCTTACTGAAACTTGGTGTACATTTGATATGCGAGAAGAAATCTTCCACTTTCAAAGTCCATGTTCATGTCAACATACGGATAACTTTCGCTGTTTAAAAATATTTTTACATTACGTATTTGACAGTTATCGAATACGGAGCGACTTACTCCTGCATTGAGCTGTCTTCCGGTCTGAAGCCCGACGATGATGTATCTTGGTTTTTCCGTAGCGAAGCTGGACTTTACTATCCAATTGATATGCTGACTATGAGGCAAGCCAGGATAAGTTTCCAGGCTCCAGGATCGGAATGGCACATCGAAGGTCTTGCCATTTTCCATGTTCTTCAACATTTTGACTCGTTCAACGGTGATCACTTGGATGTGGGGCAGCATCCACTCGATAGACTGTAGTGTTAGCGAGACATCTTGAGGGTTTTCTGCAGCGGCGACAATTGCATTAATGTGCGTGTTGGCTAGAAGCAGTACGAGCTCTTGTTTCGAATTAATGATTATATGCTTGTAGTCCTCAGCGAATCCAAGAAGCATGGACAGAGGAACACAAACTTCGAACTTCCTTTCGGCATAAACCGGAAGCTTATATTCATCCTCGAGAGCCCAACTCAGGGCCACAACTAGAGTCTCTGGCAACCGGGGCATGGATAGATTCATGCGCCCCCCCCCCCCCTCTTTTTTTGCTGATACCACACCAATAAAGCGGATGTCCGGGGACTTTCCCTCAGAAAAATGGTGCTATTTAAGCATTTTCCATACCTACATTTAACAGTTTCTGTGCTACTGTAACTTCCATTCAAAAACTTTTTACCAGTTACCAGTTGTAGTAGGAATTACAATGCAAGCCGGCGATTTCGGCGCCCCCACAGCTTTGCGCCCGGGGCGTATGCCCCGCTTGCCCCCTCCTAGTTGCGGCCCTGGCCCAACCGGCCATCTTTGCAGCAGACAGTTCATTTGGCGTGAGCGAAAGGTTGACGTCCCTCGGCTTCAGGTCCCCGTTTTCCCGTTGAAATAAATGTCCTGTTATGCCCGTACTGCCCTCGTCGGAGAGGTGTGGGTCCAGGCCAACGTGGCCGGGACCGGGAAAGGCGGGACCTGGAGGGAGAGTGAAGTGATTGCGAGGAATGTTGGTAGGTTGTCGCAAGCAGAACACGGCATTAACGAATTTCACGAGCCGTCTTTTATTAACGCTTATAAAGTCCTGCCGCAGCCTGGCGGAACCGTCGCGGAACAAGTGCCCTACCACGGCGACACGGACTCCCTGATGACGGGGCGGTTCTCAAATACGTTTCGGCGCGAATCGTAAAGTTTATTAATGCTAGGCTGACCCAGTGAGAAAGGGCCCGAAGACGGAACGCTGTACATACGCGGCCCGTTACGTAATGTTCCGTGGACGGCGAAAAGTTCAGAGACTCGTAGCACCACGTTCGCGTTGTAGAAACTGCCCGCTAGACACGTCTCCCGATGACTCGTAAGTTAACAATGCTAAGCTGATTCGCGGTGGCAGCTCAGCTGCCGTGACCGACTGCGGACTGAGCGAACGTTCAATCCCGAGCGCAACGTGCGCGGCTCGCGGAGCAACGAACACGTCTGTCTCCGCTCGAGACCAGGACGCGACTGCCTCTCCCCGCTCGCCCGCGGGCCGGCGCCCGCGGGTGGCGGGGAGGGAGGGGAAAATCGGCCGGCGTGGGAGAGAGCTCCGTCCCGCGGCGCGCCAGGCTGCAATTACATACTACGGCGAAACACTTCAGAAAAAGTTATTGAATTATTTACAAAGACATACACCAGACATTAATTACACAGCGAACTTGCACAATGAATAATAAATAAAATAAGTTAATTACACACATTCAAATCCCTTAATAGTTTACAAATATATACACACTGAAATAAAAGATAAAGTCACATAGAAAAAACACTCGTTGGCATGCTAGGGCGCACGCGGGTGCGTCCCTGGCCGTCGCACACACTGGGGTTCACTGGGGGGGAAAACAGGCCCCCTCAGGCCCGCGTCGGTGGCCAGGTACGGCCTCTGTATCTGGGAGGGTACGACGACTGTCGTCATATGCCCCCCCTCTCCCGAGGCCGTCCTGGCCCCCGACGCCGACCTAGACCGGCAGCCGCGTCCGCGTCCGGCCACTTGTCTGGTCGTCGGAGCTCGTCACGTCATTCCGTCCGGGTCGGGCAAACTGGGGCAGGAGCTGCATCACGCTGCAGCGTAACCCCCCGTCGGTCGTTTGTCTTACGTCGCGGGGTTTGCGCTGACTCCCCCACTCGTAGTCCCGGAGGTAGTGGGGGGCCGTCTTCTCACGCGTGGACCGGCGCAACGCCGGTCCCCTCCCCGCGTGAGCGGTCATCCTCGGCTCCCCGGAAGGCAAGTCCAGGACCACCTGCTGGGCCCTGTCGACATCGCCCTCCCCACTGAGGAGCCGGACCGTTACCCCGTCTGTCACGTCCTTGCTCACGTCCGTCCCCGTCACCCGCCGTTCCCAGGAGTGGACGTACCTCCGTCCACGTCTCTGGGTAGGCTCCGGCAACGTCACCACTGGTTCACTCAGGTCGACCAGGTCGCCCTGAGCAGTGTTGTCATGTGTTACGTCCTCGATGAGCGGTCCATCAGTGTCGTTGGCGTAGGCGCTGACGTCATCAGGCGGGAGCACCCGGTCCACAAAGCGCTCCAGCTCTGCCATGCTTGCGCCACGCGGACCCCTTCCGCCCCTTCTGACGGGCGTCCGTTCCCCGCCCCCTCTTGCCAGTTGCCAACCACCGTTCCCCTTTTGCTGTCCCCCCGTAGGAGGCTGAGTCGGTGTCGTCGTGGGGGCCCGTCCATGTGTCGTGCCCCAGTTGTCGTCGTCCCTGTCAACGTTCCTGCCAACCCCCCGCAGTGACTTGGGGTGGGCGTGTCCTCGTCGACGTCCCTGATCCGGCTCCGGTGGCGTCACCACGGGGTCACCGAGGTCGACCAGGACTCCTACTGCGACGTTGTCATCGGTCCTGTCCCGTGTGTCGTCGTCCCTGTCAACGTTCCTGCCCACCCCCCGCAGTGACCTGGGGTGGGCGTGTCCTCGTCGACGTCCCTGATCCGGCTCCGGTGGCGTCACCACGGGGTCACCGAGGTCGACCAGGACTCCTACTGCGACGTTGTCATCGGTCCTGTCCCGTGTGTCGTCGTCCCTGTCAACGTTCCTGCCCACCCCCCGCAGTGACCTGGGGTGGGTGTGTCCCCGTCGACGTCCCTGATCCGGCTCCGGTGGCGTCACCACGGGGTCACCGAGGTCGACCAGGACCCCTACTGCGAGGTTGTCATCGGTCCCGTCCCGTGTGTCGTCGTCCCTGTCAACGTTCCTGCCAACCCCCCGCAGTGACCTGGGGTGGGCGTGTCCCCGTCGACGTCCCAGGTCCGGCTCCGGCGGTACCACCACAGGGGCGCCGAGGTCGGCCAGTACACCTTCGGTGACGTCATCCTCGGCCTCGTCACCGTCCACTGGTCCGCTGTCGTCGTGGTCGTACTCGTCGTTCGGGTCGCCTATCAGTCGAATGTCGTCCCTGTGCACCTTAGTTGTCCGTCCGTCGGCGCGACGCACGAGGTACGAGGTGGTGCCCAGTCTGTCTACGATCTCCTGTGGCCCCGCCCACTTAGGAGCCAGACTGGCGCAAAAGCCCCGCTCGCCAGCCGACAGGTGATGACACTTATCAAACACCTGCTGGCCAGGCTCTAGTCGTGCTGGGGGCTGGTGCGTCTGCGGCGTACGTCTAGTCAGGTAGTCAGCTTGGCGACGTCGGGCGTCTTCGCGCAGATCGTCCGTGGTCATGTTGTGCAAGTCGGGGGTTGCGCGCGCTTCCCCGGGCAGGGCGAGGTTCCGGCCCTGCACCAGTTCAGCGGGGGAATGGCCCGTGACCGCGTTCGTCCGACGGCGCAGGCAAAACAGCAGCGTCGGCAGGTGCAGGTCCCACTTGGTGTGGTCCTCGTCCAACCGGATGCGCAGCTGAGTTTTAATGTCCTGATTCCGCCTTTCGGTCGGATTCGCGCGCGGATGGTAGGTGGGCGTCGTGTGATGCTCCACCCCCCAACCCGCGCAGGACACTCGCCAGCTTCTCCCCGTGAACTGCACCCCGTTGTCCGTCAGCAGGACCGCGGGGTACCCGTATCGCGGGAAGAACTCGCGCTCGAGCAGGGCAATCACGGTGCCGGCCTTCACGTTTGGTACTGCGAACGCCTCCGCCCAGCGGGTGAAGACATCCGTGACCACAACAATGAATCGCCGACCACGGGACGTGCGAGGATACGGCCCCATAATATCCACCGCCACAGTGTGGAAGGGATTCCGGGGCCGTCGTGGGACCTGCTGCTCCTCGCCGTCGGGTCGCCTGGACCTCCGCTCCTGGCAACGCAGGCAGGCCCGCACGTAGCGTCTTACTTCTGCTGCGTCGCCAGGCCAGCGGAACGTCCGTCTGACCTCACGCAGCGTCTGCTCCGCGCCCGGGTGTCCCGCCAGGGGGTGGTCATGCAGGTAGCTCAGGACCCAGCGCCTGGCCTCGGGCGGCACGTGGGTCCGCCACCCGCTCGACCTGTGAGCCCCCCTGGTCTGGAGCACCCCGTTCAGGCTCCGGCAGCCCGGTATCACCCCCTCCCCACACTCTGTCAGTCGGGTCCGGGTGTCGGGGTCCCGGAGTTGCGCCGCGTGGACCCACGCCAGCAGGTCAGTCATAGTCTCGGGTCGCGCGTCAGGTGCAGGAGCAGTGGGGCTTGTCAGCGCGTACAACGCGCACGGTCGCGGCACCGAGTCCTCTACCCCGCGCTCACGCTCAGGGAGGAGCACTTCCTCCCAGCCCTGGTCGTCGTGGAACTCATTCTCAGGGTCCGGATTCCGGGACAACTCGTCGGCCAACTGATTTTCACGTCCAGGAATGTGCTCGACCGTGAACGAGAATTCCTGGATCAGCATGGCCCACCGAGTGAACTTAGACTTCCGGCCCTGAGCGGAGTCCAACCAGCGGAGGCATTGGCTGTCGGTTCTCAGCGTGAATGAGCGGCCCTCGACGTGGTGACGGTACCTCTGTAGGGCCCAGACCACCGCAAGGCACTCTTGCTCATTCACGTGATACTTCCGCTCAGCCTGCCCAAACTTGGCGCTGGCGTACTCGATCACGCGCCTCTCGCCCCGGTCATCCATCTGGTACAACACCGCCCCCATCCCCTCCTGACTCGCATCCGTCTGGATGAAGATGGGGCGGCTGGGCACCAGGCGTGAGAGCGTGTGACAGTTCCTGAACCGGCGCTTCACCTGTCGCAAGGCCTCGTCCGCGGCGGGGGTCCACCGGAACTTAGTCTTCGGCGACAGTAGGTCCGTCATCGGGGCCGTCACCGTGGCGAAGTCGGGGACGAAGGACCGCAGCCAGTTGAGCAGCCCCAGCAGCTTCTGGAGCTGCTTCCTGGTCTTCGGTGCCCCCTTTCCCTCTATTAGCTCCAACTGCTCAGGTCGGGGGCGGCACCCCTCCGCCGTCACTATGTGTCCTAGGAACTCTATTTCCGTGGCCCCAATGTGGCATTTCTTTGGGGCGCACGTCAGTCCGTGTCTGGCCATACGTTCTAGCACCAATGCCAGATGGTGCGCGTGTTCCTCCCACGTCCTGGACCAGATGATAACGTCGTCCAGATAGGCACTGGCGAACTCACCAATGTACCCATCCAGAACACGTACCATCAGGGCCTGGAACGTGGCAGGGGCGTCCATGAGACCAAACGGCATGGCGCAGAACTGGTAACGTCGACCGTCTGGTGCCGTAAATGCCGTCTTAGGGCGGTCCTCCAGACATACCGGCACCTGCCAGTAGCCTGATTTTAAGTCTAGTGTCGTGAAAATAGTGGCGTCCCCCAGTCCTGCCAGTGCGTCTGTGATATTGATCTGCGGGGGCGGGGCGGGAATGGTCAGTTTGTTTATCGCCTTGAAGTTTACGCAAAAGCGTAGACTTCCGTCTTTCTTGGTGGCCAGCACCACCCGTGAGTTATACGGGGAGGTGCTGGGTTCCACTACCCCGTCACGTAACATCTCGTCAATTTGAGTCCGTATGGCCTCCCGTTCCCGGATGCCAAATCCGTATACCTTCTCAAAGGGAGGGCGGTGCGGTACCATCGGTATCCGGTGCTCCGTCACGTTTGTCCGTCGTAGCCGGTCCGCGGCCGCAAATACCTGTGCCTGAGAGGTGAGGACATGGTTGATGACATCGACGTACTCCTCTGGAACACCGTGCTGAAGGTCTTCTAGGCGAATGACTGACTGAGGGGGACTGGGGGGAACCTGGTGCACGCCGTACACCGTCCAGCACCCCTGGGTGCCGAAGTGCATCCGGCCAGCTCGTACTTCCACGGTGGCGTCGACCTCGTGCAGCCATGGGACCCCCAGAATCAGCCCCTCGCGGAGCTCGGGGACCACCCAGGCCTCGACGTGGCTAACGTGACCAACGATGCTCATTGTTACCTGAGTGATGCCCCCTGCTGCAACGACGGCATCCCTGGTGGCCAGCTGCACCAGCTCCCTCCGCGGTGTCACTGCCTCCGCTCCCACCAGGTGGGCCGCGATGTAGGTTCGGCTGGCGGCGGTGTCCACCAGGGCCAGCATCTCCCGCCCGTTAGCGCGGACAGGAATTCGCAGCAGCTCCGGCTCCTCGGGGCCGACCTGCCCCAGCTGTGCAGTCGTCTGTCCCCCACCGCCCCCGGCCACCTGGCCGTCCGGGCGTGGGGAACTCGCGGCGAGGTCCGCGGCTCGCTCCGGCGCCGACGTATTGACGTTCCGGTGGTCCACCTCGTCGACGACAGGTCGACGAGGCGGCTGGTCCGGCCCTGGTATAACCGGCCTCAGGGCCGCGGCGGTGGCGCCGGCAGTCAGCTGTCCCTGCACGGAGATGGCCGGCGGGATGCCTGCGCTGATGCTCTGGTTGTCCGCCCCGTCGACGGCGTATCGACGAGGCGGCTGGTCCGGCCCTGGTATACCCGGCCTCAGGGCCGCGGTGGTGGCGCCGGCAGTCAGCTGTCCCTGCCCGGAGATGGTCGGCGGGATGCCTGCGCTGATGCTCTGATTGTCCACCCCGTCGACGGCGTGTCGACGAGGCGGCTGGTCCGGCCCTGGTACACCCGGCCTCAGGGCCGCGGTGGTGGCGCCGGCAGTCAGCTGTCCCTGCCCGGAGATGGCCGGCGGGACGCCTGCGCTGATGCTCTGATTGTCCACCCCGTCGACGGCGTGTCGACGAGGCGGCTGGTCCGGCCCTGGTATAACCGGCCTCAGGGCCGCGGTGGTGGCGCCGGCAGTCAGCTGTCCCTGCACGGAGATGGCCGGCGGGATGCCTGCGCTGACGCTCTGGTTGTCCACCCCGTCGACGGCGTGTCGACGAGGCGGCTGGTCCGGCCCTGGTATAACCGGCCTCAGGGCCGCGGTGGTGGCGCCGGCAGTCAGCTGTCCCTGCACGGAGATGGCCGGCGGGATGCCTGCGCTGACGCTCTGGTTGTCCACCCCGTCGACGGCGTGTCGACGAGGCGGCTGGTCCGGCCCTGGTATACCCGGCCTCAGGGCCGCGGTGGTGGCGCCGGCAGTCAGCTGTCCCCGCAGTTGCCTCGGCATGGGGACAGCTGATGAGGAGTAGTCCCGTTGTCCCCTGCTTCCCGGCGGCATACAGGACGTTAGTGCGGTAGGCGCCGGTGGTGGTCGACGTGTTCTGTCAGTTACTGGGACTGCCGGTGGCTGGCGGGCCGGGGAGCGGCACCCAGTTGTCCCTCCGCCCCCGGTCCTGCGTTTCCCGCCTGCGACGTGTTGCCTTCGCGCGCCTCCTCCCACGCGGCTCTGGTGGGGCAGAGGCGATGCCAATGGTACGCGTCCGGGCAAAAACGGCATCGCGGCGGACGTTCGTCCCTCTCTCTCGTATCTGTCCGCTCGTGACGTCCTCCTCCTGTCGCAGCTGGTTCCGGGCGTTCCCTGGTGCCACCGCGGTCTGTTGTCCTGCGCGGTCCCGCGCCGCCGGCGTAGCTCACCACGGTCAAGTCACTGTCCGTGACCTCTGTGACGGTGACCCCTCGCGGCCCCGAGCGAGCACGGGGAGCTCTCGCGCCCCTGAGTGCCGTCCTCCACTGCGACATGTCACGTTCGATCACGCGGGCGAGGGCCACGAACTCCTCCGTGTCACGACCAGCAGCCGTCCTCATGAAGGGGCGAAACTCTGGCAGCAATTGTTCGACAATGGTTGGCAACGCCGCACTCACGTCCCCACTTGTCCCCAATCGGCGGAACATGCGTAACTTCTCGTAAATGAACTGCTCTGCACTCTCGTCCTCCTCCTGGTTTCGGCAATAAAATGTCCGCAAACACATTGCCCGCGCCTGATCGTTATCAAACCTAGTTTTGACTTGGCGTACAAAATGTCCCCACTCGGTATCAAAACTCCCGGCCATTGACCACC
This sequence comes from Bacillus rossius redtenbacheri, assembly GCF_032445375.1. Lineage (NCBI taxonomy): Eukaryota > Metazoa > Arthropoda > Insecta > Phasmatodea > Bacillidae > Bacillus > Bacillus rossius. The sequence goes on along the minus strand of NC_086330.1, from coordinate 239,692,603 downwards.
AGTTCCTTGCCTCGCCGCGGAGCTGTCCCGCCACTCGCGGCGTCCACTCCGCCCGTCGCACTTCGTACAGTTTTAGGAGGTGTTCACACTCCCGCAAAAACTCCCGCGGGTCCTCGTTGTCTCTCCCCGCAAACTCTGGCAACTCAAACTGCGTGCTCACATACCGCACTACCGGCCCATCTGCGTCCGCGTGCCTGTCCCCCTGTTCCCGTTTACTGTCCTCAACTGTGCTGTCCGTGCTGTTTGCGCCCTCGGCCGCGCCGCCGGACCCGCAAACCTCGTTTTTTACGTCCATTTTCGCGGAGTCTCCCTCCTCACACAAGTCCGTTTCGAAACTGATTAGATCGTATCTTTCTTGTCCCGCCTGTTTCCACGCCATCCTGTCCTCCTGTGCTACTGATCCGCGGATCGTGAACACAATCTCCCCCAGTAATACAATACGATCCTCCCCAGCGCGTTATCTTCAGTCCGGGATACCGCTGCACCGCCGTCTTGTATTTCTGTCCCCCACGACGCGCTATCTCTCGCCGAAACGTCTCGTGTTCGCGCCGTTCCCGCGCTGCGTTATCTCCCGCCGGCGCGCCGGCGCGACGTCTCGAATTCGAGCCGCTCCCACGCCGCGCAGCCGCACCTGCTTCCGTTCTGTCCTGCACCTGCGCGCTTGCGTGCGCTTGCGTGCGCTTGCGTGCGCTTGCGTATGCTTACGGCCCCACGTTGGGCGCCAAATGACGTCCCTCGGCTTCAGGTCCCCGTTTTCCCGTTGAAATAAATGTCCTGTTATGCCCGTACTGCCCTCGTCGGAGAGGTGTGGGTCCAGGCCAACGTGGCCGGGACCGGGAAAGGCGGGACCTGGAGGGAGAGTGAAGTGATTGCGAGGAATGTTGGTAGGTTGTCGCAAGCAGAACACGGCATTAACGAATTTCACGAGCCGTCTTTTATTAACGCTTATAAAGTCCTGCCGCAGCCTGGCGGAACCGTCGCGGAACAAGTGCCCTACCACGGCGACACGGACTCCCTGATGACGGGGCGGTTCTCAAATACGTTTCGGCGCGAATCGTAAAGTTTATTAATGCTAGGCTGACCCAGTGAGAAAGGGCCCGAAGACGGAACGCTGTACATACGCGGCCCGTTACGTAATGTTCCGTGGACGGCGAAAAGTTCAGAGACTCGTAGCACCACGTTCGCGTTGTAGAAACTGCCCGCTAGACACGTCTCCCGATGACTCGTAAGTTAACAATGCTAAGCTGATTCGCGGTGGCAGCTCAGCTGCCGTGACCGACTGCGGACTGAGCGAACGTTCAATCCCGAGCGCAACGTGCGCGGCTCGCGGAGCAACGAACACGTCTGTCTCCGCTCGAGACCAGGACGCGACTGCCTCTCCCCGCTCGCCCGCGGGCCGGCGCCCGCGGGTGGCGGGGAGGGAGGGGAAAATCGGCCGGCGTGGGAGAGAGCTCCGTCCCGCGGCGCGCCAGGCTGCAATTACATACTACGGCGAAACACTTCAGAAAAAGTTATTGAATTATTTACAAAGACATACACGAGACATTAATTACACAGCGAACTTGCACAATGAATAATAAATAAAATAAGTTAATTACACACATTCAAATCCCTTAATCGTTTACAAATATATACACACTGAAATAAAAGATAAAGTCACATAGAAAAAACACTCGTTGGCATGCTAGGGCGCACGCGGGTGCGTCCCTGGCCGTCGCACACACTGGGGTTCACTGGGGGGGAAAACAGGCCCCCTCAGGCCCGCGTCGGTGGCCAGGTACGGCCTCTGTATCTGGGAGGGTACGACGACTGTCGTCAAGGTAATTTTTCATAGCAGATGTTATGCCTACATCTCTCGTCTGGTCTACCTCGACACCATTGAGTACATATGTAATGCGCTCGATTAGGTGAAGAATACCATTGCAGGATATTGATGTCGTCGGGTGCGTACCATCCGCATTTGTCAGCGTGCCTCTTATACGTAGAAATGACTGCGAAGGTAAAGTACAAATATCTTGGTGTTGTACGGCAATGCGTACTTCCGATGGTAGTGCGTACGGTCCGAGCAGGAAAGGCTGGTACTCGTACAATTCCATTTTCGTAATGCTGTCATCACAAATGACCGGATCTTCCACGTTGAGGATTTCGTCTTCCATATTTATTCGGCACTTGTCCAATACTGAGAAGATACTTTATGCTGTCAGGTGTTAATGCACCGATGTCTGGTAGAGAACTGTTCTTATTCACGCCAATACGATTTCTTTTATAACTGTTCGGTTTACGAACTTTATGCCCATCGCTTCAAGTGCAGACGTAATGTAATTTCTTCGTCTTGAAAATTCACCAATCGTTCTCTCTGGTCAACGATTCTGACGACGACTTCGTGTGCGCACTTTACGACGACTGGAACGTAAATGATACTTTGCGTTACTTCGACCAGTTTATATCCTGGCGGGAACATCGGCGAAAACTCGTGCAGCATGTTGCTTAGTCTTCCGTTGAGATACGTTCCACTTGCCAAATTACAGTTTATTCTTATGACATTCACAGGCAAAATGTTTACTGTGCGTGTAGATTGGTACGTTCTTTCTGTATCATACACCTTTGATTCGAATCCGAGCATCGTACCTATGGTCCCAGGTTTCGTAAAGTCGACATTTTCACTGCATGTTAGAATGCTTTTTTGAGTGTTTGGATTTCCACGCAGTTGAAATTCTACATCCTGTGGTAACATATCCCTGATGTACTTTGCTATGTCGTCAATTTCGTAAGAGCCAAAAGGTAACTGTATTTCATGAGCGGTCCCATCGCTTTTCAGGAAGCAGATCTTGCGTTTTTCTTCGTCGATATTCGGTATGGCATTATACGTTTGAAAATCTACGAGTCCGATACACCATTCTCCGTCTAAATCCAGAGGCGGGAAATGAACTGCCCTCAGCTCAGATGCGTGACATGTCAAGGTAAGTGTTATCGACATGACTAATAAATTATAATCACAGCACAACCTTTAAGTAGCAATTTTTATCTGTCAGCTAATTTTCGTTTGTTAAAAAGCGAAGACACAAGTGTCCGCAGTTTGTTTGATTAGGCTTCTGTTCACTTTCGTAATTGTAAAACAATGTAGTGGTTCCACCCAGGTACTGTCGCAGTTCGGGAGGAGGTCTCAAATTACCGAAACTGTCGTAGTAAGTAGCTTTTTTTCCCGTCTTTACATAGGCCACCCAGTGCGTGCCGCGCCCCGCCGACGTGTCTAAATTAATTATAGCGCGCTCGCGTGTTTTTGGCTTGCTGGGCAAAGTGTCTCGCATAAACACGCCTCGGAAATTTGGTATTTTCAGTTTTCGAGCGTACCTGATCAAATCTATATTGGTGAGCGGACGTAGCGGCAAAGAACTTATGATTTTTTCATTCGTTTCTTTCTCATGCCTCGACCTGCCTTGTGAGGTCGTAAGTACAGTCCTGCGCCGTTTTTTTACCGATGGCAATGGCTTTCATGCTTGCATTATGTCGCTGTGCTTCTTTTAACTGCTTTCGCTCATTATTCGAAGTGTTGACTGCCCGCACTATACCGCTCGTTGCACCGATGAGGCCGCCGAGAGCACCCAATGTAGGCAAAAGCAAAGGAAGAAATCCTCCTATAATGTTCTTGTTGAGAGTCTGTAATTTTTGCTTGGCTTTTTGCACGCCTGCACCAGTCTTGCGTTTGGTCTTGCGTGAGTTAGTCTTTGACTTGATGGAGCTGGCTCGACGAGCACCCAGTCCTAATTTGGTCTTTGCCTTCATGATTTTGGAAACGCCCCAGGCTGCGATTTTCTCTCCAAGTCCCGCGTTCGGAGATTTGCTTATATCTTCGGCTTCCTGTGCCAATATCTCGTCGGCCCGGTGTCTGGATTCCAGATCCTTGCTTAATGAATATGCGATATCGTGCTGCTTGCACTTTTCGTAGAGAGAATTAATGCCCACGTCACCGCGAGCTAACCTTTTCGCTAGTTTAGTGCCGGGGCCGCAGAATCTGTAGCCGGGAATGTGTAGCACGAATGGTAGCTTGTTTATCAGCGAGTTCACGAGTCCTGCACCGATGTGTTTTTTGTTCTTACCTCTTCGAGTTATTACGCACAACTGACCAGAAAGTATAAATGTGTTTGATTTTATACAATTTCGTCAGCACAATGCAAGTCGTCAAGCAAGAAGTGTGTTTGCCCGTGCACATTACGCAAAACGATGTATTTAGTGCACGTGAATCACGACATGGCTTACTGTTGCCTTCTGCCGTATGTTGCATAATGGCGGGTCCGTCCAACTGCGGCAAAACGTGCGTTCTGCTGAGTTTACTGGAGAAATCAAACGGACTTAGGTTCGAAAACGTTTACTTGTATTCCAAGTCATTGCAACAGCCAAAGTTCCAGCGCCTAGCTACGGTTCTACAATAGGTGGATGGTCTGGAGTATTTTCCATTTAATGATAATGCAGATGTGGTACCTCCAAGCAAAACAAAAGCCAATTCCGTGTTTGTTTTCGACGATGTAATGTGCGAGAAGCAAGGCATAATACAAGAGTACTTTTCCATGGGCAGACACTCCAAGGTAGACTGGTTTACATGTGTCAGACGTACAGTCGTATTCCAAAACATCTCCTACGAGACAACGCAAATGTCATAGTGCTTTTTCGCATGGACGAACTTAATTTATGTCACGCTTATGATGATCACATAAACACCGACATGACATTCCAGGAATTCAAAGACATGTGCTCCGGATTCCTAGTCATAGTCAAAGACTGGCCTCTATATAAGGGCAGGTACAGACGAGGTTTCGATCAGTTTATCGTCAAACATGAGTCATAGAATTTCGAAATTCAGTCGTAGCAGCAGACATACTGTATGCCACGACTCCGATATCCGCAAATATATTATACTACTGGCTCAAAAAGTAGAAAGTGTGAAAAACGAATTACTCTAGTATCTCGTTGCCAACGACCAGCGTGTGGAAGCCTCGGTTTCTCGCATTCGCGACATGATCGAAGATTCGAATGCACAAACACGTGACGATTTTAGGACTTTTCAAAGTAGACTGAAAGCATCACTATCTCACTTGTCAACAAATTCGGATTTGGCCAAACACAAGAAAGAAATTTCTGCGAACAAATAAAAAAGTATAAAAGGAGGTCTTGCAATACGTTTACAGCCAGTACAATGTCGGACCTGGCCAGCGACCTTCATCGAGCTATACAGTCTGTTCGTGAAAAATATCTACTTGGTAGACGAACCAGAGTTGCATGTGAGATGGAAAATGAGGAGATATTTAAACCAATCACTAGTCGCCTTAACGAACTTAAAAACAAGGAAGAACCAGCCATCATTGTGAAGACAGAAGTTGAAGATGAAATGCCAACTGTAAAAAAGAGAAAGTATGAACCAGATCGAGAAGAAGAGGACTTAACAAGTACAGAGTCCATGCACAAGAAGAAAATACCGAAAAAGGGACATCAAGTTAATGCAATGGTCCGACCATACCTGATATCGTTTACGAGCCGGAATAATGACACGACCTACGGAGTGTACAGAAAACATAATCAGTGGTTCCTCGGTGCTAAAGAAATAGACTTTCTACCAGGAAATATCGTGCGCGTAGAAGCGTTCAAAACACGCGGGACTCCGGGTCTGTACGAATTGCTGTTTCGCAGGGAGCCTAAAGAATATTCTCACAAAGACTTACAAGAGTACAAAAAACTGCTAGAGCTAACCAATGCACATTTTCGCAAAAACGATCCCGATAGTCGTGTTTATAAAGACGAAGATCATGAAAAAATCGACATTCTCGCTAATTTCTTCAGTGAACTAACTATTGAGTTTTTAAGGAATGGACTGGGTTATCGCTTTGTATCGCTTTGTATCACTTTATTCGTTCAGTAATCAACATTTCGTCACCTTACGCCATTGATGGTTATTCTACCAGTGAGGGAGAAAGAAACGAAAACGAAAAACAAAATAACAAAACAATCGCATAGTGAACAGTGTTGCCACAGGGCATAACATAAAGGTCAAACAATCGATATATAATAATAGTAATAATAATATAGAGTGCAAGAGTTCAATGTCTCAATACTAACGATACATGGTGAAGGTTTAAAAAAGCTAGAAAGTGATCAGGTATTTGACTATGTATATTGGGACGACCACAATGAATTAGTTGATCGTCTGAGAATTCTACATGCTTCGCTTTGTGTAGGAAACTATTCGCACATCAACGAAATAGTCTCCATACTTGGAGAACTGAGGGAAGCCGGCTACATACAATGAGTCGAACCGGAATCGCTCGCTAACTTCATGCTCCTGCTAGATGGAAATACCTTCGTTGCAAAGTCATAGTTCGTGGAATTGATGATTTATTCCAGGCGGACCTTGTTGAGATGATACTGTATTCCCGATTGAATAAAGGTTTCAAGTACATGTTGACAGTCATCGATGTTTATAGCAAGTTTGCTTGGGCGAGACCTGTCAAATCAAAGACTGCAACTGACGTAGCCAAGGCCATAAACAATATTTTGCAGGGTGGACGTGTACCGTCGCACCTGCAAACGGACCTCGGGAAAGAATTCTACAATGCAACCTTCAAGGCTTTGATGAAGTATGGCATCAGACACTACTCTACATTTAGTAATGTCAAAGCCTCTGTTGTCGAAAAGTTTAACAGAACTTTGCGTTCCAAGATGTGGCGGCAGTTCACGGCTAACGTAAATTACAAGTGACTTGACATCTTGCCGAAACTAATAAGCGAGTATAATTCCACGGTGCATTCTACCACGAAAATGAAGCCAAAAAACGTAACGGACAATCGTCTGCTTCAAACAGTGTTTTCCAACACTAAGAAGAAAGATCCACGATAGCGTAAAGATAATGTCGGTGAAATTGTGCGAATCTCCAAGCAGAAAGGTATCTTCGAGAATGGTTTCACTGCAAACTGGAGTCCTGAACTTTTCCGTGTGACACATATTCGTGAATCAGAGCCTAGGACCTACTACCTCGAAGATTTGGACCACAAACCTATTCGTGGCGGCTTCTATGCCAAAGAGATTCAGCCTACATTGTATCCCGATATGTACTTGGTGGAGAAGATTATAAAACGAATAAATGGACTGTCCTACATCAAGTGGTGGGGCTTTTTACCTCGCTTTAATTCGTGGGTGGCAGATGCAGAAATAGAGAAACCCACAACACTTTAGTAATTTGTCTGTGTATTTTTTTGTACTTTCAGTAGTGTAGAATTTATGTAATAAAAGTTTTTTAAAAGAACTTGTGGTGTTTTTATTTTCTCAAACCTGCCACTTTAGTGGTACTTTTTAAAAATATTAAAGTTGTTTTTATCGGCCAGGGATCGAACCAAGGACCTCAGTCGATCTAGTCAATAATTATATAGATTACAAATTTATTTAATGAATTTTGAACTTTTTCCCGAATCTCTAGCATTACATTTAGGGATTTTCAAGATGGTGGTCTTGATGTCTGATAGGATGATGGTAGTAGAGGATTTAAAGTCTCTTTAAGAATGTTGAACATGGGTTATTGAAATTATTATTTTTTTACATAAAATTAAACATTATTGCAGTGATCGGGTATCGAATCGAGGACAGGAATCGATCGAATCAATATATAAATTAATGAGTGATTTATTTAATGAATTTTGGAACTTTTCCCGAATTTCTAGCTAAATAATTACACAATTCCAAGATGGCGGCCAAAAGACAAGATGGCGGGTGTCACAGCAATAATAATAATAAATGATTACTGCACTCTAGCGGGTACGAATTAAACTAACATGGTGTCAGCGCACTCTAGCAGATGTTACAATGATGATTGCTTCCAACAGATGAGGACAAGATGGCGGACATGACGTCATTCTAACTGGCGATGAATATGCTATGACATAAGTTGTGGGGGTCAGTCTGCCAGCACCCACCATGGGGGAAGTATCGGTCGCCATTTTTAATTTTTTTGCCCTCACTGGGTTCGAACCAAGGACTCCGAGCTCCGTGTCGTAAATGTATGTTTTTTTAAATATTTTTATTAAAATTTAATTATTTATTTTTTTCAAAATTTTAAATTTTTTTTCATTAAAATCGGATAATAAATAAAAAGTTAAAGATGGCGGCCGTAATGGAAATTGCAACGGTGATGTCATAATTCAAAATGGCGGAGAACAAAATGCCGGAAAGTTCAAGAAAACCAAATGACGTCATCCAAAATGGCGGATCCAAGATGGCGGATCCAAAATGGCCGCCGGGGTCAATGTCAAGGACACGGTACTACTTGTCCTGTTACGCTGTGTCCCGTTACTCTCATTCAAGATGGCCGTCGTGACGTCAGAGGGATGTCGGTCACTGACCCCACCACAACCACACTCCGACTCCAGGCGCAGGACCGGCCAAAACATACTACTCACATTTATTTCGATATTCTAAGATGTAGGGTATCCTACTCATTTAAACTCGAGGTGTTACAACACTATACTTTGTGTTTAAAAAAATTGAATTGAGTTTTGTATGCGGCACAAATAGAATGAATTTTAAGAAAAATGTTTTCTCATTTTAGATATCTCGAGTGGATTTTGAGGAGTCAAAACAGCAAGCTTTTGGAACTCCCAGATAGTTCATTAACACATTATGTTATATGTGCTGATCATTTCGATACCAATCAATTCAAAAATGAACTGAAGAATTCTTTAAACTATTTTGCAATTCCAAATATGCACAATCCCAGTACAGAAAAAATCTCTAGAGATCAAGAAAAAATCAAGATTACTGAACATGATGACGCAACACAAAAACTTAGCCCTTCCAAATGTCATATATCAGAATTTGTTTTGAATGAATCCCAAATATGTGATACTTTTTCCAACGATATAGAAATAGCAGCATCACTCAGTACTAGTGATCCTACCACACTGCCAATCAATAATGATACACCGAGGAAAATACGACTTAAGGCCAAGCTTCGTAAGATAGTATTGATGCTTAAAAGTAAACGGAGCCAACTCCAGTTTGTAAAAAATAAATCGAAAAAATTATCTGTATGTGACTTACTTTTGCAGCTCAACGAACATGTTTCCGGCCCCCCATTTACTTTATTAAAAATGCAAATAAACCACAAAAAACGAGTCACTTGGGAAAAAGACGAAAAACAATTTGTGATGTCAAAAGTTTTACAGGTCACCTTCACTCTATCGGTCATGGATAAAACAAGGGTTCAAACTTCCTAGCGAAAAAACTGTAAGAAAATGGATCAATGTAATGAATCTTGAACCTGGCATCACTCATGAGGTGACAGAAAAGTTGAGAGCTAAAGTAAATTCCATGTCACGGCACGAAAAAGAATGTGTACTGATGTTCGACGAAATGGCTATCAAAAAGTGGCTTACGTATAACACAAAAAACGATGAGGAATATGGGAGACAAGATCTTGGTGAATTAGGACGAAGCAAATTACTTGCTTCGCAGTCTCTGGTGTTCATGTTAAGAGGCCTTCTGTGTTCATGGAAAATGCCATTTTCTTATTATTTGTCTTCTGGAACCGTCAAATATTTTGATTTGATGATTTTAATGGATTTGGTCTTAGAATCATTAATAAATATAGGTTTGAAAGTACATGCCATAGTTTGCGACGACCAGGGTACTTCAAACCAAAAAGTTATTGAAAATCTTGGTGTTTGTGAAGAAAACCCCTTCTTTATGATCAGAGAACATAAAATATTTGTTGTTTACGATGCTCCTCACCTGTTAAAATGTGTGCGAAATAATCTAATGGTGAATGACGTTTTAATCGACGGACAGATAATAACATGGAGAGCCATTACAAATTTGGCTTGCAGTGACTACTGAACAGTGGCGTCTCGTCAGGGCAAGCAAGGCAAGCAGTGCTTGCCCAGGCAGTTTCCAGACAATGTATTTTTTAAATAAATATTTTATTCAGAATAGTATTTTACTTTGGCTCGTGCAGTTAGGTGTATGTATTTTTTACATTATCTTCTTGGGGCCCAATACTGTGTGCTGTGCGCTATAAGAAAATAACTCGTTGACACACAAAACATGCTGTTTAAGAAGCGTTGCTAGGTTTAGAAGCGCTGGTAGGACCGCTTTCAGCAGGAAGGCTGCCGCAGTAGTTTCCTTTCGGAAGGGGGGTGGCATGGTACAAAGGTTTGAGGAGGGGATTTGCTGTAATAACACGTAGTAGAAGCTACGAAGGTAGCGCTTTCTTGCCGAACTGAAGCGAACATGGCTGAAGCAGACGGTGGAATTCTTCCGCCGACTGCTTCGGCTATGTCCGCTAGAGTTCGGCAGGGCAGGTGGCGAGGTCGCGTTTCAGTCGGTGGTCGTCTCTCGGGGCGTGCGCATCTCTCTCGCGGGCTGTTGGCTGGGAGTTCCCTGCGACCTATTGGGTATACCGAAGGCTGGCAGTTCGTGTGGGATTTGTGTGCGTGCTGGGGGCGGCCTAGCAGCGCCAACTGCTACCGACCGCGTCCCGCGGGTGGCGGATACGGGAGCCCAGCCCGAGAGTTGCAATCTCGCTGGGGTGGCTGTGAATAACCAATAGCTGTCCGCGGACCAATGGCCGGCCTGCGGAGTCGTTATTACGGCTGTCGGTGTGAAAGGTAGCCTGAATGCAGCTCGGCGCGTGGCAGGAAGCAGCTTCGTCGGCGAAGGCACCGCAGGGGAGCTCGAGGTGCTGAAAAAATGCGAAGTGTAGACGAACTGCGGGCTAGAACTTGCGGAGCTGTGAACTGCTGCGCGCGCAACGGAATTGAAATGCATCGGAACTCTGAAGGAAGACATCAGGAACCTTCAGCTGGGGCTGCTGTAGGTGTGGCAGCAGTAGCCTCGAGCGGCGCGACCTTCAACCGTCTCGGGGATTTTGGGTGGCGAGGTTGGTTCCCTCCCCCCACCCTGGCTTGAAAAGTACTGCTGTTGACCTGAAGAAGGAAGATGAAGATGGCGCAACGTCAGGCTGCCTTTCGCACCGAGAGCCAGCAGTTCGAGCCGGTTTACTGGCTCGTCTGCCCGCTTCTGTCTTAACTGTGGCTGCCTGGGCAGCTGTGGCTGGGCTGACGTGAAGTCGCCCGCCCCTGGGGGTGCATGCGCCCCTGGCTAATAATAACCCAGGAGCTCCCAACTTTAAATGCGGGCCGCAAGGCCCAAGCACCCAACTCCACCAAGGTTGATTTTCAGCCCCTCCAACTCTTCTTACCTGGACCCTTCTTCCTCTTGTCCAGTAGTTACCTGCTTGCTTAATGCATGTTAATTGATCCCCGCATGAACCGGCCCAGGGTTTTCCCTGTGTCTATGCAGGTTTTACCTGGGCCACACTTAGCTAGCTTTTAAGCTAGGCGACCAATGGGGCGTCAGTCATGGCGATAATTGCAGCCATGGCTGGCCAATAAACCCCAATAAGCACATGATGCACGCGCCCTTGTCCTGCATGGTTAAAAACCCGCATGGTAGAGTGTATAGGCTTCGGCCTGAGACACACTTAGGTCCTCCCCTAACCTGGACCCTCCCCTACACACTTAGAATTAACTTAGGCTAGGAAAAAAAAAAAAAAAATATTTATTGTCGCGTTTCAGTCGGCGGTCGTCTCTCGGGGCGCGCGCATCTCTCTTGCGGGCTGTTGGCTGGCAGTGCGTGGGGGATTTGTGTGCGTCAACTGCTACCGACCGCATCCCGCGGGTGGCGGATACGGGATCCCAGCTTATTTTGTGTTGGTACAAAAAGTACCAACATTTAATTTTTACTATTCTAGTACATTTTTATGAGCTTCTTCTCTTTATTTTAAGTACTTACTTTGCCATGTGTTGTCTGTTTATATATTTTTTACCAGATATCGATGATAATACACTCCTACTTAGTATATAAATAATGTATAGTAGGTATTTTATTATCAGAATAATGTATGCCAAACATTATTATTTTTCAAAAATAGTTTATAATTTAAAAAAAAAATGTCAATTTTGCTACCTGTGGAATAGTCAATGTTCAGTTAAGAAAACTACTTAAATAGCACCCTTTTGTACCTTGAAAACCATATTTTCCCGGGGGATGGCCCCCGGACACCCCCCCCCCCCCCACCCCCCCACGGCGTGTTTTGGGGTGAACGGAGTTGTTGCTTTCCCACATGTAAACCTCACGCCTCGTCACTGCTACTGAAATAAACTTGCCAGGGCAGTACCAAAACTTAGTGAGCGTCATGTCAGGCCCAACTCTTTCGAAAAAAAATGAGTGTCAAGTTAGCTGCACAAATATTCAGCCATTCAGTTTATGCAGCACTTATGTCATATGCCACTGCAGACAGTAACTGCAAGAACCGCGAAGAAACTGTAGCGACTGCAAAATTTGTAGAAACAATGAACAACCTTTCCGACAATTTAAATAGCAAATCAAACACCGATCCAAACCCACACCGTCAACCAATTTCGTGCACAAATACCCTTGTTCTAATAACATGGAGGAAGACATAGCTTAGTTACGTCGATGGACATTGAGAAGTAAAAAAAATCTCCCTCCGACATTTAAAAATTTACGCCTTACATTAAGGAGCATTTTGATGCTCTGGGAGGATCTCTGAAAGGAAGGAGTTCATTTTCTTCTTACTTCAAGACTTCAACAAGGTTCCCTGGAAATTTTATTTTCTGTACTGCGACAGCGGTGTGGTTATGGACGCAATCCTTCTGCACAGCAGTTCCGACAAAGTTTACAACATAATATGTTGGTAAGGTTATCCATTCCACCCCAGTCAGCAAATTGTGAGGACGACGGTGATGAAAATGTGCTACTTTTTTCGAAACCGTCAACGAAAAATGAAAAGATGAGTGACTCCACCACCAACACATTGAATAATCCAGGAGGTAATTAATTACGTTTATACTTTTATTTCAATTATCTATATTTTTTTGGGCATAAGTACCTATATAAACATGAAATATCAAAGAGTCATATACAATGACAATTTTAATTCCCTTATTTTATAGGTTTTTGTACAAATGCTGATGATTTAGCAACAGTCTGCAGACCATACAAGGAAATATCGAGCGATTATTTTCATGTAAGAAAAATTCAAACTGAAATCGTAATGGATCCAAATTTTTCAGGTAAGAATAACTGATTAAATAATTCTGTACATTCTTGTAACTATAAGATAAACTAACAAGCATGTAACACATGTGACACAATCTTCAAGTCGTGTCATTTTCTTATTATTAGGTCTTAAGCCAAACGTTTTGGATAATAATTTCAAGGATTACAATAACTTTGAATATATTTAAAACTGTAATTAGTAAGGGAGTACTGTAATTTGTTTTGAGACTTAATTTTGGTCACCCCTTGAAGAAAGGTGTGCCATGTAAAAAAACAGACAAAAGTTTTTGATTATAATTACTTAATAGGTTTACAACAACTTTGAACGGATTTAATTTGTTACAAATAAACGGTGTTATAATTTTTTCTGTTCTTTAAATCATTTTTGTACTTCGTACTACTTTGAGGAAGTATAATCAGTTGAGACGAATACAATATTTTTATATTGAAGGATATTTCGTGATTTTTTTAATAGACATTTTCTTTTATTTCTATTCCTTGACCATTATCGAACTCGGCCGAAATTTTGTATCCAAAGATATTATATATAATTCTGTAAGAAGCATATAAATTTCTTCACAAATTATATAGGCCTATATAAATTTCTTCCAAAAGTGTATACATTTTTTTTTTTAGTTAAACCATTTTTTTAGTGTCTCGGGGTCATCAAGAGAAAGAACTAAGTAACAAGTTTACGGAAGTCGGAACATGGTAACGACTGCAATAGGCAGAATTACCTTCGAAATTGTCCTAAAAACGAAAAATGTCTTATAGTGGTGGGAAATATAAAAAATTAAGATCTCGTGCTCATCCACTACGAAACGTGATGCACTGGTAAATTTTACTGTTTTACATCTAGTGATTTTCTTACAATGAAACATGCAAAATCATGTAGTGGATTTTGGGTTGAGGTGTATTAAATAATTTATTTTGTGTACTTAAATTAGTTCAAACTTGAGAATTTATATATAAGATTCTAAACATTCACTCTATTATGGGACAGGCTTAGTGGTTAAACTATTTACAGATACATAATTTAAATGCTTGTTTATATTCATTAACCGTGTTGTTGTTTAAGGTTGTGAAGAACACGCAACTACCGAGGAGAGCAGTGAAACACTGGAAGATTGTGCAGTGCACTATTTATAGCTGGTTACACTGCCAAAATGTGTTTGGACAAATTCTGTTGCCTGCCTTGTGAAAAATTGTTAACATAAAATACTGTCAGTCAGAAGAAGAAAGCCTTGAACTATTATAAGAACTACATTTGCAAAGAAAAATTTCAACCACCTAATGACGAAGAAAACCATTTAACTGTAGCGTCCAACACTGTCACTGAAGTCACGACCTTTCAACTAGAAATTTTTTGTAAATATTACGAAGCCATGTGAATAAAAACTTGTAAAGCAATTTATTTAACTGTGTCATATAATACTTCTGATTAAATGGAAATACAAACTTTTAATCCGTAATATACGATGATAAAAAATTATTTATTATTGCAAAATAATATTCACTGTTCAAATGCAAATTTAAATAGATTATACATACATGTTTCCTGCCTAATTAATGGTTTAACATAATAATTTTTTGTATAAAATCCTTTTTCTCTTGTGTTAAAATGGGTTGCTATAATGAGGAATTATAAATATATCACTTACTAAGTCCGTGCACAGATTTACACAAAACAGCAATGTAGATAATATTATTTGGTAGTTTCTAATTTTCTGCCCTGAATAACATGATTTTGGTTGAATTCATACCGAAGTGAATTTTTTGAACAACTTAAATTGATGTCATAAATAAATATTTATTTTATATTAAAAATCCACAAACTGATTTTAAAATATAATATTTATCACGCCAGATGGAATAATAAACAAAAAATAGCTCTTATATAATATGTTGTCTGTTTTTAAAGAATTATATTATATTTCATGGAAATAATATTTACCTTTCGGTTATTAAAAGAAAATATATTTGTATTCAAAATACTTGCGCATCGTTTTTACGAGCATAACTTGTGTAGGTATCTAACCTCAAAGCATGGAATATAAAGAGTGGCAACTCAATGCTATAACAAACACTTATTTTCTTTGGAGATCCGGGAAATGTGCGTTATTTATAAGCAACTTAACATAGTAAGTCGTTAACTTTTCAGATCTATGTTGGCAAAATTGATTTTTTTTTTGTGGTGATTCGTTACTGGGAATATTCACCATATAACGTTTAAGATTATTTATTTTTAATTACGAAACAACCAAAACCTTATGTAAAAATGCTTCATCTTATGTTTAAAAAATTATAAACTGCATAGCCACAAAGTATGACATCATAACATTAGTTTCAGTTACTAATAACAACACGTGCACGCGTTTGAACAGTCATCACAGCCATAGTTGTTTCATAGCTACAAAAATCATTCAACGTTGTCAAGAATTATTCCAAATTATGTTTTGCCATTTTATTAAATGCGCCACTCTATTAACACAACATTTTATAAATTCTAAACTACGAATGTCAGTAATTTTTTTTTTTACATTATTACGTTTAAGAAATTTCTGTAGTTTTCTTATAATTAAAACTTAATTTTTGATGTTGGCATCTTTTAACCGCACATTTTTTTTCGGTGGCCGTACTCCTCCAATTCAGTTGCGCCCGCCCGTATCTAAACGCTCGGATTTCAACAAAAGGCACCGCCTCTCGATAGAGTGTGACAGAGAATTACACGCACGACCTTGAAAAAAGCGATGCTACAGCGCTCTGGCATGGAAGCTGGTAACTACGAGTACCCTCTTTTGGAAAGAAGAGCTGTCTAGCAGCGGAGCTAACAACTACCACAGTTTTGGGTCCGAAAATTGGAATAATAAATCCTATGCCCTCGCGACTTCTATAAGTTATATATATTCAATGATAATATTAATAATTCAAACGACGAAAACATGATTTAATAGTCAAATCGATGGTTGTTCGAATCGAGTGGAAGAGAGATGCGGCGCAAGCGTACAATGAGCGTAATGGGACACATCGTAGTGGGACAATGTGCATTACGGGACACTTTTTAGTGTTCATCGATTTATTAGACGTCACGTCAATAAAAACATCTATAAACTGGCACAGGAGGTGGGTAGACTTGATATATGTTGGCGGTCAGGCATAGTGAGCTGCAGATGACGAGAAGAGAGAGATAGCAAAATGACGAAGGCGTTTCACCGAGTGTTGTGAAACTGCTGGGCTAAAATCTTGATGTGAGATGTTCTAGGACGTACTGGGTTCCAGGGGTGTTCTCGAACCCGCACTGCAACAAAGGCCATTCGGTACGAATTACCTCAGACGCAGGCATTAGGTAGGGTGGTGGAATTCGCCACCGGGATTGGTGGAAATGGGGTAAAACATTACAAAAAAACTCACCACTGCGGGGAGAATTCAGCTGCCTGGCTGCCTCCCGTAGACCGACACGGTAGCACAGGGTTGGCTTTGGAAAAGCATGATGGATACGAAGAAAGTTGGAAGAAGAAAAAATAAATAAAATTTAACTTCCGACTACTTCGGACAGACTAAAAGCTATAAATAGTAAATGGGCACTTGATGCCTTTACTGTAGTAGATTACATTTCAATTGATTGATCGGCGGTCTTCTTAATCTCACGTAAGTTAGGAGAGTCGCTGACCAGAGATATTCGCGGTTGGCTGCCCTAAGAAAAGTGACCCCGGGAGCGGTTTGGGGCATTAAATTAAAAGGCCAAGTCTACCTTGAAAGAGGGTGGGGGGGGGGGAGCCTTCGGTATTAATCGGCGCTCGTCGCCGTAGACACTCGAAGTTGGCATCCTTGGCCAGCATGCTCTGGACGGAGAAGTGGGGAACTCAACTCGCCCGGCGAGCTGTCAGGTGGACAGCTAGGTTGGGAGGGAGGGGTTAGTGTCTCTCGCTTCCGCTAGATGGATCGCGGATACGTCTTTTATCAGTCCAGCGCATCTTAATTCCTCTCGTCGCCGGCAGGGTGTGCGGAAGAGAGTGTGAGAGCGGCTGTGGGTTATGATCTCTATGGTCCAGAGAGGAGGGGGGGAGGTATTTACCGGTGACTGACCCGGCCTGGGTTCTGGACGAGGGAACTGGCGAGTGCGGGGGAAATTCTGCAAGGTTCGTGAGAACCGAGGTGACGAAATACCGCGACGTGTCTGCCGCACCGAGAATTTGACCAGGCTGGTTGGTCCAGGCTTACTGATTGCGAGACTTCGGGGAAGTCACCAGGGGCTGAATGTCTGCTTGCCCCCGTAAGTCTGGTCACGAAATGGCTTCGTGTAACGAGACTTAGTACATGACAGCAAGCGGGGATTATGGTTCAAGCAGCACTCCAAGTCACAACGTAGCATTGGCGAAGCTGTGAACCGGATGGTGTTTGGGCGGGGGGGGGGGGGGGGAGAGAAAAAAAACGCTGAAAAAGAATTGGCCCGGCCGTACACTGGGCTAAATAAAATGGCAGGCAGCAAAGAATTTAAGTTAATTTTTTTTTAAAAAAACTCAATTATTTTAAAATTAAAAAAAAAAGGTGCCTATAATGCACATGGTTGGCACAACCATTAACGACGCTTTACTCCGAGACGTCGATGCATCTGCTCTCTCGTTGTCAGTGCAAATTTTGATAGAGCTAAAATTTTAATCACGAGAAGACACCTTTTTAAAATTTTTTTTTTTGCCGATTTTCATTTTGGGGTTCTTTGTGCGGCTTTAAATATTGACCCTTCCTAATTCATATAATATGCCTTTAGACATTAGGTGGCGTGTATTAGTTTATTATATTCTTATATCGTAGGTATACCTTTTTGAGACATGTTTAGTAATAATGTAACTAGTTACTACTTAGTAATACGATTATGTAACAAACTTCTAGTTGTAATTTATTTTCTATTTCTCGCTTATAGTATACAAAAGTCCGCTAAAATTTGCCAAAATTTCCAGTCTTGTCGAAAAATATTCCACCAAAAATCGAAAATAAATTTGATAATTAAAATATTAGGATTTCGAAAAACCTCAAAATTCTTTTTGTCTTTGAAAGAACACATTATTCTAAAAGCGGCTTAAAAGTCCTAAGAGTTAGCCGCTCTAAGCCACCGAGGTTAAGATATTCTATATCTTATAAATTTCATGCTTTAAAATGTTACTCAATAAATTATAGATAATAATGTTTTCAAAAACATTTTTTAAATAATATTCTATATATTTTTATAAATTGTGCTGTATTATAAAATAATATATATATTTCTGAAAATTGTATTTTATAGTTTCTCTCATTGCTCTAATATAAAATGATATATAATCCTGAAAATTGTTTTTTTTATAGTTTCTCTCATCCTGTTTTATAACAACTAAACAGCTGATGACATCTGTCCTGCTCTCCTCGATCGTTAGGGCTGTTGTTGCCCAACACCTTCTCTTTTGCAGTGTGCACCAGGAGTGAGTGGGTGGGAGTGCAGCGAATGCACCCGAGTGCAATGGCGAGTGTGATGGACAGCCCGAGAGCCTACGGTTGTGACAACTCACGTTTCATGCAAAAGAAGTGTATCTTTCTGCCATGACAGGCACTATTTCTATATAAATTTGTATATCTTTGTATCAGTCATTGTTTAATCAATATGTGCCTTGTTATTAATCTTTTCTTGTAATAGGTTGAGGTGCTCAGTCTCACTAGCTTATCGCTTTGACACACTTTGTGGGCGAGCAGGAAAGAGGTCTGCGGAAGCCCGGAGAGGGCCGAGCAGTCAGTTCTACTCCGTTCTTCGCCGCATAAACCCATGACCCAAGGGAGCTTCGGCCATGCAGTCGTTAGCCTTATACGCAGCCGCAGTATGGGACCGAGTGAGCATACAAGTAGTGAACATTCAAGTTGTCAACATTGACTCCAGTGAACCAGCAATTAGTGAGTATTGTTTTTCGCCAACATAGGCAGGACCACCCATCCATGGCTAGTTGTAGTCCATGCACGGATGCTACCGTCTGTGTATCTTCTATGATCTTGTGCCTAGCCTACCAACTTCACTTACTTTGCTTAGCTGTTAGTCATAGGACGGGATATATAGCACCCAGTGCTTTTAGAACTTAATACTCTCTGCGAACTGTGCTTTACCTTTGTAACATCAGTCATTGTTTTGGTTTTTACAGTAGCCTTAGTTGTTCACAACCACCCATATGGACTGTATTCCATGTGAACTATGTTTCTTTTGTAATGTAATGTAATGTATCATAAGGTTCCTATCGCTATATCTAACTGTGTCATTGGGCACTGCGGGTTGCGGTAGCCACATGCCACCAAATCACTTTCTCTAGGTTATAGATATTGTTTCGTCAATTTGTGCCAGCCACACAACAGGTCATCGTAAGGTCTATTAGCTTCCCATACAATATAACAGACCATGCCACTGGCACACATGAAATGGGAGAGACTAAGTACCGAGACAACACCTTGTAACATGCAAAGTTGACGTCGTACCGACCATGGCCTTTAAGCCCGTGCTCCGCACCGCCAGAACCGTATCCCGTTTTCGAAGCGCGCCCCTTGCCCAGCCGGATTGAGTCAGGCGAGCGTCCCGGGCGTGACCCCAATAGACAACTAACCTTATTAAAAGTCACCACGGCCACTGGCCTTAATTAAAATGTCCGTGACTAGGATCATGTCAGATTAGAAGAAATCCAACTATTACAGCTCACAGTGAGACAATATGTTGATAAATTTAGTCGCCAACTTGATGTCACATTTTAAATAATTAAAGACATTAAAACTATTGTTAAGCCTTAAGCACCCAATTACCAGGTGCTACATTTTAATTGGGCACCTGGAACATGTTTTAATTGGCAATATAGCAAATTAAATTAATATATGTTTTTTGACGCCGACTCACAAAGAAGAGAAAGTTTCTCTTCCTTGCGAGGCGGCCATGTCCGGCAGTCTCGAACCACTCCGCGCCGGGAACAGACGTGTGTCCGTGGGCAGCATCCAAGTTTCTTTCATTTTATTAGTTTTTATTCTATACTAAATCTTTAAATTTAAACCTCATTAATTCATAGCTGCCCACGTCGACTCGGCGCGTATTTTACGGAACCGGGCCTATCCCGACCGTCATTCATCGTGATACCGTGCGGCAGATCGTATCACTCACGTAAGTGTTTCACCTAATTTAGGAGCCCGCTCATAGAGCCCCCCTTGCACCCGTTAACTTTCGGCGCTGGCCGTCTCCAGCGAGCATCGACCCGCGTCCCGCGAGACTGCCGCGGTAACCAATAGTGTCGCGTAGTGCTATGTTTTTTCTGTGGTAATTGTGTAACGGCTAGCCGTCGCCAAGTGTTGGTGAGAGTGTTTTGTAGCGGAACTAGATTAAAGGTAATTCTCACCAACTCGTGCATACTAATTTTCCGGAGTCTCCCGTCCTCCACACGGCCGAGCGGCCTTCACAGTCAAGGGAGAGCTATTCAGGGTAGATTCAAGCCGTGTACCTGGCGGGGCACGCGGGGGCAGAGTACCCACGACCCAACACCAACGGCCTAGCAGCCCGCTAGCCTGGCGCCCCTCCGGAAAACAAGAGCACCGCGACGCCCGTAGCGCCCGTCAGGTACCCCCCGGGCCTTTCACATAGGTCGGGTGACGGCAAATGGCGCCCTTGCGTTGGGCATAACTACAACCGAAAATCAGACAAAGGGGACAGAAGACGGCCATTTTGGACGCGTGCAGTGGAATTTGGCGCACAGAGGAGCAGCGACAAAGGGACCACCCGGAAGCGCGCGTCACCGCCCGCGCCGACCCTCGCCAACTTTCACTTTCACCCCCACCCCTCCTCTTTGGGCCTTCAGCGAACATCCTCGCCCGCACACCAACCCCCCCCTCACCCATCTTCACATCCTCGCGCTCTCCGCTTTGTGCGGCTGTCCGGGCGCTCTCGGCCGCCGCTACACACGGCTATCCGCATCCCCCCTTCGCAGTGGCCAGTCTCGGCTCTCCCTTTTGTGCGGCTGTCCGGGCGCCTCTCGGCCAGCGGCCCGAATCAGCGCGCGCGCCAACCCCCCTCACCCCTCTCCATTCATCAGGAGTCTGTTTGTAAACAGAGCCACGTGCGCGCACGAAGCGACTGTCAACACCGACGCGCCGCGCGACGCAATGGCATACAGACTGAAGATGAACACCTGTCGAGTCTGCTACTGGCCACAGGGCAGGGACCTGGTAACGGGGAAAGCGAACCCTCTACAGACATGTAAATGCGCACCGGATTACAACTTGCCGGCAATCAAGGTCGAAGCGCTCATAGAACCGTGGCACCACAGCACGGAGACAGAATTACAGGCGCGAACACCACCGGTGGACCACACACCCCTACCGAGCCGTACCACCCCGGCCATCACCGCCCCCCCAACCACCCATGCCAGCGATTGGAGCTCGCACCCTGGCCACGCGATGCGCGCGCTGGACATCACCGAGGCCAATTGCGTGTGGCCCGGCCTGGAAGACCTGGCACGAGCCCTGCCGCCCCGCAGAGCGACTCTGCCAGAGTTCGCCGGAGCCCCGCACGAGGACCCAGGGGAATTCCTGACGCAGTGCGAGGCGCGCCTGACCAGGTGCCGGATGCACCAATCGGAGTGGGCAGAGCGGGTCAGCGAGCAGCTGCGAGGGACCGCTTGGAGCTGGTGGAGCATGTGGGGCCGGTTTGCCATGCCATGGGGCGAGTTTGCGGACACGTTCCGACACCGGTTCGACACAGGATCGCCCCTCGTCGAGTGTTCCGCCTCATTCTATGGGACTCGGCAGAAGGACAGCGAGGCAGTGGAGGCGTTCATCGCCACTAAACTCCAATTGTTTCGCCGCATCTCGCCCAGCACCCCCCTGTCCGGGGCACTGCCCATCATCACGGGCTTAGTGAGGGACGAGCTGCAGCCCTTCCTGCGTCGCTGCCACACCGGCGGTGTAGCGGAGTACGTGCAGGAAGCACGCGAGACAGAATGCAACTTCCAGAGAGCCTGCAAGCGCGGCCCGACCACGAGCACTCGAGGGGGTGACAGCCCACCAGAAGCCCGGCGGAACACCGCACTACGGGACTCACCCTCACACCAACACCGTGGACTACGAGCCATCGAGGCGCCGCCAACTTAGCGAGCGGAGCGACCGCGGGACGCCGGAGCACGGGAGCAAGTCCCCCTGTGTCGCTTGGGATGCCCGCGTGGCGAACGTCACTGGCACAGCGAGTGCCTGCGGGGATTCCGGGCGGCGCGACCCGCCACACCGCCGCGCCAGGAGACGCACGTGGTACCACCTCCGCCACAGCGCACCAGCCCGGCCCAGTCGGGAAACGGCCCCCGGGGGGGCCGGGATTAGAACCCCCTCCCCCTGCACAGACCATCAACCCCGCGCCTGGCGGGGTGCACGCCCTCCCGACCTTGGGACAGCTGGGCCGCCCGCGGGACAACCTGTTCCGCATCCCCGTGGAGGTGAACGGCCGGCCAGCTGCCGCGCTCGTCGACACCGGAGCGAGCGACGTGTTCGTACGCCCCGCGTTCGTGCCCGCAGGCGCGTTGCGTCCGGGCAGCGGCGAGCTGCACCTGGCTACCACCACACACACCGGGCGGATGCTGGGGCATGCTGAGATCGTGGTGAGTAGGCAGGAATTGAACAGTAGTGTGTCCGCAGTAGTCGTGCAAGACTTGTGTGAGGAGGTGGTGCTAGGACTCCCCTGGTTGGTCCAGCAAGATGCGGTCTTGGAGCTAGGACCCCCCCGCCTCAACCTGGGAAGAGCCGAGAGGTACGTGGTGTACGCACTAGGACAGACGCCCCCCCGACAGGACGCGGTGCTGACCCTGGCGGACGTGCGCCACGACGTCCCCCCCTCCTACCAGGCGGAGGTAAACAAGGTCCTCGCCGCCCGACCCGAAGTGTTTGCCGTGGACGGAACCTTGAGGCGGACCACCGTCACCGAACACTGCATCCCCACCCTGACTGATGACCCAGTGTTCGACCCGCCCCGCGGCTACGGGTTTCGCGAGCAGCGAATCATCCGGGAACAGGTGGATGAGATGCTGCACGACGGAGTCATCGAGCCGTCCCACAGCCGGTACAATGCGTGCATTGTGCTGGCCAACAAGAAAGACGGGACAAGCCGATTCTGTGTGGACTTCCGGCCGTTAAATGCCGTGACCGTCAGCGCCCCGCCCCCCCAGATTAGCGTCGAGGCCGCCGTAGCCGGCTTGGGAAGGGCCCAGGTCTTCAGCACCTTGGACCTGAAGTCCGGGTACTGGCAAGTGCCCATACGACGTGGGGACCGGGAGAAGACGGCGTTCACGGTGCCAGACGGACGGAGGTTCCAGTTCAGAGCCATGCCGTTCCGCCTAAAGTGCGCCCCGTCCACCTTTCAGTGCATGATGACCCGTGTGCTGGAGGGCTACATCGGGCAGTTCGCCCTAGCATACCTGGACGACGTCATTGTGTACTCAGACACCTGGGAGGACCACTGCCGCCATCTGGCCTTGGTGATGGAGCGGTTGGCCACAAACCACCTGACGGCCAACCCAGCCAAATGCCATCTCGGAGCCGCCGAGGTCGACTTCCTGGGCCACGTGGTCAACGCGGAGGTCACCTCCAGCAGATCGCGATGGCAGAAGTCCCACGCACCCGGAAGCAACTGCAGCGCTTCATCGGGCTGCTGAACTGTCTCCGAAACTATATTCCGAATTTTTCACAAGTCATCGCGCCCCTGACGGACCTGTTGTCGCCCCAAGTCCGCTACCACTGGGGCTCGCACGCCCAGACGGCATTCGAGGCCGTCAAGAGCGCGTTCACCCGGTGCCACACACTGGCCCGCATCGACCCCGAGCGCCCACTCGTCCTCCAGACGGACGCAAGCGCCCTGGGAACCGGAGCCGTGCTGTACCAGGTGAACGACCACGGAGAACAGCAGGTGGTGGACTACGTCAGCGCGAAGTTCGGCGCGGCGGAGAGGCGGTACCACAGCAACGAACAGGAGTGCTTGGCGGTGGTGTGGGCCGTGAAGAAATACCGTCCACACCTGGAGTGCAGGCATTTCACCCTCCGCACCGACAACCGCTGCCTCACCTGGCTCCACACCATGCAGGGGAGGAAGGGGAAACTGATTCGCTGGGCGCTGCTCCTACAGTCGTTCGACTTTACGGTCGAGCACGTGCCAGGCGCGGAAAACCAGCTCCCCGACCTGCTCTCGCGCGAGCCAGACGGCAGACGGGAGGTGCTGGACGAGGAGGAGTGGGACGAAATCCTGCCTCCATCCCACACCAGCACGACTGCCGACGGACACCCTACCTGCACCTGCCTCACGCTCGGCGTAGAAGGGACCGAAGACCCTCCCAGTACCGAGGCCGACCTGGAGCAGCGCGTCCTCACGGCCCAGCGCCGCTCGCCGGACGCCGACCGGCGCCGCGAGACAGCGCGCGGAGGAGAGCACCCCGCCTGGCAGCTCCGGGGCGACCGGGTCATGAACAGACCGCCGGGGGAAGAGGACGAGTGGAGGACCTACGTCCCACCCGAAGCACACGAGGCAACACTGCGATTCTACCACGATCATGACCTCGCCGGACACCCGGGCTCGGACCAGACCTGGAGAGCCGTCTGCCGGTACTACCACTGGCCGGGGGTGAACCGGGACGTCCGGGTCTACGTCCAGGAGTGCGAGATCTGCCAGCGCCGCAAGGCCCGCAGAGGCGACGGCACGCAGCAACAGCAGCCTCGCCAGCCGTCAACACCGTTCCAGACGCTCGCGCTGGACGTGATGGGGCCGTACCCCCGCTCGCCGCGGGGTAAGCCCTTCCTAGTGGTCGTGACCGACATGTTCACCCGCTGGACAGAAGCCTACCCCTGCGGCAACGCACGGGCGGCCACCATCATCGAAGTCCTGACGCGCGAGTTCCTCACTCGGTTCGGCTACCCAGAGTCCGTCTTGACGGACAAGGGCAGCCAGTTCCTGGGGGCCCGGTGGAGAGTGTGGTGCCAAGAGGCACTCATCATCCACCACACCACACCCTCATACCACCCCAGGGCCAATCCGACCGAGCGCAGGAATCAGGATCTGAAAACTCAACTGCGGCTGCGCCTAGGGGAGGACCACACCCAGTGGGACCGCCACGTCGCCGACGCACTGTTCTGCGTTCGGCGGCGCGTGAACGCGGCCACTGGGATGACCCCCGCCGAGATGATCCAAGGGCGTAACCTGCCGCTGCCCGGCGAGCTGGCAACACACGGCGTACCACACCCAGGAGAGCAACCGGAGGAGCGCGACGAGCGACGAACCCAGGAGCACGACGCAGCACGCGCAAGACATGCCCGCTACAGTCAGGGAATCACGCCCCAGACAGCGCGACCCCCTGCACAACTGCGGGCCGGCGATCGGGTGTACGCCCGAGCGTACCCCCTGTCGGCAGCGCCGCGCAATTACTGCGCCGGACTCGCTCCCCGCTGGGAGGGGCCCTACACCGTGACGCGGCGCCTGGGGGCGACGTCCTACATGGTGGACTTGGGCGGCCGCCGCGTGCAGAAGATCCACCGGGACCACCTGCGAGTGGCGGCGACCCCCGGGAAACCACTCCCGACCGAACCCGAACATGGGGACACGGCAGACGGACCAGACATCCCACTTGATGCACTCCCTCCTGGAGGACTGGAGCAACAGCGAGAGGAAGCCGAGGACACCGCTCCAGACGAGCCCGAGCACATCACCGTTGGGGAACTGGACGCGGACGCACCCCACGACTCCGGCGAGGCACCCTGTCCCGCAGAAACCGCGCCACGAGAGGAGGCCCGCGAGAGCGAGCCGCCCCCGCGGCATAAGGAACCTACGGAGACTCACACCACGCCGTGCCGGCGGAGAAGGGGCCGGCCCCGCCACGCCAGGTGCAGAGTGACAGAAGTCGCGGCGGACGACTCCGACAACCCTGCCAGAGCGACCCCTGACCCCGAACCCATCATATCCGACCCAGACAAGGACGAAGAGGAATCGCCCCCGAGCCCGACCAGAGGTGGTTGGGGGCACGCGGCCTCCCTTGCCGACGCAACTTTCCGCGTCACCGTCACACAACCGCGCGAGGAGGGGGCTGGACGTCCCCGTCGGACACGACGCAGACCCGCGAGGCTGCGGGAGTTCGTCCTGAACACCACCCCGGGGCGGAGCTCACCCAGCCCGACGCTGATACCCGAGCGGGAACGCCAGCCCTACGGAAGGCAAGGCCCGATGAGCCCCGCGGAGAGTAGTCCGCGAGAGCGCCCCCGACGGGAGCGCCGACCCCCGGCCCACCTGGCCGAGTACGTCCTGGGCAGTCTCGTCACGCCGCCCCACACATCACGCGCCGCGGTGCCGCCTCCCGGCCCAGCTGCCCACGCAGCGACCGAGGCGGCGTCCGCCTGCGCCAGCACCTCATGCGCCGCGGCGCCGCCTCCCGGCCCAGCTGCCCACGCAGCGACCGAGGCGGCGTATGCCTGCGACGACACTTCATGCGCCGCGTCACCGCCTCCCGGCCCAGCTGCCCACGCAGCGACCGAGGCGGCGTCCGCCTGCGCCAGCACCTCACGCGCCGCGGCGCCGCCTCCCGGCCCAGCTGCCCACACAGCGACCGAGGCGGCGTCCGCCTGCGCCGACACTCCATGCGCCGCGGCACCGCCTCCCGGCCCAGCTGCCCATGCAGCGACCGAGGCGGCGTCCGCCTGCGCCAGCACCTCATGCCCCGCGGCGCCGCCTCCCGGCCCAGCTGCCCACGCAGCGACCGAGGCGGCGTCCGCCTGCGCCGACACTCCATGCGCCGCGGCGCCGCCTCCCGGCCCTGCTGCCCACGCAGCGACCGAGGCGGCGTCCGCCTGCGCCCGCACCTCATGCGCCGCGGCGCCGCCTCCCAGCCCAGCTGCCCACGCAGCGACCGAGGCGGCGTCCGCCTGCGCCAGCACCTCATGCGCCGTGGCGCCGCCTCCCGGCCCAGCTGCCCACGCAGCGACCGAGGCGGCGTCCGCCTGCGCCAGCACCTCATGCGCCGCGGTGCCGCCTCCCGGCCCAGCTGCCCACGCAGCGACCGAGGCGGCGTATGCCTGCGCCGACACTCCATGCGCCGCGGCGCCGCCTCCCGGCCCAGCTGCCCACGCAGCGACCGAGGCGGCGTCCGCCTGCGCCCGCACCTCATGCGCCGCGGCGCCGCCTCACGGCCCAGCTGCCCACGCAGCGACCGAGGCGGCGTCCGCCTGCGCCAGCACCTCATGCGCCGCGGCGCCGCCTCCCGGCCCAGCTGCCCACGCAGCGACCGAGGCGGCGTCCGCCTGCGCCAGCACCTCATGCGCCGCGGCGCCGCCTCCCGGCCCAGCTGCCCACGCAGCGACCGAGGCGGCGTCCGCCTGCGCCAGCACCTCATGCGCCGCGGCGCCGCCTCCCGGCCCAGCTGCCCACGCAGCGACCGAGGCGGCGTCCGCCTGCGCCAGCACCTCATGCGCCGCGGCACCGCCTCCCGGCCCAGCTGCCCACGCAGCGACCGAGGCGGCGTCCGCCTGCGTTAGCACCTCATGCGCCGCGGCGCCGCCTCCCGGCCCAGCTGCCCACGCAGCGACCGAGGTGGCGTCCGCCTGCGCCAGCACCTCATGCGCCGCGGCGCCGCCTCCCGGCCCAGCTGCCCACGCAGCGACCGAGGCGGCGTCCGCCTGCACCAGCACCTCATGCGCCGCGGCGCTGCCTCGCGGCCCAGCTGCCCACGCAGCGACCGAGGCGGCGTCCGCCTGCACCAGTACCTCATGCGCCGCGGTGCCGCCTCCGGGCCCAGCTGCCCACGCAGCGACCGAGGCGGCGTCCGCCTGCGCCGACACTCCATGCGCCGCGGGCGCTAAGGCGCCACGCGCTATGGGATCGCGTGTCGAAGTGTGCCGGCTGAGCTAGGGGGTCGTCTTACCGCGGGAGCGGGAACACGGTGCGGAGATGGGCTTCCACTGGGGGGGGGGGCATTTGACGTCGTACCGACCATGGCCTTTAAGCCCGTGCTCCGCACCGCCAGAACCGTATCCCGTTTTCGGAGCGCGCCCCTTGCCCAGCCGGATTGAGTCAGGCGAGCGTCCCGGGCTTGACCCCCAATAGACAACTAACCTTATTAAAAGTCACCACGGCCACTGGCCTTAATTAAAATGTCCGTGACTAGGATCGTGTCAGATTAGAAGAAATCCAACTATTACAGCTCACAGTGAGACAATATGTTGATAAATTTAGTCGCCAACTTGATGTCACATTTTAAATAATTAAAGACATTAAAACTATTGTTAAGCCTTAAGCACCCAATTACCAGGTGCTACATTTTAATTGGGCACCTGGAACATGTTTTAACTGGCAATATAGCAAATTAAATTAATATATGTTTTTTGACGCCGACTCACAAAGAAGAGAAAGTTTCTCTTCCTTGCGAGGCGGCCATGTCCGGCAGTCTCGAACCACTCCGCGCCGGGAACAGACGTGTGTCCGTGGGCAGCATCCAAGTTTCTTTCATTTTATTAGTTTTTATTCTATACTAAATCTTTAAATTTAAACCTCATTAATTCATAGCTGCCCACGTCGACTCGGCGCGTATTTTACGGAACCGGGCCTATCCCGACCGTCATTCATCGTGATACCGTGCGGCAGATCGTATCACTCACGTAAGTGTTTCACCTAATTTAGGAGCCCGCTCATAGAGCCCCCCTTGCACCCGTTAACTTTCGGCGCTGGCCGTCTCCAGCGAGCATCGACCCGCGTCCCGCGAGACTGCCGCGGTAACCAATAGTGTCGCGTAGTGCTATGTTTTTTCTGTGGTAATTGTGTAACGGCTAGCCGTCGCCAAGTGTTGGTGAGAGTGTTTTGTAGCGGAACTAGATTAAAGGTAATTCTCACCAACTCGTGCATACTAATTTTCCGGAGTCTCCCGTCCTCCACACGGCCGAGCGGCCTTCACAGTCAAGGGAGAGCCATTCAGGGTAGATTCAAGCCGTGTACCTGGCGGGGCACGCGGGGGCAGAGTACCCACGACCCAACACCAACGGCCTAGCAGCCCGCTAGCCTGGCGCCCCTCCGGACAACAAGAGCACCGCGACGCCCGTAGCGCCCGTCAAGTACCCCCCGGGCCTTTCACATAGGTCGGGTGACGGCAAAGTGCCATGGCAATAAACCAGAGTGGTGCTTACCTGGCCTTTCAATCTATACCATGGCCACCACCTTCAACCTACACTACAGCCCACACCTACGCCCTGTGACTGAGCCGAGCCGCAACCAACTTCGACGACCATAGGGGGACAGGCGGACCTGGAATCACAGCACTGCACTGTTGTAAACAGTTAGTTTGGTAATTACATTTAAAATTCTGTAAATGGTTGTAAATGGTTAGCTGCATTAAAAACTCTTAATGGTGTTTCTTGTGAGAATGTTACTCAAAAATACCATTTATGCAGGAATTTTTTTTTAATGAGCACAATCTGTAGGGTCGGTATTCCAAGACAAAAAATGTTTAGTTATTTAATATGCTACACCTGTACTTTAACCATATTCCTAGTGCACGACAGGACATGGCATGTCCCTTATTTTTAGGTAATGGATTTTGGTGTCCTATCAATTGACATTCTGTTGCCCAAATTACGTGAATTCATAGAGCTCATTATTTCTTTGGCTTTGTCCAGATGGCAGATCTGCAACTGGCACAACTTGTATATATTTTAGTTCAAAAATATCGGTTAACATACCAAAAAAAATTGGTGTGCCAAATGAAACTTTATGGTAGTAAAACTATTCTGGAGTACATTTTGTATGTTTTATTGGTCACGAAAACATATAATCGCAATGTTAAAAGTACCGTACTTGAGAAAAGTAAATTACACCATTTAATTCGCTCTATAGTGCTGCTGTCTGTAGGATATTTGGTGTAGCAAAAAAAAATGGTTTGCCAAACATGCACTAGAATCATAGAAAAGAGAGACTAGAATGTACTGAAATTAGTTTTTAGCCTCGTGCAGGACACAGTTTGACGTGTCCTGGTACCAAGACTGGTGCTGGAGAGTCTGGAGGTGGGGGTGCAAACCCCCTGGGGCTGGATGTCCTCAGTCGCGACTGCCGAATAGCTCCTGGAGTCGGTCAGCGAGTCTGGCTGAGAGGGGCTGTGGCCACGGGTCCTTGGGCCGGCCGGCAGCGATGTCAGGCCGGGGTGGACGCCGAGTCAGAGAGGGAGGAATGTCGACGAGGACAAGGGGTCGGGGGATTGGGAAACAGTGGCTCGGTAGGGGGGAGGTGTTCGGGAGAGTGGGGGACAGGGGCGAAGTCAAGGGAGTGGAGGGGGCTGTATTCTGGGATCGGCGCCGCCACATCCGCAGGTCCCGAGAAATATCCCCGTCGATAGGCCGACAGCTGCTCCTTGGCTCCCTTGGATTGCTTCTTGCCAGCCCATTTGCTGGGAATGGGGAAGAGTATGGGAAGGGTCCGGAGGAGGGTCATAGAGGGGGAGTTGGTTGAGGCCCTAGAGCGAGCACCCGAAGGCTGCTCCAAGGGGGAGGTGGGGCTGCTCCAGGGGAGGGAGTCTAGATTGAGCTCCCGAGAGCTACTTCAGAGGATGGTCAGGGGGAGAGGGAGAGGGGAGTGAAAGCATTAAATTCCTCTGTTATTCTCATTGTGCCAAGTTTAATAACCAGTTACTTTAGGAGTTGCTGTATCCAGTTTAAGTTTTACCTAGCTTAAATAGAACTCCTCCATACACTGGTCCGCACACAAGAAAAATATTTAATTATTATACACATAGTACTGACACGCATTTTGCATTGTTCATTAATTAGAAAATACATATTCACTGTTATAAATGTTAATAATTCTTGATGCCATCTATGTTTGGTTGCGGCACCACTCGTCGCCTATATCCCAAGGCTGGTGTAGAGAAGCCTGTGGGATATGACTTTTCTTTGAGAGGCGGCCATGTTGGTTTCAGAGGGAGGAGGCCGAGGCCAAATGCAGGACACGGCAAGTTTATTAAAACGGTTCCTTTTTCTTAACCCAACAGAGATTTGTTTGGACACGTTCTGGAATATGGTCTGTGGTTTATTCCTTTTTTTCTCTCTTCTTTTTTTGATATTCTACTAGGGGCGCGGTTACACGGGACCCTGAACTACTTCATGTGAACAAGTTTAAGTAAACACGTTTACAAACGCGAAAGTATACGGTTACACAGTAGTTGCTTAAAAGTGTGTTCAGCTCTAATACCTATTGTCTACTGTCAACGAATGACTGTGTTGTTTATCTTCTCTATTTTGTATCCAGAAAACGCGGGATTTTCTCACTTGTTTATACAGTATTATCAGCAGAAATGGGATGTGTTTTCATATTGCTCAATATTATTTTTACAAATTGGGAATTCAAACAACATGCACAGTAAAAAAATTTTAAACTTTTTTTTTATTTTGAGAAAATTAAGGTCAGGATCAATTTTAAAAAATATATATAATTACCTGTTGATCATTTTTGTTTCATTCGGTAAATTATTACTCGAACGTGTGCCAGGAACACTTTCCATCTTGAATATCTGCAAAGGACTAATTATATTATAAACAGCCAATCAGAGGCTAATGTAGAAGATATGTCAATCTGAACTACTTTGCCAACCTGTTTAATTTAAATGGGAAATGGCCTCGAACGAAACATGCTCAGACTGTGTGTAACCACATTCAACAGCTGAACATGTTCACCTGAAGTAGTTCAGACTCCTGTGTAACCGCATCCTATAATTGCTTGGAATACAGCTCTTTGAGATGAAATTTATTATGTTTCACGGAAGTAGTATATGAATGGGCGTCCGGGCCCTGGCTTCCGGCTGTGGATTGAGATTGTCGGTCCGCCATCTTGGATTGTGACGTCACGGCGGCCATCTTGGATGGTTGTGACCATGACCTTTGACCTTGACCTTAAATTTGATCCTCAAAACTTGCCAAAATAGGGCAAAAATAGCCCAAAATTCCTCAAAAATCGCCAAAATTTCAATTTTTGTGGGAAAAAATTCTGCCAAAAAATCTCAAAAATTTTGATAAATTTAAAATTCCCGTTTTCGAAGGAAAAATTTCCCGTATCGAGGGAAAAATTCCCGTTTTTAGTCCTTAAAAATCCCAGCGACTAGAAAGTCCTAAAAGAGGCTTTAAACTCCTAAGAGATAGCCGCTTATAAGCCTCTGATGTCATCTAGGATAATAACCACCATTTTGAAAGATGACATCACCGTTGCAGTTTCCGTTACGGTCGCCATCTTTAAAATCTTTATTTATTATCCGATTTTAACAAAAAAAAATTAAATTTTATAAAAAAATTCAAATAATAAAAATTTAATAACAAATAATAAAAAACAAACATTTACGACACGGAGCTCTGAGTTATCGGTTCGAACCTGGTGAGGGCAAAAAAATAAAAATGACGACCGATCCTTCCCCCAGCGGTGGGTGCTGGCATACTGACTCCCACCACTTTTTTTCAAAGCATATATATCGCCACCTAGTATGACGTCATGTCCGCCATCTTGTCTTCGTTGCTGGAAGCCATCATCATTGTATCGTCGGCTAGAGTGCGCTGATGCCATGTTAGTTTAATACTAACCTGCTAGAGTGCAGTAATCATCTATTACTGTGACACACGCCATCTTGTCATTTCGATGCCATCTAGAAAATCCGTAATTTGAATGCTAGAAATTCGGGAAAAGTTCCAAAATTCATTTAACAAATCACTCATTAATATACATATTGATTCGACCAGTTTCAGTCCTTGGTTCGATACCAGATCGATGCAATAATGTTTAATTTTATATAAAAAAATAATTTCAATATACCATGTTCAACATTCTTAAAGAGACTTTAAAACCTCTACTACCATAATCCTATAAGCCATCAACACCACCATCTTGGAAAATTCGTAATTATATTGCTAGTGATTCGGGAAAAAGTTCAGAAATCATTAAATAAATTTCCGATCAATATACTGATTAATTAGATCGACTAAGGTCCTTGGTACAATCTAGGATGATGCAAAAAAATTAATTATAACATCAATTTAACATAATAGTAACAGGTTCGAAGAATTAAACACCGCAAGTTCTTTTACAAACATAATATTTATTACATAATTTCTATTTTACTACACGAACATTTGCGAAAGCCAGAAATCTTATAATCATTAAGTTCCGCAGCGGTGAGAAATGACTAATTCTTAGCTCCAATCGGTTTGTACTAGACAGAGTCCAGCCAGAACCTTTACAGACGTAGTCCTACTCTTCTTGACAGAGTTTCTGGATACGATTTTTAACAGTTTGCTTCACATCGTTAGAACTGTAAATTACTGCAGCCGATGTCTTGAATGCACACTTCTTCACTTTGTCATCGAACGGATATGGCTTTCCATATATACAGTCCAACCACAAGTTATATTTCAAAGGTCCGTTTGTTGCTACATCATCAGTAAGCTGATTGATTATGTTCTGTCTGATATCATCTAGAAAATTACAAATGTCTTTCGACTCACCTAACGTATTTAGATAATAATAATCTTTCAATGTTCCACGAAATGCAGAATGCACCAAGTAGAAGCCATTATCATTCACCTGTAGAGCACCGATCACTGTCTTAGGTTTAGTTCCATGTCCAGATGCCATAACAATCGGTTGCTGCGCATCTGTTCTCTTGCTTGTACGCCTACGAGTCTCCAATCTAAAGCGAGGAGTCGAAATTTCTGCAGGTAGTTCAGTAGTAGGCGCACGGACTTTACCTTTACAGTTTTTCGCATGTCGACGCAAATTATCAATTCGAGTAAACCATTCATAACACTCATCACAGCGAAACTTCGTGCTAGAACATAATCAATCAGCTTACTGACGATGTAGCAACAAACGGACCTTTGAAATATAACTTGTTGTTGGACTGTATATATGGAACGCCATATCCGTTCGATGACAAAGTGAAGAAGTGTGCATTCAAGACATCGGCAACAGTAATTTACAGTTCTAACGATGTGAAGCAAACTGTTAAAAACGGTATCCAGAAACTCTGTCAAGAAGAGGAGGACTATGTCTGTAAAGGTTCTGGCTGGACTCTGTCTAGTATAAACCGATTGGAGCTAAGAATTAGTCATTTCACACCGCTGCGGAACTAAATGATTATAAGATTGCTGGCTTTCGCAAATGTTCGTGTAGTAAAATAGAAATTATGTAATAAATATTATGTTTGTAAAAGAACTTGCGGTGTTTAATTCCTCGAACCTGTAACTATTATGTTAAATTGATGTTATAATTAATTTTTTTTGCATCATCCTAGATCGTACCAAGGACCTTAGTCGATCTTATTAATCAGTATATTGATCGGAAATTTATTTAATGATTTCTGAACTTTTTCCCGAATCACTAGCAATATAATTACGAATTTTCCAAGATGGTGGTGTTGATGGCTTATAGGATGATGGTAGTAGAGGTTTTAAAGTCTCTTTAAGAATGTTGAACATGGTATATTGAAATTATTATTTTTATATAAAATTAAACATTATTGCATAGATCTGGTATCGAACCAAGGACTGAAACTGGTCGAATCAATATGTATATTAATGAGTGATTTGTTAAATGAATTTTGGAACTTTTCCCGAATTTCTAGCATTCAAATTACGGATTTTCTAGATGGCGTCGAAATGACAAGATGGCGGGTGTCACAGTAATAGATGATTACTGCACTCTAGCAGGTAATAATTAAACTAACATGGCATCAGCGCACTCTAGCCGACGATACAATGATGATGGCTTCCAGCAACGAAGACAAGATGGCGGACATGACGTCATACTAGGTGGCGATATATATGCTTTGAAAAAAAGTGGTGGGAGTCAGTATGCCAGCACCTACCGCTGGGGGAAGGATCGGTCGTCATTTTTATTTTTTTGCCCTCACGGGGTTAGAACCAAGGACTCCGAGCTCCGTGTCGTAAATGTTTGTATTTATTATTTTTTATTAAATTTTTGTTATTTGTATTTTTTTATAAATTTTAATTTTTTTCTGTTAAAATCGGATAATAAATAAAGATTTTAAAGATGGCGACCGTAACGGAAACTGCAACGGTGACGTCATCTTTCAAAATGGTGGTCATAATCCTAGATGACGTCAAAGGCTTATAAGCGGCTATCTCTTAGGAGTTTGAGCCTCTTTTAGGACTTATAGTCGCTGGGATTTTTAAGGACTAATAACGGGAATTTTTCCCTCGAAACGGGAAATTTTTCCTTCGAAAACGGGAATTTTAAATTTATAAAAATGTTTGGGATTTTTTGGCAGAATTTTTTTTCCACAAAAATTGAAATTTTGGCGATTTTTGAGGAATTTTGGGCAATTTTTGCCCAATTTTTGCAAGTTTTGAGGATCAAATTCAAGGTCAAGGTCAAAGGTCAAGGTCACAACCATCCAAGATGGCCGCCGTGACGTCACAATCCAAGATGGCGGACCGACAATCTCAACCCACAGCCGGAAGCCAGGGCCTGGACGCCCATTCATATACTACTCACGGAAATATTTATGAATTAAATTGCTTGAAAAAATATTCAGGTGTCATTTTTAAAGTTGTATGATTTTTGTACTTTTGTTTAAAATTAGAGCACTTTTCATGATCTTTAAGTCATTATAATTTTGCAGATTGCAAAAACTTGATTTGATTGTATTTATAGTTTTTTTTTTTCAAAGATATGTATTTAGTGTAAATTCTTTACGATAAGACATCTATATTCCATACTACGTTAAATAATCTGCATTTGGTTCACCTATTTCAATACACAAGAATTTGAATTTTGCGGCCTTTCTTTAGGACAAGCCGCAAGGGTCGGTGGAGTGGCGTGTCGCCAGCGTTCTACATGCTCAAAGGTTTTTGTTTCCAATTTTGTTTTACTACAATTTTTGTTTAAACTCTATGGTATTTTCGTGAATGTGTTTGGGTTTAAAAATGAATTTAATGTGTAATCATATAGGTTCCTGGATTGAAAATGAAACTTTCTTAATTTTTGAATAATTAACTTATTTATTGTGTGAACTGAGGAAAGGTCATGAAAGGTAACGTTCATTAATTTAAAAATATTTGAAGTTCTGAAACGTTACGTTCTACAGAAACCCTTTTTTGGCATTACCCTACAACTCATTTTACTTAATGATTATTTAAAATGACATTGTGACACTTCAAGTAGCTACCAGAGTCTACCATTTTAATTACTGGTTAGGTTAGGTATATGTATTACATTTTCTGTGTTGTAAAAATGGTGTTTGGGTTAGTTGTATTTTGTAACAACTAAATACTGGTATCAAAATTTTGATAACACATCTCACATTTTACATTTAATTAAATACTGGTATTTCTAAATAGAGTAGACCTGGTGGGACTATACTCTACTTCATGACTGAGGATAAGTTAGATTCGAATCTGAGATTCAAATTTGAAAAATTACCGGATCATCAAGAAAAAATGTTTGTACATTTTTTACACATTAATCTATTTAAATACTGGCATCACTAAATAGAGTACATCGGGTGGGACTGTACTCTACTACACAATATTAAGAAAACACTTTTTCTACATTTTTCCAGGGACCGGAAAGTTACTTTTAAAAAGTAACTCGGTTACAGTTACAAATACTCCATTGGAAATGTAACCCTGTTACAACTACAAGTTATACTACTGAAAATAAACCAGTTACAGTTCTGAGAAAAGTAACTGTAAGTTACTTTAACAGTTACTTTGTGAAAAACTAAAAATGTGATACGTAATATTGTTATAATTAAAAGCTAATAAAACATATTGTATTTAGTAAAGATATAGGTTTATTTAAACTGAAAATTTTTAAATAGGTCTTAAATTACATTGAGTAATAAGTTCACACTACAAAATTGTTCGCAGCACCACACAACAAGCACTTCACAATAAGGTTATTTTTATCACTCGACCGAACTTCGAAAAAATTAGAATATGAAGGCCACGGCAAGGAAAATTCTGGGCTGCTTTCTCGGCTTCTCGCTTCATTAGATTCTGTCATTGCTTTCGCTCATGTGCACAGGTAGGTTAATTAATTAAACAGCACAGCAGTAAACCCGCATGCCGCAAATATTAAATAAATGACAATCAAAATACGAGCGCATGCTAGCCAACAGCAGTTTTACAAGTACAAGCAATACCATCGCAAATAATATGCTCGTCGGAATTTTCGTTCTGGGATTGAAAAAATCAACAAAACGTTGTTCGTTCAATAAGAATTAATTTAAAAAATGTAACGCAAGAAGTAACGACAATTATCGTTACTTTAAGGCAGAAAAATGTAATTCAGTTACAGTTA
Organism: Bacillus rossius redtenbacheri; assembly: GCF_032445375.1. Taxonomy (NCBI): domain Eukaryota; kingdom Metazoa; phylum Arthropoda; class Insecta; order Phasmatodea; family Bacillidae; genus Bacillus; species Bacillus rossius. The sequence continues at coordinate 239,655,144 of NC_086330.1, read as the reverse complement.
CAGTTACTGAAAACTTAATATATTGCGTTACCACGATCATTACCATAAAAAGTAACTGTCACAAATAACGTCGTTACTAGTAGCGCGTTACTTCCAGTCCCTGCATTTTTCACAAATTAACAACTAGTGTCGTCAAATAGAGTACATCTGGTGAGACTGCCCTCTGCTTCACGATTCAAATAAAGATTTTCTACATATTGCATATGATTGTCATTTTAAATACCTGTGTCACTAAATACATTATAGAATGAGGACTGTAGTTCACTTGTGATATCTACAAATATAGTGTATGGATATTTCAAATTATTATTTATGTACCATGATTTCAAATCATTGTCAACATAGTCAAACTTCACTCCACCTCACTGTACCCAAACAATTATTATATGGATATTTCAAATTATTTATAATTTATTTGCCAGTATCGTGAAATAGACAACAGCGGGTGGGACTATAATTTACTTCACGACACCGAAAATTTATCTCAGATTTATTATTCTTTTTTTTCTGCTATTTGTAACACCTTTCAAATTTCAGGCATCAGAGTGAGTCTCTTTTCTAGCTAAAAGTATCTTTTTTAAAAAAAAGCCTCTATCAGTCTCTATTTTTCTGAAATCAGTCTACACTGTCTCTTTTTTGTTCTTAAACTGAAGAATTTTTAAAATATTCATAAATTTGCTCATTACTAATTTGCAAAATACTACATTACTGCAGAATGCAGAGCATGCTTGACCTTTCATACCAATAACTGTATGGAAATCAATATAAATCTAAATAAATTTGTTTGTATCAAGTGACATTACAGAGAAATTGCATTTATTGTAATATAGTTTACCCTCTGGTTGAGGTCCTGGCTGTGGTATTAATTATTAGCAGGCAGTGTATCTCACATGGCATAATGTGTTGGAGGGATTATAAGTCTGGTTAGAGAAGATCCCTTCTAACCAGTGATGGTAACAGTTGATGGAGATAGGCATTAACTGACCTTAAGCACGATTTTTCTCTCTTACTGTAAGTTTATAACTACAGTGGAACCCCTGAATTAAACTTTTCGAGGGGAAAACTGAAAACCGTGTAATTGAGGGGAAAGTAAAATTTTACAAAAAACTACATGGAGTTATTCTTCAAGTCAACGCTTGCTGTAATAACAATTTTCAATTTTTTACAGCATTAACTATATTATTTTTGTTTTAACTTTAGTAGTTAATGTCAACCTCAAAACTTGATTAAAAATAGTTATAGGCCTAACATTTAACAACTTGATATTTTGAATTTACTTTAAGCAGCAGCAATAACACAAACAAATGGGATGAAATTAACAATGCAGCAGCAATAACACAAACAAATGGGATGAAATTAATATATTTAATGTAGACACAGGAATATCCATTGTTGTAAGTATTTGAAATATTTTTTACATGATCTTTATTTTTTGTATGTTCCCGTTCCATTTTCTTAGTGCTTGTGAAATTAAGATTAATAATAATGTTTCTTCGGATGGGCCAGGGAGGGGGGAGGGCAGCCAATCCCCATCCAAAGCCAAAAATGAAATGTTCAATGAAATGAATGAAAATCAAAGCTTAAACTCCACAAAAAAATATTTGTAATTATTTTAAAATAAAATATATTTTTAGTGTTTATTAAATTAATAAATTATCTGACATCTATTTTTTTAAAGTGCATGTACATTATTTCTAGTCTTAACCGGCAAATTGGTAGGGGTAGGTATATAAAGAAGTCTTCTCTTAGCATTTTCAATTTTTGTCGTTCTTGATGATTGAGGCTTGATTTTTAAAGTATATTTTATAGAGATTTGATGGTCTACAAAGTCTACTTTTTTAAAGATTTAGTCTACATTTTACCTTTTTTTAAAGCCAAGGGCCACTCCTATCCCTGAAATTTGCAATCTGTTTACATTCTCTTTTCATAATGAAACTTTTTAATTTATATTTCTTCCCTTTTTCCACATCACATACAAAAAAAATTTTCTTTACGTTGACTTTTTTACACATATGCACACATCACATTAACGCTAATTGCAACAGTCCATTACTCATGCACCTGTCAAATTAATTCATTAACTCTTTTTCTAAACTTCCACCGATAATATTATCATATTACCCAAAAAAAAAATCATCCTTGTGATAAAAATACAAATATCTTTCTTTGAAAATAAATATACAAATGTTTCTTTTGATACTTGTTTTAATCACTTCCTTTGGGTTTGACGTCCCTCAGCCTATGGTCCCTAATTTCCTGAGGTGAACTGTCCAGATTTGCCCATGTAGCTCTCGTCGGTGAGGAAGTGAGTTCAGGCCTACGTGGCCGGTACCGGAAAATACGGGACCTGGAGGGAACGTTACGTAGATAGGAGGAACGGTAGTTGGTAACAAGGATAACACGACGGTGTACGTTTTCACGAGCCCTTTTTTATTCCGTAAAGAATCCTGCCGCAGCCTGGCCGGCACGTTGCGGAATGGGCGTCCTCCCCGCCTCAACCCGGACTCCCGGAAATAAGTCTTGGCCACAAGATGCTACCCGAAATGCCAGAGTAGGTAACTCCGTAGCGAATCGTACCGGTTACGAAAGTTCAGCAGTGCTTCGCAGCACGTACGCGACCCGTCACATAAGCGGCAAAGGTCCAGTAAATACACGTGATGACCGAGAGAGTTCGGCGGTTCGAAGAGGCACATACACGGCCTATGACGTATGCAATCAAAGTCCCGAAACGATACGTAAAGACTGAGAAAAGTCCAGCGGTACAACGAATACTGATATAGAGCAGCTCGGCTGCAGAGGCAGTCCCATGACGTTATCACTGACTGCGAACTCAGAGTTAAAAAACGCGTTAGATACCTTTAATTTAGAACCGCTTTTGAGAATGTGAATTACCCTTGCTATTTTCCATTTGGTGGGAAACGTTTGACTTTTCAAACTTACGTTAAATAAATGTTTAAGAAGTGGTGTTAATATATATGAACAGCCTTTAAGAACAAAGTTAGGTATTCCATCAGGATCACATGACATAGAAGATTTTAGGGATTTAATACCCCAAAGCACAAGACTTTCAGAAATAACTGGGACCAAAATGGTATCATGGTTTGACGTTGATACATTAACATTATGATTGTGATTAGTAGATGAATATACATTAGAAAAATATTCAGCAAAGGTATTAGATAGCAAAACAGGGTCAGAAGACACAACATCATTAACCTTGAGAGAATACTCTTCACGGTAACCATTTCTCATTATTTTTACATAGCGCCAGAACTTTTTAGGGTAAGACGTTACTTTGTTTTTAATATGTCGAATCCAATTGATTTTGTCACGTTTGTTTGGATATTTAACTTGCTTCCTGTAGAATGAAAATTGGGAATAGTAGATAATGTTTCTTTTCTGTAATTTATGGAAGTGTTTTTTTAGCTTTTAGATTAAATATTAATTCACTAGAGAACCAGCAAGGGTATTTAGTAGATTTTTTTAGAAATAACAAGAATAAATTCATTCATACTGTTACATATGCAGTAAGAGAGTTGATCCACTATAAATTAACATCTGTAGATTTATAGAATAAAGACCAATCAAAATTTTTTATGGAACTAAAGAGACCAAGATAATCCCCATTTTTATAATTTTTGAAATTAGTCGAAGAATTAGACTTATATGGTAAAGAGTCTAAAATTAATTTTATAAATAATGCTGGATGATATAAGTCTTCTTTTACGAGTGGATCAGTTGCTTGAGACACTTCACAGATTGATGAGTTAGAAAAAATTAAATCTAAAAGATTAGGGGGAGGCTGAGTGTTGTACTGTATAAGGCAGAAGCTAGAAGCGAAATTGAGAAGACTCTGTGCCTTACGATTAGTGTTCACTTGTAAGTTATAATTGGACCAGTCGATACCAGGAACGTTGAAGTCACCAAGGATCAGTATTTCATCTTGAAGGGACGAAAGTTTGTCTTCAAGATATTCAAAATACGATAAATACGTAGTTAACGATGTGTTAGGCGGTAAGTAGATAGTACCAATAATAACTTGTTTAGATGAATTACTTTTAATTTTAATCCATACGGCTTCCACACCAGGATAATCAAGTGTATTAATTCGCTCAACTGAAGCAAATTTAAGTTTATTTACCGCTATTAGAACACCACCACGTTTTTTCAATGTCAATAGAGAATCTCTATCCTTTCTAAATATGATATTTGTCCGAGAAATAATGTGAATTTATACTCGTTTCGTGAAACCAGGTTTCAGTTAAACAAAATATATTATAATCAGAAGTAAGAAGGTTGTCAGAAAAGACTGTTGATTTGGTTCTTAGTCCTCTGACATTTTGATAAAAAATGACACACTCCTTAGAAACTGAATGCAGGAGAAATATTATGGTAGAGGTGTTCCTCCAGACACCCGGGATGAATTAGAAGTTGATGTAGATAAGGTAGATGTGGATGCAGGCACAAACACAATTAAGGGCTGCGGGCTGGATTTACTGACTTCAGTCGGATTCGTTGATTCAGAGACATTAATTATTTGATCTGGGTGCAACTTCCCGTAGAAAGGGCTAATTAAGCACCCACTTGGTCAAAAAACGATGTTATTTATCCTTCTCCAATACAGAAATATGAAAGGATGCATAGGAATTAAATTTTGTTCTTAGTTTGGTTACCTACCTTCACTTGGGATAGATTAAGTTCATTGGAAATGTAATCGGTAATTTCCTGTTCATTCACAGATGGATCAAACCTTGTAACAAATAATGCTTTTGTTCTTCTGAATGTTGGTTTAGATACAGTTTTAAGTGTAGAAACATTCCTTATCCCCACTTGTGTCGGCGTTTTCTTCCGGTCGTGATCTTGTTTACCGACGGTGTTCCCGTTAGCCTTGCGCCTATGTTGCATCACTGTAAAGCCGTCATTGTCCACAGGCGGCATGTTTTTGCTAGACCCCGTGACGTCACGAGAATCCCGCTGAGTTGAAAGTAGGTCACTGTTCTGGCTGGACTGGCTGCGGTCACCCGAAAGAACCGGGATTTCCACACAGGCAGCTTTCTTGCTGTTGGAAGAATTTATGAGTGCTCGACTATATGATTTTTCCATATCATTTTTAAGAGTCAATTTTTGATTAATCTGAGAAAGCTCATTTTTGATCTCGGCTGTTTCAGCACGCAAATCCATCAGTAGGGTCTTCAGTACTTGGTTTTCACTTCTGAGCTCATCTACTTTAATACAAAGTGATTTAACAATAGTACATAAATCATCCATATTGCAGGTGGTTGTTTGAAGTTCACAATGAAGTCCTTTCGAGAGTAGTTCAAGGCTTCCCGTTGATTTTAGTTCAGAATCCTTTTGTCCCGTCTTCTTAGGAGATCTAAACATGTTGATTTCTTGACTTGAAATCAATGCGCGATCTTCATTATAGGGCAATGGGAACCCCTGGAAATCAGGTTGTTCAATAATCGAAGAATTAATGATGAAAAGAAATCACTACCGGCACATATCACGTCTGAATGAACATAAAGCCGCCAATGCGCGTGCACACGTCTGTCTGCTCTGAACACCGGGCTGCAACTCAGTCATTATTATAAACTATTTAGTAATGTAAACAGCATATACACTTACATGTGAATTATAATGTTTACGAACTTACTTCTCTCACAATGCAGATATTGAAATGTTTGTTTTAAAAATTAGCATATTTAATTAAACATTAAAATACAGTTTTCTCACAATCATAGTTTTGTGACTTATCACACTTTACACACCCACCACATAAATGTTAACTATGAGTCTAAAGTCTAAAATTGCCTTTAACTGGTGCTCTTAACTTGGTTTGTGATTTCAATGACAGATTGCAGTATCTTCAAGACAAAAAATTTCACTTATTCTGCAGTTTGAATATAGTCTAGTATTTGAGAATGCTGAATAACTGAAGGAAAACCAGAGTAAACTTTTTTTAATATTATGAAATCTATATTTTATTATGCAATGAACTACCTGGGCAAGAAAAATTATTCTCAGAAAGCCCAAAACTATACCAGAATTACTGATGAACATGAATTAGCACAATAATTAAAAATATATTTTTTCAACACATGACATTTTAATTTCCCAATTGGTTATCTCAGTTATTTATTTACTGTTAACATAAAACTCTTATCATCTAAAACCACTTAAGTTTCAAAACTTGGACTGAAATGTCTTATTGCAATTTGTATCTATTCAATCACACAAAATCTTGGAACACAAAGTTATAATTAAAATTATGTTATAAAATTATATAAATTATAATTAAAATTATATATTATAAAATTAAGCTCAATCACCAGGTTTATGGCAAAACATGGATCATCAGTTATCCAGGGATACCTCTGGCAATGCAAAACAGTGAAATCGTGAATCTAAAGTTAAGGGAAAACTCTGAATTCATCCAGTTAAAATGATTGTAATGACGAAACCAATTGGAAAACTGTTAATGGATTCCACACACATTCTCAATAGTATCAACACAGTACATAGGCCCTGCCAGTTTCAATCAACACTTCCTATTTTAGAGACTTTCATCATATTGGCAGGTCTTAATCTTCTATCAAGTCTATGATCGTTCTTTCAGTACTCACCTAGAAGATTCAGGACGTAGAAGTAGACAGCAAATTGTAGTATTCACGGAACAGTGACTGTTTCAATCAGATGTAAACGTGGGCTTCATCTTGGATGTAGCAGACAAGATGAAAACATTGATGGGTGGACTCAACGTAATCATATCTTCAGGGTGATGTAAAGTTATTGTCCTGTAGTCGACTCTGTTTGCATCACACACTTTTAGATGAGTTCTTTCAAATAGTAATTTTTGCAGACTTCTCACAACAAAGTTGTAGGCCTATTCTTATGGTTTAGCCTGGTCATAACTTTACATGATGAAATCAATGTCCACATTGAACAAATAATTAACTTGGTGATGAATAACTAAAATTTCAATTCTAGTTCAGGATATCTCATAAAAAAAATTATTATCACGTATTAAATAGTCCTTAAAATGTGAAACTCAATATAATTTTTCCAAAGTAAAGATTCCAAAAATTTGGAAATTGTTGACACACCACTGTTCTTTGTGAAGGTTCGAACTAGACTAAAAGCTTTCAAACAAACGCTATCATATATATATATATATATATATATATATATATATATATATATATATATATAAAACTCTTCCTGGTATGTACTGGCCAATTAACACAGTTCTTACAAATTTACCATTACATATTATTTTACTAGCTGCAATACCTGGCGTTGCCCGGGCTGAACACAGGGTGAGGGGGACCTTTTTCGAAATCAGATGTAGTTAGTAATATTGTCTTCTTAATTTGAATGTCAAGTGTGCAAAATAATTTATATCACTTTCAGATCCCGACAGACGTTCTGCCAGTGTATAGTTATTTACCAGTATATATCTAAAAATTGGTGGTCTGAATGTTATATAGACTAGATAAAGTACTATAGAAAAAAGCTGAAAAATAAGAGATTAGTAATATTGAAAAGATTCCATTATCTAGCTAATGCTCAGCATGCATTGCAATGCCTCATTCAGTTTTGTTTTGTAATATGTTTGAAGTAGTTAAACATATACAAATCATCTATTTATCTCTATCTACATATATATATATATCTATGTATCTATCTATATTTATCTTTCGAAAGAGAACAGATATATTTGAAATTTCTGAAATTTTTGAAATTTTGGGGGTTTGTCCCTAGAGGAGGGGGTATGTTGAGGACCCTGAATGGCTTGGAAACACTCAAAATCTAAAGAAAATAGATTTTTGAAATATTTGAAACCTTGAAATTTTGGGACTTTGACTCCTTGTGGGGGGAGGTTAGTTTGAGGACCCCGAATGGCTAGGAAACACTCCAAATCCAAAAAAAGTATAAATTTTGTGTTTTTGCAGTTTCCTCCCCCCCCCCCCCCCCCTTCCTCCAATTTTTATGGAGAAGACGTCTTTGGGTAAATTTTCCACCATGCCCCGGACACTTTAGTTCATAATGACTTAATTTTAATACAATTTCCTCCAATTTTTCGAAATGTTGGGGCATTCACTTTTGGGGAAGGGGGGGGGGGGGGTGGAGTTTCAGGACCTCGAATGGTTCTGAACTCTCCATCTCGAAAGAATAGATATTTGAAATTCCTGAAATTTTTGAAATTTTGGTGCTTTGTCCCCAGAGGGGGAGGGTTGATTATGAGGACCCTGAATGGCTGGGGAACACTAAAAATAGAAAGAGACTGATTTTTGAAAATTTCTAAATTTTGAGGCTTTGACCCCTGAGGGGGGAAGGTGATGTTGAGGACCCCGAATGGCTCGTAAACACTCCAAATCGAAAGAGAATATATTTTTGAAATTTTGGGAAATTTTTGAATTATTGGGTCTTTGACCCCTTGTGGGGGGAGAGTAGTTTGAGGACCCCGAATGGCTTGGAAAAACTCCAAATAGTAAATACGTATACTTAAATTTAAGAAATTTTTGAAATTGTTCAAAATTTTGGCATTTGATTTGATGGGGTAGTTGACTTTGGGTAAAAGTTCCACCATGCCCCGGACACTTTAGTTCATAATGACTTAATTTTGATACAATTTCCTCCAATTTTTCGAAATTTTGGGGCTTTCACTTTTGAGGAATAAGGGAGGGCGGGGGGGGGGGGGGGGTGGAGGTTCAGGACCTCGAATGTTTCGGAACACTCCATTTAAAAGAATAGATATTTGAAATTCCTGAAATTTTAGAAATTTTGGGGCTTTGTCCCCAGATGGTGCTAGGGGGGGTGGGGGTTCAACAACCCTGAATGGTTAGAAAACAATTAAAATCAAAAGAGAAAGATTTTAAAATTTTTTTAAACTTTTGAAATTTTGGGGCTTTGACCTTAGGGGGGGGGGGGTGATTTTGAGCACCCTAAATGGTTCGGAAACACTCCAAATCGAAAGAGATATGAAGGAATATAAGAATGTAGGCATTTACTGTACTCCTATCTACCATAATAACAATATTGACAAATAGAAAAACTTATTACCTACCTATGAATAATTTTCTAAATAAATTAATAAATAACTCAATGTTTTAGAATTTACATACATACATAATATTAAACTTCAAACTATCCACACACAAAACTAAGGATGTTTTTGTAACTATTTTTTATTTAAGTAATAATGTTAATAACATTTGTAGGATTTGTTTATATGTAAAACTGTGGTGGCCATATTCCGCTTATCCAAAGGAGTATAGAAATTAATAATGATTTCACTCCCTGTACACACCACTAATCTTTGAATTAAGTGAAAAAAAAAAAACATAGTCCAAATGAAACAAAAAATATAAATAACGACCAATTTGACAAAAAAATTTGTACTTCTTGAATGACAATGTTAACATCCACCTGAAATTTAATAGATGTTAAGTAGGTAGGTAAGAATATATATATAAAATATTAAATGAAATTAAAACATACATAAATAAAATAATCTCACACTCAACCAAACATAATGTTTAATATGAAATAAAGGAAGAAGCCAATTACACGCAACTACTCTAAATAATAAAAAAAATCAACCTACCTGAAATACTAAAATTCAAATTTTTCAACAATATATTACATAATTGACAAATATTTCTGGTCTTTGGTCTCGGCAGCCATAAGAGACGCTTGACGCTCAGCAGATAAATTATAAACACTAAACCAAAATCCTTGCAAATAAGTAGGTACTGTAAAAAAATAACAATATTGACAAATAGAAAAAAAATAGTAGGCCCTACCAACCTATGAATAAATTTCGAAGAAATTTATAAGTTTAAGAATTTATGTACCTACATAATATCAATCTTGAAACTATCCACACAATAAAAACCTAAGAATGTTAGTGAAACTAATTTTTTTTATTTGTCATAATACCTAAAAAAAATTATGTTTCCAAAATGAAACAGAAAGTATAAATAATGACCAATTTGACAAAAATTTGTATTTCTCGAATGACATTGAAAACATACACGTGAAATTTAAAAGAATTATGGGTGCCCTAGGTAGGGAGAAAATATATATAGAAGAAATTAAATTAAAAAAAAATATATATATAAATTAATTTACCTTGCGATCAACCAAACAAAATGTAACAATAGAAAATTACGTATTTTTAGAGGTAATTTACAAAACTCCACTGGAACCGTACATAAAAATGAGCCTATGTCACTCTCCAGCCCATACATTATCTCTATGCAAAATTTCATGGCGTAGCAAACAAACACTCGCTTTTATAATATTAGTTAGGATGTGCAAACTATAAAACGATTAATAAAAAACTAACAGTGACATCTACTGGTGTATTGAAGTACTATGATGCTGAGCTTTAATTTTTCTTACTCTCTACTCAATTCCTTACAATAGCAAAACGTAACGTAATGGCTTGAAAGCTATTGCTCGGCAGACATAGAGAAATGACTCTAACAGTTTGTATATCTATGACACACATTACATAAAATAAATATATTTTTTTTAACCCGCTTAAATATGATTTTTTTAGACAAAAGATAGTCTATGTCCATCCCCAGGATATAATCTATCTCCTTGCCAAATTTCATTACGATCCGTTCAGCTGTTCAGCCGGGAAAAGGTAACAAACAGACATACATACAGACAGACAGAGTTACTTTTGAATTTATAATATTAGTATTGATTACAAAGTTATAGATCAAAATTCACTTTCAATCAGTATCAAATTTTGATAATCTATAAGGAGTATTCTGCTAATGTTATTCAGTGATTAAATTAAAATTCATAAAATATAAATTCCCAAATTACAAAGACTTTTAATTGGCTAATAAACAAAACTTGGAAAATAAAATATAAATTATCCAACTGAGAAGTTAGTCAAACAGTAATGAAACAAAAACTCAGAGGTTACACTCAGAGTTGTAATAGTAATGTGAAAATATGGTAAAATATTGAATTAGCAATTTCTCCATTATTTAAAGAAGAAGAACTAATTCTTATAGTGCATGTAGCAAACAGGTTTTCTTCTGTCCTAAAGTCTAGAGAGTATGGGTTCTTTTTTTTTCATGTGGCAGATGTGCTGAAGGCTCCAATGACATTCCATCAAGAAGTGAGTTCCGACGTGAAGGTGGGAACTCGTGTGGCTTGTGATGGCAACTGCGGCACCGTCAAGTACATTGGCTCTGTGTCGCCCTTCGAAGGCATCTGGTTCGGAGTTGAGTGGGACAATCCTGCTCGTGGGAAACACGATGGCAGTTACGACAAAGTCAGATACTTCCAGACGAGGTACCATTGGTCATTTTCAATTACTATTAGGTCTAGAAGTGGCAAAGTAGCTTTACCCATTTATTTGATCAAACTAATAACTTATTTTTTTATTCTGCCTCCATTGCTATCTTAACATGCATTACTCTGTACTCTTAACAATATTAATGATATATTTTATTAATAATATATTGGTTAATAATTTTAATGACTTAGATAAATATGATAATCTTTTTGACAGCAAAATAGACATGAAAAAGTCGTGTGCTAGTTTATAGTAATAACATTTTTCAATTAAGCTTTGTCTATTTTATATATATATATATATATAGTAAATACATATATACAGTATAAACTCTATATAACGACACTTAACGGACTGGGAATTTTTTGGCGTTATAGAGAGTGGTCGTTAAATGGAGAGAAATAAAATATATCATTTTACTATTCTATAATATGTATTTACTAATATAGTACACATTTTATGTACAAACATTAATATTCATACATACCATAGTTGGTATGGTGACGTTGCTTGAATTTCCCGAGCTATCCTTCTGATACTTTGAAAGCAGTTAATCTTAGTTCTTGGGCAAATTTTTCCGCCTTAGCTTTCATTTTCGGCCCTGAGACAGTCATATTATTCTGGCGTTGTCTATATTACTATGATAGCATCACTTGATCCAGATCTTCGTACTCATATTTCTTTAATTTCTTAGCAGATTTTCCATCCTCCTCTGCTTGCAGAAGTTTTTCTTTGTTTTTCCATATTATAGACATGGTAAAGCGGCTAAATCCAAAGCGTCTTCTAACATCACTGATATTTTCTCCCGCTTCTATTGAGCGTATTAATAAAAAAATTTTGTCAATACACAAAGATTTTCGTTTACTCGCCATGTTTACAGTTTTGTAAGCAACTGCGATAATGATAACATGTAACAACTTGACAAAAGTCTAGTGACCAAGGTAAACATGTGCAAAAGACAAAATTTCTTATAATCTCCGGTACGTCAGTCGAAGTAAACACGTGCTCGATAATACAACAAAAAAAAACAGCAAACAAAAGAATGTATACAGCTGTATTTCTTATCAACTTCGGCAACTTAAAAAGTACTGCTTAATGACTTATAATGCCGTATTGTTGTTAGAGTGAGCGTGATGCTATATAGAGTCTATTTTTGTATAGAAAACAAGGTTAACCAACCAAAGTAAAGCAATTTCTACGTTTTAAGGAGTTTGTCGTTAAATCGAGTGACATGATAAAGAGTTTACACTGTAGATAGTAAATATATATATATATATACACACACAGACACAGTCACAGTCACACGGACACACAGACACAGACACACAGACACACAGACACACAGACACACAGACACACAGACATACAGAGACAGACACACAGGGACAGACACACAGAGCAGACACATGCAGAGAGACACACAGACACAGACAGAAAAAGACACACATACACACACAGAGACAGACATACACACACAGACACACACACAGACACATACACACACAGACAGACATACAGACATACAGAGACAGAGATACAGAGACAGAGAGAGACAGAGACACAGACACAGAGACACACACACACACAGATATATATTATAAATACATGTTTACATTTTACATCCATTTGTATTAAATATTAACCTTTTTTGATATTTTTTTTTTTTAATATTATTTTTTCCTAATCCTCGTTGATTTTTCACTACATTAATGTACTTTATAATGTATATTATTTTCTGATGTTATGTTAGTTGTTGATATTTGTTACTGTAATTGTCTGTTCTGGTCTTTGAATATTCTGTACTTGGTGTCTTTTTTTTTTGTGTGTGTTTATAGTCCCTGTGAATATGGAGTGCCTGCAGTGTCACTTGGCTATCTGCTGGTAGTGCCTCCCTGTTATAGGACTCTCCTTGCTCTTAGTGCCTACATGGGTCTGAGATTGCATGCCTGCAGGGACTACAATGGCCTGTGTACCGTTTTTGTATGTCATGTCTACCTTAAAGGTTTCGTAACTGTTGGTGGGCATGTTACAAATTTAATTAAATAAAATAGACAAAAAAAACTTTTATGTGATAAGTGTTTTTCCTAGTATCAGTTCTGACCTTTTGTTACAGTAATGTTTACCCTAAACATAGATGTTTGACATCAGTGTAGAAATATTAGTCTTGCAACTTTAATTATTGGTAGCACCCTTTAAAGGAATTTGAACAGAAATAAGTAATACATATATTTAACTGTATGGATAGTTATTGAAGATATTTTTTGAAGGTTGGTTGTTGGTTAAATGTCTGCTCATAAAAATATCTCTTTGAGAAAAATGTTGATTTGTTTTCATTTGGAGAATGACTTTTCTTGTGTTATTTTAAATACAGTATTTTTTCCCCCTTTAAGGCATCCAACTTCTGGTTCCTTTGTGAGGCCGCACAAGGTATCTCTGGGCCAGCCGATCACATGTGCGATCATCGAGCGTTATGGCGCTGTGGAAGGCGACATGGCCGGGGTCAACAAGGATAACTTAGAGTCACTGAAACACGAAATCAAAGCTCGCTTCATTGAAATGGTTGGTTTTGATAAAGTGAACAAGCAGCAGAGGTCAGTGTCTTTCACTACAATTATTATTGAAATAATAAAATTATGTTAGTAAAATAGTGGTTTTACCCTGTGTTCTAATCACATCTTTTATTGAAAGCAGTTTGGTTTGTGAGTTATTGGAGTTGAACTACTGACATTTAGAGGTGATAGTTTTCTTGAAAAGATTTTTGAGAAAATTTTCTGTGAAAAGGGAAAATTTCTCAAGTTATTCTTTTACAGAAAAACAGTAAATTTTATCATCCATATTATACAAATATAACCAAATAACAAAATTTTAAGCTAATAGGTAGTAAAGAAAAACAAACTGTGCTATACATAGGAGCGTACTCCACAGTTCTGTACCTACTTTCTAACTTACATAATTTTTTACCTGTACTGTAATATAATGGTAATGGTACAAGAATTGAAGAATCAGTACTAAATGCTATACGCACATACATACATATAAAGAATGTACTATTATATTAATTAGTATATCAAACCATCTTAAATTATATGAATCTAGTTGGTATCTGTTAAAAAGGAAAATTTACCGGAAAAATATTCCAAACAAAATTTTCTTCACAAAGTTTTTCCACTCATGTCTTTTGACATTGCTTTGTAAGGATAAAATAATTTTAAAACAAATGTGGCACATACTGAAATGAGTTTACTTGTTACGGTGTGTGTAGTGATTGTTAATAATGTACGGACTTACAGATTTAAGATACTCGTGGCTTAAGTTTACCACTTAATTAGTATTCTAGGCTGGAAAGTGGTAATTATGATTGATGTTGTGTTTGAAATTGTTTTTATTCTTGCTATCACTAAAATAAAAACATAAAGGGGTTTATTTATATTTCTTACAAAGTAAATTGTTACAAGATGCTTTTGAAGTCTACAGCAGGTCACTTCTTTATCTCTTGAATGGTGGTTGAGTGGTCTGTTCACTCACCTCCCACCAGGGGTATCCGGATTAGATCCCAATTGGGTCAAACTCTTCGTGATTTGCCTAAACCTGTGGGTTTTGTTGGGGTATTCCTATTTTACTCACCCATGCATTCACACTTATTCATTTTTGTGTATTTGGAAAAAAGTGTTTCTATCAAGGTTTGTAAACCTGAGGACTGGCAAGCAAGGTTTGCAATTAGTGTGTCAACATCCTCATGTTGGGCTTATCGACGGGGCAGTTAAATTTTAGGATTGAATTTGACCTGTCGAGGGCGACATGTTGAGACATACATGTCTAATGTCATCCCAACGCCTACATGTCACAAGACTAACATTTTTTCCTTCAAACATTCTGATGCGTATGCCATTTATATATTTTAAATAGCATGTTTTAAAATAATTTTAATGTTTTAAACAATTATACTAGTAATGAAGTCATGAATAAAAAGAGGTATGTGCATTAAAATAATCTTTTATGGGGGGGGGGGGGGGAAACATTGAATTGGCCAGTTACAATATTTAGAAAACTTTTTGTTAGTTTTTAAAACTCTAGTATCTTTCGTAGTTAGTTTGTCTTTTTTATGTTTTCTGTTTTTGTAACATCACACAGAATCTGCTGAACAGATCTCAAATAAACTTTTGTGTTAGTAAGACCATTGGCTAATTTAAGCATTAGAACACAGTGATGAGTTAAGTTTTTAAATAAAACAATCTGATCTCCAAAATTTACTAAGCGGGATGATAACTATGGATATGAATAATAATTATACGAAAATAACCAACTTTTTAAGGTGAGCAGGAGGGTAATAATGCTTTTATATGGAAAAAATCTACTTAAGCAGGAGGTGACTTGAGATATTACCTCAATTATTATTAATAAAACATTATGCAATACAATTTTGTCCATTTTTATATGCTGTCAAGGGGCTGAAAAGGAGGCAAATTACCTATATTTATAAATAAAAATTATAGCTCAGAAAATATTTCTCTCTCCCTCTCCCTTCCCCCTTCTCACCCTCATCTTTACTATAGAGCATCCCACTCTTAGATTGCAGTGTGGAAGTAAATGGGCGCATTCTCTCTCTCTCTAACACACGCCGATTGCCGTTAGTGCTGTCCTTGTTTCTTCGTGCGTTGTTGCCAAATATCAAACAAAATTAAAATTTTAAATTTTTGGACCAAGCTTTTTTTCATATTGTATAGCATCAAAATACGCATCAGGCAATGCTTATTTTGAATACTTAACAATATTTTAAGTGTCCGAAAAAATTAAAAAACATAACTTATTCACTGCGAACTGTTTTGAAGTATTCCGAGATGTTTCACATAAAAAAAAAAACCTACATGTGTATTTCATTCAGATTTTTTTAATTAATAAATTAATGCCTTAGGACACCACCGAACAAATGTTAAGACAAATACTGTACAGGTTTCACTTAAATAATTTTTTTAGTAAACTCTCGATTATCCGTGTTAATTGGGACCTTCAAATGCCCAGATAATTGAATGCCCATAAAAAACCGAATAATTCGTTTCACCACTTAAAAATGGTGTATTTACTGGCAAAAGAGTGTCTCTTCAGTAGAATTCTATGAGTACAAGCAAAGGCTTTGTACGTGTCCCAGCTTATTGGACCGTAAACAATACTGGCACTGTATTGCCTCCATCCTTCTCCTGTCCCCTTTATTACTACGGGAGGGAGAGCGAAGAGCGGCAACAGTCCCAACTCAGCATCTCCCTCCACCCTTTTAACGACCTATTATCCTGGGGGTCACTACAAAATAAGTGTCTGAACCACAGCACAATATTATACACCTTTTTTCCCCCTTCCAGCTATTGCATTTTATTTTTCTACCTCGCGCGGCAAGATATTGTTTCTTGTTGATTCCGCCTTTTAAAATTAGGATGCACTTTACAAACATAACTACGAGTTTGGGATACCACGAGACCTTCGAAGTTACGAGAGTTTTGAAATGCACCGTCAGTTTGACTACGTAAATAGTAATCCTAAACTAATCTGGTTATTACGAGTGCTTCCTTGTTGGCTCTTTCGTAAGAAAGAGTGATTTAAATGGCATCTTCAAACAAGGAAAAATACCGTTAGTTGGAAGGAAAAAAAGGTTCACGCAGTAAACAAAGGCTGCTAAGCGAGAGAGGGCTGTGGCTATGCTGGCCCCGGGGATGTGGACCATGACTCGCAGCTAGCTGTCGAGAAAGAATGAAGGCTGTTGTTGGGTGGGGGTGTGGGGGGAGGAAGGGGTGTCTGGTGGCGAACAACATGCTCCCTTTCTCTCTCTGTCTCTCTCTCACTCTCTCTCTCTCTCGCTCACTCAGCGGCTTCAAGAAGCCCTCCCCCTCCCATTGTGTTACTGGCTGCTTCGGCTGGTAGAGGGGAAATTCCTAAACCACCCCCCTCTCCACCCCCCATGTGTGTTTGTGCGTGTGTGAGACCTCGTGTGCGTGTGCGTGGCAAAAAAAAAAACACAAGCACTCTTCTTGTGTAGCTTTACAGGTTTTAAAGATGCAATATTCCAATAGCATCTGAGCTTTCTCACAAAATTTCCTTTGTCTAGTTGTGTGGAGGAACCAGGGATACCGCCGCTATGTTGAGATGCGCCACACAAAGAATTCACTTTTATTAATATAATATCATTAAAGTTGTGAACATTACTGTGATAATGTAAAACACATTTCTGTGTCAAATTTACGTATGCGTTTGGTTTGAAGATAAATAAAAATCCCTCACAATAATCTTATATGCGGCATGACCACCAGCAGTTAAGCCAGGTCGGGTGTTATCTTACCATACAAATGTGCCTGGGAGAACTGATGTAAATAACTGCATGAAAAATGCCTCTTCCAGCCGTCAGGAGTGTGGGAAGGTAAAAGAGGTAGAGGGACCTTATTATTATTATTATTTTTTTTTTAGCGTGGCGGGGCGCTGTGAAAAGAATGCTTGAAAAGTAAATGAAAAAGGGGTGGGGGGAAGGGAGTTGAGCCGGAAGCAGCAGTCAAGGCATTCCTTTTTGGTTTAAAGTGTGACAAATTGACGGGTGAAGGTGGCGGGGGAACGAGGGTTTGAAGGGTCAGGTAAATAGCTTTCTGACACAGCAGTAAAAAAAAAAAAAGCGCAGCGCAGTCGCGGCGTAGCTACACCCTGTCATTTTTTTTACAACTTCATAAATAAATCAATCACTTATAACCCGAAAACCGGATAATCCAGGCCCGGATAATCAAGAGTTTACTGTATATTGAAATGCATTTTCTCACAAACTGACACATCAAAAAGTTGACCAGTGGAAATTTTTTTTTCTATTAAAGATAGATGAGGGACGAAAGCGTGAAAAATGTTCACAATCAATTTAATTAGTTTTTAAAAGCAGCTCCATCTCAATTGCTTCTACAGTTTCCGTGGAAATAGCTGTTAAAGATGTGTCTTATCAGTACAAGAGCGCGCTGCAATAGAGGTTTCTCTCACAAGCTGCCGTCGTAAGAGGAAACAGGGTCGTGTGTTTAGATAAGTGGGGTTCTGTCCTGCAAGAAATTTCAAATACATGGCTTCCTTAGTCAACCATGTGTTTCCTTGGACACGAATTTCTGAAAACCAGCCTGCCAGTTAGTATCGCCTCTCGCGACGAAGCAATGTGTTGTGTCCGGTGACTCGTTACAGTTATAATTTTGACAAATTATATATTAACATACGTGATTTTATTTTCTACATTTATTTTTATTACGTACATATAAAATATGGAAGATAGAACACCAAAAAGAAATTATATCGGTACGCGGGAGGGAGTGCAAGATTGTGTTGAATGTGTTGAATGTGTTTGAGTATTTTTCAAAAAATATGTGTGTGTGCAATGCAATTAAGGAAGCTTCCAAAGCAACTGGCTGTTCCGAACGAACCAATTACAACATAAGGACGGAACTGCAGCGACATGGTACCCTAAGTACGCCTGGTAAGGTAAAATCAAAAAGGAAAGACAAACAGAAAAATTTCCGAAAACAAACTTACGATGGCATTGTGCAGAGTGGGCTACGACGGATTGTTCAAACTTTTTTGTTTGCTAACATTCCTCCCACTTTAAATGTAATTTTAGCAAAAGTGAATAGTGACGAATCACTGCCAGATTTCTCTTGTACCACCCTGCATAGGTTCCTTCACGACATTGGGTTTGAGTATTTAAGAAGAGGAAACAAGGCAGCATTCATAGAACGTGACAACATAATTCGGTGGCGGCATACCTACTTGAGAGAAGTAAAAAGATTTAGGGATTTAGGAAAACCAGTTATCTATACAGATGAATCTTGGGTAAATGTGGGGCTCAGTGTGGAAAAGGCATGGAAAGATACAACAGTGAAGAGCGCTCGGCAGGCAGCCATTGAAGGCCTTAGTTCAGGCCTTAAACCTCCTACAGGACGAGGTGCACGTTTTGCATTAGTGCATGCAGGTAATGAGGACGGTTTTGTTCAAAATGCTGCCCTTACTTTCTTGTGCAAAAGAACACAGCTGACGCTCATGATGAAATGACTGCAGATGGGTATAAAAAGTGGTTTGCCGAACAACTTTTTGCCAAACACTCCAGAGGGATCTGTTATTGTTTTGGATAATGCGTCATACCATAGCAGGATGTGTGAACCGATTCCCGTGCAACGTTGGCGTGTGGGGGATATAAGACAGTGGATCACGGAGAAAAGCATTCCTTATGATGCCAGTATGATTAAGCGGGAATTGCTACACATAGTAGGACGGGAAAGGCACAAGTACAAGAAATACAAACTTGAAGAAATAGCCAAATGCATAGGTCGAACTGTACTTCGCTTGCCCCTGCATCATTGCGAGCTAAACCCTATTGAAATGGTATGGGCCGAAGTGAAATCGTTCGTAAGACTGCATAACACAACTTTCAAGGCACATGATATGGAGTCCTTAATAACAAAGGGTTATGACCGCGCATCAAAAGAAAACTGGAAAAATTATGTAAAAACTGTGTAAAACATGGAAGAAGAGCTATGGAGAGCTGACGAACTTCAAGATGACGAGGAAAGATTTTTGATAAGTTTAGCCTTGTCCAATTCATCCCAGTCATCTCCATTGCCCCAACCCCATTCTTCTGGTTAGCTCTGTGCTACTCTTATGGAAGTGGTATCAACATTGGTCAGCGGTAGCTTTGAATATATATACTGTATAGAAGTCGCCAGCCCAGGTTAAAATTTCTAATACGGTTTTGAGGTAGTTGGTTAATTCACCGCCGCAATCGCCACCATCTCTAGGGCATCGACTCGTGGTGGTCCCTGGCGGACAAGTATCGAACTCTTCAAACACCCCTTCCCCCTCCCGTTGAACGAACTTGAGCTTCAGTGAATGATAGGTGGGGGGTGCGGGGAATGACAGCGGGCGACAGAGCTGCGCTCTAACGTGTAAATAACAACTAAGACGATACAGGGCGTTACGGCAGCGCACTGCAGCGGTGAAGTTCCCAAGCTGCTCATCATACGCTTTTGAAAAACGTAGAGTAAATCCTATCCACTCGCGACTTCTATACAGTATATATATTCAAAGGCGGTAGCGATAGTGATTAAAAGGTATGTGATGTTATTAATTTCTTAATCAAGTTAACGTTACATTTATAATATAAATTCCTATGAATGAAATGTGTGTAAACAGATTCTTGTTGTAAGTTAAAGTTAAAAAAAATTCCTTATCAGCGCAGCCTAAAGGCGCAGGAAGATTTTGATGATTATATTTCTTTAGATTAGAACAAAAAGGGATTTTTATATCCTTAAACCCATATTTTTTTCTTCCCCTTGCAGTAATGGTTGCTACAAAAATATTTAAAATCGAATCTTGAACATAATATGTAAAATGTATGAAATAAATACGAAGGAATTTAATAGCGATCATGGTACAAAATTTTGAATTATTTTTCTATCCTTCTAAACACCAAGCAGCTTATCAAACATTGTTTTAGACAAAGTTTTGGAAAATATTATGATATTTACAAACAATTTAAACAGATTTGATGTGTCTACTAAGGCAGTTACGTTTTTTTGTCCGGTGAAAATATTTTTCAAACCCATGCAGTTACGGCTGGTCGTATCAAAAATTTATTTAGAAAACATTTTTTGGCATTAGGTACTCTGAGTTATCATACGTTAAAACGGATGCGATATTATTCATATTATGGGAGTTGCGATTTTTCTGTTTTTCAAAAAATCTTCCCCATTTCGACCCAATATTTACTTGACCGAGAATTTCCATTACCGTATTTTGTTTATCATTTTGGACATGACTTGTCCAAAAATACGGCATTTATCGGGCCCATGAAAATGTGATATATATCTCTATATATATGGGATTTTTAAACATAAATGAAAACTATAAGAAATTTTCGTGTACAATAGGTAGTTTTTATTTGAAATTTACATAAAAGTGGCATTATTACAAATTTATATGTGTAATAGTATAAAATATTATAAATTACGATATGATTTCTAAAAATGCTTCTTGTTCTATCCGAATTACAAAGACACACATCTCCTGAAATTCGTAATGTGTTAGAGATTTGGCAACAGCACGCGCCATAAGCCATGTACTGCAATCTAAGAGTGGGACGGGCTATTGCTGAGAGTCTTCACAGCCAATTGAAACACAACCCTAAAGTCTTAACCATTATGAAACCACAGCAGATGTAACCATGTATTGAAACGAGACTGTTGGTGTTTCCACCAACATGATGATAATTTTACAATTATGTTTTCGTTGATAACTAATGGGAATATTTTTATAAATGCAATAATCTCATGAAAACATTTATTTAGTGTAGCTAGTAATTATTAAATTTATTCCCAAGAATAAAAATAAGGTAAAAACTTGCGGGTAGGACATAACAGCATTATGACAACCTTAGTTGAAAATATTAAGAGATTTAATAGTTTTAGTTATTTCTTTTTATTATTTTTTATATTAAATTAGCTGTAGCAGAGAACCAAATGAATTTTTGAGGAGATATGGATAGTGACCACACACATTGCCTCAGAAACTTTCCCCTCGGTGTACTGGGGGTCTCTGGAGGGTTCGACACATCCAGTGTTCCCAAACAGTTATGGAAATAAAAAGTTCCAACTCTTCCCATGCCAACAGTGAGCTAGGTTATTTAGAATCATAAAATAAAATTACAGTTTCTGTGGAATAAACCCCAGAAAAAAAAAACAATCGTACACTATTACAAACATGGATAGGGAAAGACGTAAGTATATCAGTAAGAAAGAAACTTTAACACGACACATAATAAACCCCATTCCCTCGTGCATACAGGATAAAATACTTTGCATTGAACTCTCATATATGCCTTGACAATCCCATCAAGCGTTCGTGTGCTAAGGATGCATACCCAGCCTCCCCAGAACATAGAGTTAGTCTAGAAAGCACCATTAAAGGTCTGAGAAGTTATTCATCCTTTAAAGAAAAAACCTTTAGTGTGGGTAAACACTATTGCAATCCATCCTGTGCTCTCACCAAATATAGTCATATGTGAAATCTGCATGAAAAATAAACCATTCCAAGTATGTTTAATTAAATCGAAGCTGGTGTAAATTGTCAAGGTGTCACTGAGGATTAAAAAATAATTAGCCACATGAATTTGTGTAAAAAATACTTGTTTAGAATAAAATGGTAACCAAAACAGCAGTACACGACACAAACGAAGTTTACACTTCCGACAAAGTTCAATTTAGACAAGAAGTTCACTATAGCATCATAAAGTAAAAACTGAAATATCATGTCAAGAGGTTTGATTCTGGAGAAGCAGAAAAAAAAAAAAAACACACTCATTGTTTACACTTCCAACACACTGAACTGTTATGTCACTACATCAAAGTGAAACCAAAATGAAGATTTAAATAAGACGAGAGAAAGGGACAGGTCTTGCCTATGACAAAAGCCAGTGAGAGCAATTTTATAACAGACAAACAATTACCGAATATCCCTCAGTAAATTCTTTCAAGTTTTGCAACAAACATAAAAAACACGGAAATAATTCTAAGCAAAACTATAGACAGTAAATTGACACTATTTTTCTTAGATAGTGTTGTGTTTTACAAACGCATAATATAACCATAAACATTATAATGATTTTTTTCTCTCTCCAAGATGTTTTTTTTTTTGCTATTTTGCAGTATGCAAAAGTAATGTTATTGTTATCCTGTAAATCACATTTTTTAATATTAATTATTTAGATCCGATTACTATTTTTTTGTTAAATTATTAAAGTACATGTTAATAAAACCGAAGTGTTATGCTGCCAAGTGTACTAAAAAAAAATTAAAAATATGTTTATGCTAACATTGATTGACTTTACAATAAAGGTTTTAGAATATTAATGTAAATTTACAAAAAGAAATTGATATATTTTTTTAATGATTTAGAAAATAAAACTGAAACAGGAGATTTCATCCTGCATCATCTGCCCTTTTGAGCAATGAAACTAAACTTGTAGAATTTTCTTGCATAAAGCACATCTAAAAGATAGTGAGCTTCTGTACTGTACATGCAAATGATTTAAGAAAAATAATCTTCAACAAAAAAATTTGTTAACAATCCAAGAGAGAGAGAAAAAAACAAAATAAAAATAATTCCCTCTGACTGTCAAGTGCCCTGCAGATGCGGGTTGAATACCACTTATCTAGACAATAGACACAAAGAGCAGGTATCATATCTGGCGCAGGCTACTATGATGGCGCCACAGCAACCATTAAACTTCGAAGGAAAGGAAACTTTACAGATAATATTTTTTTCAATACATAATTTCTATGTTGTGGTGTGGAGCTCATCTAACTCTTTAACTTCGCTGTCTGTTATAAATCAAATGATAGCTGCATAACTAAAGCCTGCACATTAGAGTTACAGGGTAAGCAATGTTTTATAAAAAAATTAATGAAAAATGTAAATTAAAGAAAGATCATGTAAAACAAATTATGAGGTCCCAACATAAATTCAATGCATGGACACATATTCAGAGTTGCCATCCTCAAATAACACCCATTAGTAATGACAATTATATGAAAAAGTACGTGTAAATCATGCATGATAAATTTTTCCTGGGGAATTTTGACACACACAGATAAAACAAGGACAATAATATGCAAAGAAATGAAAAATATAGGCCTATAAATACAATGCAAATTAATGAATAAAAAAAACTATTTGAACAATACAATCATCTGAATATGTAAGAAATGTCAATAATTTTACTGGAAATTTTGAATCTTCAATTCAAAGTATTCAAAGTTAAACTTTTGAACTACTGTCTTTTTATTTGCTTCTTTTATCCTGGTTGGATAAGAACTGTCTTGTGGCTTGCTTGGCTTTCCTCAGCTGTTCTGAAAATTTCTTGTTGAAACAAACTTCTCCACTTGATCCACCTTTTATTTTTTTGGATGCTTAATGAGGGTCGAAACTCAGTCATGTTCTTTCTAGCAAGGCTAAAAATTTGTTCAGTAGCAGAATTACTATGGGGAACAGACAACATCGGAAACATTATTTTACTGATTGTTCTGTTCTTCAAATTGCTACTGTCATTCTTAATAGCTGCAATCCTCCACAAAAATTTCATAAACTCTGAAATTGCTCATGATATCTTCACAGAAATCATCACATTGATAAAGTGCAAATTCTTGTTCAAGGCTGTCATATTCATTTTCTGAAATAAAATTAGGATACCTGGTAACTAAATAATAATCGATGGGTAAGATGTTCTCTTCCTCAGTGTGATGTCAACAACACCTCTGCATTTTTAAAGAAGTTATCATCAAAAGGGAAACTTCTTTCTAATTTAATTACATGATGTTTCATAGAATAATCTGACACTAGAATAGAACTTCTGTATGTATGAATCACCTTCTGGTATTTTTGTAATATAGGCTCTTGCTTTGGCACCTATAATCAAATCATTATCAGGTTACTGATTTTTTCGCTTCTGAAAATCTACTTCAGTGACCGAAGTGACAGTAATGATGATGGTTTGATAAAGCAAAAAGAAAATCTGTCAATAAACAAACTAGATTTCTCTGCAATACATGGATCACAGGAGCATCCTTTTGGAGAAATAAATTTACTTGGTTGAAATCAGGAACTGAACTGCTAAGAAAATAACAGTAAAGTTTCGTAAGTGGATCCTGCATGAGAAATTTTACCTTTTCATACTGTGAAGTTGAAGGCTCTTTATTTTCAGGATCACTACAAAATAATAGCTTTAGTGCCTTGCAGCGTACTGGGTGGGATCGCTCCGTCCTAATAGGCTACAAAATTAAGATGCCCAAAAGTAAGACGACAAAATTAAACACGTAAGCTGGATAAGGATCCAGAGTGTGCCTTGTTTGTGACAGAAAGACAAGAAAAGAATCAGTGGGTCGGGAGTACAAATTTATTAGAGACTAGAGAAATGTTAACAGACAAGGCTCAAAAAAAGGGCATAAGTGTATTCCATTACACACGTGTCAATAGAAAAAGCTTCATAGCTTAAAATACAGATAATGACTTGCTTATCACAAAACAAGACCAAGACAATGATTAGTTCAGCGCGAAACAAGCGCACAAGAATTACAAGAGTTACGCCCAGGCGTTTATCATACAGATATCAAAATTTAACATACAAAAAAAAATAAACAGAATAAACATTATTAACATAGGTTTGAAACGTAAAAAGTTATGTTACAGGAAGCGTGAGTTTTCCAAGTGTCTGCACAAAGCAAGAAAACGAGGGCAGAAACGTCACGCAAATGCTAATCTAATAGGAAAGTAACAGTAAGAAGTGACTCAAATCACCAATTAACAAGAAAATAGCTCAAGCAGGTTTCATCATAAACAGTCACAGTATAGATCGCGCAAGACTCTAACAGCGCCAACAAGGGAAAACGACTTACCCAAAAAAGCAATTACGAAATTTACAAAAAAAAATTAGGCATCCGAGATACTGGAAACCGACATGGTCGGAGGTGGATCACACATTCTTGCAGTGACCTTCAATCAAAACGAACGTAATAAAAGAAACTAAATTTAGAGACAGCGAGCCGAAACAGAATACAAAATGAAGGACACTGACTTTTACAAAACTACGTTACGGCGCAGCTGCCATGCGCTCAACAAAACCAATGCAAACTCACTCACTCAGGCCATGTCGGAACTCTCGATGCATCCATAGGGCAGTTCGCTCGCTACATTATCAGCCCAAGCCGAAGCTACCAAACACTAGACGATGTTACTCAGACAAGCGGTGGACAGTCAAAAAGGGTTAAATCAGGTCCTCCGCAAGTTTAAGGCATCGCAGACAGACAGTGTGCAAGCGCACGGCGGGTGAGGGAAAGTGAGGAGAAGACAGCAAGCAAGAAGGGAGGTCAGATAGGGAAAGGAGGGGGAAGGAGGGACAGACAAAGTAGTGGGAGGGGGGGGGGGGTCGGCACACGCGCGGGAGTTTAACTGCAGCGGCGAACGCTGCAACTCTCCCACCCTTTAATGTTCCTACCAGGAGCAATATATCAGCACAACAAAAGGTATCAAACAGCAGTACCATAGGCACAATTCAAACAAATTTCAAGTAACAGTTTTGACAGTTGAGTTTCTTCGGCGCCGAAGAGAAGAGAAAAGTTTATTTCTTGCAGAAGGAAATGAATATTCCATGACGACAGCAACTTACAAACAAACTTCCGAAGTAATCTTCTTTACAGCACGTAGACGGGAACACTGGCGATACAGGCGACGAATCACGTCCCCAGGGGCGCGGCTACTCACTCAACACTCCATTTCCAAGGGGGAAGGTGCAGGAAGTTGGTGACAGTGTTCAACAAAGGAGTCACGCACCCACCAGGGACGGCAGCAGGCAATCAACAGCAAGCCGGAAGAAGGAAACCTGCCCAGAGTGGCCAGGACTCGACGAGCAGGTTTCACACTGCTACAGGCAGGTGGCGTCAGGAGAGCGCCTGAAGGTAGGCAGCCAACTGTACCGGGCTGTACGACGCATCACGGTCTGCCTCAGGCAAGAGGCGCAGTCCCATGTCATGGCCCAGACAGCTGGGGGGCGGCAAGAGGTGTCCACGGGGATCGGCGAAGCGGACGGCTCCACGGGCGGGTCCTGCCCGGGAGTCGTCGGCGGTCCTTGATGAAGATGACAAGAGAAAAGAAATGGCGCCTCCATCAGGCCGGGTGACAGCGTGCTTAGCTCCATATCCAATGTGCTTCCAGGTAGGTTGGGCGGAGCGGGGAGCGCAGTAGACTGAATAAGGTAGATCTCAGCGACATCTGCGGCCGGGGGAGATGACTGGTGCGCTTATTCAACAACCCGCGCGCAGTGCCTCCGTAATGGGCAGGAAAACAAGGGGAGAACACCAAGCTGTTAACAAAGAGTCCAGCGAGAGCAACCACAGAACATACAAGAAGCTACACCACCATACTCCAACATCTTTAAACAAATAAGGAGAGAGCAAAAACAAAAACAATAAACAACCGGACTCAAAGGGCCAACTTCAAGGGAAGTATCGCTTCAGCTGCGAAACATGCGCTTTGCGATACTTTCCTCGTATCCTAACATTATCAATTAAGGCTGTATTTTCAGCCAGAAACCTTACCACCTTATAAGGCCCTTGGTAGGGGGTAAGAAGTTTCACATTTATTTTCTCGACCAAGGAGGGAAAGACAAATGAACGACACAAAACTAAGTCGCCATTGCAAAAACCATGAGCACTCCGTGATTTGTTGTACGACTTGGCGACAGACTCTCGCGCACGCTTTAAATTACAAGAAACAGTGTCCAAAACTTTCTGTAACCCCTCATTGTCGAGCGCAGAGTCCAGCGGCGGCAAACCCCACTGGTTGAGCAGAGGGTGAGAAAGCTCCCTGCTCAGGAAAGGAATAGAAGGAGGGAATCCTGTAGCCAGGTGTGAGGCAGAGCCCTACATTAATGAAATCTAAATCTACATCCCAAAGGGTTTGGTCGTCTCTATAAAATGATGTGAGAATTCCCTTAAGTACCTTATTAACACGTTCCGACTGGTTACCCTGGGGGAAGTGGGGGCTACTAAAAATAGGCTTGATAGACCACTCAAAATACATATCTTTATAAACTGAAGATTGAAAGTACCTAGCGTTGTCAGAAACTAACATGGCCGGGGCGCCCAACAACTTCCACACATGGTCCCTCAGGGCCTTGACTATATAGAAAAGGATTTCATATTTTTTAAAGGTAACAAAATAACAAACTTTGTGAAAATATCCAACAGTACAAGGATACAATTATTACCCTTGCACGAACGCATGAGAGGACCAAAGATATCCATGTGAACCACATGCCACGGGGCCACAGGTGAGTCAGCGCAGTACAGCCCTACCTTAGAATTTTGAGGAGGCTTGCTGATCTGACAGTCGTGACATGATCTGACATATTTATGTACAATCTCATGAATCTCTGGCCAGGCCAGGTGCGCTGAGATTCTACGTTACGTTTTTTCGATGCCTAGGTGACCACCTATCAGGGAGGCATGTACATATGCCAACACCATGGGACGTAAGACTAAAGGCACTGCCTTTTGAGCACAACCGGATTTCCCTGTAAAAATAATTAACCCGTTTTCCTCAATATAGGTAATAAGCTTTTTTAGTTTTAATTATTTTTTAATGCTAATGCATTGAGGATCCTCTAGCTGGCAATCTCTAATGTTGAAGTATGATTCAGGAAATAATTTACACGTGGCTACAAGCTCGGTCTCTGTCTCAGATGGATTCTCTGCCATCTCAAACTCCTCGGGGTTGAACATGCACAACAAAGTGTCGGCTACCACGTTCTCACAGCCTTTCAAATGGTGAATTTGAAACTTGAATTGGGAGAGGCGGAGGACCCAAAGGCCTAACTTCCCTAATTGGTGCGGGTGGTTAAAAAGCCAACTTAAGGCCTGATTGTCAGTGTAGAGGTCAAATTCCTTTCAATCCAAATATGATGCAAACTTTTCTACGCCAAACAAACAGGCTAAGTCCTCCTTTTCATAGGTACCGAGTCGTCTCTCTGACTTGAGAAGGGTGCGGCTCGCAAACGCAATTGGACGTAACACACCCTGCTCAAGATGTCCCAGAACTGCTCCTGAGGCGATAGATAAAGCATCAACGTGAAGCGCAAATATCTTATTGAAGTCAGGCAGCACTAGTACTGGTGGAGAGGCGAGTCGACTCGACTATTAAGGGTGACAAATGCCTTTTCTTGCTCCACCTCCCAGGAGAAAACAGCATTTTTCTTACGTAGGTCATTAAGCGGCGCGCTAATTGAGGCAAAGTCCTGTATGAAACGGGAAAATTAACCCAACATTCCTAAAAAAACGTTGGACCCCCTTCAAGTTTTCGGGCCTAGGAAAATTAACAATGGGCAAGATTTTATTAGAGTCCATAATTAAATTCCCTCGGGATATAACAAAACCCAATAACTTAACGTGATCTTTCCCTAGATTAATTTTATTAGGATTAACGGTAAGATTCACCTGCCTAAGTCGCAAGAAAACCTCCCTCAAGTGTACCAAATGTTCTTCAAATGATTCGCTGTAAACAATAATGTCATCAATGTAATTAAATAGGAACTGGAATTTCAAGTCGCTCAGGACATGGTCCAAGACTCGACGTAAGGCCTGGCTACCGAAACTAACTCCCATTGGCACCCTGTTAAATAGATAGTGACCCCAAGGGGTGGAAAAGGCTGTAAACTTACGACAATCTGGATGAAGCAGACATTGGTGAAAGCTAGCATTAAGGTCTATGACCGAAAAAATCTTAGCCTTTCCAAGATTTTGAAGAGCGCTTTCAACAGTGGGTAACGGAAAAACCTCGTGGCAAATGATCTTATCATTTAGCGGTTTGAAGTTGTGAACCATGCAAAATTCAGACGAATCCTTTTTACTTACGAGAAAAGTGGGTGTACTGTAATCGGAATTCGAAGTCGAAATCACACCCGCATCTAGCAACTTACAAATTATATCTCTCATTTTCAGCAATTTAGGTGGTGACACCTTGTGGTATTTCGACCGAACTGGGATTTCATCCTTAAGAAAGAAACGGTATGGCATGATATCACACTTCCCAATCCTCTTTGTAATTACATCAAGAAACGCCTTAATCAGGTCCGTGATAGCGCTATCTTTATCAGTGGTGGACACCTTTTCACACGTCAACACAATGGGATTAACGGACTCGTTGGTGAGCAAAACTTTGATCGCGGGAGCAAAACCGAAGCACTGTTCGTGCTTACTCACGTCCAACACACAACAGAACTTGCCAA
The DNA here is from genome assembly GCF_032445375.1 of Bacillus rossius redtenbacheri. NCBI lineage: Eukaryota > Metazoa > Arthropoda > Insecta > Phasmatodea > Bacillidae > Bacillus > Bacillus rossius. The sequence goes on along the minus strand of NC_086330.1, from coordinate 239,624,989 downwards.
GATTTTGTGTGACTTTACCCCACATACCTCTTGATACACTTTCAGATGATTATGGCATTTTGAACTTTTTTTCTAAGTAATAGAAAGTATTCACCAAAAATGTCTCAATGCTAATAATTGTTAGCTGTGCACTGGCTTTTTTAGCAGCTAGATGAATGATGTGACACGAGCAGCCTTGCACAACAATAGCTGGATGTTTTTCTTTAACAAATGGTAGGTACCACACCTTTGTTTGTGGCAATCATAGTATTGGAATTGTCACATGCAAACACTACACAATTTTTCCAAGAAATTCCAAAATGTTCAAATTCCTGATTCAGCACTCTGTACTCTCAAGAAGGGATAACAGTAAATTTGCAAATTTTACCTTGTGTTTGATTTAAAAATGAAACAACGATTGGATAAATCTTCACTACATTACAATCAGTACTCCCATCAGTAGCTAAAGCAAATGGTCCACTTACCAAAGATTCAACAATTTCACTTTTAGTTTCACCAGCCATATACTCCACTAAGGCAGATGTTTTTGTTCTCGCACAGCAATATTTCTGTGCAATTTATGAGTCTGGGAACATAGCTTTAAAAAATTAAACGAATGATCTGCTACTGCTATTGGTAAATTGTGTTCTACCAAAAAATTTGTAAACAATTACTCTGCGTTCATTACTTTTGTTTCTTCAGATGTAGCGAAAAACGAGGATATAGATTTATTGCTCTTCACGGCTTTAAAATGTTCCGCATGTTTCTATGATTCAATATGCAGTGTACAGTTATCGCTTCCACCATGTGCAATCGAAAAGTCACACATGCATACATTACAAAATGCGTGGCGTTCCAAAACATTTTAAGACGACAGCATGGCCATTCTTTTGAATAGTTAGGTCGAAAGTTCTGATGAATAGCGTTCTTTATTTTCCCCCCAGTTACACATTGTTCTGTCACATGCTTAATTTCTACAACTGGCACTGAATAACTCTACATTATCGGAAAACATAAAAAAATTTCACGTCTGTAGACACGACAAAAACACTTTGATGAAAAAAATGGCTTTTAAGAAAGAAATTAAAACAACACAGGTTAGCCAGAGTACTGTACAAAAATTATCGTGATGTAAGTAGTAAACAAATGAAAAGTCAGAGAATATGTACTAGTGGTATCGTACAACGGACGTAATACCATCCCATTATTATTTCAAAACACGAGAATTAATTTACTTATTTCGACAGTACATGCTCACAATTACTAGTTCCGTTATTTGTGCAACCACGTGATGTATTCGAACTGCGTTCACGAAACACGCACACCAGAAACAGAATTATTTCCATTACCATGCAGCACAAAGCTTCGTTTCCGTAATAAACCAGCAATGTTACGTAATTCTGTGTTGAATCTGTAATATTTATGGAAAATCTGTAATGGTTAGCAGCTCTGCATATCGATCCTGTAAGTAATGTAGATTGCAAATAACAGAAATGACTTGTGTTCAGGCGAGAGATTGTAGGAGGTGACTAGTGTTCCGCAGGGATTCGTCACTATTTCCATCTTTCTTACTGCCTCTTTCTCTCTTTCTCGTCTCGACAAGACAGCTGGCTGGCTACCTCAGGCTCTGTAGGTGACGTGCTGAAAGTGCCGGTATGGTCTTGGAGTGAATAAAGTATTATTGTGTCCTCTCTCCACCCATCGTCTATGATCGGCCATCCTCGACTGTGACCACAGTGCTTTATGCCCTTTCACTGCTTGTGAAGTACACTACTACTAGAACAATATTTTCAGTGTAACCTACTAGCATTGTTTAAATCATCTTATATTAAACCTTACGTGTAGTTTATTAAAATTTGTTGAAGAAATAAAAATATTTAGTAGATATAGGTGGATTCGAACCCACAACTTACCATTTCGAAGCGTGGTAAAAAAATTAATAAATGTTTTTGTAAAGAGGATATAAATATCTGTTAATAATTTTTTTTTTATATTTATACATACATTTATTCTTATAAGCATACTTGTTAGTGATAGTTTTCTAGCTATTAAATTTTTTTGTTTTAAATATTTCATAGTGATATATGAACATATAAGTATACTGTATTGTGATAGTTTTTTTCTTTCATTAATAAAGATAATTTAAAAATAGCCCATTGCCCATTCTTAAAACCACAGGGAGGAATCAGAATAACAGTATGGGAGAAGGTGGGAATTGAAACTGCGACACATAAACTGCATGTTGAGACGGGGACCACTTTTAAATAGAAGTAACAAAAATAAAAATAATTTTAAAACATTTTTGGATAAGATGTGGGGTTGACTTGGGGCAATTTTGCCAAATTCCAATGTGTCTGTGTGAGTGACGTGGCACGCCGGGGGGAGGGGCTAGACCAGCGCCAGGCTGCGTGCCCCATAAAAATACTAATACATTACATAATGTTTTCGCATGACATTAATGCCAAGTTTCTTTTTGCTTTATGCTAGAGCTCTTAACTATCTTCAATGCAACTTCACAAACTGGCTAACACATTCATGGTGTTCCCAAGTTTACAATCCAGGCATTGGTGCTCTAAAGGTAATCCTTTAGTACTTAGTTTCAGGGTTTTCTCATGAAGTAGTGTTAGCTCTGCAAATTGTCATATAGGCTACTTAAGAGATGGACTGGTTTTCTTATTTTGTTTACATTTTTAGCCTTGGGTAATGTGTTGCAGTAGTTATGTGTATATAACGTGATAATGTGTGTGTGTTTAATTTAGGTATTATTAGAAATCCCTGCTTTCGTTAAAATCTGTTTTGGTAATCTTATAATGGAAGATATGCTGTAATGATTACATAAGTTGGAATAGATTACAGCATACACAATTTAAGTTAGGTACATATTATGTTCTATAAATAACAGTGAAATCATATGGTTTACCTGTTAAACAATGGTCATCATAAAGTTTTGATAATGACTTTTTTTTAGGAAATGATTCATAGTGTCTTATGTTTTTTGTGAATAAAACAGCAAAAAATAATTCTCAAGTGTGCATAGGTATGTTTTGCAGCCTCTGGAAATAAATTTGATCTACAGTGTTGATAAAAGAGTGCAGTATAATGTTTTAATAATATTTTTTTTTAGGAATGTTATTATTGAACTTATAATTTATGACTAGTTTTGGAACATTGTTGATATAAAATGTTATCTTTTATTTCAGCATGCTCTAATGGTAATATGTCACAATGTGTAAACTATGTAGATATTATTATTGTGACCACTGTTTGATTTAAAAATGTGTGTAGCTCTAATTGTAATATCAGATCAGCAACTGATATCCAACTTTCTATGATTGTGCAGCCATTTCGAGGATCTGAAAATAGTTTCGGTATGCAAAATGATGGTGAATGGGGCCGGTCCCCCAGGACATCTGCAGAGGATGTGCCCGAATGTGAGAGAGCTTGACTTATCGAAGAATCTTCTGAATACCTGGGAGTCTGTTGCTGAGATAGCTGTCCAGTTGGAGTTTCTGGAAAATCTGACTATCAGGTCTGATAACCTTACATTAAAAAAATTGTTTTAGAACTAGTTATTTCCACAGAGAACTGAGCCCAAACCCTTAATTTCTTAGGGTAGACTAATGCACCTAGTAGGGCAGAATTTTCTGCTGAAATGATGCACTGCCTTTCTCGTATGTGTGTTTACATAAATGTATTGCTAGAGGTAGAAATAAATTTAATTTTTGTGGGTGTGCAAATAAAATTACAAAAAATAAGCTACAAATAAAATTTCAGACAAAAAACTTGAACTTAGATTAAAAAAAATTAAATCAGAAATTACACATTCATATTCCATTAGAACAAGCTTGGTTTTAATACAACAAATATTTTTTTCTTATCTGTAAGCTTTTAGTTATTGATTTCTAAAATTATTTATATAAAATAGCTTTTTTTCCATGACCAATTGTTGATGCTAGACTTTGATAAGTCAGTCTGTCTATCAATGAATCGATTGGTCGGTTAAGAGGTCAGTTTTAATATTATACACCTACCTACATTGGTTTTTTAATTACCTTAGTAACAAACAATTTGGTTTCATTATTAACACCTGTATATCGCTACTGCATTCTGCTTCTGGAGTTTCTGAGTTAAGTTATCACATTTGAAATTTTATATCTTAATTAATAACCTCACAAATCTACTAATTTATTCTCAAGCTATTATCTCTTTTTTTTTCCTTGCTGAAGAATGAAAGATTTTCTAAGGTACTGCTAATGATGTAGAATCTGTAGTATAGAATAACTTCAGCAATATTTAGGCTACCTATGCTGATAAAATTGAGGAAATTTAAAATAAATGAGTAAAAACAAGTAATGAAAAAATGGGAAGTCAGTGCAGCTCTAAAGTTCTAACTCTGTATTTAAATCATTATAAATTTAAATATATGTTTCAGAAATAGGTGAAATGTCAATGAGATACTAAAATAATGTATAAAAATTACAGTACAGAATTTGGCACAGACAGGATTGAAAACATAACAAATATAACAAAATTACTCAAAATTTTTGACTACATATGGGCCCTCATCAGGAGTAGATAGTGGGGTGCGGGGGTGAAGAGCGCCTGGACAGCCGCACAAAGAGGAACGTGAAGGATAAGGGAGGGGAGCGGTGAAGATGGGGGGTGGGGGCGCGGCGCGGGCGAGGATGCTCGTTGCGGTGAGAGGAGGAGGGGTGGTGCGGGCTATGACGTGCTCTCCTGGGTGGTCCCTTTGTCGCTGCTCCTTTGTGTGCCAAATTTCGCCGCGCGCGTCCAAAATGCCAGTCTTCCGTCCCCTTTGTCTGATCTTGGTGCATTTTTCGTAATTTTTGGCTGTAGTTATGCCCAATGCAAGGGTGCCATTTGCCGTCACCCGACCTCTGTGAAAGGCCCGGGAGGTACCTGACGGGCGCTACGGGCGTCGCGATACTGTTGTTGTCCGGAGGGGCGCCAGGCTAGCGGGCTGCTAGGCCGTTGATGTCGGGTCGTGGGTACTCTGCCCCCGCGTGCCCCGCCAGGTGCACGGCTTGGAATCTAACCTGAATGGTTTTCCCTTGGCTGTGAAGGCCTCTCGGCCGTGTGAAGGACAGAGGACTACGGAAATGATTGTAACACAAGTTGGTGAGAAATACGTTTCATTTTAGTGTTTCACCGAGGGTCCGCGTGGGTACACGGGACGCTCTACACGTTCGCTCCGCGGCTCAGTCCCGCTACAAAAACTCTCACCAACACTTGTCACGTGTCACTCTAACATGGTTCAACTTAACAATGAAAGAACTACCATTATAACCTTCTCCAAAAAATTATATCTCATTGTCTATGATTATAATCTTGACAATTCTCTTATATTGAAATCACTTTATTTTAAAGATGTAGGCATTTTATTTGATTCCAAATTAAATTTCCATTTACATATTGAATCTCTTATATCTGAAAGCGTACAATGACGTCGTACCCCCGTCAAAGGAAGCTCCAGCTGGCGACGGGGATAAAATACAAACAGATGTCGAAGTACCAATAAGTCCCTAGAGGTAGGAACAGTGTGAAAAGTGTTAAGAGTTCCCCTAGGTATTTAAACATTTAATTAAGGAAAACCATTCAAAGGCAAGGCATATTAAATATATAAATTCTGGAATTATATTGGAATTATGAGAAAATAACTATCACTGAAGGTAAATGATTTAGTAACTAATGGACCCATCTCTGTAACTCCTAGCAGCAAAAATAATCTTACTTATTTCCTTCTCTAATAGTTTTTCCATACCCATGACAAACATATCACTGTTCCCTTCTCCTTGCTCCTGTCCTTCAGCATTTTTATTCATAATAGATGCAGTTGAACAGTTTAGGCAAATAAGTATGAATTACATAACACAGGAGATATACTCCACTAAGGTATAATAGTATACATGGATAAGCGTAATACACATGCTATTTGTCATACGTAAGAAACGTATAACGTTCTATGTACTTTACGTATGAAAAGGAATTTCCTTGATACATCTAAAATAAGGAAATCATTGAACATAACAAATAGGCGAAACCTTGCAAAGGATAGGTGCCTATAAACGTAGTGAACGTATATACAAATAGTGTATATATGTGTACATTATTTATACGTGTACAGTATGTTGAACGTAATAAGACGTAAGAGACGTACTGACGTAGTGTGTGTACAATACAAGTGTTTACAGTACGTACAACATAATGAACGTATGAATGAAACGTAAGTAATTAGTGGATGTTAGTTACTAATAAGCAAACTCAACACTTATCGTTAGAGAATAAACATTATGCGAAATTACGTGTGCAAGGTACAAACAATATGAGAGCATTAGATTAACTATACACACCCTAAAGTTAGGGTTCTACAAAGCAAGGCTAGTGCATCATATAAGTTAACATAAATAATTTGTGATGCGCGTCATCTGGTTGTCGATCATGGGTAATATAACCAGATAAACCAATGCTAAGAGACCCGTGAATCCAAACCTCAATTTAAACAGTATACAAGAACTAACATGGGTCAATATGCCACTGAGCCACATTACTCGCAAATTTGAACTAAGACACTTACCCATGATCGACCCCTAGACCGGCCATCACAACAAGCTCGTCCAAGGAACTTAAGTGAAGAGATTCAAGAGGCAAGTGAGCAAGAGCTTATATAAATTAAGCGGGATGTAAATCCGCATGCAAAAAAATAGTTCCTAAGAAGGGGAAGGAGGGAGGGTCACCAGAAAACTGGAGTGGGCAGGAGGGGTAAGCGGGATGAGAGGGGAGGGGGTAGGAACACGACACTATAACCGACAAAGGCCGAAGACAGCCGAAGGTTCACTGAGACAAACACGAGTTCGGCGCAATCTCATTCTAACATAATTCTTGGTCTCATTAAGTTTATTACCTACTATTCTACAAATTTTGATTCCACTCTGTCCCTCATTACCCTTATTAAGATACAAACTTTAATATGGTTCCATTATTTGGAATAACATCAACAGTACTGACATTGAGAAACTCAACAAAACTCAAAATCAAATTTTCAAATTATTTATCTCAAAAAACAAATGAAACTATTTTTATAAATTCCTTTCTAGGATCTCTAAAGGATGGAAGGAACATTCTTGATGCATTATTTATTCATAATTACTATTATCATTACCTCAAATGTCCTTATATTTTCGAAACTGCAGGCATTAAAATTCCTTCAACAGTTGTAAACCTCCACTACTTTGCAACTCAAATAAGAATAATGATAGTGTATACAGATTGATAACTAATTACAGCAAGTATAAGGAATATTTACATCCAACCAATAACAAAATATTTGTTAAAAATGTTCTCTGTAAAGCCCATTCTTAATGTTAATTTATAATCTTATTTATTTCATCCTAGCATCTGTCAGTGACTTCGTCTGCGTGGAATTCAGAATTGGATCCAGAGAAAAATTAAAAATGTGAAAATAATAATAAAAAAATTATACAAAATTTTACTCATCATATCGTTGTATGTGGTTTTTTTTATTTTATGCACCTATTTTAAGTTAATATACTTCTGTAGACAACATTGTATGATTTATTATTATCCACCAGTACGTGTAAGTTTTGAGCACTTGATACTCTTGAAACTTTCGCGAACCCTATGCAAGACTTGACAGATGCATCAAACAATAGCACGTTTAAATTCAAGGCAACGCTATCTATCGACGAAGTTCAGTACTAAACTGTAATTAGTGCCGTTAGTTTAGTAGCCTCCACTACTCCACTAAGCGGACGGGTCTCACCAAAAAGGATAGGAAGTTGCCAGACCTTACTATGTGTATGACCGTGTGGCGGACATAGATAAATGACACACTCACTGTTTGTAAGTCTTTGACCTATGATTTTTTCTGTTATTAAAATTAATTTATCACTTTTCCACTCCATTAGGGAAGTAATTTCATATTAATATGTGGCCCATGTTTTAATCCGGGTTTTAAACTATCTGTGTACAAATTTTAATACAAATCTGTTTAACCATTTTTTCATGATTGAGTTATAAACATCCAAGCATACAAACTTTCTCATTTACAATATTATTAGGATATTAGTAGGATATGTAGACACACTTATTTTTACGTTATATATTTATATTAGGCTACTAGTTTATTCTAGTTTATTCAGATAATTTACGAACAAAAGTTATTTCTTGTATTCATGTAAAATTTTAATTTTTGTCTGTTATTTTACTATTTTTTATAAATATGTTTTTATGTCTATATATTTATGTGTTCTTTTTACGTGTTATTTCATGTCATCCCGTGTTTGTATTTGATGTATTGGTGATTGTATTTATTGTTCTCTCTGCTGTGCCGGAAATTCTAATTTTATTGTAATTTTTAATTATTTTTGGAAATTTTATTTTTCTTTATAATTTGGTTACTTTGGGTGATTTACTCTTTGTTAGGCTGGTGTACTCTACGTGGTTAAACTTTGTACCAGTAGACTGAAGCACCTTTCCCAGAGACCTATCAGATCTTTTGCAAATCTAAGACTTTGTTGGCAGCCCGTTTGACATTTCTCTCGCTTGCAGGCACGTCCCAGGTCTGTAACATTACTTCCCTTCATGACTAAAACTGCATAGAACAGCTCTGGACGATGTTGTTACCATTTCTCAGAGACGAGCTGACCATAGCCTTTCCCGTCTTAGGTTCACTCCTCAAAAGTCACGGCTAGGAGGCCCGTTCCCAGCCCGGTTGCGTTTTATGCCCCCCACTTACTCCACCCCCCCACCCCCCTTCAGTTCTGAGAATTCAGCTCCGGAGAATTGCCCTGCTGTTAACCCCGCCAAGCGTTGGCTGGCGTCAAGGACGACTTGCATAAAAAATGTGTGTGCAAAGTTGGACCCCCACAACATCTAGCGGCAGAAACAGTAACTTCTTATCTTGGCTGCCAGAGTGCAGCACCTGACTGCGCCATTAACCCCTGGTTTAAGCAGACACCTTGGGCGAGTCGATTCTTTTTTTATTTCAGACACCCCTCAACAGGTAGCGCTAAAGTCGGCCAGTGCTACCAACTTCGAGACAGCAGAGTCAGAGTTTTTTATAAGTCCCACTTGGGGAACTTCGGAACCTTTCGGTCCGGACGTCCCAGTACCCCCCTCCACTTTTGGTTGAACATTTACTTTTAATTACGAGATGCGGTTCTTCGCGAGACACTTCGCGTCGCGACTGCAGACGGATCGTTTGTGATTATCGGCGGATCAACGCACTGCAAGACTTCCATCCGGCCGCAACCGACGATGTAGTCGCTTAAATAAGGGATGCTATCCCTGTAATCTTCTTCAAGTAGTTTAGTCCGTCTGCATAGTATAAAGAGTAATAGTTATTTTCTTTTAAATCTTTTTTTTTTTGATATGGTAGAAACGTCCGCGCCCAGCCGCGTATTTGCGGTTTCCAGTTCCTGGCTGGCGACACATCGGAAAATAGAAGCCGACTTCCCTGTCTGGTGAGTTACGATGCGCGACATTCCCCAACCTCCCCTTAACTTTCGCGGGCATTCTCTGCCCATTTTATACTGTCTGTGTACAAGTTCTGATCAGTTTTGATTCGGACTATTCCAGACAGGGTCCGAGAGCCGGACGCCGAATTGGCATTTTCACCACCCTTCCTCAACAACACACAGGCGCCCTGGCATCATGTTCCCGAGTGATCTCCGGGAAACGAAGCCCCGACCTCCGGTGCTACTGTATCTTTCAACCTTTCTCTGAACTTTCTTAAATCACGCCGTCAGACTAAGTTCATCAGATAAACACAATTTCTGGACTTTAAATATATATATACTGGGATATTTTAAATATATTTGTATTTTTTTATTGGTTTATGTATTTTTTTTAATGAAACCTTTTTATAATTTAATTTTGGGTCAACCCATATTTCTTTTAATATATCTGAGAGCTAATTAATTGAGTAATTTAAATTGTATGTTAATGACTTTTCTATCTGTTATAAATTTCCCTTAAATAAATTTGACGTGATTATATTCAGACGGAATCACACCTTGTTTCTGTTCATTTCTAATATCATTGTGAAACCTTAAAGATTCCCAGCTCACTGCTGATGTGTGGTACTTAAATTCTCGTGCGATGGCCATATGCGGCTGTCCTGCCTGCCTTGGTGCTGACAAAGGGGGGGGGGGGGGAAGTCCATACATCTGCATCTGTCCATGTGTGTTGTGCCCACCGTAAAGGACTAATGTCTGTCGGTGGGCACGTTACAATAATTAAATAAATAAGTTTTTTTTGTGTTTTTTGTTTGGTGTCTTTGAGTACTGGCTCATCTAATATCTGTATTATAGAGAAATACTTAGTACTTTTTTTATACATTACTATTAAACCAGTTTTACCTTAATTTATTTTCAGAAATACAGGGCTAAAAGTCCTCACTTTTATATAAAACTAGCTGACCCGGCGAACTTAGTACCGCCTTAGCGTAGCAATGATGCACTACTTTATTTTGTATAGCTGACCTATCTTAGGTATGAGTACCTATTCAATTTGAATTTGCCGTATTTCGAGTTCTGCGGCCTAAGCTTGTACGTCTGGTTGGTGGCATTGTTAAAAACGAAAATCCAACTGAAAATAAAAAGCTCTCATACATTTTCTGTATAACCATGTATACCAAATTATAGTATTGTGTAGTCACCAAAAAGTTCTAAAAATCAATATGAAGCTGTGAACTTACCATGATTAACAAACACTTATTAGCAAACAAAAATCTTCTTAGTCTTTAAAACAATTATATGTCAAACGACATAAAGTTACATTAAAAAAGTTCAAAAATGAAAATTCAACTGTAAATTAAAGAAAACGGTTGTATTCTTCTTTATAAGCAAGTATATCACACAAAAACAAACATAGAAAATGTTTACATATTGTATTGATTTGTTTTTCTATTTTTAAACTGCAACACAGTAATAACGAATTATGGCATGACAATGGCCTAGGCAGAATGTACACAGCCAGAATAGCCTGCGCCAGCAGCTCTGTACCAAATGTACCGGTACAATATGTAGTAAAACGTTAATGTTGATAAATATTTCCTAAACGATACAGTTTCTTTACATCCTCTTTGAAGATATTTGCAGCAAACATTCTGTCAATTCTATGTCAAACGTCATAAGGTTACTTTAAAAATATTTATATTGTACAAAGTGTTGGGTTAGTTTGGAAATAATTTTATATATGGTGGTTCAGTATTCTTAAATTTTCTAATTTTCTGTGAAATTTTTTCTTTCATAAGAACCTTCTGGTGACAATAACAAACACAACAAAAAAAGAATTAGTGAAATCGGTTCAGTCATTTACGCGTGATGGCTAGACCAAGGGAAATAGGAATTCATTATTCTTAAATTTTCTAATTTTCCGCACAATTTTCTTAATTTTTTCTTTCATAAGAACCTTCTCCTGACCATAGCAAACACAACAAAAAAAAAAAATTAGTGAAATCGGTCCAGCCGTTCACGCGTGATGCCGTGACCAAGGAAAACGGGTTTCATTTTTATATATATAGATAAAAATTACTTTTTAAATACCAGTAAGTATGATGTAATAAACAGATAACTATTACTAGCCCCATAATTAGTTTATAAGAGAATTAATTTTTTTGTAAATGCTTTTCATCATATAAATAATTGTTCTTTTAAAGTTTGCCCTTGTGTAGGAGTGTGAAATATCAATGTAAAATCACACTTGACTTTGTCATTTTTACTTGATGGTTCTATGTTCAGGTTATTTTAACCATTGAGAGGCTATATCATGCCTTGTTGTATAAAATTAAAATAATTTGTGTGTTTCAGTGACAATATTTTGATGGTTCCACACAATCCTAAAGCATTGCAGGATCATTTTAAATCTTTGAAATACATCATTGCTGCCAAAATGAGCTATGATTGGTTTCAGATACTACAGTGTGCTATAATGTGGCAAAAATTGGAACTCTTAAAGGTAGGTTTTGTTTTGTTGTTGCCAATCATATTATTGTGATAAAAGGGACATGTGATTTTAAGTACAGAGTAAAATTATTGTGGTTTATGAATTTTTGAAGTGGTTTATTTAAGGTAGTTTCATATTGTTGTTGGTTGGTGTAATTTTTTTTCTTAAATAATGTTTCTGAATATAGGTAGTTACTATAGTTTGGCCCTGAGGTTAGCAATTATGATTTGGAGCATCAAAAATCACATTTTTTTTACTGTAAGGGTGAAAATAAAAATTTTTGAATTTCCAAAAATACTGTTTTTGCCTTTGTGAAACACTGGTTTATACAAATTTGTTTGTCAACCATACAATTTAATTTGTGCATGCCTAGTATTATGTATAGTAAAACTAGTTTAAGACATTGCCGGACAATACATTTTCCACCTTTTACGTTCATATGATTCAGTCCCGCCATTTTCTCCATAAGATATTCATTATTTTTTCCTATGTGAGAAGTTGCCTATAAACTTTGTTTCATGTATAAAACAATTTTTTTCCCTTCCCAAATTTAAATCCATTATTTGTTTCGATATTACATTTTACTTATTTAATTAACAGAAATACTAAGTTGTCTGATCTGTAAATTCTCTTTGAACACTTTTTGAAATGTTTCAACTTTGTGTGTCCTGCGGCCCTTGTGCACACAGCAAGGAAGATAAGAGTTGCAACTCAGTGCTGTAACTAATGCTTTTGTTTTCTTTGGAAATATGGAAATGGTGTACGATTTAGAGACAACCTAACAACCTAAAAATTGTAAACTTTTTGAAAGTAAATGTTGGTGAGTTTGGTTTGTTTTGGTGGTCATTTGTTGCTGGGAATATTAACCATATTTTGTTGAAGATAATTCTTTTGCAATATGGAACAACCAAAACACTAAGTTAAATTGCTCTATTTATTGTTTCAAAAATTAGAAAACTGAATACCAGCAAATCATGATTGTTGAAAATCATGACCTCAGTTTCTATTGCAAAGAATATGCAAGTGCACATGTCTGCTGACCTTACCTTTGGCACAGAATTACTTATGGTATGGAAAACACATTCAAACATAAATAACTAGCGACCAGATCCAGAATTGCACGAATGTGCTCTACTAATGTGGCGTCATGTACATTTAATATATAGGGTTCGTATGTCACCTTAATATCCTTAAAAAGTTGATTGTTTATCTTTAAAAGCTCTTAGAATTTCACCAAGAATCCTTAAAAACTCCTTAATAAAGACTGATTGGTAAGTAATGCATAAATGCTGGAATTTTAATGTTCTTTTGTTTCCGACTTGGCAGAAAACATGGCTTGCGCATGCACTGTATAATTGTTGAATTTTATACAGAAAAAAGTTTTATTTCATGTTGTGTACTTTGTATCACACTTTTAAACTGAACAAAAATGTGTTTTACTGTTTTTCTCTGAACTTGTAATTGTAAGTGTGATCAAATTAAATTTCAGGGCTTCTAGTTTTGGGTAGATACTTTGCTTGGTTTGAACTAACGAAGGAAATTATTTTTTGCATTAATTATTTAACATTGATATTTTCTTGAGGGATGTTGTGATATTACAAATAGTTTTCTTCTTCATGATACTGTTGAAGGCGATGAAGTAAAAGGGTCCTAAATAAATCTTTAATTTTCAATTGCATGAGAGGGTACGAACCATGAATAACTAAGTGCCTATAAGTATCATATGATATGGTGTGAAGTTCAGTTTTGTTCTAAATTAAATGCCTAAGGTAAGTAACATATTTAATTGGATAAGAATTAATGCTATGTCGGTCAAAATCGCTTCCCAAATAACTTATAATTTTTCAACCAATTTTGTAAGATAAATATGTTTGCTGTGAGTTATCCTTATAAGATAGACAAATGCTATCACCAAGTTTTCTGTAGGTCTTTTTACAATCTACAATTATGTAGTACATTAATGTGATGTATCAGTCTTGTATAAGTCAGCGGAAGCCATTTAAGTTTCTTAAAAGCATCTTTTTACAATGTGATTACAAAACATCTAGATTTATTTACTAACTTTAAAATTAATGTGAATGTATTATACACATAACCTTCTGGAAGAAATTCTCTAAATAATAGTGCAAACTTCATGTAAATCCATTGTGTAGTTTAGAAGAAGTCAGCGAACACAGACTGATGCGGATAGTAACTTGTTTTTACTATTTAAAGATAAAGATGTGCATATATATTTCATTTATTGCAATGCACTTTGCTTCAATCTGTAAAATAAAAATACTATAACAAAATAGTTATATTTATTTTGCAACTTCTTGGCCACAATAAAGTCATCCTTATTGAATATTCTTCAAAGGGATTCTACATTAATTGTAGATCATCATCAATTATTTGTTTCAGATATTGTGCTGGGGATCTTTAAGGTTTCACAAGGATATGAGAAATGAACAGAAACAAGGTGTGATTCCGTCTGAATGTAATTACTCCATAATTAGGAAACTTATAACAGATATTAAAAAAATATTAACATACAATATCAATTACTTACTTAAAGAGCTGTCAGGTATATTTAGAAAGAAGAAAAATATGGGCTGGCCCAAAATTAGATTATAAAAAGATTTCATTAAAAAAACAACATAAACCAATAAAAAAATACAAATATGTTCAAACCATCCCAGTATATATTCTTAAAGTCCAGAAATGATGTTTATATGATGAACATCGTCTGATGGCATAATTTAAGAAAGTTAAAAAAAAGGTTTATAGATACAGTAGCACCGGAGGTCGGTGCTTCACTTCCCGGAGATCAGTCGTGAACATGATGCCAGGGCGCCTGTGTGTTGTTGAGGAAGGGTGGTGAAAATGCCAATTCCGCATCCGGCTCTTGGACCCTGTCAGACAGGGAAGTTGGCTTCTATATTCTGAGGCTTCGCCAGTCCAGATCTGGAGCTCGCGAATACACAGCTGGCGCGGACGTTTCCACCATTTCAAAAATAAATTATTTAAAAGAAAATAACTACTATGTTGATTACTGTGCAGACGAACTAAACTACATAAATAAATTTACAGGGATAGCATCCCTTGTCTAATCGACTACATCGTCGGTTGCAGCCGGATGGAAGTCTTGCAGTGCGTTGATCCGCCGATAATCACAAACAGTCCGTCTGGGATTGCGACGCGAAGTGTCTGCCGAAGAGCCGCGTCTCGTAATTAAAAGTAAATGTTCAATCAAAAGTGGAGGGGGAGACTGGGGGTCCGGACCGAATGGTTCCGAAGTTCCCCGAGTGGGAACTCTGACTTAAATCTCGAAGTTGGTAGCACTGGCCGATTTTAGTGCTACCTGTTGAGGGGTGTCTGAAATAAAAAAAGAATCGACTCGCCCGAGACTTTTGCTATAGCCTGGGGCTAAAGCCGCAGTCGAGTGCTGCTCTCTGGCGGGCTACAGGGGAAGGAAGTTGGGAGGTTAGCAAATTTGTAGGGGTGTGCGAATAGTGGATTTTGATGGTCGAATATTTTTGAATCGAATAGTAAAATTTTCGAATAGAATGTGAATAGTTTCGAAGTCGAATAGTTGTAATATATATATATATTTTTTTTTATGTTACCACACTGAACAATGGCGGTTTTCATATATTTAGTTCATGCAAGATATTTTCTGTGAATGAAACCACAAAAAAAAAAGTTCACTTAGTATTTGTAAGAGTTATTGAGGACATGAACTTTTGTTTTATATATAATAATATTTAATAATTGTTATCTATTTTATATTTGATGCAAATATTGGTCCGAATTTAAGGCAACCATTTTTACATAAACGAGAAATGAGAAAATTGGAATTCGCCTTATTTTCGCACCCAAGACGTCAGCACCGCAAACATTAGTTCCAAGCTGAAAGCTACAGTAGAAACATTTTTAAACAAAATGTTCACGATTTTTATATTAACAAAAACTTCGTTACCTCACACGGGGAAAACGATATATCCACCCAATATTGCAGTAATTCAGAATTGTTTAACGTTGAAAATTAAAATATTTGTTCTCGAGTAAAAATGTGAATATTGAAGCATCTCAAAATGGCAACATTTTATTACACATATCATATTTGTACTTTGTGTACAATTGCGTGTTAACATTTACGTTAATTTAATTTAATATTTTTAACGGAAATATTTGTACTAAAATATCACAGCTATTTTTAGAACGATTGTTTACGTTTACAAACAGAAAATGTTAAGTTAAGAACATTTCGGATGTAATGTTTGGAAATTCACGGCTGCCAACTGTCTTTCCACAATATTTCTTTGTTGTAAAACGAACATTGCCGAACACGCACGAAGACGCCATATTTACAGGAATTTGGTACGTTGCTTCAAAAACTATTTTAATAATTTCACAGTAATCCACTCTTTATTTATGTAAAAACCTCTGAAACAACATAATTATCTTAGATTATTCTTTAAAATTCATAGGACAGAGACTCTCTGTCAGAGAGAAATATGGAAAAATATTCGCGGTCACGTCACCAAATTTATTCATGGCCGTATGCTTCACCATGGCAGCTAGCCACTTGTTTTGTTCCGGCAAGCTGCATTCTTTGTTTGCTTTGTTACGTTTAACACACTACTAAATAGTAATACGTAGCTGTGAAACGGAAAGTTAAATGCGGTATACATAAATGCAAAAAGGATTTATCAACACAAAATGTATGTCTAATGAATTTTCACATTGATTTCTACCAAAATTATTTTTACATTTGTTTGGCCTCCTGAAACTGCAGGTCGCCATTATATTCGGGCATATGGTATTCACAATTTTAAATTTTGCTATTCGACTTACGAATGCGAATAGTTCGTCAGTTACTATTCGCAACTATTCGTGTTTACGAATATTCGCACACCCCTACAAATTTGTCACCAGATGTCGCGGGGGTCAGCTTCACGAGTCAGTGACCGAAGAAGAAGTTACTATGTCCGCTGCTAGATGTCGTGTGTGGTCCATACTTGCACATATTTTTTCTATGGCAAATCGTCCTTGGAGTCGGTCACTGCCTGGCGGGGATCACATCAGGTCAATGGTCCTGGGCTAAATTCTTAGAACCGGAGGGGGCTGGGAGGGGTGGGGGGTGCAACGAGGCTGGGAACGAGTGTCCTAGCCATGACTTTCGAGGAGAGAACCTAATACGTATGCGTGACGGGAAAGGCTATGGTAAGCTCGTCTCTGAGAAATGGTAACAACATCGTCCAGAGCTGCTGTACGCAGTTTTAGTCATGCAGGGACATAATGTTACAGGCCAGGGACGTGACTGCAAGCGGGAGAAATGTCAAACGGGCTGTCAACGATGTCTTAGATTAGCAAAAGATAAGATAGGTCCCTGAGAAAAGGTGCCTCAGTCTACTGGCACAAAGATTAACTACGTAGAGTACACCAGCCTAACAAAGTGTAAATCACCCAATAGTAACCAAATTATAAAGAAAAAAAATATTTCCAAAAATAATTTAAAATTACAATAACAATTAAAAAAAAAGTGTTGAAATAACCTAATTTCCAGCACAATATTAATCACCATAACTGCAAGCCAAAGCCACCTGGAAAGATTGTTATACTATATAAGTAAACAGATTTGTTTAATTTTGAGTAGGTTATAGCCTACACATTATAAACAGAGCTTAAAAATTAGATACAAAGCAGTGGTCATTTCACTTTGAAGTTGAGATGTTTAGATCTAGGTCATTTTAATTCATAACTAATTAATTATATAAGGGTTTTCAAGAGTACAATTTTAACTAATATCAAATATCAAAGAAATTCTTAGTTCTCCCCACCGTAGAATAATTTAATCTGGCTGGGGTTACCTGCTACGGGACAGGAGTAGACCGTACAGCCAGTGACTCAACGCCAAGCGTCGGGTTGCGGACGATAACCTTATTCCCTACAAGGTCCAACGGGGAGACCTTGTAGGAGGTGTTGCTACTGGAAACTCAGCATGGTGGGAGGGGGAGCAACTCCTACTATTATTGGTGTGAGGCTGAAGATTAATGGCATTGGCAAGGCTCATGTTCAGATAGCAGGTATGGACGAGGCATCTTTGATGGCTGCTACACTGCTTGGACCACAGGCTCACCTGCCAGCTTAAAGGTGGGATGCAACAAGAATAGTAAGCCAGTGACCTAAATTATAATTCTACTTGAGAAAGAAAGTGAAATGCCAGATGGATATACCTGGAAAAGACCTAAGCTAGGATAGAGAATGGGAGATCTTAACGCACAAGTGGGCAAAGATAGAAAAAGTTTAGAAAGGAAGTGAAGGGTGGGGAGAAAGGAACAATGAAGGTAAGAAGTTGGTAGAACTACGTGAAATAATAAATGGAATGATGGTTGGGAAAAGCTGGTACAGGAAAATGAGACACACACACACACAAGATAATGAGGTATAGTTGGGATGGTGATAACAAATTCATCATAGACTACTTCCTGCTGGGAAAAGATGTGAAACAGCAAACTAAAATTATTAAAGTGATACCGAGTGGGGCCTTAGGTTGTTAGTAGCAGACTTAGAGGGCCTGACATGCAGAAAGGAAGTAACCCAACAAGAGAATAAGGGTGTGGAGACAGAAAAAAATAAGAGGAGAGGCAGAAATATGTGAGGAAGGTAAAGGATGAACTTCTCGGGGATAAGATGCAAGTTGTAGAGAAGGAATGGGGGAGATTTAAGAAATGCTAGCTTGTAGCTGCAGAAGATGTGTGGAAGAAAAGCAGTAAAAAGAAATGGAATGAAAGAACATGGTGGAATGAGAGAGAGAAGAAGTGAAAGAGAATAATAAAGCCTTCAGAAGATGATTTAAACCTGGTTTTCCATTACAGAAAAGGAGTTGAAGTAAAAGAAGAGAGCTGTAAAGAAAGTTGTAGAAGAGGAGAGAAAGAAATGGTTGCAAAAATGGACAGAGATGATAGAAAAGGATGTGGAAGTAAGTAAGAAACTAATAGAACCAAGCATGGAGTATGAGGAAAGAAAAGGATCAGCCGTTAAAATAATAATGAAGGAAGAATGGCGGAGATGGAAGAAGTTGATAAGGAACTTATGGTTGATCACCTGCTTCAAATTTTGTTAGTCATACTAAGATGACTCTACTTCTGGCTAGACAAATCAGGTGAGTCCACAGATAAACTGGCAGTATAGGAATTCGTAATACCAACGAATAAATTATCATTAGCTTACGATTTTCATTTGATATCTAATTCTTTCTTCAATGACTTGATATATTAGTATCCATATGACCTTAAATAATACTTCACTGTCATTGACTGCCAGTGCTATATATATATATATATATAGCGAAACTTAGTCGGTATATAAATTTATGTGTTAAAGGGCGCCTTGAAACTACTGCCTTATAAATCATACAAACTGAAAAGGATTCATTCGTACAATTAGGATTTAATCTCGTTTACCCATCACAGTAATCACCATATAGTTGAAACTATCAATTTATATTTCCATTATTATTTAATATTACTGTGAGAATCATAACTTCCTTTAGTACGTAAGAGTAAAGCCTTTCCTAAATAATAGTATTTACACACCTGTATTGTGGGTTTAGTATTGTCTAAAAACATGTCAGCAGTTTATTTATTTATTTATTTAAATTTGTTACATGCCCACCGACAGTCTTGGGACTTTATAGGTGGGCACGACACAAAACAAGTACGATACAAAACAAGTAAAAACAAACACTATCACAATAAATAGAGACAGCACAGGATAAACACAAAACAGAAATGATATAAATACCAAAAGGACAAGATAACATGACACATTACTTAGCGAAATGATAATTACATAATTATTAAACTATACACAAAATATATAAAAAAATGGATAATACAAAATATAACATGTGAGTAGAGAACAAGTTAAGAGGATAAATTTTTAAGTTTAGTTAATTGATTATTATTGTGATTCCTAACTAATCGGTATATTATGTCATTAAATTTATGTAGAGTACAATATGTTTGGTATAAACGAGAATTAAACTGTGGTATTTTTAACCCAGTGGTTTCCAGGAGATAAGTACAGTTAATTTTAGCGTTAAAACAATTTTCAACAAACAGAGAATCTAAATAGACTCTACGTGCACCAAGAGGAGTTAATGCAGGTGAAGGAAGGTTTTTTAAGTTTATTAAATTAATTAATTTTGTTTGTATACTTTCTAGTTTATTTGCATCGGCCGACTTGATGTCATTCCAGATTACTGAACAATATTCTAATTTGGACCTTATTAAGGCAAAATACAGGGAGAGAATTGAGTCTGAATTGGTAGCATAAAAAGTAATAAATTTGATCATAGCAAGGGTTTTGCGGGAAGACATGTATAAATAGTTTACATGATTATGGAAAAATAATTTTGAATCTAAAATAACACCAAGATCCTTAATTGTTGAACATTTCGTGATTACAGAGTTTTCTAAAATATAATCAAAATTAAGTGGTTGATATTTCCTTGTAAAGGATATAACAAATGTTTTGTGTTTATTTAGTGTAACCAGATTAAATTTACACCAATTGTTTACTTGGGAAATGTCATTTTATAATAAAATACAGTCATTCTGTGTTGTTATATTCCTAAATATTTTTAGATCATCGGCAAAAAGTACTCCTGTAGAATGGTTGAGAATTTGAGGCAGGTCGTTTATATATAAATTAAAAAGAAGAGGCGATAATGTGCCTCCTTGAGGGACACCAGAAGAGATACTAAACAGGGAAGAATTGTGGTTATTAATTGTAACATAAAAACTTCTATTAGTTAAGTAATTAGAGAACCAGTTTGTAAAATTTTGAGTTAAACCAAAGTTAAATAATTTTTTAATAAGTATAGAATGGTTCACAGTGTCAAAGGCCTTGGCTAAATCAAAGTAACAGGCATCCACTTGCCCTCTGTTGGTAACCTCTCTGTGTATAGGATTTAAAAAAGTAAGCAAGTTAGTGGTGGTCGATAAACCTTTCCTAAAACCATGCTGACTGCTCGATAAACTTGTTACGTTGTATGTTTTTGCCCGGCTAAGCACACAGAGAAACGTAACAAAACAAACAATGTTCCTGAGGTTCTGCGTTATTTGGAAATAAAAGAGTTTATTAAATTATCTTTGTTTATTTCTTTAAAAAAATGTTTTTTCTCATCGTTAGATGGCCTCAATACACAATTTTACAAATGAATTTAGTTAGAAAAACTTCGTTACTTGCACAGTTTTTGTCTTTTCTTATACAAATTTTAACGATGTCTTTGAATTTAGATAGGATGAGGTCCAAATACATACCACAGCACCATACATCTTGCCGTTGATGGTCGAGGAGTCTTGTCACTCGCCAAAGAAAAAAAAAAACTTAGTAATGTCCCTTGGTTAATTACATAACTCAAGGTACCGTCGATCGCGGACCGAAATCACACGAAGTCGGGCCGATGCCGACGCCTAGGGCCTAAATTTCTAGTTAATTTGTCCGAAAAAAATGAACTTAGGTTGAAAAATTACGGCCTGGCCCCAGCCCCTAGGCGTTAAATTATCTCTTAGTGATTTTCCATTTGTCTTGCGACTTGTCGACTACGCGACCGAGTTCGGCGACGATCGAGCAACAAGTGACTTGGTCGACGAGATTACCTTTCCTTGTAAAGGTGAAAACAAGGGAGGCAACCCCGTGGTCCAACTGACCAATCAGCGCACATAATTCCAAAACATGACCATATAAGGAAATTCGTACGGGCACATCATTTGACGCCAGGGCTCGCCCTGATTGGCTGGCTAGTGGTAGCCTCCAGAGACCCTTCCAGACGGTCGCTACAGCTGTGCGTACAACGTGACGCGTAAATCCCCAACACGCATTTACAAAGTGAAAAATAGCTTTCTGGCGCCAGAGTGTCGCGCCTGTCCGCTCTTCCTTCTGTACCTTCCAGACTATTCTCAAAATATTACACTAGCAATATCCAATAGAATATAAAATTACCCAAAAAATTCAAATACAATGTTAAAAATTTAGTAAACAAAGTTGAAATTCATACCATATTAGAAACTTTTGTTTAAAAATGATGTCCTGTAAAATTATAATCTATACTGCTTTAACCAAAACAATTACTGAAATTAATTATCAAATATCAAAACTAATTATTACGAACTGGAGTTAACCCTCAAATTAATAATTAAGTATCTCAAGGAAATAAGTATTTTAAGGCTTTCCATGAAATTTAACCAAAGTAATTAATAACAATTCTTAACAACTCTGAACTATCCTTATCTACATATTAAATAATTACCATCTTTCATATCAAAATTATTCTTAATCAATATTCTTATGACCCAAAAAAATATATATGTATATAACAAATCCTCATTGTGCAATGATACATAACCCCCCCTACTTTTTGATTGAATTTATAAAAAATTAAATCAAAAAGTACACAAGTGTCAATTGAATACAAAATAAATACCATAACAAATCAACAAAGTGTAAACAATTGCAACAAATTAATCTAACCATGAGTATTGCAATATCTTTTTAACACAATAACAACATACCATTACTTTTCATATGATTATAACTCCTTAAAACAAATTTACAATATTATAGCCCAAACATTAAAAAATTACATACACAAAATTATTTCAATTCTCCATACGAAATTAAAGTGACAAATCAATCTTTAACAAAAAACACAACACTTGATTATAGAGCAAACATAACCTTCAACAGGTTATACTAACACTACCAAACATTTCGTTGGAATTTCATGTTCATTTATCATTTAAAAAATATGCTAAATGTTCATTATAGTTAAGTGCTTTTAGTCCAACATGATAAAATTCTTGATCACATTTATTTGTTTACAATATCAACATAAACATACTTTACACAATAATCAAACCTTGCACAGTTGATTGTCCATAATGTTTCATTGATTTATCCTAAAAAAGTACATACACAACTGGCAATTTTTTTTTTTATATGTTTTCCATTCATTCTTTTTATGTATTGCCCATTGCAATACAACCCCATCCAATTTAGTGATAAACAATTCTACCTGTTGCTCATCCGAACCCCTAAAATAGCTAACTACTTTCTCACATTTGGTTACAAATTGTATCGGAGTGACCCCTCGATCATCTCCAAAAAATTTAATCACTGTCCCTTCAAAAGTGTTCACTTCATCTACAGTCAAAACTGAACCTCCAATGCTACCCTGTCCATCCCCTCCAATCTTACTCAGCCCTTCCTCGATTTCCTGTAAACATTCTCTACCCACATCATACCTAAAATTCTCCAACTGGCCACACACCTTTGAACTTACTGTAAACGTTATTTCAACATTAGCTCCAATATTCCCTTTAACTTCCTGAACCACTTTCAACTGTAAATCTGTGACATCATCTTGATTTTCGACAATTCTGTTTTGTACACCCTCACTATGTTGCACCAACTCAGAAATTTTTTTACTATGCTCCTGAACTGTTTCACCTGTTTGTGTTAACCCTTCACAATTATTTACTTTGCAGACACAAGAGATTTGTTCTTTAATATCATTCCTAAGTGCATCAACTGTATTGGTTAGTTCTTGTTTTACTTGTGTAATTTCCTGTTTAGTGGTTGTAAGTTCCTGTTTAAGAGGCCGTGTCAGTAAATGTTTATTTCCAAAATTCTGCTCTAAAGTTCTCTCTTTTAACAGTGAGATTTAGTGGCTTTTTCAACCGAAGGAACTGTAGCCGCAGCGCGTGAAAATGCCACTATACCCTCATCACAGGATTAGTGGGAAGGTTGACAGCTCCAGCTTACTCGACGAAAAATGTAGCTAGTTCCTCGACAATCTGAGAGGATGACAATCTAACCGGCGGCTCACTAAGAAATTGCGGATGCAGGGATTCAGAGTCAAGAAACCTCACATTTACAACTGTGGAATCAGTCGTATCTAAAAATTTTAATACTTTAAACGTATCGGAATACAATTAATCTTAAAACATGTGGTAATTATTCTTTATCTGAATGTAATATTCTGTGAAAAATAATGTTAGTTGACATTAAAAAGAATACGAAATTCATCATGTAATGCTATAAAAGGATAATAACATAAATTCATATGCTTAGATATTGCATATACATTGCACACAATCTAAATACAATCTCACTTAAGTCAGACTAACTAATTTTTTACAATGCACCATCATACAGTTTAACAGAGGTAGGAGAACCTCTTATGGATGTTGTTTTAAAGATTTAATATTTACAAACATCACTATTTATCTTATTACGGTATGTATCTTTATGAATACGAATTTACAAAAAAAAATATTGAATTGATTACATTACACTTTAACATTACGCAAGACTAAAACACAAAACTTAATTTTATATATTGCTGTAGCATATTAGACGACGAAATAACTCACAAGACTAACATTAAAAGGGCTGCATTACAAATTTACTTTAAGAGGTGAAAATATCCTTTAAAGATATTTCATTACCTCATTGATTACATAATACTGCCGTTAATGTGATCGTAGATATAAAGTATTGAAATATATATTCCATTAGGTTTATGTAAATATTAAGAAAACGTCATTGCTTATAGATGCTCATTATTTAAATAATAAAGAATCTTTTACTTTAATGTACTGAACAAACAAAATATTTATAAGTTAATAAGAATAAGCTTAGTTGAGTAACATCTTCAATTTGTATTGAATTCAATGTACATATCGAAAATCATGTAAAATGAATGCAACTGATTGAATTCAATATATATTTGATCTTGTGAAACGGCCATAATGGTGATTTAGATAATTATAGATGCTCACATGCATCGTGAGAGTCCGTATAAAGCCTATTACAATTCTATAGGTATACATTAAAATGCTTTTAAAATAGACATGTGTGATAATATTAAAACTTGTTTAAGTAAGATCATCACAAAAAAAATGAAAATCCTTCAACAGTAAGTTATGTTTTATAAGATTTTAACAGAACACACATACAATAAGAGAATACTAATCATGCCACATAATTTAACACAAAATACACATTCCAGTAGGCGCTACATAAAAATAATTTTTACTTTTATGCTGATAACTCTGCATTGTTTTATATATATCATTATTTCTAACTTTTAATATTCTCTACACATTAACTGAAATTACTTATTTACAGAGTCTTAGCAAATGTTGGTCTGTACCACATACAGTTCGTACAATATCTCTACGTAAAACACATATAGTTCATTATTATTAATTTCAATTATATTTCCATCAACATAATTAAATTAGTATAGGGCCTAGGTTGGTCACTGTTAATTGAGTACTTCTGAAGTATTTTCATTGTGAGTTAACATACATACCAAATGCCATTCTTCCAGTAAAGTTGCAAAGAAGACAACAAGATAATATAAGTATGTATGTAGTACCATATTTTAAACCCCTATTAAATGAATAATAACTAAATATCTTTTCTGGACTATTAAGTAATATTTTTATTACTGTTATTTGTAACTGAAATAAAATGACAACTAACAAATTAGTAAAATATATAATTAAGTGCGATATAGTGTGACATTTGTACTTGGATGGCAAACGAATATAATAAAATGTCTATGACAATGTTAACTTTTCTCATTATTATGGAAAGAAACAAAATGGGCAGATAAGCATATTTTACGCTGACATTTAATAATGCTCAATTCAAAATGAACATTCCCTAGCAAGAAAATTTATTTTGTATCACCACAAGAAATCAAACTGTGGCGTAGCCTAATTCATAACATCCTTCGTACAGATTCCTTGGTCTGCTTTTCTGCGCAAGAAGTTTTCGTTTTCTCCTCTTTTTCTTTAATAGCTTGAAGGATGTAAATTGGGTTCCTAATGGGCATCGAGCGGGAATGCCTGGGGTCTACTAATTCAGGAAGCATACAATCCATATACATAAGTTTTTCTTTCATCTGACAATTCCAGAAATTATCGTCTCGATAAATTTTTCTATTTTTGAGCCCAATGGAGTCCACAGACAAAAAATACAGTAAAATTTCCTGGTAACATGAAGCTGACCCTGAACTTTATAGTAATAGGCATGCTTCTTGTTGATAACATCAACATGTGTTTTATCGTTTACATTCCAGAATGTGAATTTTCTAGATAGTATAGCATCGTCAGGAGAAATTTCTTTTGCTGACGATGGACACTTAACTTCAACAAGGCCATCAGAGTCAACAGTTCCATCCGGGGTTGCACCTAAATATGAATGTTCTGGGTCTACAAATAGTCCACATGGTTTGATTTTGACTGAAAGTATTTTCTCAAGTTCTTGAATGGCGTTCATTTCATTTTCTCTTCCCCACAACATTGCATCGGTGTCGAAATCATGCACATCAGTTTATGTCTGTATTCATTTTTAAAATTTAATTTTAAATTTCTTATAACTTGATGCTTGACGTAATATAATTTTCTTGTTTAGTGTTTAAGTACCTGCTGTTAACATAATTCTTGTAAAAACTATATATCCAATTTATTCTTTGATATTTTAGATATTTGGGATGCAGATTATTTCAATAGAATTTTGCAATTTACACTGTAAATATATATTTTTAATATGGTTATTTTGTCAAACATCATTTGCACTATATGTGATTCAGGATTCCCACTACATTTCATAATTAAAGACAGTGATTAATTATGGAAAACACTGACTACTCGATAATTTAAACTCAGTATTTACAAACATTATATTTTATTTTCGTAATTGACTGTTGTGCTGAATGTGACTAACTCATTCGCCATGCCACTGCAATATTATTGAAAACACACGATTAGCCTTCAAACAAAATAGTCTTCACGAATGCTTCTGCAGACGTAGCATGACAATCAGCGTTTTGGAAGCTGTCGGATGTAATTTAGCAATAAACCAGTCATACTCTTACAATAAATAAATTTTGTATCTTACATTTCATCATATCGTTTAGTTGTGATACGATGAGGCGTTTCAAAAATCATTGAAACTGTTACACGACTAGTACTTTTTGCTGTCAATGATACAGTTTCCTGAGTTTTAGGATTTTGTTAATAAAAATAGGAAAATTTATGGCACATATCATATCTATTCATTTCGATGTACAACAAAACTTTTGTGATATATATGTTGAAAGTAAAAGACAAAATAATTTTTTTATGGGGAACAAGGTGGCACATTCGCATTTTGGATGTGATAGTGATCTCAACATAGAAATTTTGAAGCTATTCACCACGTAGTGTTTTTTTGTTTCAATGTAAGGAAATATAATAAATGAGATGTCGGAATTCATCCATTAAAATAATTGCACCATGTCAAATAGTTACAATTACAATCCCTGCTTCAGAATTATCGGAAAGTATACAATCTGCGTGCACATCATCACTGTTTATACTGTTATTTAAGATTCATCATTGGGCCAAATAAAATTTTCAATTTGATCATTCAGTATGTTCAACAAAATAAATGCTAAATCAACGAAATAAAAAAAATTAAATCTCACTTCAAACACTCACACACTAGGATGACACTCCGAATTGTGTCAGTGACAATAAAATAAGAGGCAGTACACATATTATATTTTCTTTGTTGCCTGTTGTTCCTATGTTCCTAACCTTGTTTCTTAGCCATTTCATTAACTTCAAATATAACATGATAAAACTGCAATTAAAACACCAAAAGAGTCTAAACTAATTTAACATTGGATTATTGTGGGCAAGGGAATATGTAAAGTAATTTCTCATGATAATAAACCTAGAGGGTAAAACTATTTCCCTTAGCATAAATGTGTGAAGACTGTGGCACTTGTGGAGAGAAAACCTTCCCTCGAACACAAAAACAAATGAACAAACAGCTTTTTCTTTATGGGATGTGCAGTCGGAGACCCCTGGGGTGGTTGAAGGGTGACGGGGCCATTGATTGGTCGGGGGGGGGGGGGGGTGAAGGGTGACAGGTCGGTCGCCAGACCAGGTAGTAAAAGTTCAGGGGCTGAGGATAGAAATGGCCTATCTCCAAATTATTAAGTATAAATGTTGTCATGTAATAGTTAAAGACTTGATTACACCCAGGTTTATAAACCCATCATGATCATGAAGACACTGATCGAAAGGTAATGTGCAATGCGTTTGAATGGCGTTTTCAGTTTTTGCTAAATAATTATAAATATAAGTAAAATTTCAATGTATCTGGACAAATCAAAATATTGATAATATTATTTTCATCACAGAAATAATATATGATATGATAACTAAATTTGAAAAAAGCGGTTATGTTAAATGTATTGTATACTTTCAGTAGGCAAAATTTCCGGCCCCTATCTCTTATAGACTTTGAGAAAAACTGCCTTTTAAAATAACATTGATATAGATAGGAGCACAAATTTGTGACACGGCCTCTTAAGTTCCTGTTTAATGGCATCTAAATTTTGTTCCATTATATGCCTGAATTCAGTCTGATCCTGTAACATGTTATGCATCATTATTATTAATTTTTTTAACACTTGATTAGACCTGTCTGACCCCCCCATAACCTCTACTGGATGACTATTTGCAGGCTGTTCCATGTTTTCTGACTGCTCCTGTATCAATTCAATATTCAAATTAGGATCGGACATTCCTGAAGTTTCAGGAAAACCCGCAAGGTCATCCTGACTGTCTGTACTCATTTTTCTTTTGTTTTTACTATTATAAATTACCAGAAAACGTAAACAACCCTTTAAAAACACATTTAAAAAAAAAACTTGAAACAATGATAACCACAAATACAAAAATTTAGACCATAAGAATGTAAGTTTCTGTCCAATTTAGACTTGCTGTTTCCGGCGATTCATCCCTCGTTGTCCCGCGAAGTACCGATTCATCCCTCGTTGTCCTGCGAAGTACCGAGATGATCTATGTTGCTGGAATCGTGTCCCACGATGTTCTGCGAAGCGATGTTCTACGATGTTCTAAAATGTAGTTCTCGTCGCATTCCTTTCCTACGATTTCCCGCGATGTTCTTATATGGTGAATGCTGGCTTCTCACGCTCGTTTTCGTTTGTTGATGTTTAAAGTACGACGCGAAGATCACACGATCCACTATCGAATCACTCGTTCACAAGTTATAATTTTGCCGATGTTCCAAAAGGTATTACCATAGTTAATTTAGCCATGATTGGCTTTTACTTGATAAGTTTTTACTGTTTTTCCGAATGTTTATTTTATTATCATCAGGCAGTGTCTAAATTCGTGCCCCACGACAGGGCAGCCATGTTGTTACGTTGTATGTTTTTGCCCGGCTAAGCACACAGAGAAACGTAACAAAACAAACAATGTTCCTGAGGTTCTGCGTTATTTGGAAATAAAAGAGTTTATTAAATTATCTTTGTTTATTTCTTTAAAAAAATGTTTTTTCTCATCGTTACATGGCCTCAATACACAATTTTACAAATGAATTTAGTTAGAAAAACTTCGTTACTTGCACAGTTTTTGTCTTTTCTTATACAAATTTTAACGATGTCTTTGAATTTAGATAGGATGAGGTCCAAATACATACCACAGCACCATACATCTTGCCGTTGATGGTCGAGGAGTCTTGTCACTCGCCAAAGAAAAAAAAAAAAAACTTAGTAATGTCCCTTGGTTAATTACATAACTCAAGGTACCGTCGATCGCGGACCGAAATCACACGAAGTCGGGCCGATGCCGACGCCTAGGGCCTAAAGTGAACAAAGTTTAAATTCATACCATATTAGAAACTTTTGTTTAAAAATGATGTCCTGTAAAATTATAATCTATACTGCTTTAACCAAAACAATTACTGAAATTAATTATCAAATATCAAAACTAATTATTACGAACTGGAGTTAACCTTAAATTAATAATTAAGTATCTCAAGGAAATAAGTATTTTAAGGCTTTCCATGAAATTTAACCAAAGTAATTAATAACAATTCTTAACAACTCTGAACTATCCTTATCTACATATTAAATAATTACCATCTTTCATATCAAAATTATTCTTAATCAATATTCTTATGACCCAAAAAAATATATATGTATATAACAAATCCTCATTGTGCAATGCTACAAACTGTTCTTAAGCTGGAAATTTAAAAATCTAAAAATTATTTTTTCAAATATTTTAGAAAAACCATTGAGTAGAGAAATAGGCCTATAATTGTTAACATTCTGTTTAGAGCCTTTTTTGTGGATAGGTATCACCTTAGCAGTTTTCCATTTCTCCTGGAAAACAGAGGATTGTAAACTAAAATTAAAAATATGCAGCAAAAGAGGGACTAATAATTCAGAGCAGCCTTTTATAATGAAATTAGGTATGCCATCAGGACCCGTAGATTTGGATGATTTCAACGATTTTATACCCCATAATACTAAACATTCTGAGATTGTGGGCACAGGAATAGATACTAAATGTATATTGTTTGTCACAGGTTGTTGAATACATGTAGAAGGTTCGTAGACACTGGAAAAATATTTAGCGTATCCATTGGCTAGTTCAGCGGGATCATTCGTAATAGTTCCATTAATTTTTAGAGAATACTGTTCATAATAGCCATCTTTCATTAGTTTGACATATAGCCAAAAATTTTTAGGGTTAGTTTTAATATAATTATTGGTATTTCGAGTCCATTGAATATTGTCTCTTTTTATTACATATTTTACTAATTTACGATAATAAGAGAAAAGTGAATAGTAATAAGTGTTGTTGTTTCTTTTATAAAGCTTATGGAAATGCTTCTTTGACTTTAATGCTTGAATTAACTCATTGGTAAACCAAATTGGAAATTTAGATGATTTTTTGTTTGTCATTGGAATAAAGATATTCATATTTTCAACTACGCAATTGGTTAGTTGGTCAACAAGTTCATTTACATCCATAGAATTATAAAAATCTGACCAGTCATGATTTTTGATGGAATTGAAAAGACCGAGAAAATTTACCTTTTTTATAGTTTCTAAATGTTGATTTAATGTTAGAACGGTTTTTGAAGGACTCAATCTTGATGTTGATGTTTAATGCAGGATGATAAATATCTTCTTTGATAAGAAAATCATAAGCCTTTGTCACTGAACACAGCTGTAGATTGGTTAAACACAAGTCTAAAAGATTTATATGAGTTTGAATATTGTTGCACTGTTTTAGACTATGTACAGATATAAAGTTAAGTAAATGGCGCACCTTAGTGTTGATGTTCATAGTCGCCTGATGGAAAGGGTTAAGATTAAGATTATTCCAATCTATACCCGGTACATTGAAATCACCGAGTATCAAAATGTCATCGTGAAATGAGGAGAGTTTATCTTCTAAAAATTCAAAATATATGCAGACAAACTCTGCTGTTAAATCTGGAGGTAAATAGATATTTTCAATAATTAAAGATTTGCTAGAAGATGATTTTATTTTAAACCAAACTGCTTCAACACCAGGAAAGTCAAAAACAACGTACAGTTGAACAGAAATAAATTTTGACTTCTTAACAGCAGATAAAACACCACCGCCTCTTGATTTATTGGTTTGTTCAGCATTTCTGTCATTTCTGAAGACATGGTATTGGTCTGTGAAATAGTGTGATGTAATGCTATTTGCATTAAGCCAAGTCTCAGTTAGGCAAATAATATCAAAATGTGAGCTAACAATATTATCATAGAACTCAACAGACTTAGTCCTTAATCCTCTGACATTCTGATAGTAGATATCAAACTCCTTAATGTTTGACGTTAGGACGTGAGATTAAAGTGCTCCTCCGGACACCAGGGATGCTGACGCACATACATTGGTTGATGCACGGCTGGGAGTGGGCCGTGGCTGAACGTTCGGCTCATCGTTAATTGTTTCGTTATTTAGAATCTGTTCCTGGTGTAGTTTGCCGTAAAAGGGGCTTATCATACAGCCACTAGGCCAAAAAACAATGTTGTTTATCCTGTTGAAATCATTTTCAAGTACTGAAACATGGAATGATGCATAAGAATTATATTTGGTTCTCAGTTTAGTCACCTTGATTTGCGATAAATTTAATTAATTTGAGATATAGTCAATGATTTCTTTTTCCTGTACTTGAGGATCAAACCTGGTAACAAAAAGAGCCTTTGTTTTTAAGTAAGGTGGTTTTGAAATAGTTTTCAAAGATGTTGTGTTCCTGATGCCCACTTTCATTTGAGATTTTTTCTTTTCAGGTTCACGTTTCAATTCGTTGGTTGCAGTAATTCTTTTACTGGGCAGACGTTGCACCAGTGTAAAGTTGTCATTGTCAGCATGCTGCGTCATGCGGACTGAGCTCTTGACAGCGCGCGAGTAACGCTGAGTAGAAAGTAGGTCATCTGTAGGTGTGACGTCACTGGAACCAGCAATGGGCACGAACGCATCGGTAGTCTTGTTACTAGCAGGATTCGATAGTACCTGATTGTATGAAATACCCTGATTATTTTTTACGTTTAGACTTTGCCTAAGATGAATCAGTTCTTGCTTAATTTCATGGGTTTCATTTCGTGAGTCAAGAAGAAGTGTTTTTAGCACTTGATTTACACTACTCAGCTCATCTACTTTAACACACACGGACTTTATCAATTTGAATAGTTCTTCCATGTTCATAGCTTCAAGCTTTGTATTATCTGGCTTCAGGACTGCTGACAGTGGATGCTGATCCAGACATCCAGAAGTAAACGAAGACCAATTTTTGGTCGGAGATCTTATCATGTTCATGTAGTCAGCAGGAATAAAATCGGTAGCTGAAGCATCACTGAAAGATAATCCAAACCCCGGGAATTCGGGTTGATCTAGGAAAGACGACTCAATATTGATAACACATTTACATACACAACTATAGAACGATTATTACGGGCATAAACATGGAGCGCGCGCACAAACACGACCGGTCTGCGTGAACACACGGCCGCAACTAAACTAGTGTCTCGGAGAGCATGAGTGATGAAGTAGGACTCCTGGATTTTTCCTGGATTTGGGTAGACACTGGATTCGAACTGAAAAGAGGGTTCAAAACTACGGCGAATTCGTCGTCTCGTTCTTCCGCGACTGGACGTCCTTCTGGCTCTGGAAAGTGGTAAAATCAGAAACGGATGGACCTCACCA
This sequence comes from Bacillus rossius redtenbacheri, assembly GCF_032445375.1. Classification (NCBI taxonomy): domain Eukaryota; kingdom Metazoa; phylum Arthropoda; class Insecta; order Phasmatodea; family Bacillidae; genus Bacillus; species Bacillus rossius. Next base: position 239,591,909 of record NC_086330.1, on the reverse strand, counting down.
ACAGTCTGTTCACTGAAGAAACTGCAGTCACATCTGTAGACAGCGGGATGTCGTCCCGGCAAAGACTCGTCCTTCGGATGTTCGGGATCGGCATCGCCAAATGCTAGGAACGCCTGGTGGTTTTCCTCTGAAGCTCTTCCGAAGATTTTAAATGTCTTTCTCGTGCAGAATCCCCAACAAACGAAACGACCGACGCGGTTGTGTAGTTTACTTGAAGTTCGGAAATTTCCCTAATTCCGTCACTAAAAGTGCAGAAGTTTCTATTCACTCGTCGTTGTCAGCTAAATAATGAACTCCACGGTTGTCCCGGATCAATTTATAGATAGTATAATGGGTGAAAATAGTGATTCGACCCGAATACATGTCTGTTCCCTTCGTAGATCTTTCCTAAAAAAAAAAACCTCGAATCCTTCAAACATTCTAAAACAACCTAATTATTTTGACAACCATCGACGTTAAAACTTTTTCATAAAACAAAACCAGTAAGGAAAAGAAGATAACAGTGCTAAATTTGAAATATCAAAATTTATAAATTCCATAGAAGACATGAATGACTAATCAATACTTCCAAAACTGTTTTCCTTCCTTAAACCATAAAATAAATAAAATGTAGGCTTCACTCGCACGTCTTCCAGAACTATAACTCCCTTACATAATTTGTTACATTAATTATATCAAGTTAGTTATCTATAAACAAATTGAGCATTCATAAACTGTGGGGTAATTATTTTGAAAAGCTGCTGAACCCAGATGGAAATGAGAATGAAGAAGAAACAAATTAGGAGGAAGTATTTTCAGAGTTGGATGATGAGGCTATCACATGGAAAGATATAGAGAAAGCACTGAAAAGGATAAAGAATGGCAAAGCTGACTGTAGAAATGATGATAGCAGCAGGATAAGTATGAATTCACTTGCTGTGTAGATTGGTGAGCTGTATTTGGAGAGAAAAATGCATACCAGGGATAATAGTGCCACCGTGCACGCTACTTTGGTGGTGAAAGTGGTAACTAACTGCAGGACAGCAGGAGTGAGACACTGCGCGTCACCAGCCTTCAGGCTAAACGGTCAGAACGATTAGCAATATGGATGATCATAAAAAGCTGAAAGGTAACGCACATTGCTTACAAAAATAACACAACCAAATATTGTGTTTTATTAATTCCCAAAGTGGAAAGCAGAAGCAAAACGACAACATTTGTGGATTTAAGCTGTAGGCCTACACAGACCTTCCACCTCTCCCGATTTTTTTATGTAATCTCTGACCTTCACAATTTGATCCGTCATTCTCCCAATTTTGACGTCGGTTGACTCTTGATCGAACAATTATACTATTGATAGTATTTTGTTGCTCGGCTGTCGATGTCAGCGCTGCATGACCGTGCCATAAATATTGATTAACAATAGTAATATGTACTATATTATTGTACTTTGAACGAGAATAAAATTTTGTTTGTTGTTACTGTACTGTAATATTCTCAAATAAACTACAATTCGGGGTTTGGAAACATTTTTGTCTACAACTTTGGTAGTTCTCACCTGCTTTCTGTGCGTGTAGTAAAATGGTTACTGTTCATAACACATTATTTATTTGTGGTCAAAAGAATATAAAGTTATAATGTCGAAGAAATACCACGCAAAATTCAAGAATGATTATTCATTGGAATTTCCAATGATAATCGAGTCGAGGTTAGGAGGTACGTATGCGTTTTGTACCGTGTGCAGGTGTGATTTCACTGTGTCTCATGGCGTAAAGTGCGATGTCTCTAAGCACGTGCGTACTAAAAAACACGTAGATAACAGTGAATGTGTGCAGACAAACCATAAGTTAGACTTTTTTGTTAAAGATACTGGTAGTGAAAGTATGACTCGTGCTGAATGTCTATTCACTACATTTATTACAGAACATAACCTACCTTTAAATTGTGCCGATCATGCGGAACCTTTATTCAGGAAAATGTTCCCGGATAGCACTATAGCGAAGCAGTATGGCTGTGCCAGAACAAAACGGCGTCAATTGTTAATGTACTGGGTGACTTGGAAAAGGAAAAACTTGTTGTGGCTTTGAAAAATACTACATTTTCTATTACTACAGATGGTAGTAATCAAAGTGACTCAAAGTTGTATCCTATTGTAGTGACGTTCTATAATAATGAAACACACAAAGTAGAAAGTTGCTTGCTGGGTGCACCTTCTTTAGTAGGTGACTCTACTGGACACAATATCGGCAATTTTTGCTATTTGAAATGAAATCATGTGAAATTCCATTGTCAAATTGTGTAGCTTTTAGTACGGACAATGCGCCGGTTATGATAGGGCAGAAGAGTGGAGTGGCAGCTGTTCTAACAACAGAAATAGAAAATTTGGTAGTGATAGGGTGTCCATGTCATTTAATAAATTTGTCAACAGAGAAAGGAGCTGCATGCCTTCCAGTTAACATTGACGAGTACTTAGTTGATATATATTACTATCTTGAAAAAAATGTGAAGCGAAAGGAAAAGTTATATGAATTTCAGCAGTTGCATAACACAGAAACTAGAAAAGTTCTCAAACACGTTTACACGTGCTGGCTTTCATTAGGGAGGTGCCTGGCAAGATTATTGCAGCAGTGGCAACCACTCACAAGTCTGTTCATGACTGAAGTAAATTTTAAGAAGTCTTCTGGAAGTACTTTAGATACGTTCACAATTCCGAAACTGAGGCTCACAAACAGCCCAATAATATTTTCTGTCTTGCAAGGATGGGGGTTCCAGGTCTGCTTCTAGCAAAGACCACGGTCAAAGTTCAGGTTCCAGGTCTGTTTCAAGCAAAAAATGTGGTCAAAGTAAATTGGTTAATCCTGTTCTGAAAAAGAGAAGTTCTGAATCACAAAGTGTACACTCAAGTAATCAGAAGAAGCCAAACATGGAGACAGTTTTGCAAATAGTCTATCAGGTGAAGAAAGATTGTTTATGTTTTTGTCATCTGATGTAAACAAGGCATTTTGCTTATTTGTGTCAAGTACTTTGCCAGTATTTGAAACTCCAAACATAGTTCTCCAATCAGGTACACCTCATATACATTTATTGAGGTCTATTTTACTTGACATGCTGCAAAATTTAATGTCCAAATTTGTCAAGCCATCAGTTGTCCTTTCATCATCTTCATTGCTGGAAATTGACTATCACAGTGAAGGAAATCTGAATTAGGACTCTGACATAGTCATTGGTAGTGCTACTACCACTGTAGTAGATTCTCTCTGAAGGTTGAGGATAAGGAGGTATTCTTCACTTCTGTTAGAAAGTTTTATTCTACAACATGTGACTATGAAAAGTGATGTTTTGATGCATGCCGAGGTAGCAAACATCTCCTCAATCAGCACAGCATCTTTCTCAAGAGTTAAATTTTTTGTGGAATGATTTCAAAAAAATGTAGGGTGTTAGTGCAGATGATTTGCCTAGAGAAATGGATATATTGCAGTCTCAGTTTTGTAGATTTCAGTTACAAAAACTAACCCCAGAAATTGAGCAGGAGGAAAGGATTGATACCAAATGGTATTTGGTTGGTGAAATTGTGTCTGCAGATGGCATTCGTAAATATGACAAACTTGCTAACGTAATGTTGGGTATACTGATAATTCCCCATAGCAACGCAGAATACGAGAGAGTGTTCAGTATGGTCACAAAAACCAAAACTCAGTTTCGATCATCCCTTAGTAATGAAACTTTATGGAAACTACTGACAGTTAAATCATCACAATTTGGATCTTGTTTTGAACATAGTTTTAATTCACAAACATTGAATAGGGCCAAATCTGCAACAACAAAAATGAAAGAAGCTCTACTGTAGAAGTAAAAGTAAAGTCATATGGATACATTGTGATTATTTTGAGTGTAGACAGTAACTTAGTTTTTAATATGTTCGTGTTACAACCTTTTAAATTTTCATGCTAAAGTTAGGCAATATTATAGGATAATGAGCTTAAAAACTGAACAAACAGTGAATTACGTACCTCAAATTATTTTGTTACCATTTGTTAAGTTACGTCATAAATTTAATGTTTCTAATATGGATGTGGAACAGCAATTTGAAGAGACAATTGGTAAGTCTATAACTCTAAACTATAATAATTTTTTTGTGTATAGTGATGGTTTTAAATCTTCATTGTATTGAAGAGTGACACAAGTTTAATGTAATTTATAAATATGTTAGTTTCTCGAGGTGAAAGTTAACAGTTTCTTTTTATTTTTGGGAGAAATTGCACCTTGAAGGGGGGGGGGGGGGGGGGGTGGTTAGATGATCCTTAAAAAAATCTCCCGATTTTTGATTTCTGAGAGGTGGAAGGTCTGCCTACACATACAAAACAGGTAGGCCTACACTGTTTATAAAGTGTGATATGCCAAAGTTAAAAAATTATGTAGGCCTGCACTATTAGGAAGACTGTTAAATTATGCACAAATTATGTGTAGGATATGTTACAGAGATGGTAAAGGAAAGACGTGTAAAAACAAACTGTAAAAAATATTAATATATTGTAAGTGAAGTCATAAATTTTCGTGCTGAAATAACATATCTGTTTAAGATAATGAACAAAAATATCTATAAAACCATTCAACAGTTATTTACTTATACGGATGTTACATACCATCAAATAATTTTTACATGTGGTCCGTGAACTTAGTTTTGGCATCAATTTCAGTCTTAACGGAAAAATTTTCTAATAGTGAAATACAATTTTATTTTAATATTAATTTTACGAAATTGTTATTTATAAATTGAGTGTTAATGTTATATCAGATACCGGAAGATTACTTTTTTAAATTGCGTTCTAGAAAGTTCACCATCAACCGAGTAAAAAATATGCAGTGTTCATTTATTTGGAAACAAAAGGTTGGGCAACCCAAAAATCCTACATACGTTACTAGTATATTTCCAAAAAAAAAATTACAAAGAAGGCTGCTTCATTGCACGCTTTCGAGCGGTGTGAAAAAACTGCAAAAATTTTAAAAACAATAACAATATAAGTATTATAGATTAACAGTTTTACGAGTGTTGTTATGAAAAACGAAGTTGCGACACAAACAAATGTAAATGAAACCATTAGTTATTTGGTTTTTTTCTAAATGCTACCATGGTAAATCAAGTGGCACATTCATTCCAAATGTGATTTGGTTTATTGACTATTAGAAGGTGGTGAGTCAAGCATGTCAAGGGTGGAAAATTAACAGCTAAAGATGTAGAAACTACTTACAACATTGTCAGTGTTCAAATTAATGTGGAGAGGGTGCATTCAACAAATAAAAATCCTAAAAGTTTTACACAAAATATCAAATGATCTGCTTCCATATCTTGATCTTGTTATTGTATGTTGTGTTTGTCAATATGCATTCTCGTATTATTCAAAAAATTAAATAAAAATAGTTTTCAACAATTTAAACATACTATATAATACATGCATTAAGTGAAAGTTATATTAGATTGGTAAAGATAAGTTAGATAAAAAGAGAAAACTAAGCTAGACGAAAACAGATAAACTCGGTGACATACAATCTGTGATAAATGGCTTTGTTATAATAATGTACATGTTTATTTGATTATTGATACTTACTGAAACAAGTAGGTAAATAGTTAGTAAAATAATGTTTCTATTATATCAATGCAATTCTCAACGTTAAGTCCTTTTCTATTGTTGAACATTCATTCTATTAAGCACTTATTCTGTCATGAAACTGGAAACTTAACTTCTAATTGTCTTTCAGCCCTGCCTCCAGTAACTATAGCACCATCTGGGCTTCCACAAAGCCATTTACTATCAATCCACAATGTACACCTATTGTATAATGTTTTCTTTGATAGTTGGTTATGGTTTCATATTCCATATATTTTCCGTATTTTGCATTTAGTGCAGCGACGCCAACTAGAATGCAAGGAAAATCTTTTCAAAAATGAATGTACTAACAAGTGAAAATTTTCTCTGTTCTCTTGAGATGCAGAGTTTTATTCCATAGAAGCACTCCAAACAATCTGCAGGTTCATGAGGTTCAGCACTAACAATAGTGACGTGATGGGCATGACGAGGAACACAGTGGGGTTAGGAGATGCACGGTGTTGAGTTGAAACAGTTTGAAACCTACAAGAATTTAGGAAGTGTATTTAAGGGAGGGGGCAAAAACAAGGAGGAAATTGTAGGGAGAGGACAAGGGGATATGGAATGAAAGAGGGAGGTGCCATTAAAATGCAAACAATTGTTGTACACTACCTACTGTGTGACCATATTCACTTATGGAGCAGAGACTTGTTTGCTGGGAAGATCAGAGCAGTAGGAATGAAGTTTATAAGGAGTATGTTGGCAGTTAAAAGGCAAGACAGGTACAGGAATGAGATGGTGCAAGCAAGAGCAGAGTATTGAAAAAGAGATTATTGAAAAAGCAAGAATGAGATGGTATGGCCATACCTCAGAAAATGTTGGAGTTTACATACACAGGGAGACCAAGGAGGTGGGAAGATCATATAGTTAAAGGAGTGCAAGAGAGAGGAGAAGACTGGAAGAAAGTGAAGAATGAGGAATGGTGGAAGGGAAGAGGATGATTGGAGGCATTGATGATGGTGGTGACGACGATGACGACTATTATTCTTCTATCAACATTTTATATTCTTGAAAAAAATAGTTTTTAACATGTCACTATTTTACAATATTACTGGCACCTTAAAATTAATTCTACGTGAAAAGAACGTAAGAAATTAATACTCACTTTCGCACAAACCCAGTCTTACAGTCTGCTATCTAAACTGTTACAAATAAAATAGTAAATAATGATTAGAGGTACGTTAAAAGAGCATTTACAAACACCTTTCATAGCATTTATTTTGTGGTCTGTAGCATTTTGTAGCATTTATAAAATTAGAAAAATAGCATTTTGTAGCATTTATAAAATTAGGAAAATAGCATTTTGTAACACCTATACATTGAGAAAATTTGCATTTTGCAGCATCTATAAAATTAAGATATAAACATGTTGTACTATTTATAGCTTGAAAAAAAATAGTTTTTAAAATATAAATTTTTTCTTGTGTACTGTCAGTCAACAGTTTACCCCCATACCTATATGTCCACTCACATTCATTACAGTACTACACCCATAATGTAAATATTATTAATCCTACTGGTTGAACTTTAACATAGCACAAGTCTCCAAGTTATTTTCTGTCAGTTTCCTCCTCCTGTCGGTAAGCACAAGATTGTAGCTACTGAAAAACCTTTCAGCATTTTCATTTATTTCAAACTAACTGGCTTGCCGCTTGAGGGTCACTTTCAAAAATTTTTTTTTGCTTTTATGCCCAATAGACTGACAGTGCTTGTCCAAGTTATCTTTCTTCTCCCATTCTAACCTTATATTACATATCCCACAAATTAAAATTCCCGATTCACTTACATAAAATTTTTTTCTTTTGTAGTCTCTCGCACGGTCTTTAATAGTTATTTTGAGTCGCCCCATATCTAGAGAAAATTATACCTACTTCCGCCGACGCACAAAAAAAATGCAACAAAATGAACGCAATGCACCGACTGGACAAATGTCACAACATTTGTACACACAAAACTATGGTGATCTGATCAGAAAGCAGCCAAAACAGTGCGTGCGCAGCGAATTTAAAAATAATGCGATAATAAACGCCTCGAAACGGACAGTGTGAGCGCGCCGACCGCAAGCTGAGGCTCGCGCACATACATGTAGTTGAACTTCCAACGCCAGATCAACGCGGCAGCACTTCAGATGTGCTGCGATCTGTTGTCGATATTGGAACTACATCTACGTAGGAAGTTGATTAGTCGAATCACAGCTTTTGTTCGCGGCGAGCGGCGAGTTTGTGCCGTTACGTGTTTATTGTTTTGTAATTTCTTGTTAGTAAACAACCCTCGGAAGCAAAAAATAGCAAAATCAAAAGATGTTTCGTCTTGATTACAGCCGATTATATAATGTTGCAAGCTAAATATGTAGTTTTCAAAGAAATAATATTGATATATTGTGTTCACACTATGTTAGCGGGCATGAACGGGATTTTTTTTACTATACATTCGACAGTAAACGCGAATGCACGACCAAAATTATACAAATGTGTTTGCAGAACCCTGAATAACGTATGTATTTGCCGTTAAACATTAATGGTATATTTAATTTGTTAATTATTATTCTAAACATAATATTTTGTGCTGAAGTGAATTTTCTCAAAGGTAGGCCTAGTTATTTGTTGTGTAGGGCCAATCGGCACTTCTTTTAATGATCTTCCAAGTTTTGTAAATCGTCGCATATATTTCGCAAAAACCCGGAAATTTCGCATCTATTTCGCATTTATCGCAATTGCGATTTTAACGTACCATTAATAATGATACATTGTTTTAAGTAAACCCAAACTTAATGCGTCAAAATTTAATTAATTCCTGTAGCAAAGAATGTTTATTTGTGTATAAACAATTCACTGTATAGAATATCAGTCTGTGAGAATGTAATTTAAAAACTTTTGATCTCACAAGTGGCAAAAAAAGGTTTTTTATTATTACATTTCTATAATACACCTTGGACTCGCATGCAGCGAACAATTGGTTCCGAGAAATACTCGCGCTAAGTGAATTCGCGTTACGCGAGTTCGGCTATCCCCGTTAATAACAATGTTATTTTACATGGTATGGGTTAGTGAACGCACAAAATAATCCTTTTAAGTACAAGGGGACGGTAATAAAACTGTCACACATAGTGGTAGAGAGCATCAGTTGTATTAACTTTGACGAAAAAACATCTAAGAACAATAATGAAACATGGCACAACTGTTTGTGCGCACACACACCAAGTTACCTTTGAGTTATCCCCTAAATTCTTACATGTGTCTGTTTAAAAAAAACCCTAAAACAAAAAAAAATGAACTCGTGAACACACATGACATAAGTTGCAGATTGCTTTACATAAATGGAAAAAAAGCGGATGTGGATGTAGTAGCTTCTTCCTCCACGAGTGAAAATGTAAAAAAGCTGTCTTTGTGTTCGAGTTCAGCAGGGGGTGAATCAACTTCCTGTCCTGAAGTGGGAGGGGTAGCTTGTCACAACCTTCATCTTCTCTTTCCCAAGCTGGCACCGCCGCCTCCTTCACAAGGTCTGCTCTTTTGGAAGTCGATGCAGGCGCAAAAAAACTTTCTAGTCGCTTTTGTGTTTTACTTTTTTTCGTGTTCGTACTAGTCTTTGTACACCTGACATACCTTATCGATTTCTTTTTTGAAGTTGTCACTTCTTTCTTCATTAGGATCATTCTCCTCTACAATCTACAAGCTTCATTTATTTTGCAAAAAAAATGTAGCCAGATCTGTTGATGTGAGGACTCGTTCAGCTCTAGGTGACATGTCTTCTGTTGCTTCCTGCTCTGCACGTCTCACCTCATCCTGTTCAATAAGTTCTTGTGCGGTCAGTTCTACATCATGGGAGTTAATGTGTTCATTCACATCTGTTGTGTCAATTTCTTCAAATCCAAGTTTTTTGCCCATATCCACTACATCCTCTGCTATTTCCTCTAGCCGACTCTTAACTGGCTCAAAGCCAGGGAATTCCTGTCTAAAGAATGGACACAGCTTCTTCCAAACACCACTTAGACAAGATTGTTTCATCTCATCCCAGCTTGCAGAGATGTTATCAATAGCATTTTTTATGGAATACGACTTCCAAAATTCTTTTAGTGATGGTTTCCCTTCCCCATCCGTCACTTTGATTGCCTGCAGAAAAGTGCGTCGTAAATAATATACTTTGAATGTTGCAATCGCCCCTTGGACCATAGGCTGCATCAAAGAGGTTGTGTTTTTAGGCAAAAATACCACCTTAAGAGTGCGAGGGAGATAATATTTACTCGCGCGCGGTCAGTTGAAGTGGTTCATGTTTTCCTCGTAGGATAGCGTTGCATTCGGCCAGAAGAGCGTTCGGCGCGGCACCATGTGGAAATCCCACGAACTAGTAGGAAAACGGAATGGCACCTGGTGAGGGGGGGGGGGGGTAGGGGGGTAGAAGGACGGCTGATAGGGTGGGATGAGTCAGCTGAAGTAGTCGAGGCAACGGCTTTGTGATGTGCTGAGAAGCACAAGACGACACTGGACTACACGCCCGTTTCATACAAACCAGACAGAGCGGATAGATATATTTTTTTTTTTCTTTTAAAGGAACGCCGATTTTATGCCTAACTGTTTCGGCGTCCATTTTATAACCTTTACGCTTCGTGGATGTTACTGTGTGATACAACACCACTTCGTTTAAATAAAAACCGTTCAACAGTTCTGGTACCTACATAAAATATTACAAAGTAAAATTATCACTCATGTTTATTTTACATTTTACTGCAAGCGAAAAAAAAAAGCACTGTAGATACAAGTGTACACTACATACCTAATAGTTTAGTATTGTCATCTGTCTGACAACTGCAGAACGAAACTTCTTATTTATACCTTTTTTAATACACTTGACGTTTCTGACTCATGTTTTGTAACAAATGTACGGTTGATTTGTAGAGAATAAAACACAACATAATTGTTAATAGTTTGAGAAGATAACAGCATATTCAATTCTGAAAAATCGGTGATCTCGGCACTTTTCGCATTACAAAATATCAGCTTGACCTCAACTTTTTCTGCTCTTATCGCGCGAGGTGGCGTTAATACCAATGGCGCGTCCTGATAGGCTGGAACAGTTTTCCGCTCTGTCTGGCCGGCATCCCGGCACTCGAATTACTAGGTAGGTACTGGCTCAGGCAACAGAAGCTGAATTACTCCAGGAAATATTATCCTAATCAGTTTGCTAGTCTACTATTTTCTAAATGAAAATTTGTTAATTGTTTCTCCAAATTTCGTTTCGAAGTTACCAAAAAAAAAAAACGTGAAGTCCGTGTAGTCTACGTTTTTGATTTTAAGAAAACTCAAACAAGAATTTGTCTTTTTTTTCCCCGCAATGGACCTAGATAATAGTTTATATATTTTCTGTAAATCCAAATGTCCATACTTTAATTTTAACTTTAAGTTAACTTTTATAAATGTATGTTGTGTATAATTAAGTATACCTTTTTTTATCGATCAACATAATATTTGCTCCGTAACCAATTAAGTGAACTTAAAAGTCAATGTTACTGGCATTACAGTATATTACACATAAATTATTATTATTATTGCAATCACAACTGGTAATCATAATTTAAACAGAACTACTATAATCTATTTCATTGTACGAATTTTGACGTTTAGCTTGTGAGAAAGGTCTCTGTGAAAAGGATTGCAAAGATCTTATTTTACCAGAAAACTATTGGACTGCCAGAAACTTTTTAAAAAGTGAACGTCAAAGTTCGGACAACATGGACTTTATCTCAATGGAAGTTATTTCTGAATACAAAATATTACCATATCGGTTTTTCGAAATTGAATTACAGTTCACTATATTATCATTGTGTTAGGTATGTTGAAATTGAGCCAACTTCTCGCTACAGAAAGGAAACGTATGTCTCTTCTCATATAACGTAGAACATGGTCGTGGTAACTACCCACCTATATACTACCTCTGAAGGTACAATTACTAAACTCGCATTCGCGGTGGCCTGGGTTTCAATCCTTTTTCAGAGAGTCTTGTTATATTTTAAGTAGTGTATCTATATTGCGGCAAATATTAGAATAAATTATATGTGTCGTTAAGATCCATGACCGTCTATGGTGGAAGGCCGCGGCCTAAGGTGTGGGAGGGCTTGCTGCCTGTCGCTCAGTGGCTGTTCTGTAATTGAAGCTACCGTATATCTAAATATGATACAGAGACTATAACAGCTAATGAGCGACAGCCATTAACCCTAGCACACCGCGGCCTTCCAATATAGATGCCCACGAAATAGCCCATCGAAAATTAATATTGAAAGTTGTAATTAATTTGAGTGAAAAATTATGTTTTACTTAATATTTTTTTCGTTCATGTTACGTAGCGTTTTCATTCCATAGGCTAGTCATAGGTTCACTAGCATAACCAAAGTAAGTTTACTCTTGGTTATTGAGCACATATAAAGTTTACATATATACACAACGTGTATCTAAAACATGTACAAACTTCGGCAGGCTGTTTCTGGAAAGAATACAAGACGAAAGCCTAATAACCACTTTACTCATAAATCGAGTTACGAACCTCCGAAAATGGAATTTTCCATATCTTGAAATTAACATCATCAGTAAGTAAACTGTGGCATATGATTTTTTTTTAGAAAGGAAACTTTACACCTTGAAAACGTGCTTTGTAATGCCTGCCCCAGTTTTTTTAATTTATTATTAGCTTTTCAGGTGGTAAAATGTGCTAAAACAGAAATGCAGTTATATTCATTGAAGGATGTTCATTACAACCTACGTATCTAGTGGTGAAAAATTTGCGTTCTACAAAATCATCAGACACAGTGCAAGTTATTCAAGAATAAGAAAATTTGATTTTTGGGGGTTCAAAACTCCGTATCCATTGACGAGAAAAGTATGGTAGACAGGTTTACGTCTTGTATTTTCGCCAGGAATATTCTGCCAGAATTTGTCAGTATGTTTTAGATACACGTTGTATATAGAATATTTAGAAAGTTTACATATATATATATTTATATGGAATATAGTAGAAAATTTACACATATAATATATATAATACATTACTAACTTTAAAAATGTATATAGAATACTTTAGAAAGTTGACATTCCGTGTTCGGCCCTTGCAAGAATCAAAGATTTACAAATCGCATCCACAAAATAATAAGTAATGTGAGCAGAAAATATAAAAGATTATGGAGTACCTATTTTTAAGAAAATTATATGAAATGGATTTACAGTAGGATAGGTCCATGGGCATATATAAGGTGGGGGGGGGGGGGGGGGGTGGAATTTTTGGCTCATTTGGGTATGTACTAAAGTTCAAGGTCACATAGTCGTGTATGTATTTATAAAGTCACGAAAATGAAATATTGTCAGTAACATTAAATTTGGGGGAAATACAATATTTCAAAAATGTTACGTGTTATGGGGTCAAAGGGTCAGGGTCTCTTGGCGTAGTGCAGGATGTCTGTAATGGTGTAGGTGAAGCACCTTTATTGACTCAGTTTGCATGAGTCATTTTAGGCAGTCTCGGTTTTTCGCCAAAAGAGCCCAAAATCCTCCATGTTGGTTAGCTAAGTATTAGTAACGGTTCCTAAATTTCATTAAGATTTTCGGGGTATCAAATTGCTTCGAAGCTGTAGGTTCCAACAAGTCTTTGAGCGATAAAATTCATAAACTTTCGAGTTATTTTCCACCAATAAGTTTTTTTTTAATTTAATATATAAAGTACGTCAAAATTTATTTTGAAATAAAGCATAGTCTTAGAAAACCACATATGATACCACAAATTAACGATTAATTGTTAAAGATGGAATAGTACCTTAGTAGCCATTGCAATTTGTTTTCAATTCATCTGTTCATGCGTATTTATGAAATTTTTAGACACGTGAGATTTTTTACAATGTTCTCCAGTCGCGGTGAAAATTACGATTATTGTAATGTACTCGCACAAAACAGAACAAGAGCACATAAAAGCTTCATCACCAAAAGTTGTACACATAAAATAATTGAAGCTATAGCAGCTCGTAAGATTCGTTTACCGTGCCCAAAAGTTTGAAATACTCCTCACTTACAAATAAGTGTAACTATGTTACACCGCGTACTGATACAAACATTTCGGGACCAATAACATTTTACGATGTAATTATAATATTCTATTAAACTGTACTCCTCCCCCGTGTATCCGGCATCCAGTTATCCGGAACTACAGTTATGAGGAAAACATCTGCTGGCCCGTACAACCTCATAACACGATGCCCTCCTCCCTTTACTTTTTCCCCTCCGTCAAACGCATAACACCCATTCACTTGCCTTTTATGGTAGACGCGGTATTTGTTTACAGCGCTACACGTTATCTTTCAGGTCGCACGTCGACCTCGGCCGGCCGCTAGTGCTAGATAGTGAATTGACAATGCAGTTGTTCCGTATATATTTTGGACGTTTAGTATTTGTTTATACTGTGTTATGTGATGTCAGCAACAATTAACATTAATGTGTGTCCAGATGTAGCAATAGAAAATATGTAATTACCAAAAAGAGTCCTGGATAGCCGTTTTTAAATCCTGTGAAATCATGTTTTTAATAGAAGCGATATATAATTGCTATGCTACGCTTATTTGATAAGTTTCCATTCACGTGTGACATTTCAAGAGTAGTACAGTTAGAGCACCCCTCAACAATAAGTCCCACAAGCGGAACTCCCGATATCCGGAACTAATTTTCCAAAAAAATTAAAACATTACAAAACACCTCCAAAACATTTCCGCACTGGAACGAGGCGTTTTTGCTTTTGCCTGACTGTAGGCCTACATGTAGGCGCGCGCGCGCACGTCTGTCAGAGAGCTAATTATAGCCTGTCTTTCCCGCGCATTGCGTAAATACACCGCTGGTTTTCGCGTAGGACGTGAATTACTATAAAGATATTTATCCTATAAGTAATTTTATTGATTCACTATGTCAAGTAAACGGAAATTCCGGCCGGCCCGAGAGTATGTACACCGACTCCCACTATACACGCTGACACACGTGATAGCGAGAAACATTTACTTCCAATGTGTGATGCTTTCAGTTTGTAGACGATAATTTAGTGTGCAAATATGTATTATGTAAATATTTATACTTTAATATATGGTTAAACAGTCTACTTTTATCTGTATTTTCTATCTCTGTGTTTTTAAACAACCTACCTCCCCCGAACCCTCTTCATCGTCCTCTTCGCTCACGCACGCCCCCACCCACCCACAGAGATAAGAAACACCCGCTTGCCAGCTTGCTAGAATGAAGGTTATTCAACCAGCCCGGAGTTTTACGACCCGGTACGTTTTGAAAACAGTACTTGTAGATCTACATATTTTTTATTGTATGGTTTTATAACTGTGGAAAATATTTACAGTAGAAGTTTGGCTATACATATAAGTTAATATGTGCAGCATGTAAAGGCCTTTTTATTTGCCTCCCTACCGCAACTCGCCTTACCCGGAATTTTCCCATAACCGGAATAGACATCCCCCCAATGATTCCGGTTGAGGAGTGCTCTACTGTATTGCATAAGGCTGTGCGAACGTTCGAAATTTCGAACTCGAACCGAACTTTGAAATAGTTAGGTTCAAGTTCGTGTCAATAAATTTGGGTTCGAGTTCGTTTTTTGTGACAACACTTGAACTTGTTACTTTCCACATTTTAATAATACTAGAACCACGATTTTACGTATGCTCACGGCAAGGGCGCCCATATGGCAGTTTGTAGGGGGGGGGGGGCAGACTATATGACAGATTGTAAGGGGGGGGGGCAGACCTTCAAAAATTGACAAAAAGTGTCAAAAATTACAATTTGCCAAAAATCCTCAAAAACCCATACATTTTTTCCTCTTCCTGAAAGCTGGGGGAGGGGGCCACGGCCCTACCCTGCCCATGGGTATGGGCGCCCTTGGCTCACGGTTCCAAGGATGGCATTCGTAAAATCGCTGCCTTTGTAAAATCGGGGCTGGCCCATTTGCCCCCCCCCCCTCCCCCCCTTTTCACCCATTTTATTTCTTTAACTTTTCGAACTAAATATATTTGGTATTACTTGTGTGTATTTTGTCGTTATAAACAACATATCATTAAATATTAACAACTATTACTGCAACGAGGGGGAAAAAAAACTTCCGGCCGCAGCACATAGAGTAAGTAAAGGGAGAGGCGCCACTCCCATAGTAATGATCGTTTGCTTAAATTTGTAAACAAAACCCTTGCGATCATACCATTTCTTTGCAACTTAACAACAAAAAAATTACAGCCAGATACAACCTGAGAAAGGTTTAGTGTGTGATAGTTGGCACCTTTGTAGTCGCCATATTTTATATTGTTTCGATAAAGGCTACTGATATTGTAAAATTGCTTTATGTTAGTCCTTATAATGGGACGTTAAACTATTTCCGCAATAGAAAAAAAAATGATTCAAAGTGGATTCGAACCCTCAAACGTTAGCCAGATTGAAACTGATGATCGTTTAGAAATGAATTTTATTTCTGTTTATTATATTTATTTTCCATTCCATTATTAATTTTTTTTTAATTTTCAACTTCAAAAACTACAGTAGCAGCCCTAGCAGGTAATATGGAGAACGACAGGCCAACGTGCTCTAATTTTCGTTTTCGGCAAAATGCCACGCAGCATCTAGTTTTCAGTGACATTTTAAATTATATACTTTTACTTTCAAATCCCATTATTACCACGAGACAATACAATGATGGCCGTATGTAATTATAATAACTGGATATGTAATAAACTAAAGAGATCAAACTTGTAATTTTTTTTTCCGATGTTGGTGAAACATGGTATGATCTCATTTTTAAGGATTCAGTTTGTCCTATCTACTGTCACCAGCGTGTGAATTTGAATGCGCACTGGCTTCGCCAGCCCGGCGCCGCCCGCCCTTTCCCGCGCTATCTTCCCACGCTGCGGCCGGTCTCGGATGCTCCTCTGCGTGCGGAGTGCCTGACATCTGTGTGTGGACGCGTGAACTACGATGTGTAAAATTCGTTCTTCGTATACCGATTACAAAGGTTACGGCGGAACAGATTTTTCAGCTGGTATTGCTTCTAAATGCATCCTGCTGTTTCTAACTCATGCACACATATGTGCTGTATAATATTATTATTTTGTTTCCCATTTCCAATCAAATTATACTAGCATTCGTCTACTAAACTTCGCCGTTTTTAGGAATAATTAGTTAATAAAATAAGACGCATACCGAAATTTCGAGTAATAAGATTTTATGATCCATCCTTACTCTGTAAATAATATTTAACCAAAATCCTATTTATGTCATGGTATTCACAGAATCTGCTCCACCGCAAACGTCGATTTTGCTGCTCGGAACCACATGTATCGCGCACTCTTAAAATTTTTGTTCAGGTCTGTCAGGTGAGTTGGGTGGCCAGGAGCATTGTCTACAATCAGCAATGCTTTGTTATCAAGGTTGTTGTCTTTGTTGTACTTTGTAACATCTGGTACAAAATGTTTTGTAAACCAATCTGTGAAGACAGCCTGTGTAATCCATGCTTTATGATTTGCCTTCCAGATTACTGGCAAATGTGGTTTTGAGCAGCCTTTGAGTGCTCTAGGATTTTCGGAGTGGTACACTAATAAGGGTTTTAATTTATTAACTCCCGTTGCATTCGTGCCAATCAGAAGTGTAAGCCTATCCTTGGAAGCCTTAAATCCGGGGACAGTCTTCTCCTCTCTTGAAATGTAAGTCCTGTCAGGCATTTTCTTCCAATATAAACCTGTCTTGTCTGCATTATACACTTGTTGAGGACTGAAGCCTCCCTCGGCGATGATGTTTTCTAGAATGCTAGGATATGATGCAGCTGCAAATCAATCAGCACTAGCTGCTTCTCCTTTCTTTTTAATACAGTGCATATTGTACCTGTCTATGAACCTTGAAAACTATCCTTTACTTGCTGTAAACACTTCACTACTATCGGGGTACTTAGGTTTTAAAGCAGTAAAAATGTCTAATGCTTTTTCTTTTATCTCACCCGAATTAACACCACACTTATCTTTACCGTGATTTATTTCAAACACCTATTCACTGAGCAGTCTTTCAGTGTGAATCATGATGGGTGTTCGGTTCCGCACTCTCACCTCCGTGGATGTTAATGCCTCAGATGACAACAGTTTCTCCAGTTCACTTTTATTTTTTATAATGGTCCGTACCGTAGATTCACTTAGGCCTAATGCACAACTAATTGCACTTTTGCCGTCATGGTTTTTAGAATGCCGTACAACTTCCAACTTAGTTTCTAAAGAAATAGTTTTTCTTTTTGCTACCACTTTATCAGACTGTACTTCTTTTGCACGTTTCATAATTATTACA
This sequence comes from Bacillus rossius redtenbacheri, assembly GCF_032445375.1. NCBI lineage: Eukaryota > Metazoa > Arthropoda > Insecta > Phasmatodea > Bacillidae > Bacillus > Bacillus rossius. The sequence continues at coordinate 239,573,950 of NC_086330.1, read as the reverse complement.
GGGTTCGTACGCCTCCTTAAAATCCTTAAAAAGCCCTTAATATTTCATTTATGGAATAAGGGCCCTTAAAAGTCCTTAAATTTTACCAAGAGTCCATAAGAACTCCTTATAAAACATTGTGCGAACGTAACGACTACTGGTATTTTCGTTTCTTTTCCGGTAACGACTTCGGTAATAAACAACGCTTGGTGCATGCGCTGTGCACGTTTACAGTGCTGGGTGTGTGACTAATGAATTAGTACTATCCAGAATTAAGTGTGACGTGTCCGTGTTTGTTTTTGTAATGGCGGACCATTCAGTGTTCAGCATGACGCAGTTTATGATACGAATTCTAATGCCTGGAAGAAAGTGTGTTTTTAAAGCCACATGGCTTTTGAAAAAGGAGTACAAGGAGTGGTTGCGTGAATACGAAAAGTGTAAACACAAAGCCATGTGTGCACGGTGTAACAAAGTGTTGGATGTTGGTGTAATGGGTGAAAGTGCTTAGGAAAGTACATATGCAAGGTACGTAATTTCTTTTGTAGCTAGCTTTTTATAGACTTTATATTTGTTCTATGTCTGAGAAATGCTATATTTAAATTTGAATTATGGTCTTTGTAGTTTATTCAATTAGTGGGTTTAAATGATGCTACGTTTTCCAAAATCTACATGGAACAGTATTGTTTCATTTTATTGTCGTCACACAATCACACGTGATTTTTAAAATTTCTCTGGACTTCCTACATGGGTATTTTCTACCAAGGTATACGACTTAGTTAAGCTTGCTAGGCCCGTTTATGTAGGTTATCTAGATATTGGTCACGGAACTCTCATTTTTCCTATGCCATGTAGGAAATGACTAATTTCGAGCCACATGACCAAATTTTGTTTATAAAAACGTATTTAATATTTTTCATACTTTGCATCTCACATTTAAACTTAAAATTCTTGTTTCACCATTTTACTTTTAACTGTTAAATTAGCGATTATTAGGTATCAAATTATATTTAAGGATTATAAATATTTTTATGGACAATATACTTAGCTATAAGATGGTGAATCAGTCAACCAAAAAATTTATTTTTGAGCATATACATACCATAATAATGTTATTTTACTGTGGGATTTTGAGACATTACACATAGTTTTCTACCCCTCAGTGTTGGTGAAGGCAAAGTTAGGGGAGAGTGTTGAGTGAAATTCATTAAAAACAATGCATCAAATTTCAAAAATTCATTAATTCTGAAGTAGAAAGGCATTTTCCAAACTCAGTGGTTTAAGAATTGAAAAATAATGTAGCTTACCAATCCAACCTTTCACCTAAGTTATGATCAAACTTTTGTGAGAAATAAAATGTTTAAAAAATTTCACCATATAATTTTTAATGTAGCTAACCTAACTTCACTCAATTCACATTACATTAACTTGCAACTTTGTTGGCTATCATTTTATTTGTCTTATAGGCTAGGTGTAGTCTGTAGTGGTTGTAAGTTAAGTTAATTATAGTGTGGATTGTATAAGATATTTCTAAAATAGGCTCTTAAGTTTAGCTGTATTAAGTATATACCTTTTTTATTGTCATTATCGAAGGTTTTAATTTCAAATGAATTGATTGCATCTGCAAGTAGTGCTAGACTAAAGTACATGGCTCATCTTGCCAGCGAGAAGGAAATGAAAAAAAAAAAAATAAGTCATTTGTGAACGAAAGAGAAAATTACAAGATGACATGGAAGGTCTCAAAAGAAAGATTTGTTTAGAAGCAGACATTAATGAACTTATCAAGCTGATGAGTTGAGTGAAGCAGCAGAGCTTACAAAATCAATCACACTGTGCTGCAAGTCTAATAGTTTAAGAAAAACTATAAAAGATAAAAAATTGTCAGTTGAATCTCTGGTGCAATAAATAGAAGAGAAAGTGAAAGAATTGAAACACTAATACCTTTGTCAAATATTTAGGCAACATAAGATATTTGGGAAAAAAAAAGTTTTATTTTTCGCATATTATTTCCTTGCTTTCTATTAGAAAAATTTGTGCAATTTGTGTTCAAAATGAACATCATATTGAGATTTTAGTTACTATTTCATTTACATGTGAAGATAAGGTCAATGTACCTGTTCGTGTTCCCAAAATTGTAATTCGTAATATCACATGTATTGTATGTACTAGAGACTTCAAAAATAATGCCTTATTTTACTTAAATATTTGTAGGTATTCATGTATATCTTAAATCCTTAAAATCCTTAAAGGGGTCCTTAAAAACTCCTTAATTTTTGATTGCCCAAGAGGGTACGAACCCTGTATTACATATGTACTGCGAACTTTACCATGCACAACAACAAAATGACTAGCTGATTATAAAGTGTACAACAAAACAAAGCTTGACGATAACTAGTATATCTACAGTCGCCTGGGAAGCGCTTTGAGTCATGAAAACGACACACACACGTGGCGGGCGGGTAAGATAACGTGATAGCTGAGACGGCTTTTTCCTGCGATAGTTGACGCGCCGAGCTCGGCTAAACACTGCCCGAGCGGCATTCACATGATGTATCCGACGATGAGGCGACACCCCGCGGCAGTAAATTTATACCAAAAAATTAATTCTCACCTCGCATTATGTGGGCTTTTATTTCGCACTTATCTGAAACCATTCCACAAAAATTGTTCTCGCGTTATGCACATTCGCGTTAATTGAACTCGTGCTATGCGAGTCGGAGGTGTATTATTATGTAGGCCTGTGCGAATACCAGTTTTTCAATGCGAAGCGAAGTGCGAAGCGAATACTTACTATTCGTGCGAAGCCAAATCGAATAGTAAATATTTTTTTCTGCTGTAATTTTAAATACTGAATTTTGTTACTCTAAAATTTTTTTAACTGCACATATGTAGTTAAACAAGTGAAAACAAAATGCAAGTTGCATATTGGTAGGTAATTTTATTAAAATTAGTAATAGATTCAATATACTGACTATTCACAAATACACATATTGCTACTGAAAGTAAAGGTAATCCTGTATTGCTTTTGCTTATAAAAATTACTGAATAGAAATTACAGATTCTTAAGCAACATTGAGTATAAGAATAATATAAGAAGCCAACATAATCCTCTAAAAAAATTTTTCACTTCCAAACTAAACAATACAACTGAAAATTTCAACATACTAATTTCTCACTGCAATTATTTATAGTGAAACACATGTACCTAACCTCATTACTTTTTGTATATTAGGAATAAAATTTAAGTAGCATAAATAAATAACACTCAAATGGAACAATAATAAATTAACTTGTAGCCTTGCAGTTGCAATTTAACAATTAAAAAAAAAAAAATACAATACATATTAAAAATTATAGCCATACATTACTCTGCTAATACTAGTTTTACATTGCCAAAATACACACGAGTATATTTTTAAAGGACATCACACAGTTTTCTTATGCTTCAAATTAGCATGTAAAAATACTAGCTGTTCCACATGTTCGGGCAAGAGACTTTCCCTACGGCTGCTGACCACATTTCCTGCAGAAGAAAAAAGTCTCTCTGACGATACCTGAGTTGCAGGAATACCCAGGTATTTAACAGCAATCTGTGCTAGGTTAGGATATTTGTTTCTGCCTTCAATTTTCCACCAGTGAAGGGAATCATCACCTCTGTTAAGACGTGGTTCTTTGAGGTATCTTCTCACTTCCTCCGATTCATCTATGTCGACTTGATTAGGAATAGAATCTAGGACACACCACAAACTTGATGCTGTACTCTGAGAGGATGTAGGTACATCTTGAGGTAACTTATTTTCTTTTGGCAATAGTCTGAGTGCAGAAATCAGTGTAGCCTGTGCTTCTGTGTCAGAAATTAACACACCCTTGAACCTTGGATCTATTAACATTGAAATACGATTCACTGACTCCATAATAAAATTTTGGAATCTGGATTTCAAAAATTTTATTAACGCTCTTGCAAATGTTACTCCATCTTTCTTCTGGCGAATATGCAGCTCAAGGTTAGCCAACAAGCAGTGCAAAATTGGGATTACCATTGATGATGTAGCATATTTTTCCCCACTCATTTCATCAGTGGCCTCTGCAAGAGGTTTTAAAATCTCAACAATACCTTCTGCTTGCTTCCACTCTGACACAGAGAGCATTTCTGTACTGTTTGAATCTGCATGTTCGGCCACCATAGCAGGTCTTATCTGAATCAGCCGCTTCAGCATAGCAAACTCAGAATTCCAACGTGTGTCCACATTTTGGATAACCTCCAGTTTTTGTATGTTCATCTGTTCTTGAAGTTTGTGCAGTCGTTTCCTTGCAGAACTACTGCGTCGGTAATGACCAACAATAGCTCTTGCTTTGGAAAGGAGTGTTTGTGTACCTGCACATTCTTTCTTTGCATCTTCAATGGCTAATTGAAGCGAATGGGCAAAACAATTTCGGGCATTTTCATGAAATAGTGATGAACATGCTAATTTATAGTTTGCAGCATTGTCAGTGATGCAAAAAATGGGTATAGTGGCATTTTCAACAGAAATACCCCAGTCACATAAAACTGATTTAATTGCTGTAGCAATGTTGACACTTGTGTGAGATTCCTGAACTACAATATTGCTCATGGCAAATGAAACCAGGGAAAAATCGGGCCTGAGGTAGTGGCACGTCAGACTGATGTAACTGTCATTGGAATGAGAAGTCCAGCCATCTGATGTTAATGATATGGCTGACAGTGATGGAAGGTCTGCAACAAGCATTGACTGAAGTGCCTGTTTAGTTTCTTCGTAGAGGGCCGGGATATAGTGTTCGGAAAATGTGGTCCGAGAAGGTACTTGGTAAGTTGGTGCTACGTGCCGGTTGGCCATCAGTTCTTTGAAACCTTGACCTTCTACGAAATCGTATGGCAACAACTCTGTTGCCAACATTTTTGTAATTTGTTTCGTAATGGACTGAGCTCTGGGGTCACTTGGTGGCATTTTTGTGGATTCATTAATACTTGTAAAATGGTCGGCTGCTGCAAGCTTGTTTTAGTAGCTTGTTCGGGATTTGGTTTTAATGTTGAGGTCTCTTTCTTATCTTGCATCATGCGATGGTATAATGCTGCATGTTTAGCCTGCAAGTGATTTTGCAATGTAGTGGTTGTACCTGGAACCGAACCACAACATAAAGGTACTTATATGTGTGGTGCGTGTATTAAAAAATAAATAATATATAGAGAAATTATTTTCTATATATTTTGTTAATATGGTAGATAACATGGTAGTTAACATGGTAGATAGTTAAACTTTAAGACGTTAAGAATAAATATGGACTTGTATAATTCGCTGCCATTTTCACTAAGCATATAAAATAATACTCAAATTGAAATTAAAACAAAGAATGTTGTAATGTTATTCCAATATTGATTTAAAAATGCTCTTTACCGTTAACAGCCTAGTCTGGATAGTCAATCAAGTCTCAAACCTTCACCCAGCTTCCCCATAAAGTCTCAGCTTGTTTTATTTAAATACAGGCCTACACGTCCCTTTTCCTAACCTCTAAATCCATTCAAATTGTAAGTCAATAAATTTCCCATACATTATTTCTCCTTTTGAAATAATTGTATAAAGGCATTGGTTTGTAACTCCAGTCCACCTCGGCGAATTATATCATATGTACACGCGTTTCAATTACTCCGTTTCAATTTCTCCAGACATTGTTTACAATAGGTTAGAGTAACTAAAACGGGACATCTAGGTTACAGCAATTAAAACTGTATATTTCCGTCAAGTTTGAATTAATAAACTTTCGGTTTGGACAGGTAGCACAATTTTTATTTAAAACAACTTTAGCATCGCAAAGTAATTTACCTCGTAGCGTTTTTAGTTTCACGTTACAGGAGTTGCACTTCGCAACGTCGTCGTTCCCTTTCGTGAAATAATGCCATACTTCACTCTTTCTTCTTTTGGGCGTATTTTCTGAGTTTAAATCAGACATAATCTCCGGTCCGCTAATTACCAGTATCTTTTCTTGGTTTTTTAAAACTTAACAAGCGCAGACCTCTCCCACGTTCTCAAAAATAAAAGCAAGTGAGAGCAAATGTTCTGTTATTTACCGTTCAAAGGAACAAAGAAACGATTGTGTCAAGAAGCAATATTGATTGTTAAAGTAAGGATCGATTGTCGACTCGCGCACGCTATTAGTCGATACGTAGTGGTTCGGCTACGAATTATTCTAAACATGCGAATATTTAAAATGTATTCGAATTGAAGCGAATATTAAATTATGATTCGAATCGATTCGCATTTGCGAAGCTTCGCACAGGCCTATTATTATGTATAGTTGAAAGCAACATAAACCTACTCATGTATTGTACAAAACAATAATATTGTAAACATTTTAGCCAAGAAAGTGCTGTAAAATGAAATCTTTAATCATCTCACTAGGAATTCTTAAATTATGATTTTTCATGGACGATCAACTTTTATCACATCATTAACACTTGTTCTGTGTTTAATATACTTTTAATGATAATTGCTACCAAAATAATTGGTAAAAAAATGATTCCATAGGATCATGTTTAGTCATTTTACTCAATACGCCAAGCCGTTAAGTTACCATTCCATAAAATCTTAAAATTATTATTTTTATTTAAGTTATTATGTTTAAGAAATTTCCATATTTTCATCATATTTAATTACATAATTTTTGACGGCATTTATTTTCTCACAGTTTTTTAGTGGCTATAGTATTCTGCCTGTACAGTTGCACCTGCCTGCCCCTGTGTAGCATGTATGAAAATGTTGCCAGTTGTGGTTTGCATCATGCGTGGTTACGTTGATTGCCTATATAGGGTGCATGCATGGTATTAGGAAAGAGAGAAGGTAAAGGCGCGCGCATCTTTCCCCCTCCCTAAGCCAGGCTCGTGAAATCACGTGGAAACATCGTATCCCGCCGAGCTGGGAAGGGAGCGCAGAGCGACTGCGGATACTTCCTTGCTGCTCTGTGGCTTGCTCAAGTCTTTGCGGCGGGAAAATGAATCGGTTCATGTCCGAGCATATATTAAAATAAATTATACGTAAAGTACAAGAATGTGGTTTCCCGGTTGTAGCAATAGTAAGCGACATGGGTGGAGGAAACAGAGCGTTATGGAAACAGCTAGGAATTAATACTAAAAATACTAGTTTCTCGAACCCCAGTGACAGCATTACAAAAATTTTCGTATTTGCAGATGTTCCGCACCTACTGAAGTTGGCAAGAAATCACATTTTAGATAAGGAATTTGTTACAAATAGTGGCGGGGAAGTAGATACAATATTTGTTGAGCAACTGCTAGAGAAATCAGTGCACAATTTTAAATTAGCGCTTAAGTTAACACAACATCATTTAGAGGTGAAAGGCAGTGGCCGGCAAAAAGTTAAAACAGTAGTTCAGCTCTCACCGCCACAGCGAATTTTTGTAAAATTTTCAATGACTGGTTCGATGTGATGAATTCATCACAGCCTGTTAATGCTTATGGCTCACATAAAAACCAGCAGGACAAAGTTTTAAATTAAATGACAAAGCTCATGGAAATTATCAGGGCAAAAGGAGTTAAGAATAAATTGCCTTTACAAGAAAGTATAAAAATTTTTAATATATTAATGCAAGATTTATTTCACTATTTAAATGAATTTTTACATGTTCGATATTTGACTACAATTAAGCTGAATCAGGACATCCTAGAATGTTTTTTTTCTTATATAAGAGGCATGGGACACCAGAATAATCATCTGAATCCAGTGGACTTCAAATATAGAGTGCGAAACTGTATTCTGGGTAAACACTCTGCAGCATTATTTTCTACCAAAACGAACACGGAAGACAAAATTGACGAGACATGCTTAATACATTCATCTGCTGGAATTACGAACTTCGACATAGTGGAACCGACACAATTACTGTTACATAAGGAAATTAATTTAACCTGCAAGTTACAGAACACAGTCAGAGTCAATACAACTGATTCGCTGGTTACAGACATGACTGAAGTAGAACTACCAAGCAAGGATATAACTTCAAGCTAAGGGTTAAAATACATCGCGGGTAATGTGGCATTTTGTTTCAAAACTAAGTATCCTGAGCTTGGTACACTTTCATTAGAATCAGATAACAGTAACTGGATTAGTTAACTTTCATACGGTGGCCTTATTATTCCGAGTTCCGAACTTATGAATGCCATCAAAATTTCGGTAGATAGATTTATTGCCATGCATGGCGAGTATGTTTGCAAGGGTATTAATGTTTTTGAAACACTCACTAATGATATTGTGAATGCAATTGATGGGATAGTGCCACGAGAAGTGATCCACTGTTTCGTCAGAACTAGAACTTACATTAGGGTTAGACAGCTGAACATGAAAGCAAAAAACTCAGAAGACGAAAAATGGAAACTAAGAAACAAAATGAAGAAAACTACCACATAATCAAGATGGTATACTAAGATAAGTTTTTGTTGGTTTTGGTCGCCTATCTTAGTTTTTGTAGTGATTTGTATATAAAAAATTGTGCCATTATTATTTTGTCTCTGTTTAACATTAATGAACTAGTTAACGTTTTTTTTGTGAAATCTTGGATCAAATTCGTTTAAATATATAATTTTCAATAAACAACTTGCACAAACAAGAAGAAATTTTGTACGTGACTAAATCATTTTAATTGTATTCCCTTAAGAAATCTCTTAAACAATTTAACTATTAATGTGATCATTAGATTATTATTTGCATTATAAAACACATCACACTATTTTTGACTATTTTTTACGTTAATTAGAATTTAAGCATGGAGGTATGAAGTAGAGGAGTAGGCATGTAGAATCATTGCCGTGTTATTAGCTGAAGCCAAAAACCGTGGCTACCAAAACAGTGGCGTTGTCATAAGAAAAGCATTGGAGATGGTATTGTTGTTATGATAGCCAGAATAGCCTTGGCAGATAGGCAAAAGTGACTAACAAAAAAAAAGCAAAACATTTCTGTTGTCAACAGGATATATACACCACATTATATTCCATAACAGGAATATGGTCAATAAACTAAGAAAAACAAAGAAAAATGGACAAAGAGAACGAGCACAATAATATTGAACCCCAGAAAAAATTTTGCACAACAGTGGAGACAAGACAAAAACACACCAAAACAAGAAGACGAAACAAACACAGTAGTTTTCCAAAACAGTAACAAGCGACGTTTTGGGAACTGCTATCTGCTGCCGTCCTCAGGCTGAGACACACATGGTACGAAAACACAGGTGTGACTGAGTAGGGGATGGAAAATTGAGGGTACATCAAGTCACAAAATTATTGTCTGTGCTGACCGGCGAAATTTACCGTGTCAAGCAGGCGGGTGAGTTAGTCCTTTTTTATCCGAATCCGAGCGCCCTGCATTCCACATGACGCAGTGCGCAGTAGCGCGAGATTCCAAACCCCTAATGCCTGCCCCCTGGGGTGCATGCACATAGTTGAGTATTGTTAATGATGGCTTGCAGATTGCATGCAGCATGGTTATTCTGTATCATGCCTAGTAAACTACATATATTTGATATCCTGCACTCTGTTACAATCTTCTGTCGACGCTTGTGTAACGTAAATGTCTCCTTGGAAAAACTTTGGCAGACTCGTGGATCTTTTAGTTTCAAATACATAAATAAAAAATGCAATTACGTCTATATCTGTGCACCTATTTATTTTACTTTTATAGTTACTGGAAACTGAGTCAACAAAACATTATAAAAATTAACATGATAAAGAAGTTAATTGATTGACATATATAATTTGACTAATAATACATTATTCGTTAGCCATTAAAATGGTGGCTAATACACAAATTGGGTTAGTATTGTTTCGTAGGGTCGACCCTTTGTAAAAATATTACGAGATGACTTCCACAATATGTTAACAATAAGAATAAACAATCCCAGGATTCTAATGATTGGCACGTCGTGCAATTAAAGTTCTCTAATTGTCACATTTTGGCATGCAGGAGGTCTAACAGAGAATTTGGAAATATTATGTTTGGAACTAGGTGGCCGAAGATTATGTTTCACGCTGTAGTTGGACTACCAGGGCGCCATAGCAGTCCTGGGTCCGAGGACGGAAAAAGCATGCGGTCGCCATGCTTGCTCCGGCTTTTGAATCCTGTCTGTGAACAAGCCAAATCCAACATTATTAGACCTGGTTCACAGACAGGTCTAATAATGTTGGATTTGGCTTGTTCACAGACAGTCATTAAACAGGCAAAAATGCCCACATAAATGGTGATGGTCGGGGAAGAGAAAGGTTGTCGAAACTCACCAAAACAGGGTGTAACTCGAAGCACTCAGAACATGTGCCTGCCGAGAGGTGAGCAAAGACCGTCTCGAACAAGCACGGTTGATGCGGACGCACTCATCATTGATAGAAATTAGAATTTAGCAAAATATGACTTTTCTACATGGAATACAGACTGACTAATTAAGGTCTAAAAAAACTTAGGGAAAACATCCTTTTACGAGATGACTACATTCTCGTATGACGGCAGAAGTGAAGTCTTGCTGTGGGCTGGCCGAGAATGTGAAGTGGTCAGTGTGATAACAAGGCGTGAAGTCTCTGTGTGGCGGGAGCGACTTAATTAAAACAGGCGCTTGCTTTCGAAAGAAAGGGGGGGGGGTACTTCTGCTTCCGGACCGAAAGGTTCCGAAGATTCCGAAGATTTCCGAGTGGGGGGCAAAGAAACACCTGCCTCGATATCTCGACGTTGTTAGCTGCCAGAGCGGAGCGCAATCTCTTGAGTGGTGGCCGAAACAGAAAGCCAATCAACTTGTGCATATCTCGCATGAGGCTACTTCAAAACATGGGGCTTATGGTGGAGACTAGTGGGGTGCTCTGGTGGCTTGCAGAAGAATTACAGGGCACTGCTTGTGGCGTGAGTTGCCAGGGGCCAGACGTTTAGCGAGCGTTCAAACACCCAGGGGAAATAACTCATAAAACCGCCACTAGAGGTCAGAGGCGGTACTTTTGGAGACCTATGGCTAACCTAGACTTAGGCTGGGGTTAGTGGCCGATCAGTGTACTTAGGGCTTCTGGGGAAGGGAGGGAGACTTGGAAACTGCAACGACGGTGGGAAACTAGCTCTACAGAGCCAGAGACATGACGGGATGTTGGGGAAACTGACTCGTGATCATGCTATAGATGTGCTCGCATCAGGAGAGCTCTTAGAACCGGGCTGCTCTGATAGCTTGCAGGCATAGCAGTTCTTGTCGTGGCTACAGGGAGAATTACAGACGATGGGCGTGCATCAAAGCGGGGATAAGACAAGCCCACATGCTGGCTCTAAAAGGTTCAGCAAAAATCAGATCTAGCGCTGGGAACGGGTTGGGGAGACTAGCCTGACAAAGATTAAGTGGGAGGGTGCAGAGAGCAAGCAGAAAAAGTTTAAGTTTTAGTTAAATTACTGGTAAAATTATGGTTCAAAATTTAAATTTATAATTGTGCCAAAAAAAATGCTAATTGGCGGCACAACTCTTTCATGGTGAGTGTGTACTAGGACGACAATAGGTATGGGAATGCTATACTATTTTTGTCTCAAGGTTGGGTCAATTTATTTTAAGTTTTATGTGATACTTTTTCGGTTTCATAGTGTTTTTTAACTAGTTATATGTTGTCATCTAAAATGGTATTAAATGCAAAATTACCTAGAATAAGTGTTCAATGTGTAAATTCTCTTTTGGAAACTTTTTTAAATATAACCTTAATTTGTAGTTGTTTTGGACATTTTTATTTATAATATACTAATAAGCACTATTTTCTAAGTATAAATTAAAATCTTTTGTTGTTTTATAGGTTTAGAAGGTTTTATAGGTTAAAAGAAAATGTTACCATTTGTTAATTTATTCATGTATACTTATATTAAAATACTAAGGAGAAAAAATATTTTTTTCTCAATGATGTTTTCCCACCTAATTCTTTTTTTTAAGACAATCATTTGAAAAACAGAGTTTCATAGTTTCATCATATATTTTTTCAAACTATATGAAATTAGCTATGCATATATTTACATGTTTCATTAATGTCTTTTGAAATTATTGTATTTCAAGTGGTTTACAAGTTATTTTTATAAAATATAGCTAGGCTTCTTTTAAATATGAAAGACCAGCTGAAACAAAAGTGGGTTTTACATGTGGTTAGTTCTTGTATTAACGGTTGTTTAATTGTTGTTTCAGGTGCCAAGAAACTCAATCTCGAAACTGGAAGCTCCTCCTCCAGGTGTGTTCTCCAACTTGAGAGCTCTGGACTTGTCTGGGAACCTGATTGAGAACTGGGAGGAAATCAACAAACTGGGAACTATATCCAGGTAACACGAGTGTGTAAGTGTGGCTCCACCTACTGCAGTGCTGTGCAGTCAAACATGCTATAGGCTATCTACATTTATTTTACTGATTTATTACTACTGCATCTTATGATTATAGTAAATTAACTTCTGGATTTTCACTTCAAAAACTGTATGAAATAAATGTATTTCTTTGTAACATTTTTAGTGCAGCAAGAAAAATCTCAAAATAGTTTATATTGGGTGGCAACATTTTAATTTTTATGGACACCACAAATTCATCATTAACGTTATTTTATTCTCGCCAAAAAGATTTTTATTCTCTTGCTTTTTTTTTTTTTTTCATCCAAACCCAAATATTTATTACTATTTAGTAACTCAGACCATATTAAATAAAAAATTGTCTTCAGTTGCAGCAAGTATCTTTGTTACATCACTTTATACCTGTCGCTATGTGACAAATTTTGATTTTAAGGTCCCTGTGAATGACACAAGCTGTTTGCAAGCACGTTAGGGACTCGCGCATTGCGGTGCCTTACTTGTTCCTTACTGCACAGGCAAAAATTGAAACGCTATTTACATGTGAAGTTCTTGAAATATGAAATGTGCCTTCATAGAATCATTAACCTAATACAAGGAACTGAAAAAATCTATTTTCAGTTGTATAGGTTGTACACTTGTGAACAAAGTATAATTCAGTTTTCATTTTCACATTGTTTAGGATCCTTTCCAGGAAGCAAGAATTTCCTTGAGAAATTGCCACATTTTTAAAAATCATGTCTTTTGCAAAAAAAAAAAAAAGTGGTGTAAAATCAGGTATGAGATAAAATAAATAATAATTTCACATTCAAAAAACACTATCTCGCTTTTTCATAAAATAACCAAAGACAAACAGATGGTTGCTACACATAGCTCACATATCACATTTGTGCCATCCATGAGTACTATCGATTGGTGCTGTTGTAGAAATAAATTTTACATTTGAGATATCAGAATACTTGGGTATTGAAGTTAGTGTTTGGTTTCACAAATCTTTGAACGTACCACATGTGATTTCAGAAATATTGTCAATCTACACACAAAAATTAACAGTATTTAGCATAAAACTTAGTGTTTCCACAAAAATGTTTCAATAATAATGATAAAATCAACTAAATGTCATTATATTTCGCAAATATCATGCTTCTTTTTATTTTTTGGGGTCTCTATCTTTAGGTAAACCATCTCACCGACATTCAAGAAAATTCAAATGTCACAGGAAAAGAGATAAGTTAGGCTGGTTTACAGTTTTATGGTAAACTAACTGTTGTACCTTTCGTTGATGGGCTGGATTACTATAATAGTTGTGGTGCATCAGCTCTGAGTATAGCTACATCACTATGATAATAACTGACACCCAATGTAGAATCATTATGTAGTGGCAGTCAAAAATAGCCATTAGGCTACATGTTAAAATTAATTAGTAATCGCATCCCACACGTTTGCTATTCCAAGTTATATTCATAAATTGTATTTAGTAGCTGTTCACTAAGGAACTGTGTGTGTGTGTGTGTGTTTTTTTTTACAATATTATAGAACCCTGTGCTTTAATGCATTGTGTGAGCTACATCTGACCATTCCAAAAATTTACCAAATTAGTGCAATTATCAAAACATAATTAAATAACAAATATCCAAACATCGACACATTCATATAATACATAATAGAATATGTTAATTCCAATATCTTAATTAAATATCAAATTACTTGAGAGATTTTTTATTATTATGAGACGGAATCTACCCTCATCTATTCAATTCTTTGTTTATTTTCTCTACTCCCAATAGATTCAGTGGTATGAATCTGTCTTCAATAAAAAAAACCTGCCCAATTTTCATCTTCTTAAGCACTTGTTTCAGAAAATAGTATGGATAATTTTGTAGTTTTAGTGTGTTAAAATTCATGCCAGATATTTTGACATTAGTTTGATTCAATTCATGTATATATTTTTATTATAAAACCAAATGCCACTGTCTCTCTTGGGTGTGAGATTCCAGTCTGTGGTAAGGAGCAGTTGATAGTACTTTTATGCAAATTTTTAATGCAGTTCATCATACCTTATGGTTTTTTTAATTGTAAAACTAAACATAGGCTAAAGAATTTTTCACTTCCTTTGCAGAAGAAATTTAAAAAAAGACAAAAAAACATGTTTTTCCTTATGTACTTATGTAATTTATTATGAGTTGCGTAAATTTTACGTTAGTGGATTCACTGTTGTGAAATTTTATTTTTTGGACCAACCTACACTTTTTTATCTCTCTTTGGGGTGAAATTACCTAATTATATACAACTGATATGTTAATAGATTTTGTTAGCTAGCTGTGATCTAAATTTTATCCAAATCAGTTAAGTATTAATAATGTGATTTAGTTACATGTGTCCAAAATTTCAAACCTGCACATTTATATTAATAGGAGATTTGCTCTGAAAAATCAGATTAAATACTATTCACATAACAATTATGTGAAACTGCATTTAAAATATAAATTTTTTTTTAAGTCTAATAAATTTAATCTAAGATTTAGTTTAAATTTACAGACAATAAAGGTTGTTATTTGATGCTAAAGATAGTTGGTTAATGTCTGTATTGCGAGTTTAATTTCTCTTGAATACTCTTGATTACAAGGTAGTGTGAAATTTCTTCATTTGCAAAAAAATTTAGAATATTAGAATTGGTTTGCCTTGGAGAAACTTATACTTCTGTTTCAAGAACAATGATTCTAGTGTGATCAAGCTTGAAAATATTAAAGAAGTTTTACAAAAAAGCAGTGGGTGCATGGCCACTACGGTTGTTATAAGTGACACTTCACAGGCTGACGGATATTAACTATCGTAAAGTACACTAATATTTGAAGCATAAGTAACTTTGAAAATATATCTTTTTTCACTGATGTCCATTCCTTCAGTGGAATCTAAGAATGAAATAATGGAATGCTGTTTTTATGATTTATAATTTTCTTTATTTGCAACTTTTAGTGTTTGCCTACCATTCCATACCTAAATTCTTATATTACTCATTTATGTGACCTTCTTTGTTTGAGATTAAAGAATATTAATGGACTTTTCAAAAAAGAATGCACATCAAATGAATGAAAATTCTTCATGGCATCAATTAAATCAATCTTTGTAAAAACTAAACAGAATCTAACTTCACAGATAAGAATTTAAAGGTAAAAGCTTAATTGATAATTGCAAAAATATGGAAAATATTTGAAAGTGTGCGTAAGTTAGGGTAAGTTCATAAAATGTGCAAAAAATGTGCAAAAAGAACAAAAATAAACAAAAGTATGCTAAATTATGCTAAAATTATGCAATAGTATGCTGTTTATATTTAAGTGTGTTAAAGTACAGTATACTCCCGATTATCTGAGTTAATAAATGGCAAGGGGTCCACGGATGACTGAAAAACATGGTGAAAATATATTGAAAAAAATTAAATTTTTTTTTATCCTTACTATCGAAACAAACACTGTATAAGGTTGTTTATAATAGATACTAAAGTGTTGCACGTATTTAAAAAAAAAAAAAAAATATTCAGTATTATCTCTAAAACAGAGCTGTAGTTTACGTCTAGCTGGCCAATAATTTTTAATTTTGGTTGAACCTTAAATACCACTAGTTTGCATTTATTATTAGACATTACTGTCTAAGATTATGAAAGAAAAATACTACTGCGTTGCGACTGCTGCCTTGAAACTATGCAGGCCAGTTATTAATTCGTGAGTCACGGAACAGCAGTGCCATGCCAGCCCCAACCAGAGTGCGGTTCACAAGGGCACATGGAACACAAGCACGCACGGCTTACAGGGATGTGTTTATAATTTGCTCTAGCAGTTTCCAAGTTCACTAACACATACCAACCATGTATGCACTATGTTTGGCAGCATTTTTCATCTTGAATCACAATGCTCTTTCATATCAATAGATCACAAAGATAAATAATAAATTTCAAAAATTATTTTTGTGTTTATGGTTTATGGAATTAAAATAAAGTATGAGATGGTTGCAAAACATACTAAAGGTAAGAAAAAAATATGCAAATACGTATAAGCTAAATCTTGCGAAAGTATGTGAAATAATTTTCCAGTATGGACAAGTATGAGAACTTATGAGAAGGATACATAAGTCTGTACCATTAAGTATTAGAAAAAAAGTTTTCAAAAAAGTGCATAATAGAAAGTTTGTGAAATTATGCTTAAGTATTCAAAAATATGCACAAATCTATGAGTATAGGCGAAAGTATGTAGAGTATGTAGAAGTGTACAAAATTGTGCAATGGTTCGCAAAAGTGCACAGAAGTGTGCTAAATATGGATATGTATGGAAAAGTTTGGAAAACTTTCAGAAATTATAAAAAAGTATGATAAACCATGATAAATTATGGAAATGTATGGGAAAGTATGGAGACATGCAAAAGTACACAAAAGTATTAACAAATATTTAAAAGAATTAAAACCTCTCAAAAGTGTACAACAGTTTACGAAAGTGTGTGATGTAGTGTCCTGTAGTGTGAAGGTTGCTATGGTATGTAGTGTTCTGTAGCAACTAGTAGTGTGTAGTGTCCTATAGTGTGTTATGTTCTGTAGTATTTAATGTTTTATAGAGAGTAGTGTATTATAGTGTGTAGTGTTTTATATAGAGTAGTGGGCTATAGTGTGTAAAGTTGCTCTGGTGTGTAGTTTGCTATAGTGTGTAGTGTGCTGCACACAATGTCTTCGGTAACTTCTCGCATCAGTTTATTACTTTCTTTCAGGGATTTTGTGTACTGGGTTTTTATCCTGGAGGATGGAGACCACAGAGGCCGAAGGCATGAATGCCTTTAATTTGTATTCATATTGAAACCATTAACTTCGTTGTTCTAGGTGTGGCAGCCTGTAGTGAATCGTTTTATTTTATAGTACAAGAGTTCGTCGTGAATAATACCCACAAAGTCTTGAAGACTTCTTTTACTTAAAAATGTGGCACATCAGAACAGACATTTTTGAATGCAACATTACATTCATACTAGTATAAAAATAGTCGACCAGTATAAAATTTTATAATACTTCAATCAAAAGGCTTAAAAGAAAAATAAACGGCCGGCCAATAAACTGTATGATTTGCATTTTACTTACATCATGGTCTTTTAATATTTTTTTGGTAGCCTTGCTTATTAATTATTCTTAATTAATACATATATATGAGTAGTGTCTTGGCTGCAGACTTGTGATGGACAGCAGGCCAGTAACATAGGAGGATTTTCGTGGGCTGAGAAATGTATATGTTGATTTGCTCCTGGACCAGAGCCCAGCAATGGCCACAAGGAGTGAAGAATATCCCAGGCTCGGCTGACCGGTCCACTAACACCGTGCGGTGGAGACCCAAAAGGTTATTCATCAGAGACTTGTAAACTTGCATATTCAGGTACATACACCCACTGAAACACAGAAAATAGCAGAGTTTAAATGATTTATAACTTCAAAGAACAAACCACAAGGGAACTCATTAAGAGGTGAATTTGGTTGAAAAGTTGTTGACTTCCACTTACCAATGATGTGGAAGTTAAACAGTGCAGGGCATGTTTTATAAGATGGTAATCCAAAATTGAGTGAAGAGATTCCAGGAAAATTAAAACACTTCACTAAAATACATAGTTCTTGAAGAAAGTGGTGGAGGTTATCTCCACATAAAATGACTACATGTCAGTTACAAACTTTCACTACAATATATCACACGGAAAATACCCGATTATGTTCAGCTATGGCTGTCTGGAGACTAGTGCTTAAGGCAGGTGGGACCATGTGTAATTTAAGTTTGACCGGAAAGCCTGGTGGAAGTATACCGGTCTTTACTTGCTGGGGTTACTTACTTAAAGTGAACGGTGCCTAGAAGGGGTTGGGGGACCACCAGGAAGTGGCGCTCATGGTGACGAAATCAGGAGATACACAGAACCTAAGTTTAGTAATGACAGGTGCTGGCAGATGGCCTCAAGAGCTTGGAGGTAGTCATATCTGGAGCAAGTTGTTAAAAATTTGGCCGACATATTACACATAGGAGGTGTGTTGCGCCTAGCATAAAGACCTATGGGTTGACCCTTGAGGGAGGGGGGGGGGGGGGCAATGATGGTCACAGGAACAAGAAACACCACAGGGGAAGGGGGGGTTAGTAGGGAAAGCTATGCAGCACGGAGCAAAGGAGCAGAGGCAGTCCTAACCATGTGGACGCCAGCAGGAACCTGAGTGAGCTATGTGCAAAAAGGTGCGGCATACTGTAGACTAACGCGTGACGATATGGCCGTACAACTGGGCCCTACGGCTGTGCGTAGCAGATGATAACTGGTGTGGGCTAGCTGAGGAGAATGCTGAATACGCGTGCAAATGGAAATGAAGTGGGCTGAAACTCGGTGTGGCTTCAGAGAACTAAGGCAGGTTTTGAGGTTTTTTAACACCGGAGTAGGGAGAAATTACACTTATTGTTTGCAATTACTATAGAACCCAATTCTGGACACTTATTATAAACATGAAAACAGTGGACACTACTAGTACCTTGCTAGAGTTTATAGAACTAAATTAAGAAAAGTGGAAAAGAAATTACCAAACACTATAGATCTCAATACTGGACATTCTCCTAAAATGATTGAAACCGTTGCGTTTGGCGATCCTGGTGAGAGTTGTTTCATACTTAAGATTGAAGATGATTACTTATGGTTATGAACTTAAGTAAATATTAAAGCAATTTATGTAAAAGTATTTGAAGAACTGATTTTACGGTTCCAATGTGTCTAGTTAATATGTATATCAATAATTGCATAATGATGAATAATGTGTGATAATTTGTCTTGTTTTTTAGTGTGTGTTTTCTCGCAATGAGTACCATGGTGTTAAATCAACATTGAAACAATTGGGATCTCCTGATAATGGATCAGATGCACTGCAAAACCTGCATAATATCTGATATTACTAAGTGCATAATAATGTGAAATCGTTATGTTGATTCCCAAAAACTTGACATAATTATATGCTTGTAAACCTATTTTACTCTATAAAACTTTCTCTGCAAAACTATCAAAGAATTTGAAATGCTCGCTGATAATATAAAAATTAAATAATTAATACAATTATTTGAAAAATAAAGATTGGTTTATATTTAATGAATCACTGCTTCCAATAAGCATTATGTTGAAGAGGTTATAAGTAGTTTGGTTAAATTAAATGAAGCTTCTTTTTGTTAGATTTCTTTAAAACACTTATGACAATATTTATCATAGTCGTAAGTAAGTTCATAATTTCCGTCCACTTTTCTAAACAAAGTTCTATATAACTCTTGCAAAGAAACGCTAGTGTCCATTGTTTTCATGTTTCTTTATGCTAAACAGGCAGAGTGTCCGGTATTGAATCATACTCATTATTCCTTAAAAAAAGTTTTGTCCGTATTTCAATATCATCCTAAGAAAATTGGAAAGTCAACCCCTAAAGGTGAAAATTGGACTTAAAACAATTTTCCCATGGGTCTGGAATTTGGATTGTTCTTGGTTGTATGGCATAGTATGAGGGAGGACCCAAAAAAATGTATTTTTGTCATAAAAAATTATTTATTACTGGATTTTTTTGTCTTTGTCACCTTCAAATTACTCTCCATTAGATGTGATGCATTTGTCAAATATCTTTTCCCGCTGTTTGAAGCACATCTGGAACTCTTCAACATTGATATCCTCCAGTGCCCTTTGCGAAGCTGTTTTTTCCGTCTCCACATCATCAAAACACCCTTTTAGATTTTTCTTCATTCTCGGGAACAGAAAAAAGTCGCACGGGGCTAGGTCTGGTGGATACGGAGGGTGGGGAACAACAGACCACCCCTGAGAGGCCAAATAGCGGTTCACTCGTAGAGCTGTGTGTGTAAGAGCATTGTCGTGATGAAGGAACCAGTCACCCGATCGCCAAAGTCCCGGACGTTTCCTCCACACATCCTCTCGCAAACATCTTAAAACTTCCAAATAAAAGTGCTGGTTAACAGTCTGGCCAGGGGAACAAATTCCCGGTGCACAATTTCACGAACATCAAAAAAGACAATGATCATTGTCTTAACATTCAACCTTACTTGTCTTGCTTATTTATGTCTTGGAGGAGTTGGGAGTTTTCCACTGGCTTGATGCTTGCTTGGTTTCGGGTCATACCTGTAACACCAACTCTCATCATCTGTAATGACTTTGGTCAAAAAGTTGGGATCACTTTCAATTTCTTTTTTCAAATACAGGCTCAAATTCAGTCAAATGTTTTTTTGATCCGGTTTGAGAAGGTGAGGAACAAATTTAGCGGCAACACGTCTCATTTGAAAATCCTCAATCAAAATCCGCTCACAGTAGCTCCAACTTATGCCTGTATTTTCTGAAATTTTTTTGATCATGAAACAATGATTCTCATTGATTTTTTTGGCATATTTTATCAACATTCTCATCATTTTGAGATGTTGAAGGGTGACCAGAACGAGCATGATCTTCAACGTTCATATCATCATGTTTAAAGTGCCTAAACCACTTGAAAACATGTGTGCATCTCATAGCATCCTCCTTGAAAACATGTTGAAGCATTTGGTAAGCTTCCGTTGGCGATTTTTCAAGCAGGAAAAAAAAATTTCAAACACATACAGTAGAACCCCGATTATCCGCGACTCGATCATCCGATTCGCGGATTAACCGCGATTTATGTCCATCAAGTCCAATTTTTTAGTTACATATAACCAATGATTCAAAATGTATGTAAATGTTAAAATACTTTGCAAAAATGTATGTTGGTCAAAGTACTTTGACTCAGTTATGTTTATATACACAGAAAGTTTTAAAAAAAATACTAGTACAAACTTACGTATGTACATATTATTTTTGTGTTCCATGTTACGTGAATAGATTATACACTGGTGCGCGATACCATGTCTGCATGACCGGACTGTACACTCCCGCGCGCAGCACGGCGCCGTGCCACAGAGATTACCCGGCGCATGGAGACAGTCCATTTCATTAGTGTACGTTGTTGAAGCGTGAAGGTGGTGATAATTTTATGTATTGTAACAGTGATCTGCATTCCGACGGATTATACCGTTGTGTTGTGCGGAAGTGTTGAGCGCAACATTTCATAATGTCATCAAATGAACAGAAAAGAAAGCGAGTGGTACTGTCCATCGACAGCAAAACAAAAATTATAGAAAGATTTCAGAGTGGAGAAATGATTGCAAACTTGCGACTGAGTTTAATGTCGGTAACACGACAGTGCGCGACATCATAAAAAAATCGCGAAAAAATCCTTCAGTTTGCTTCACAGGCTGACACTTCAAGTGGATTAAATAAACGCAAGACGATGAACGAATCCACATTTAGCAGCTTGGACACTTGTTTGTTTGAATGGTTTCAACAGAAAAGGTCGGAGGGTGTAGCATTAAGTGGCGTAATTTTATCACAGCAGACGTAATTTTTTTAAAAATACTAGGCTTGACAGAAGAACCATTTTCCTGTTATATTACTTCTCCGTTATTTTATGAGAACCGACTGTACGGAAGTGTGTGTTGCAACTAGTGCTTGGCACGCAAGATAAATTCAGCCTATCACTTGCTGACGCGGCGCAGTGATACGACGGTGTTTGTTTATTTCAAAACTCAGCTAAGAGTGAACGGAGAATATATATAACGACCCCTCACGGTTTCCGAGATTAGGGTCGTTATAAGATTTCCGACCCATCTGCAACACTAAGTCATAATAGGCCGTTTTTGCACTAATTCCACGTTCAGCAAGCTAAAAATAAAAAATCTAACATTTAAAATTCATATAAATAAAGGGGGATAAAAACACCGTGAATTATACGAGACAGAGACACAGTTTAAAAACCATCAAATCAAGTCTCAATGCACTGGTATGAAAAATCTTATCTCGAAAAGAATTTTGAAGGCAGTCGTTCTGTAAAACAATAACCAGCCCGATGGTGTTACTGACAACAGAGCAATGAGCTAAGTGTGGCAGCGTCGCTTACGGGCGATGAAAAGAATGCGTGACCTTGGCAGCTATCAGCTGTCTTGGGCCCTCGGACTGGCTGGCGGCTAGTCACACACCTCGGTGCAACAACGACTCGCGTGCCCACGTCTCCGCAGCACACGAAAGACTTAAAAACCACTGCTGCCCAGCACTAAGCAGTCCGCTTCTATGTCAACAACGCTCACGCACGCAAAGCATGTGTATATATTTAATCTCCGAATGTCCACAGATGGCTGTCTGTGGGCTAATGACCTTTGAGGCAAGCATGACTCGGCTAACCGCGATTTTCGACTATCCGACTCACTCGTCCCCTTCATTAACACGGATAATCGGGGTTCTACTGTACTTTGTTCTTTTAAATCTGCCATAAAGACTTTGCAGGTGGACCATGAAAACAGTAAGAGAAGAACAATTCTATGATTAAACATTAACCTACAAACTGATGCCATCTGGGTAACAGTTTAGTGAAAGTATCTACTAACCCATCTAGCGGAAGAACTCTCTGCTACGTCTACGAATGACAGCATGCTCTCGGTCTGTTTTTTTTTTTTTTGGTCCCCTCTTTGTATAACTTTTAAGATTGCTCTGCACACTGTGTATTGTGTGCCCACTGCCTGGTTCTATAGCATCTGCTGTTTGTATGTTCATAATTTTCTGTCTTACCATCTAAGATTTTTATATTACAAAACTGAATTTACTTATTTCTTTTTCACTACTTAAGGTAGAATTTCATAATTATATGTAGCCTGTATGTTAATGCAGGATATAAATTAGCTGTGTTCAAATTTTATCCTTATCCGTTCAGTATTAAAGATGTGATTGAGGAACAAGCATGTAAACTTTCACATTTCTATATTAGTAGGATGAGGTTTTATTCCTCATTTTTTGTTTGCTGTAAGCAGTATGAGTTTGTGTATCTCTTTATGATACACAGTTCGTGCCGTTAAAGTTGATCGTGTTTTTGCGTACTTTAGTGGACCACTCCTTTAATGAAATTAATCTCAAATTTCCCACTCTTCGAGGGGTGGAACAATTATAAATTCAAATATTTTGTACTTGGTATTATTGCAGTGTAACGTAGAAGTTAATCATGCCTTCATTTCAAGCAGTTGTGGAAAAGCATTTTATTTGAGATGATTTTAAATTTTTATGTTAGATAAGTCCTTCATTTATTGGCAAGTTGTGTTTGAGTCAAGTAATAATTTTTGTGCCTGAAGCACATATGCTTCTAAATTTACAAATCTTAAAATTATGCTGTGGTGTTATATCAAGTAGTCTAACACTGGTGGCTTTACAGTTTGATAACATTTTTAGTGTCCTGGTAATGTTTGAATTTGACAGTTCAAAAACACTGTAATTTAATTTTTGTACTAGCTGGTTTTATAATGTAGAAAATTATTATCTTAGCACATGACAATTTTTACAATAATTATGAGCATTGACTAACTTTCTTACCTCAGCTCTAGTAAGTTAAGAACAATATGACAAAAACCAAGATGTTAAGCATAATATTGGTTTCTATTTAAGTTTAACATTTAAAAATACATATATTTTTTGTATCAAAATATGATAATCATAACATTGTTAAAAAAAACTGCATTTTCAAAAATTGATTGGTAATTTAGTGTTTTTACAATTTTAAACTTGTACCTGTGTAAAGGATAATAAAAAAATTTAAAAATTCACAGTTGAGTATGTCTGATAGGCAGTTATTTAAAAATCAGAACTTTACTGCTTCGGTAGGAATTCATGTTGAAAGTACAAAGAATTTTTAACATGCTGTGGCCAGAAATGATAAAATAATCATCAAGAAGTAATAATGAAGAAAAAAATCATATGAAATACTTAAAAAAAACCTAACTCAATGCAAAACTGGGAGAGTTTACGATTTAGAATGATTAAAATAATAAATTACATATACACTTGTGGTAAAAAAAAAACTTCTATAATTCACTTAGAAGAAATGCTTATAGTATTCTGAATTCTTACAGCCACTGGTGTATTTGGAGTAATAAATAAAATACATAGGTACCAACTTGAGATGGTTCATTGCCTTTGAAGTGTGTTTTAGATTGCAGTAACAAGCCGGTCAACTTGTGGAAAGTAAATTGACAAAAAGTGTGATGTTAGACAATCAGCTAAAGGTAGGCTGACTAAGTTTTTTTTTTTTAGTCTACAACAGTTAAATGTGAGTGCGGTTGGAATCAGCATGATACAGTTTCCAGGAGAGAAGAAAACTGATCTCTTTCCTTCTCTGTCTCTGCTCAACATTTGTGACAACAACATTGACAAGGTAAGTTAAAACAAAATGTTATCGTTGTGCGTGAGTATCTTTAAAAACGTTATCCTGAGCTCTTCCTTGGTCAAGCATTCGGACCTTATCGCATGTACCAGTTGTCCTGAAGATGCCGTTAACAGTGAAGGCGTCACTACGGCTGCTTCTTTGAGAGACGTGTCACTGACCAGTGGGCATTCTGTAATTCAGCCTTGTTTGGTTCTGTTCATTCTGTAGATCAGCACCGGTCAAGCTGCTCTAGCATTTGAAACCCCTTCAGAAATGGAAGAAATAGCATGAAAAATGATTGAACACATTTTTTGTTAGCCTAACAATAACTATTTGAAGAGGTTGTAGTGTCGCTACCCTTAAGGGCACACAAACTATATGCAGAGCTTCAAAAGAAACCATGCTCCACATAAAATCCTTTGTGATGATAGTGCTGGTTATATTTTAGGTTGAACTTTTTTTCTCATAATTTTGTGCATGAAAGATAAAATGAAAGTGACAAAACAAGATTGGGTAGACATGTCTTGAGACAAAATGTAATTTGTGTTGAAGAGATGAAACTGTAATTGGCAACAAGAGCGTTCGCAATAGCCAGGAAAGACTGAAACCGACTAAATCATGGTGGAAGCTATAGGGTACTTTACTTTCCGAGGCTCACTAGTTCACTGGACTAATAAACTGAGTGTTTTCGCTCGGAGCTGTGTCAAGTATAAATAGTTACCAGCAAGAAAATTGGTGCAGTTGGTAGAGCCTACTCAAAATACAAACTACCTACTTGTCATTAACACAAGTCTAGTTTCATGTCTGCTAGGAACATTTCATAAAACCTTTTTTCCACATATATGGGTCTATGCTTTCACCCTGTTCCAATGCACATGACTTATGTTCTAACAGAGTGGTTGCACTTCATCAGGCCAGAGCTCTAGCACATGACTCACAAGTTGTCCTGTTCTGCTCCGGCGGTCCAGCGGCCACCAACCTACACACATGACTAGGCTTCTGCGAAAATTGGTTGCTTTTCCAAATAGAATATAAAATTAACTACTAATATCTACTATTTTTCTAATCAAATTTTTACTTACAGTGTAAACTTTTTTTTACATTTCACAGGATTTCAAGAATTGATCCAATACATTAAAATGAAAAAGAAAGAAATATAATATGGAACTATAATAGAAAGGTGTAAAATGAAAGAATATAAAAACTAGAAATGCAATTTCATAAGCCAATTGAAATTTTATGTTTGTAAATTGTTTTGTGGGTCCAACTGATTATGTTCATAAAATAGATTATATTATTATAAATTGTAAATCATAATCTCAGATTATTTATTTCATATAAAAACAATGTATGTATGATGTTGCTGAATGCAAATCTAAATCTCTCAGTATCATCATTCTAGCTTTATAATTTTTTTTTATAGTTTAATTTTTTGAAGTGTTGAATCTAATATAAAATTATTTTTGCATATGGAATACTTAGTGAATGCTCGCAGACTCCCAATGCATTTCTCTGAGAGCAGCAGAGTGCTGTCGTACGGAGTGAGCTGGCTGTGTTGGAACGTGGCCTCACTTCACAGGTCCTGGGTTTGTGTCCACAAAGCCACTGCAAGCATGCGCTGGCTCCAGTCCCAGGGTCCCTGATCTGTCATCACCTCGTCGATGAGACGTCACCCCAGTAAACAAGTGTCATGTATGCATGTCCCACCAATAGTGTTAAGACCATTAGGAAATTTAATTTAGTAATATTTTTTCTCTAAATTCTTTTAGACATTGGTTGATAAATGCAACAAATCTTTTAAAAACTATATTTTATTGGCTTTTGATTCCTAGTCAGAAAATTTGATAAAAAATAATACCAAAAATAGCACTAATTGTTTTTCTCTCAACTCCTAATTGTTTACGCAACTTTATTTACTAATTACGGTTTTTAAAACACTTCACCTTACCTATCTGGAGCTTTCTAATTTTTTTTGGAGTCTATTATTTAAATTTATACTTCTCCTGTTAGTTGGAATTCATGGAATGTTAAGTGTCTTAACTATTGTTTAATGACTTGTATGATTGCAGCTGGAGTTTTCATATGAGTTAAGTTGTGAATTCTTTCAGGATTGTGTTCATGATGGAGTAAGATTGTCATTTGTTTGACAACGAACATTGAAAAATACACGTGAAATTCAACATTTTCTAGTTAGTTGTGAAGTTAGTGTTGATTTTGCACATTGATGGAATGTGTTTCCAACAGTGGGAGAGCATTAGTGAGCTAAATAAGCTAAAGTCCATTGAAGATCTGCGTATCCGCAATAACCCAGTGCTTGACCTGGAAAGCCTTGAAACAACGCGCCAGTTTATCATCGCCAGGATAGCCAACTTGAAGGTAAGGTGAACAGAGATGTTGTTTGTGGAAAGGTAAGGTGATCAGGGGTGCTGTTTATAGATAACTGTTCTCATGTTTTGGAGATGCCAAAATCAGCAGTTGAGTTTATGGTTTTGCAGGTTTCATCCCGTGCATATTCTTGTGTTCCCTAATTCTTTATTCAGAAATGTAAAAATAATTTTGTAGTGAAATTTTGATGTAATTTTGATTGTTTGCAGGTATGCTATTTAGATTTAGCTTTTATTTTAAGCCTACAATGCCATTATTTTATGTAAGACAAACTCTCAACAAAAGATGATTGTAGTGAAGAACTTTGGAAAGTACGAGGGTTATTATTTTTTTCAACCTCCGATCTGCTGTAATAAAAAAACGGGAATGAATTGGGAAATTATTTTAATGTCAAAAGAAACGTACATCTTTACTCTATTTTTCCACATAATCACCGTGCAGATTGAGGCATTTGTCGTACCGATGCACCAGCTTTCCAATACCCTCTACATAAAATGATGCCTCCTGCCTATTCAACCACGTTTTAACAGTGCCCTGCAGTGTGATTACAGTTTCATTTCTCCATGGCATGCCCATTAATCGATACCCTAATCGCTCGTACACGAATCGACACGTCTCGTAGTGTTTACCCCCTTCCACCAACCATGTGGAGCGTCCAACTCACACCTCAGTTGAAGCTTGGTTATGGGAATGTCAACATGGCTGCAACGATAAACTGGACGGCGAAATGCGAGCTGCGTGGAGTCAGCCGTTTCTTACAGGCAGAAGGGCACACTGCAGCAGAAATCCATCGCCGAATGAGTGTTGTGTACGGTGAAAACTTTATGAGCGATGGCGTTGTGCGAGAGTGGTGTCGGAAATTCCGCGAAGGCCGTATTGATGTTCATGATGAAGGTGGCCAAGGAAGGAAGTCGGTAGCAACAGATGAAACAGTTCAGAGAGTTGATGCAGTTGTTCGTGAGAGACGTCGATTCACGATTTCAGAACTGTCTGAACAATTTCCGCTCATTTCAAGGTCAGCCCTATACGCCATTGTTACAGACAATCTCGGATACAGGAAAATCTGTGCCCGATGGGTACCCAAGATGTTGACTGACATCAACAAGGAGCGGCGAATGGCATCAGCCTTGTCGTTTTTGCTGCGTTACGCAGACGATGGTGAACACTTTTTGACTCAAATTGTGACAGGTGATGAAACATGGATTCATTTCAATAATGAAGAAACAAAACTTCAATCACAACAGTGGATGCACACCTATTCTCCAAACAAGCCGAAAAAGTTCAAACGGACATTCAGCACCAAGAAACAGTGTTCTGGGATCACCAAGGTGTGCTACTGGTTGATTTCATGGAGCCAGGGACAACAATCAATGCTGCTGCATACTGCGCTTCATTACAACGGCTAAGACAGTCGATACGCAACACGCGGAGAGGAATGCTGACATCTGGTGTTGTCTTGCTTCATGACAACGCCCGACCGCATAGTGCCGCCGTAACACAACTCCTTGCAAGATTTCGATGGTAAGTGTTTGGTCACCCTCCTTACAGTCCGCATTTGGCACGGAGTGACTATCACCTTTTCCCCACGTTGAAAAGTGGCTTGGAGGACGACGCTTCAACACCAATGATGAACTGCAGAGCACTGTTAAAACGTGGCTGAATAGGCAGGAGGCATCATTTTATGCAGAGGGTATTGGAAAGCTGGTGCATCGGTACGAGAAATGCCTCAATCTGCACGGTGATTATGTGGAAAAATAGAGTAAAGATGTACGTTTTTTTGTACATTAAAATAATTTCCCAATTCATTCCCGTTTTTTTATTACAGCCGATCGGATGTTGAAAAAAAAATAACCCTCGTACATTGCATTATATATCTCTACAGCTTAAGTCATGGGTCAGAGACAATCTCACTTATTATTTTAATTATTGTCTCTCATTAGTTTACAGAGTAACCTAGAGACCTTAGCAAAGGTGCATGTGATTAAGGATAACTGATATATTCCTCGGGAAGGGGAGGGGTGTGTGAAGATAGTTTGGGGGGGGGGGGGGTGTGTTGTAGCCTTGTCAGATGTGTCAAGGCACAATTCATTAAATTTTAAATAAGCATTTTACTATTTAATAGTTTTTACTTGAAGGTATATTCAGTGTACTCTAATGTGGTGAACAGTGCGCATGTTGCGTAGATGTTTCCTCATTATTTAATTTTACACTGTATAACTCACTGCTCAGCTAAAACACAGCATATGAGACATGAGAACCAAGGTCTATTGCAGAGCATATCTTTCTGAGATTGTATGGTATGCATGCTTTAGGTGCCAGAAAAATATTGTGGTTTTGTTGTTACAATATAAAAATAATCTATTAGAATATTATATTGATAAGTAAAAAATTAATGTGGTCAAGCTGATCTAGGTACTGCTGATGGCAAATCGGCTATAGTTTATGAATGAACGTTTCTACGGCCAAACAGCAGAGTAAATTTTGTGGACCTCAGTAGCAGATCTGAGCCTCTGCTCCTGATTGCAACTTAAATAAAATTATGTTCTGTAGAAATGGGCCATTGTGATTGAGTGGTCATACCACTAGTCTCTCATCAAGGCGATTGGGGGTGTATTCCTGGTGAAGTCAAACCCAGAGGTATTTTGGCATGTGGAAACTGTGGCGGACATTGCCGTGAGACAGTGAGTTTTCCCAGGCGAGTGCTCACGTTTCCCTCAGCCATTCGTTCCGCTAGTGCTTCATCCTCATATCTTCCACCTCAATTTCTGTGATGACCCTGGTGTTGAGACCTCATGCTTTCACTCATTGTCTAGGACAGTTTCCCTGCCCCCTGGCCTGCCCCTTCATGACCGGGCCCACAGCTGGGTGGACAATACAGCCACTGTCAGTGACAAGTGAATTTATGTCAATTTCGTTTTGGAAATATGAATCAAATTTTAAACTGGATATAAAATGTTTCACAAATATCAAACATTTTTATAATCAATTACAGTGAAAATCGGTTTTTCAAATTGTTGAAAAATACATTAAAACAAAAAATAGAAATGTGTAAGTCATAATCACAAATTATTGGTTATATATAGAAAGCATGTGTGAGGTATATACAGAAATCAAATCAAAAATTTTATTAAATCTTCTTGGCTTCATACATGGTAGCCTACACTCTTTTCTTTTAGTTTTTTTTTATGTTGAGTACCATTTGCTTTATTTATTGGTAACAAATAATTTAATAATTATTTGAAATGAAATGTTGAATAAAAATAAAAAATTGTTTTATTTGGATTTTAAATTTGTGAATACTCGCAGACCCAGGATGCGAAGAGCTGTACCTTCATTACAGATGCTGTACCTTCATTACAGATGCTGAATGGAATGAAAGTGTGCGAGGAACGGCGAGGGGCGGAGTACGACTACTTGAAGAAGTTTGCTTTGGAATGGATCAGTTTGGATGGCTTGCCATCAGCACCTGACAAGGATTCCCAAATACAACAGTTCCTGTGTGCACATCCTAGGTTTCCAGAGCTCATTACCAGTAAGTACCTATGCGTACTGCCAGCCTGACCACCATGAGGAAGTGATGTGTCACTGTCGCTCAACTCAGGACCACTCATTGTTGTTAGGGTGGAGAGAGGATACAACAAGCCGTGTGGATACTTCTGCACTGTCTTATGACACTCAGGCTGCCGGATATGTGGCATGGAGTTTAGTTACCTAGGCCAGTGAAAAAGTTGAAAAAAAAAATCAATTTTTTATACATTTGACTTTTTCTTATTTGCTTGCTAATTTGCTCGCTTTTAGTGTAGAAGTTTTTTTTTTTTTTTTTTTTAAAGTTATACAGTAATTTTCTGCTATTTATCTTAATTTAAGTAAGACTATCTCAATATGACATTGTAATGATAAAGTAGTTGATTATAAAATAAGATTCATCTTTTAAGAAGTATTTAATTACAGTGTTGTCACCACTCACCACCTCCGGCTAGCTCAATTTAGGTTATGAGTGGAACATACAGGTTAGGTCACGAAGAAAAAAGAAATTTATACACAAATTTGATGGGTTACCTGTTTTTTTTTTTCATGGAAAAAAACACTATATTCCGTACAACAGAGCACACAAAAAAAATGTAATGTACATCCAGAAATAAATAAACCACGGAGCCATCGCCCGACCACGGCCTGTTCGGCCGGGTGACCGAACAATGACCGCCTGGCCTGGTGTTCAGACAATGACTAAATTTTACAGCCTTCTTTCCCTTTGTGTGCGCAGTGTCCTGGGCTCGCTGACGTAATTTTCAGCCAATCACGGCGCATGGCAACGGAGGCTCCACGAAATGCTTACTTCTGTTCCCACGACACAGCGATTTTGTCTCTTTCTCACATTCCCGTGACCGTGACTCACACGCCTAGCGTGTGAAACAAAGCCTCGGTCATGGAAAAACTAAGGAGAATTACGTCAGCACGCCTTCCCACACAAAGAAGCCAGCAAAAAAAATACTTCAAACAATAAACTTATGAATTTTAAAAAATAAAAACATAAAACCCGGAGAATTACGTTTACAATTACTTTTAAAAGGAAAAAACTTTATATCTAACCTGAAATTTGACAAAAAAAATTTATAATAAAAGATTATTGCTGGATTGCATGAGGAAGGTTGTAATCTGGGTTGTTACATTACCCCTCCAAATTCTCAGTTAAAAGCCAAAGCTTTTCACTAAGAAGTTACAAATGCACAAAAAGATTGAGAAAATCGGTTCAAACCTAACCTCTACAGTCCTTACATACATCATAAACATTTCAATGCACTAAAATAACAATTCTTAAAAATTGAGTGACATGACAACCAAAATTTATCTTCCCTGCCACTTAGGAAAAAGTCTCGAAACTCACAAATTTTCTTTAAACTGTCTTGGGTGTACTCCACATGGTCAAATGAATTTAAAAACAATCTCTAAAATAATTTTCAACAAACAACAAGTTGACAATTCTACAGTCATGGCATGACAAACACTTCATTATGATACAGTTATACGCTTCTCTTCTTCAAAAAACAAATTACGTGAACAAATGACCTTCCTTAGGTTTCAAACTATATCTCCCCTTTCAGCAGCAGCACATAATCTTAACATTGATGAGGGATGGGAGCAATCAAGGAGAAGGGACTCACCCTTGCAAAAAAAAAAAAATCATCTGACTCCATGCCGGAAACATATTTAAAATTAACCTCCTGGCCCCCCAGCTGCCTCACAAACCACACTACACAAAAAAAACATTTGCTGCTTATTTAGGGCAATACAAAAAATTCACCTAAACTCTGGCCACCATGAACACACAACTGCTTCTACAGCTTAAAAACTCGACGACTGTTTTTCATGAACGTATAGTGTTAATTTTCATACCTTTAATAGAGGATGTTGACACCCTGTCATCCAATCCAAAACAAACATTTATCATTACACATGTGTGGCACTTTGATTTAAAACATTAAACCTTTTAAAAATTTTATTATTTATCCGAAAACATAACTCATAATAAATTTTAGTTAACACCTTCCCATGACACAACATTAAACAAACAAAACATTACCCAAGTGCAGTGAAATTATCACAATGTAAAGCATTTCTTAAAATAAAATAAATTTAGTACCGTCTACTCAAAGAATTTATAAATATTTTATCATAGTTATTTTTTCAAACAACAGAAAAACATTCACTTTAACCGTATATACTCGTGTATAGCGCGCCCTTTTTTCCCCTCAAGTAAAGGAAAAAATCAAGGATGCGTGCTATACACGGGAGAGAAAAAAAAATGTTGATGGGGGGGGGGAGTGGAAGTGGAAGTCGTTAACTGCCATGTGATGTGTGACGTTTCTGGCCAGCCCCCACACATACACACAAGCCTCTCTTTCACACACACACACACACGTGCGCTGCTCGAACATCATGGTCTCTTGTTTATTTTTAGACCTTCCCCCTCTACAGAAAGCAGCTAGTAAAAAGAGAGAGAGAGAATGTTTTTGTCACCAGTCCCCCCCCCCGCCGACTTCCTTCGCTCCCTCGTTCCAGCACCTACCTGTGAGTCATCTAGTCCTCCGCGCCAGCTTAGCAACGTAGCGTAGCGTGGCGGGAGTGGTGGTGTTTAGTCCTGTCAACTGTCAAGGTTACTTTATGGTCATAGTCCCGTTCCTGCCTGCCTGCCTCCCTCC
Organism: Bacillus rossius redtenbacheri; assembly: GCF_032445375.1. Taxonomy (NCBI): domain Eukaryota; kingdom Metazoa; phylum Arthropoda; class Insecta; order Phasmatodea; family Bacillidae; genus Bacillus; species Bacillus rossius. The sequence goes on along the minus strand of NC_086330.1, from coordinate 239,540,759 downwards.
CTCCCTCCCTCCCTCCCTCCCTCCCTCCCTCCCTCCCTCCCTCCCTCCCTTCCCCCAAGTACCAGTTGTGACGATACAGTGCTTCATTATCTTCTGTCTACACAGCCGAGTTTAGCTTGCTCGTGTCGTTTCAGATGGTACAGTAGGCCACAAAAGTTTCGCTTTCAGTTGGAAGAGTATTTAAGTATTTTCCTGACACATCACCACACATCAATTTAAATAATCATTTGTTTCATAAGTAATTACTTAACAGGTACCAAAAAATTTAATTTTTTTTCTTTGGAATTTGTTGCAAAAATCGTGGTGCGCGCTATATACGAGGGCGCGCTATACACGAGTAAATGCGGTACTTATCTTTAACATTTATGTCTATAGCTTTCCTTCTCTTTAAAAACCTTGGAAAAAATTATATTATTCATCCTAAAAATTTGCTGTCATAAATCTTATGTTACATTCCTATAAAATACAAAACCCTATAAAATACAAAACATTATCAAAATTAACATAATTCAAAGAGAAAAAAATTTGAAAACATTATAAAAAATGGGAAAAATGTAAAAATATATAAAATGGCAAAAAATGTAAAAATTAAAAAAACATTGAACACAACAAAACTATATTTGACTCCACCCCACCATCTAGGCAGTGGGCCAACAAGTCTACAAACACCGTTTCCAGATGAGAATTACGTCAGCACGCCTTCCCACACAAAGAAGCCAGCAAAAAAAAATACTTCAAACAATAAACTTATGAATTTTAAAAAATAAAAACAATAAACCCAGAGAATTACATTTACAATAACTCTTAAAAGGAAAAAAAAACTTTATATCTAACCTGAAATTTGACAAAAAAAATTTATAACAAAAGATTATTACTGTATTGCATGAGGAAGGCTGTAATCTGGGTTGTTACAGTGTGTGCATAATTGGTTTTGAATAATTGTTAGTTAACAACAGTATCAGTAAACTGTTGCCTTAGTTGAACTTGGGCTGTGCAAAGACGGTCCATTGCGACAGAGTGCACAGTATTCGAGTAACAGTGCTACTGCTCTCATTTGAGCTCGGATGTTATATCTGCTTCCATAGTTAAAAGTCCTAACTTATAGCTTTGGTATAATGTGTAGTACAAGTTCTGTTGAATTGCCATCACAGCACCAGAATTATTCACTCATTGAGCTGCCTTAAAAACAGTGACCTCATATGAGCAGTGGCGATTTGCTCAACCCTTTATGTCTAAGTTGGTGGGTCAAAAGTCTGGAAATTTTTTTGGTTTTTAAGAAGATTCCAGGAATCCAATAGTCAAATCTTCAAAACCTGTAACTTTTAGCCTTCTTACTATATTTGGCTGCCTGCAGGCCTTTACATCTCCAGCAAAAGATTGATATCGTAATGCCTTGCAATGGATAGCAAACTGTTGGAGTGAACTGGGTTGGTTGCCAGCACATTAAAGGTTAAATATCCGGTGAGCCGTCTGGTGAAGACAACAATAAAAATACATTTGTAGTGGCTTTGTTCATTTTTTGTTTTATATAACCCTGAACACTACACATACATAACAAGAAATATTACATTTAAGTTAAATGTTTTTCATTTGTATTGAATGGTGATTCAGTTCACGTAACTCCAAGGATTTGTATCAAGGATACTAAAGTGCACTCTTGCAAACGTATTCTTGTCTACAATCTCAGTTCAAGTGTGTGTATTTAGAGTTGGTTTCTGTGACTGAATTGCTGCACTTTAAGGTTGTGCACCCAACTCCTTGTGCATAAGTGAGTAAATTGTAGTTCCAGATTTATATACATCACTTGTGCATTTAATGCCTTAATCATTAAACTGAAATTGCAGTGAGCCAGTTGATAGTTTCACTGCCCATGAATGTCCTCAAAAATTATGTTCCCTGCTCGTACGTATGCTCGCCAGAAAGTGCACGAGAAGCATACTGAATTGCAGACTTGCTTGACTTGAGGTTTCCCGCCCTCGTATGTGCCGTATGAACAATGTGTATTTACTTTTGTGTCGGAGAAAATTTTTCAACTTACCCTGTCCGTTTTTTCTCCATCATAACACATCTAAATCATATAAACTTATTTAAACAACATAGTGTTGAAAACTCAACTACAAATAATACAATAACAGAGTACCGCCATGACACTGCTAATCTTTCATCATACCAATAGCATTTACTTCACGGCCATAGATATTGCTGTACTTAAATGCTTGTGTGAAAAGGTACTTTTGGGGAAAGGTTTTTGGTCTGTTGATATGAAGCTTGGAAGTATCATGGCACCATATGTGATGGGTGTTAATAGCGGAGTCAAATGTAAATATTTGCAGGAACATACGTAATTTTAATGGGAACATATTGGCCCCACCATTGTAAATATCCATGAAAGTCCCTGTTTTTATACCAATCCATTTTAATCTTGAAATACCTGTGAAAATGGATGAAATTAGTACAAATGGCAGGACTGAATTTAAATATAAAATTATTGGCCAATGTTCATAAGAAGTATTATCTTTAAAATATATTTTTTATATGCATAAATAACCATAGCCATGTGTTGTACAAAGTTTCAATATCTTTCTTGTAATATTACAATTATTTCTTGGCAACTGGTTTCCAAAGGAGTTTTTTGTAAGAGTACAACAAATATTTTTCTGTACATGATTGTAAAAGGCTCAGAATTCTTTTTGTTTATTCAAATACGTATATAAACATATATATATAATATTTTTTTTTAGTTTTTTTCTTCAGTGTTGTCTTTCTGGTAAATTTTTGTTACTGAAGAATTTATTCATTTCATTAGACATATTCCCAAATAAAATTATGCCATAGAAGGGCATTATCATTCTCCTACACCAAGCAAATTCCAATTTTCAGCTATTTGTATCAGCAAATTCAGTTTTTTTGATATTTCTTACAAGGCAGTCCAAAATATTTGAAAAAATTGCCTGTTTTTAAGTGTGGAAAACCTAAAAGTGTCTGGGAGTATCTGAATTAACAGTTTGTATCATCCCTATATGGGCATTGTATGTTGAAGAGAGTATGTGTGTTTACTATACTGTACTGTATTGTACTTACTGTTTACTTATGAGTAAACAATTATCTCCCACAGAGCATGGACTACCAGAGCTTTCAGAGCTGAAGAAAATGCCTATGACACTTGCTGAGAATGTGATCAGTATCCTTTTTGACTGCTCTATCAGAGCAGGACGCAACATGGATTACTGCTCAATGCTGTGTTGAGGAAAAAAGCAGAAATGACTAATGGTAAGAGTGACATGTTTTCGTTTCTGCCTTGTGTTACTGTTTGCCACTTGTCGACAGTTTTGAAAACAGGTTTACCAATTAATCCTGATTAAGTGTTCATATAATACTTCAAACTATTTTAATCACAGATTGTATAGTACTAATTAATAACAATATCCATCTATGTGAAGCAAGAGATGGCGTAAAGCTCTGCTGTTCTACTGAGCTCTGCCGAGTTCTACAGAGAGAATGGGAAGCGCACCTATTGCTTCCAAGCAATACCGAACTGCACCAAATGCTTTCAACCCGCTTCGAACTCTCCAGACTAATTTCGGGCCATGCCGAGTCCGTACAGTCCTTGCTACTAGACCATCGGGCATTCCACACCTTTGAATGCCGGAATATCGGAAGTTTACTCTGCTCTTCTTCTGTGGATTGGCTTTCAGTTCAGCACGTTGTAAACTAATCCATAGTATGATCTACAAACTAACTTTATAAAATGAAAACTTGAATATTTTTGCACATATTTGCTGTAAGCTCACATGTTGCCTTTTTTCTCCACATGGCCCTTGATAATCTAATCGAGAACCAAATCTCCAAGAAGAGAAACAAGCGGTGGTCCTTGCATGGTGATTCACAGCCTCTGTTCTCTGGCGTACACGCTGTCTTGCTGTTGAGTTGTCTGGTATGCACCTGTTCCCGTTGCTGGCTGCACGTGAGCCAGAGACAGCTTGACCCTCAGAAGCCAGCGAGAGTTCAGTGGCCAAGTCTGCCGGATCCCAGTTACTAATAACTATGGTTAATTTCCAACACTTAAAAAGAAACTGCTTATCATAAGAAATGTTTTCTATTTTTTATACTTTGCCAAGTTATAATGTATTTTTATCAAATGTTTTACTGGTGCTCTAAATTCACAATAAATATATTTAAAAAAAATTGCAATTGGGAGAGTGTTTGCTGTTAGTAAACATATACTGCTCGAATACTAAAATATGTAGTGATTTATAATTACATAATTATTTATGATCCTTTAGTGTCAAATCAGATATTAAGTTTGTGAGTCCACAATGTCCGGAAAAAACATATGAGAAGGCGCTGTTTCCCACCACTGAAGTTATGAATCTTCAAGGATTTGCGAAGCGAGCTTTCAGGGCAAAGAAGACACCAAAGCTGTCTTATATCAGCTGTAAGGTAAGTTTTTTCAGTGTAGTTAGTGTCTAAAAACATTTAGTATCAATTTAACCCCCCTTTTGATGTCACTGTTGCCAGTGTTAATGTAAGGTGTAACTTCAGTCATTTGCTGTTCTATCTCAGAAAGCAAGCCATTATGTAATCTTACGATTTGTATACATTTATCACTTGCAAACTACTGCTTCCAAAAAAAAAAAATTATTAGATTTAATCAAATTAAAACAAAATTTTTAAATGGTTTGTTTGTATGCATAAATGTTTGCAATATTTTCTCTTTATTTCCTCTTTATTTCTTTGCTTTTTTTTATTTATTTTATAAATAAGCTAGATTTTGCAGTGGTATTTTGATTGAAATACTGTTATGTAGGTATACACATGAGGAGTTAGCTGTATATTCAAGAGTTCCTACAAATGTGCAAGAAAACCAACCACCTTATTGCAGTCTGCAAAGACTATGGCTTGTTCTCATTTGGGTGGAGACATGTTTTAACTTTCAAGTTTGAAAAATTGTGCTTGCTAAAATTATGTGGAGTCCAAAATCAATACAGTTTACAAACTTTTTGACTTAAAAAGTGATACCACTCCAATTCACCATGTTGTTTCTGATTTACTTGACCAAGACTAAACTGTTCCATATGATCACGTACTCGCAGTTTAGCAGTATTGAACAGAAATATAAAATATTTTTTTCAATCTCAGTGGTATTCACTTTTCAGCTTACCAGTCACAACCTTCACTGCTATGAAAATGAATAATTAGGTGGAAAATCAGATACAGCATTATTTTTATTAGTGTCAAGATTTTATCTATCTAATATTATAAAGCTGAAGAGTTTTGTTTGTTTGTTTGTTTGTTTGAACGCGCTATTCTCAGGAACCACTAATCCGATTTGAAAAATTATTTCAGTGTTGGATAGTACATTTATCGAGGAAGGCTATAGGCTATATTATATTATCAATAACATTAGGGATCCTTACTAAAAGTCCAATTTAGAATCAAATGCATTGGAGGGGGTTAGATACAACATGCAGTACACGTACGAAGTGTGTGTTAATGCCGCAGGCGCTATTGCCTATTAACATTGTTGCCACGCACTAGATGCCTTATCATTCTTAATTTTCTCATACAAGTAAAAAACACCCGTGTGATATTAACAACGAAGCAATCAGTACCCTCATAAGAGTTCAATTAGTATTTAAATACTTTTTATCACTTTAAATCGCAAACCTAAACTATGGTTTTTTTCCTCTCTCTGTGTTTAATTTGTTTTTTTATTGCCCTTTTTTTTTTTCAAGTATATATATTTTACAGACTTGAAACTTCACAGTAATGTTCCTTATTTATTTATTTATTTATTTATTTATTAATATTGTAACATGTTACGCAGGATGACATTTTCTGAAAATTAGATCCCATGGGTGGTTAAAACCAGGCAACAGTGGGTACTTTGTCTGCATGAGAACAGGATTTTGCATTGTTCATGCCTTCTGCGTCTCCATGGCAACGGGCATCGCGCGGCAGTGGCGTACCCACAAGGAGGGGCATGTATAATGAGCGGCGCAAGAGTGATCTGCCTGTAGACTGGCGTAGCGAAGTACGGGTGCATCAGTTGTACGTTGCGTGCACGAGTCGGGAAACCATCGGTGCTATTCATTTTCTCTCCGGTACATTATACAGCATTGTAATAAATTTTCACTGAATTTTTTTTTATTTACCATTACTGTAAATGGTAGATGTGGCTTAATTTTTTTCCATTAGTATAGCCATGCGAAGCCGAGTCGGGCAGCTAGTGGTTTTATATTTATGCCAGTTTAAACAGCCATAAGTAGGCCTGTGCAAATATCAGTTTTTTAGTTTAAATCAAATACGATGTAGAGTTAGCTAGTGCCTAAAATGAAATTAGTTAATTTATTTAATAATTTCTTCTACTCTAGCCTAACTCTCTCAGTATTTAGAATTGTATTAAGACGCTTGAGTGTGAAAGTCAAGGTAAGGTGTTTCAAAAGTAAGCTAGATACTAATATCGTGACTTTAGACCTTGGAATAAAGTGTAATCAAATCCAAATGTACTGTTTATATTAATGTGCAGTGCTTGTGACGACGGTGACAATACACTTTGACCTATACAAAATAACACTTAATAGAAAAATTAACTTAAAACTAACTTATTCTAAACTACACTTGGAATTTGATATGACTATCAACTTCAAGCATCTAACAATTCTTTTCACTTGAGTGAATTATTTTTAATATCAAATGTTAAATATTAGAAGTTATCTATTTTTAACTAAATTCAGTACGGTAGAGCGTGGACTACTGGGTATGTTTCAAGCAGTACTAGTCAGCAATAAATAGTAATACATTATTACAATACCAAATTCCATCTATACTAAATTATACTATCTTGATCGGGATCGCGATTCCATAATTTGATATTAAATCTAAAGATGAACAAGTTAATAGGTTTTTACATGGGAATATCCAATATAATATTTCAGAGTCTAGATTGGTAAAACTATGTTCGTTTTTCTTAAATTGTAATTCGTTCAGTGACTTCTATACAGCGAGTCTTCGGTTGATGGGGGTAAGGGACCAAACCTTGTTGCAGGATACCCACGAGACGTGTAGGTTCTCGGAGACTCCTTGGTTCGACTCGTCAGCAACTGCGATAGTTGGGTTGCTCCTCCGTCCTCTAGCGTGCAGCAGGAATACGCGCCGCAACGCCTCCATCGTTTCCGAATATGTGCAGCGACAGGACTGGATTGCGCGACGTTCATCCTTCCGGGGCTCGAACTGTGACTTCTCATTTTCAACAGGATTCTTCTTTCTTCGTATTTACAAACGGTATTCAATCTTCATAGTATTCAAAGCATATAAAAGGCATTTGGCGGTCTCTTGAATACGGATTTATGACGACTCCTCTTAAAGAATTATTTAAAAATCTTGATGTCTGAGTATAATCTTCGTAGATTAAAATTATTATTTTCTTCCAAACTCAGCTAATATTTGCATTAATGACCATTTCCATTCTTCAATAAAATATTAAATTATAAATCAATTTCAGAATCGTTGCATTTTAGCTGTTGTCTTCATCAAGTCTAAATTCATTCTAAAAGAATATTTTTCCATCAGTAGTAAACAATTTTCTTTAGTTTGTTTTTAAAACAAAAGTTAATAAAATTACTGTCCATTTCTGATGTGTTCATCTTTAAATTAATAGTTAATTTAAAAAAAAACTGCTATGCTAACTTGACAATATTTAAAATAAAAAAAATAAACATAGAGTAATACCTAGACAAACGATAACGAAAGAAATTTACAGTCTGGGTTAATCATAGAGTACAAATAAACATAAGGAATAAAATATGATTAAACTAAATAAATATTAAAGGAAATTAAATTTTACTTTCTATAAAGTGTAAATATTGCCTTTATAACGAATATCAAATTATTCACGAATACAAAAATTAAATTTCATAGTATCGAATGTACTATTTGATAATATTGAATAGTAAGAATGAGAATTAGAATCCCACTAAAAAAAATTTCACGTCATGTAACAACTTCTGGAAAATTACACAAATAATACTAAAGCGAGAGGTTAGTTAAGCTAAGTCAGCTATAATAATTATAAAAAAAATGTTTGTGAAAATATTTAAATTATGAAATAGTAGTTTTTTAATTATGCAGATAACCTGTAGTTTTTTAATTATGCAGATAACTTAACTTAACGGGGGCTCGTCGTTTAGCCTAAAATCGTTTTGCCTAATCGTGTTTCCCCACCTTCGTTTTGCCTAAAGTCATTTTGCCTAAAGTCATTTTGCCTAAAGTCGTTTTGCCTAAAGTCGGTTTGCCTAAAAGTCATTTTGCCTAAAGTCATTTTTGCATAAAATTGTTGTGCCTAAAGTCATTTTGCCTAAAATTATAATTGCATGCTTAAGTTCCCCTAAAGTCGTTTTGCCTAAAATCGTACTTTTTAAATTTGTTTTGCCTAAAGTCATTTTGCCTAATGTCATTTCGCCTAAAGTTGTTTTGCCTAAAGTTTCAGCACTTCGCTTTCATTAACAGACAGTTAACTTGCCGAGCAGTCGTTTTGCCTAAAATCGTTTTGCCTAAAGTAATTTTGCCTAAAAGTATTTTAGTATATTCTTGCTCCATATAGTGTGTGTAAATACATTCCAGCCACTTGTAACTCTATTCGTGGATTCTGGAACTACTACCGAAACATTGTGAGAGGTTCGACATTCTGCCACAAGAGTGGAGGGTGTTCAGTATCGCCTGCATCTTTCAAGGAGGAAGGGTAGTTCGTTTTCGAGACAACAGGTAGTGTGTCGCTCATCAAGTATCGCCTGCATCTTTCAAGGAAGATGGGCAGTTCGTTTCCGAGACAAATAGATAGTGTGTCGCTCACCATTACTATATATTGTCTTTTAAGATGGCTTCCTTCTTAAATATTTGAGCGCAGTTGTCCCATCTACGCAATGCATTCAATGCTGCGGAACGCACCACGCCTATACTAATTACTCGCAAACAAGATCTGTAACAGTGGGGTATTATCACGCGATAAAAGACAAATGATAAATCTACTAATTTCATGTTGTACATTTTGACCACGAATTAAGTAAACTGAGTAACCAGGCTCTGAATATGCGCTTTTTTGCCATTTTCACAATTTTTTTTTCTGTGTAAATATATTATACGTAAAATGTAAAACATAACAATTTTCACCTTTCGTGGAAAAAAATCGTATTACCAAAACATTATTTTACGGAGACACGCGAATACGCTTAACTAGGGAAGGCCCTTACGTATAAAGTATTACTGTTTTTGAAGGAATATTATACACTCCTGCGCTATTATTTATAACTTAGGATAGATACTACGACAGTTTAAATATACTAAACCTGTTAATATTTTTGGAGTCCTAGAAGTATATTTCGTGGTTTAATGTTTCCAGAGCAAGAATTTAAATTGAATTTTCTGTATGACTTATTTATATATCATTTCTATAGCTGAGTAATATGAAATAAATACTTTGAAATCAAAGGAAAGAAAGCGATAGGGTTAGTGAACGAAACGGAAACTTGTTAAATAAAACATGTTGTTCGGCAACTTAACATTTCATGGAATTATTATTATTTTATATCCACAAGGAGTTGTTTGTGGTAATGTTTGTTGCCTTTGTATCGCTGTGACGCCTTTACGTTGAACTTCCCCTTCTCAAGATACTGCAAGCCTATTACATTTTGGTTTAGTAATTTTTATGAACACAATCTGAAGACGAGTTTATAAATAACACAAACGTATACAATAAAGTTTACTTCTGCTATGTATGTCTGCTATAATCAATAAATTTTTATTGCGTTAGCAACTTGACTTCACCTAAGCCACTGACAAAACCTGATAGCCTATATTATATGTTATATTATATTATATATTATATTATATATTATCTATTATATTATTATATATTATATTATATATTATATTATACTATATATTATATTATATGTTTCAGAAACGGAATAGCCCTTATTAGCCTACTTTACTCTAAGAAAAGTAGTATAAACTAATATATCGTCTTTAGTCACGCTGGATATCTGTATGTATATTAATATTAAAAATATTTGTAAAATTATGATAATTTCTAGAAAATACGCATACGTTTAACCAAATGCTATGCAGATCAATACCGGGCACTATGTTTTTTTATGTTAGGAAAGTGAGTGGAACCACCACTACTAGCACTACTACCTCTTGATTGCTGGATGCAATATAATTCGAAGTAATGCTTTGTTATAGCACTTTAGAGATTTTTAATCACGTTTTTCAGGTACTTTTGATAATTTAAAGTCCAAATAAGGTTAGAATAATGGTAATTAATAATCTTTCTTTTGTGTTAGAAGTAAATTCACAGTAATTTTAGTAGGTACACATTTTCTGAATTCAACTCTCGACTTTTCAATGTAAACGAATACGGCGAAACACCTAACTACATCCACATCCCGCTAGGATCGCTGGTCAAAGTATTTTCCGCTACTCTTGCCGAATTCTCGGTATTGCTCTGTGTTGTATTTGGTTTACCTCATTCGGCAATGAAACGTATGATTTTATGATATATAGTTTTTCATGATTTATGACGTAATTTCACATGATTTTTTATTTTTAATTTAGTCGGAAATCTTTTTACGTCTGTAATTTGTTTACTCTATGTGATTTAAGTATGCTTGGGTTCCAGGTACTAAGCAATTTAAAGTAACGATGATGTTGTACTTTTACAGTATTTTTTTATTAAATAATTTTTTCCATGCAAACCCTGTTTTCACACCTTTACAATGATAGCGTAGTACGCCACCTTGGTTGTAATATGGAGCGAAATAAGTAGGCCGCGTAGTGCGACGCCTGAAGCATTTTATTGTGAAATTGAAGTAATTTGAGTACCTACTAGGAATGCGTATCGTCCCAGAACAGTTTTCAGCGATGTGAAGCTACATTGTGTAGTAAAAGACAGTAGTTTTGAAATGGTAATCTATAAATTTATATTAAGAGAATAGATGTGGTTAACCACTTTTAATTATTGTAGTTAGCTTTGTTTAAGTCAGCCTGCCTAAAGAGAATCTACGGTGATTTTTTTTAAGAGAATTTAATTTCGGTTTATATCGGATTCATAATTGAGAATGTTTTCCAATTAATGAGAGGAGGTTGTATTTGTTTTGCTATGATACTGACGATCCTACCAAGTCACAAAAGCTCTGATAGTGATGAGAAGAATTAATTGCTTTAACCTAGCCCCGGAGCAATATTATAGTCGACTTTATTTTTATTTAAAAACCTGATATGTTTATATTACTTCTATAATTATGTCACAGAGATTTTTAATTAGGTTAATTGCTATAATACCTGTAAACCTGTGCTATTCGTTTTCTCTCCGATACATTAAAAACATTGTAATAAATTAATTGCCATTATATTTCATTTATTATTACTATAAATGGGAGATTTGGTCTTTTCCCTTTAGTATAGCCGTGCGAAGCCGGGTCGGTCAGCTAGTAATATAATAATATAAAGGTGGAGGTGTTTCGAGTACTATGGCACTGGTTCCCATTTTGAGAAGTCAATGCGTTTATTGAGTAGGTAAGACTAAACGAAAGACAAAAAATTTACCTTCTGTTAATAAAAGTACATATATAGTTATTAAAATATGATAAAGAACCACTGAACTTCTTTCACAGAGCCATACGCCAGCGACCGTATGTTACTGCGACGCCATTCAGATTTCACTCTAAATTTCTTTTGATCTTTAGAGGCTAAGTTACAATAGAAACTACGTGGTTTTAGTTTTTTTAATCTTCGACACATTTGTGATTCTGAGTTCTAATATATTTACTTATATTGTATAAAACACTACATATTATAACTTGAACAAATATGTTGTGATTATTATTTTCCTGTTTATATATTATTGCTGTTACATCTCTTTACATTTTGGTTTTAAATAGGAAAAAATTTATTAGAACTCTGAGTCACAAAAGTGTCAAACAAGTTATGGTATTTTCACTCCATCACCTCTTATAAGGACCTCACCAAAATACATAACATTATCTTTTTACTATATTATATGGACCTTTGAAAAATGTGGAACTGTCATATAGGAGATGAAAACTTTTAGATATTACCAAGCACTTATTTTTAATTCTGCATGGCAACGCTTAAAATTAACATTAAATTACGAAGCAATTATTCTTAAGTTATTTACAAGTATAGACTTACCAAATCTTTAAGTACTTCATGTTGCACATGTGTATTTCCACCAAGCACCCTTCTTACAAAAATTGAAGACACTAATATTAACGTAATAATATTGTTTTGGTATTTTCAATATTATCTCCAACATGTCCAAAGTAATACCTTCATCGTTGTCCGCATCACTATTTTATTACATGCTCTACTTAGTTTAAATACTAACAAATGAAATGTTTAATATTTCTAGGAACGAACCGTGCTCTGGTGTAAACACGCATATTGAAATACAGCTTTCATTTTAATTCATATTATAATTTATTTGTTTAAAGCAAGCCTATGCCGCTTTAAAATTATAAAATGTTACAAATTATTCTTAAATAAATTAGATAAGAGAAAAATGTGATCTAAAAATTCAGACACCAGTTTATTTGCTAGGCTGAAAGCTATTTTATCTTGCAGAAAATATTGAAGTTGTAACATCTTCAGAATTACTTGTTCACAATGAAATGCATAGGCCTACTTTGGTTTCAGAAAGGGAGTTTAAAAGCTAGGGAGGTAAGTAACTCTATTGAAATTTTACGTTGTGGCCCACTCAAGATTCGGGATAAGCATTTGGCGTTGTAGTTAATATAGACTTCAGCGTTGTGGTCAGTTAAGGATTGGCCGTTGAGGACAATAAATTCATGATTCAGCATTGGGGTCACTTCATTATTCGGTGTTGAGGTCACTTTATGATTCGGTGTTGAGGTCACTTCGTGATTCGACATTGATATCATTTCGTGATTTGGCGTTGTGGACAATTAGGCATTCGGCGTTGTTTTTGATTACGATACAACTACGTTTTATGATTACATGTTTCTAAACCTTATAAAACATTTTATGTTATTTAATTATTAACTACCATAATATAGTTTTACAATTAAACAGTAATTATTAATTATTCCATGGTCCCCTTGTACTGGCACTAGGAGTTGAACAGTGAACCCTGCTAGCGAACCATGGGCACTACAAAGCTATAGTAAAACGAAAATAATAATACTTAAATATACGATGGCTGAGTACCCATCAGTTTGGTAGAAATACGCTTGAAGGTTTGTTATTTTGAAAATAAAAGTGTCTTTCTTAAATCAAAACGTAAATGTCGAATACCATATAACTAATTGCATGCCTGATTTGACGCGAATCAATTAATTAATGTTAAAAACTAGAAACCCACCTCAGCTTCGCACGGGTAGCAGATCACATATGCCTACATAAACGGACGTTACGATCCTGATCTGGAAAGGAATATGCATGCCAAATTTCAAGTCAATCGGACGTATAGTTTCGGAAATCTCGTGATGAGTCAGTGGTATTTCGCTTATATAGATTATGGCATAGTCTTAATTTTTGAGATGAATAATGATTACAAAATAAGACGAAAATAATGCATTGGTGTCACAATTAAAGGTGGTTTAACGCAGATAAATAAACGAAACATTATAGTTGGCAGAAAAGTTTAATATAATTGCCTCATTCTGAAAACTTATAGTGTTGTATTTTGTTGCATTACTTGACTACCAAATTTGTCACAAGTAGGCTGTGGAGTTCTCATGTTATGAAGTAAAAGTTTTATAATTTATGTTTCAGTATCTTAAAAGCTAATGAATTAATAAATTTACGTAAATAACAATTTTGTTCTAGCACAGTGGACTGGTTGTTAAAATGTGTAAAACATTTCAGGAGATTTGATATTAGCCACATCATTTAAAATAGTTCAATTTTGAAAAAAAGAGACTGCATTATCTTCTTGTTTCTCATAAAGTTATCTCTTCTGTATTATATTTATTTGAAAACTAAATTTGCTGTGAGTATGGCGTATAGCTCCCAAGAAATTAAGTAGGTTCAAATTTGTGTAATGGTTCCTGCGATATTATATATGCAGCAACCAAAACGCTGAATAAGCAAATACGTATTACTGAAAATTAATCTAATAACCATATTTTGGAGCCAAACACTTACTTTGGACAGGTTAGGACAAGTTAGTCATTCGAGATAGCTACCTATCCGGATTTCAGTAATGGGGAAACTAACGCCTTTAAAAATTCTGAACTATGCCTAACCGGAATAAGTACAATAAAATGCAGACACCAGGAAAGGACAGCTATCCGATTTGTAATGGTCACTAATTTAGATATTCGTGACTCGGTGCCAAATTAAAATAGCCAAGTAGGACACTTATCTGGATGTTAACTCACACGCCACAGTTTTCGAGAAATTATTCGCTTTGCTCACATATTGTATTAGGTTATTGCAGATTGTGCCATGTATGAAAAAAGGCGAGCTTTTGGTTAACCGTAAGCGGTAGATTACTAATCCCCTCGGTTTTATTAAAGTTGGTTTATAACGCCCCCAAAGTTTTCGTGTTTTGTATTTCCTCGTTCCATGATGCATCCGGAAACTTTGAGATGTATATCTTCCAATGTCGACGTTACTAGCAATAAACTTGTGCTTCAATTCCATTTTCAAGATTTGTTTAAATATATTTGGCATTTACGTGGGCTAATAGTTGTGAATTTTATGTTAACCTATTTTTTAAAGAGGAATCGTCAACTGAAGTTCGTCCTCGTGGTTTGTCCTAGTGGTTCGTGTTTTAAAAACAAAATATATTTATTTAAACAGACTCGTGGTTTTCAGAATGACTCGATGTCACATTGCGGGTTAATGTATCTGGGTACCGTAAAGGCCCTACTACAATTGACTTGTGCAATGCCATGTCCGTTGGACACAACTCACCTATTGGTCCACGAAACCCTGTGACGTCATATTTCTTGTCCCTTCGTCCCTTGTCCCTTCGTCCCTTGTCCCTTCGTCCCTTGTCCCTTCGTGATCAAGCAGTTAGCGAACTTTTATAATTTTGTCCCTTATTGAGTTTTCCCATGCAAGAAAAATAAGTTTAAAAACATGTACAAAATGTAAACAAACATAAATTATTTAAAATTAAAAAAAAAAAACGTAAAATGTTTACAGAGGATCACAAACCGCGCGGGAAAATTAGTAGTATACAAACAATAAAAACAAAGTGAATTTTGTGAATTGACCATTATGTACCGAATTTGGAAATAGGTCACGTAATTACTTTGTCATTGAAATGTCAGTTTATCGAGCTACCTTTCAAACAGAATAAGCTTGGCAATATTCACATCTTCAATATTTTTAGAGTGAATTTGTGGCCTCTAAAATATCTACTAGTATTATAATTTTTTTTGAAGGTATTTGTGGCCTCCAACTTTTGCAAATGGCCACAACACATCAGACAAATGAAGAAGGAAATATTAAAATGTCGCTCAAAACTACTGCACTCTTGTGTTGGTATTTGAAATGTTTACAATTGGACAACTCGGGACATAACTGTTGTGGCAGCATATTTTCGTGAGAGGATGATACAAAGAGACCAAGAGACGTGGCAATTGTAGCAGGGCCTTATTAAAAACAGGCGAAAATTCCAATACTGCATTTATCTGACTGAAATTTCAGAGCAGCAGCTATTTTCCGCGATATTCTTTTGGTTTAAAATAATAAATTATTCGCCTAGACCATTTGCGCAAAATTAATTTCTTCCGTTTAATTTTTTTGGATTCAAGGGTTCAAGTTGTTTCCGTTGTCTCATAAGAATAATGCCCCCTCTTCACTTAGCCCGAACGTTCGCGAGCGCCAAGTGTGGAGGTGTGGTTGGCATGTGAAGGCTTGTGTTCGTGTTAGTTCGTAGGCGCTCGCCTCGGTGTCGTTTTTTTTTTTTTTAACAAGTCAAAGGAAGTTGGGCCAACGCCCGTAATGTGTGCATCTACACTTGGCCTGCAAGCAGTAACCCAAAAACATGCATCAAAGTTATCTTGGTGTTTATATTTTCTTGGTAAACAACACAGAGTAAACTATAGCTGCCTGCAGTGTACCATAACTACATCAATACTTTTTATAGCAGACACTTTCAGTTCGTTTGTGACTGATTCATCTAGTTCGCTTCGGCATTGGGAATCGCGTTTTCAGGCCAAGTGTGGATGCATGGTTCATTGGCATCTGAAAAAATTTGTCTTGGATCGCATTCGTGTTCGAATTCAAGTTAGCCTGCCAAGTGTAGAGGTCGCATAACATATGCCCGTGTACTTCTGCCCCCTCCTTTTTTTTTTCCACCGCTTTTTCGACACTCCTTTTAGGCCAGCGGCTGTCCTAAGCGCCTGCGTAGATAATAAAAATTCAGGAAAATCATAAAAAGTGTAAATAAATTAAATGAGCTTAAATCTAGCACCAAATTTTTTCTTGATAACGTATGTGGAATTTTACTCGTCTGCCTCCACTATAACCACAGTTCCTCTTCGGCAATCTCAATTACCAAGACCTGTAATCCCATTTCCTACCGCGTCTATTCCTCTCTGTACTATGGTGATGACATTCATGCTATTCACTTTAGCAATATATAGACATGGAAAATTTGTGCTTACAGATACACCAGTTATGTAATGGGTAGAGACTGGAAAATTTAGCAAGTTCAATTACAGGTCAGCTAGACTTTACCGTACTATGTTCAATGAATGCTCTGCAAGTTTTAAGCTGTTGTTGCTCAACTGCATTTCCGTTTTTACACAATCACTCAAAATGTGATTTTATCTAATTGTCTGTTGTGGTATTTGGCATTTGTTCATATGTCTACACAGCGTGCGAAAGAACTGAGATACGCCACTACATATGCAAACTCAACATGATTGTACATGCGTTGAGAGTATAGATTGCCCTAAAATTAATATATGATATTTCGCGTACCTAGTTATAGGCTGTTATTATTAGTTAATTTCTCATATTCACAGGTATATCAATTGTAAAATGTGTAATATATGTACATTCAATATACAAGTAATTTTAATCATTGGTAGTATTTTATGTAAGGCAAGATAGAACCATAAAGAATCCTATCGTTTAATGAACTTATAAAACATGAATTTTTCAATGCGTATTCAGCCTACCAGATTTTAATGAAAACATTTCTAGTAGGCTACGTACGAATAGAAAATAACGTAATTTCCAACTAGGCATGTATAATTATGAATATAAAAATTTACTAAAAAACAAAACACATACCATAGAAAATCCAGTTTATAATATCATTAAAAAAATATTATTTTCAGAATACGTATTTATAAGCACTATAGTAAAATAAAATTAACAATTGCTGTTTTATTTCGCGAAAAAATACATTTCTTATTCATGATTGATGGAATTACGATTTTGACCATGTAAAAAGTCTGAAAGCGAATCACGAAAGTTCGGTGCAAAAATTACCAATTTCTGATTGGGCCAGAGAAAAAATTAAATTTTCGTGAGCGACAGCAACCATTGGCTAGAGAGACACTGCTGGTATGTGCGTATAGAATTGAAATATACAGTAAGCTCAAACTGTTTCAGAAAAAAATCACGGGGTACATAAATAAGTTGACTACACCACAAACATATTATATTCCTTAACACACATATAATTCACTTAATCTCAGTCTCGTAACATATTTAAATTATGGCATGCAGTATGATCGTAGTAACAAGCCTATTATGTTTCATTTCTCATTATATTTATTAATCCTAACAGAATAAATGTAATTAGTAAAACGATCAGTTTTTAGATTGTAAGATACTTCGGGGTTATTTTACATTACGATAAATCCCATGTGGTATCGCAAAGTAAAATAATGAGGCCAGCCGGCCTGCTATTCATCTATATATATATATATATATACACACACACACACTTTTTTTATTCTTCAAGTGCAAAATTTATTTAACTAAGTTAGGAAAACACATTAACCACAAATTTCTTGCCGTTCGGATTTATAACAGTGATATTTTCTAAAACAAGAACAATGTAGTCCGAGGTTTCAGTGCGTGTATACAGCTGTTCACATAAACGTTTTAGTGCAAGAAGTACTCAATTATGAAAATTAATGAATTTATGTTTATAATAGGGTTTAAAATTAACTTCCGTTAATTTCTACTCACTTAAGTAATTCATGTCCAGGGAAACTTTATACTATAAAATTTTATTATTAATAAAATTGGTGTTTGTTTGATTATAGTGTCATGCTATTTTGTACGATGCTGTCTGCAATTTCCGTGGATTGCCGAATCTCTGTTGAGATAACAGTTTTTACTAGCACATTCTATTAAATAAATATGCATCATGTGCTACAGCAAACTCATGGATATATATGAAAATAAAAATAAAATGTATACCTTAAAAAAAAGCTCACACCTCTTAAAATAAAATTAGTTCTGTGAATCTGATATATTAAACTGAACTAGTATTATAAACAATTATTACTTATAAACATTATAATATAATCAATTTACATTTTACGCATATTTATAAAATTGCTTTTCTTTGTAGGACTTATACGCAGCCTTGTGAGCGGAAATTAAACCAGCATACTCATTGTTTTAAATATGACTTGTAGTGCCACCTTTTATGGTTAAACTAAACTAAATGATCCTTTACTTGTGCAAAACATGTTGTTACGAGATATACTACTAGTCACGCCATCTATGCGCCAAATGTGAACGAAGTATTATTATGAATATTTTAGAGATTAAATGTATGTATCCAATTGTCGTTATGCCTAAAGTTGTTTTGCCTAAAGCCGTTTTGCCTTGACTCGCCGAGCATCACTCCACATTCTCAGGCAGTGATCAAACCTTACAGTCATTTTGCCTAAATTTGTTCTGCCTAAAGTCGTTTTGCCTAAAATTCTAGGCATCTGTTTAGCTTGCCCTACAGTCATTTTGCCTAAAGTCATTTTGACTAAAAGTCGTTTTGCCTAAAGTCGTTATGCCTAAAGTCGTTTTGCCTAAAATTATAATCGCCTGCTTAGGTTTCCTTAAAGTCGTTTTGCCTAAAATCGTAATGCCTAAAATTTGTTTTGCCTAAAGTCATTTGGCCTAAAGTTAGTTTGCCTAAAGTCATTTTGCCTAAAGTCGTTTAGCCTAAAAGTCATTTTGCCTAGTCATTTTGCCTAAAGTCATTTGGCCTAAAGTCATTTTGCCTAAAGTCATTTGGCCTAAATAACATTTTAGGCAAAACGACGTGTACTCAACCTAACAAACTAACCAATCATTCATTTCAGTTCCTATCACATTATTTTCCACCACTTCTACTCTGCATATTCATCCAGAAAATTTTAGCGAACCATAAAATACAGTGAAATCCATTGTAATCTACTTTACGAAAAATGTTAATTTTTTTTAAATCTTGTATTGTCAAATTAGTGATTGAATGAGCTTATATTTACATCTTTAACCCTACATTTTTACGAGTTTTCGCTGTTAACAGCCGCCAGGTAAATTTAATTTTAGTTCAGAAATATTATAAAAATAATTTTTGCTAATTTCATCTTGAATCTTAAACCATTAATTCCATATATATATATATATATATATATATATATATATATATATATATATATATATATATATATATAAATCAATAGTCACAATCGAACTAACACAATGTGAGACAGTAGCAATGTACATCTATGCTAAAACAGACATTTTGACACACACACACCTACACACAGATTATATATATATATATATATATATATATATATATATATATATATATATATATATATATATATCAATAAATTGTCTATGTTTCGTGATGTTCTAGTCCATTGGTGTTGGTGTTTTTTTTCTTCTTTTTTTTTTTCTTCTTCTTCTTCTTCTGGTGCATTTGATGAAATAAATACAAATAATATTTTGTTTCCAAGTTTGAAATGTCAAATGTGCTATGTTTTGAATCGTTCACGTAATTTTTCTGTTACTGATTAGTGAGACAGTAGTGTAAAAAAACTTTGAATACTTTTTGCATGGTTAGTCACTTAGTGTTCATGTTTTTGATCATGAAGCCCCATTTAAACATCAAAAAAAAGGGTATGTATATTGCAGAAATGTATTGTCTGCTATTTCTGTGTTATTTCAGTTTTATAGCTAGTCACATTACAATCTTGATTCTAAGACCCATATCTCCAACCCCAGACCCGTACTTTGAAAACTTGTGGCTTGCAGTTTTCGGTTGAAGCAACTCACATGGTTGGGGAGGTAGGGAGGTTCCCCAAGTTAGCAGGGCAGCAGGCCAGACAACTTCTCAGGGCCCGCACCAGCCCTTTTATCACTGACCACCTATCATGTCTAATGTTTGGTATTAAATTGTAGAATAATACGGGAACGTAAATTATTTGTATTTTCATAAAAATATAATAATATCTTAAGATAAATTAGCAAAAATATTGTCAAAATTGAAGTTCCAGGCTCGCTTAAAAACATTGTTTTAGAGAGTTTATTTTCTAAATGTTCTGATGGAGGGTTCCCAAAGTCTGCTTGTCTCTGGAGGCTTTTCCATGTCCCCTTACCCTCCCGGTAAAGCCAATGTCCTAGATGCAAGGCCCACAAAAGCCAGTTGGCAAAGTTTAGGGATGCTATGGCATGGTAGCACAGCATTGACCTATTGTGTACCTGTGAATGTGTGGATTTTTGTTCTTACTATGGCGTTCGTGGACTAGAAACTTGAATTTAAACTCAAGTATTTTGGTGCTAAATACTCAATTTTTTGTTTAGTTTTATGTAAAGTATTTCTAACATTTATATATGGCTTATAATATCTTTGACATATTTCTGCAAATATTTGTGTGTATTTTTCATGCAGATGCCAGGTGTGGAACATCCTATGCCGCTTTTTACAAGAAATCTCAATTTCTACGCAGTTGAAGATGGGGATACAATTATTGTCAGGTGGTAATCATTAAGTTACAATGTTTCACACCTTGCAGGTGTTAATATTATTTACATTAATTAATGTTGATAATCTGCAATTATGTTTCTTGCTTCCTAATTTTGTAAATTGATTCATGAATAGACTTACAGTGTGAAATGGAAGCCAGTTTTGTAAATTGCATTATAATTGTATATGAAAAGAAGCTTATTAATAAATTGATAAATAATTTAATAACAAAATTTTGTTTGTTGACTATTATTTAATTGAACTATTTTCTGCTAAGCCAATGAAAAAATTGCAAAATGTGTAAATTAAATAGTATTTATTTTGTAAATTTGTTGCAAGCAATGAAGTAGCTTAGCAGGATTGCCCCCAAAAAGATTTTTTCTGAGGCTTTTTGATACATACTGTAGACACTCCAGAGAGTTTGCAGACACAAAATATTTCAAAGAATAATTGTACAATTTAACCTAAAAAATAGTTTGACTTAGAATCTTTAGTCACACATGTATGTGTATGCACTACATATTTAAAAACATTATAGCAGAGAATTTTTCTTTGTGACAGTGTAATGTAGCATAATTCCTGCCCCCTGCTACTAACAACACTTTAACTGCGAATGTGTAAGGCTGGTGTTTTCTTAATGTTTCGTAATTAATTTATACTCATGTTTCTTCTCTTATACATAGGCTTCTAAGGTCTTTTGGTTGCGCTTAAATATTATTATTTTTAGCTAGGTTCTACATAAAAGATGAATGTATTATTATTATTATTATTATATTCTCTGTTTTGTTTGGTCCGTTAATTTAACATCTTCTGGTTAGTGAGGCTATAATGTTCTAAAAGGTTTAAAAAGAAAGGCACAACACACTGTCACCAACAAGTTATTTTTCACGCCTCAAGTTAGTGCGTTGTTGGGAAAACCCAGCGCTGGGCACTAACTCGCCAGCCAATCATGACGAGCTATGCTGTGGTGTGATTTTACTTTCCAAATTTTATGGGAACAAATGTTCGAAATGCATTTTCATTATATGATCAGCTTCCTGCTTCTGTTTTGTTATTGGTCGGTTGACACCCTGGAGCCTCCCCTTTGTTTTCACCTATGTTAAGGAAGGCAACTTCGTTGTTCAACAAGTTGTCGCTTGATTGTTGCCGCTTGGGGTCGCATCTTCGGCAGCTCACGAAAAATATGAGGTAAAAGTCATAAACATACAATGTAAAACCTGCTGGTCGGTACCAAGTCAAAGATTAATTTTTTTTAAATATAATTTTGGACATTTTATAACTCAAAATTTGACCCCAGGTGTCTGCATAGGTCCACGGTGACAGTCATCAACCTCCTGGGACATACTTGTGGGTATTGTATCTTCATTAAAAGTTTAACAAGGGACTTCATTGAAATGGGAGTAAAAAGTGACCACTAAGCATAAACACAATAAAAAAAATATTTTCAATTTTTTTTTTTTGGGTGCACGTTTTACTAAAAAATAAAGATTCACTTTTGTCATTGTTGAATGCCTTGTTTTAGAGATGATGGCTGTAGGTTTTTGTTAAACTGAACACTATGACACCATATTTTTCTGAGAAATTGGCAGTACTGATTTACTTCTAACATACATTGAAAAGTTTTCAAAGTTCATATCATCGAGGTTACCTTAAGACTTCTGCTCTGGCTTAGAAATAAGTGATCCATTCAGGTCAAAGCCTTCTTCTCCACATGTATCCTTAATAAAAATTGTGGTCCCAATGCATTTTGTGATGCCAATTACTATGATGCCAATTACTGTACTTACTGCTACAAGAAATGCTGCGTGTAGTATGAACGTAATTTTGTCAACATTAACTGTGTATGGTTTCATCAGTCTTACAAAATTCATGAATTCACCAAGTAGATTATTCAGGCTTTTCAACTAAAATTGTTCACTTCAATTTAAAAATTTTACATTGAAATCCTAGCAAAAAATTTCTTAAGTATAACTTGCAGTTTAAATTGCAGTCTTCTTGGAAAGCCTTATTTAACTTCTTTAATGTTGGGGCCGATTCTCTTAAGAAAATAAAACTCAGGTTTTTTTTCCATCTAGTTCAATTACTTACACTTTTACACTTATTTGTTACCTGAGAGTGCCAAAAAAAGTTAAACCGTTTTTGCTCTTTTGCTTTCTCTGTTCCAGAATTCATTTGAATTTTGATATTGAAAAAAAAATATTGCAGCACTAGTTGTTTAAGTAACATCATTAGTCATGAGTTCATGAAATGTGTTACATCATTGTGAACTGAGCATCTCTCGTACTTGCCTACACAGTGATTTAACTAATTTAAAATGCAGTGTAAATGTTAATGTAGAAGCTATTGTGTGAATAGGATGAAATAACTTTGACCGCCAGACAGCTGTGCACGACTAAACCCCTCGGCTCCCGCCCCGAGCTGTCATCACGTGACCGCCCAGTGACATTACAATGTGTTTGGGTTCTTTTAACTCTTGTCGCGTTACAACTGTGATTTGGATTTTACCAGTCACAAGCACATGCTCTACAAAAGGCAGCTTATGAGGCCATTGGTCAAACAAGTCTCGATTGTTGCTGACTCATACTACAAGTAAAAACTAGGGTTGGAAAAAAAGTTACTTTAAAAAAAAACCAAACAATCTGGTTTTTTTTTGTTTAAACCAAGATTTTTGGGTTTAAATCAGCCTTTTTATTATGTTAGTTATTTTGGTTTTCAGCATGTTCAAATGGAAAGCCATACAACATCCCACTTTCTGCCATTCAAATTGAACCAGAAAAGTTATAACATCAAAGAACTGAAATCCAGAAAAACTGCACATCTGACTGAGACTTAACCACAGAAAGGGTGTTGTAATGTTGTAAAGCCTTTTAACTGCTCAATCTTACCTTGATGTAAGCTTTTGGACATACGCCATTGCTAAACACTTTTTCTGTAGAAGAAAACTAAAAAATACCCAAAAGACAAAAACACAAATTAAGCAAAAAAATTGCTGTTGTCAACAGGATATAAACACCACATAATATTCCATAACAGGAATATGGTCAACAAACAAAGAAAAACAAAGAAAAATGGACTAAGAGAACGAAAAAAAAAAACCCACAAACAGCACAAATATATTGAAACCAAAAAAAATTCATCACAACAGTTGAAACAAGACAAAAACACGACAAAAACGAAAAGACGAAACAAACACAATATTTTTCCAAAACAGAAGGGAACGAAAAAAAAAAAAAACTCCACAAATGATGACAGCACAAAAAACTATTGTGTTTGTTTCGTCTTTTCGTTTTGATAAACTATTGTGTTTGTTTCATCTTTTCGTTTTTGTCATGTTTTTGTCTCGTTTCAACTGGTGTGCTGAAATTTTTGGTTTCAATATTTTTGTGCTGTCATCATTGATGGTTTTTTTTCGTTCTCTTAGTCCATTTTTCTTTGTTTTTCTTTGTTTGTTGACCATATTCCTGTTATGGAATATTATGTGGTGTTTATATCCTGTTGACAACAGCAATTTTTTTGCTTAATTTGTGTTTTTGTCTTTTGGGTATTTTTTAGTTTTCTTCTACAGAAAAAGTGTTTAGCAATGGCGTATGTCCAAAAGCTTACATCAAGGTAAGATTGAGCAGTTAAAAGGCTTTACAACATTACAACATTGAGTTTTTTATTACTAAGCATAGTACTCTCCAATGCATCTTTTTTTATTGCTTGAAACTCTCTTGGACTTTTATATGATATTAAAAAATTCTTTTTAGCTTTATTTGCTTCCACAACATCAAAAGATTTGGACTGTGTGTTAAGCAAGTCACAGTTTTTACATGTGTCTACTCTTAGGCGTCTGAAGGTGAGATTGAAATCTTTCCTAAAAACTTTCCGATACACCTCAATTTTAATTTGAGAGTCACAGAATTTCAACAAGAAGGTTTGTATAGTTTACGTACATTCAAATCACTACTTATATACTCTTTGTTTGATTTTTTACATCTATAGTGCTTCTCATCTCTTGGAAAACTATGTATGTGTGCAGGGGCGCAACAACAGGGGGGGGGCAAGGGTATATTGCCCCCCCCCCCCCCTCTGAAACCTTGAAGTGGGGGCAAACGGGGGCAAAGAAAGTGCTGTGTAATAAATTTTTAGATAATAAAACTGCTTAAATAGCACCATTTTCCACCTTGAAATACAAATTTTTCTGGGGGAGGACCCCCGGACCCCCTGCTTCAATAGGGGGGATCGATGATTCTTTATAAAAAGGTATATTGCCCCCCCTTTGGAAAAGATAGTTGTTGCACCCCTGTATGTGTGTGTTCTCTGGCAGTTTTATGATCAAGGAAAGTGTATTTGTGGGTCTTCACACCGTAGATCTTTGTAGTTAGTAATACCAGCTCTTTTCTGTTTCATGATAATTTCAAGTCTCTTATTTGATTTAATTCGAAAAAATCCATAAAGGTTTTCTTACGCAACTTCTTAAATCCTCCTTTCCCGTCTGGTACTGTATAACTTCAAGAAGCTTGCCTTCTATGCTGTAAGACTGTATTCAAAATAAAAATTAATTGCGCAGGTAGGTATGTTAGGTTAGTAGGCTAAAGAAAAGTTTGGATTAGTAGTGTTCAGATATGCTAGATTCTTAAGGTATAAAAGTCCCAGCAGGTAGAATAAGTGAGCTTATAGCTAAATTAGCTTAATTGAATCAGTGATTGGAAAAAGGAAATAAGTCCAAATTTGGCGAAAATGAACTGAGATATACAAAATGTTCTATTTCTTTCTGCCTACAATATGGTGTGAAAAGGAAAAAAGTAATTTACATAGTGCAACTGCTGTGGTTACATCAAAATATTGATGAATGGAAAAAGGAAAAATGTCCAGGACATATTTCCTTGTTCCAATCAATAAACATGTACTGAAACAGTACGGTACCACAGTTTTATCACTGGCAGCGCCACATGTCAGTAACTTTAAGGCAACTTCTTTTTACATAAAATACGGTTTTCAGTACCTGCAACACCTATTTACATTATCTGTGATCTCTATGAACTTGCCTTCTTGTTCTGTTTGTTTTGCATGAAAGTATAAACACTGCAGCAAAGTAAAGTTATTCCGGTGTGTTTAGTTATTAGTGCTAGTGAATCAGAATATGAAGATTGTAAGAGAAGAAAGAAAGGTGTGAGAAATACACATGAATATGCAAAAGAAAAGAGGAAGTTAGCTAAAGCAAGAGGATTGCCGTATACAACATCAAAAGGGTTTCTTATACATGCTAAAACCACTGGTACACCTTGTAGGTGAGCATATTATCATTGTTGTATTTTGTCTCAATTTCTTGAAGGGGTCTCCGTAGATAATTCAGTTTGGAGGTCATTGCACACCGAAGAAATATGCATATATTTGGGGAGTGTTTGCAAACAGCCTTTGTGTTAATGTGTAACATAGGCCTGTGCTTGCAAACTGCACACAGTTAAGAGCATTAGTTTGCTGTATATGTATAGATAAAATGGCCAGTATGAAAATATTTTATTTAAAGGAAGGTTTGAACTTGTGCAGCATTTATAAGGAGAGGGCAAGCTCATACACCAGGACATTAACATTTTTGTCTTTCTTTCCAGTTGTCGAAGAAAGTGTTTTAACAAATTCACAGAAGAACAACAAATAGCCATCATTTCAGATTTGTACGATGGAAAAACTAAAAATGAGCAAGACTTGTATCTTTGTGGACTTATTGAATGCCTTCCAATCGCAAGACGGAGAAACGGAAAAAAAGAACCAGCCTTTGTTAAAACTTCAGCTTTCAACTATTACGTTAAGAATGGGTCACAAAGGATGCATGTCTGTCGTAAGGCATTTCTAAGTTTACATTCAATTGGTAATAAGACTGTTCATGGCCTAACATCACTCTTGGCCAGTGGGAAGTCCCCTAAAGACAACAGAGGAAAACATCTTAATCGGGCAAATGTTTTAGGAGGTGAAGTGATTGCTGCCATTGATGACCATATCAAGTCTTTTCCCAAGCACTATATACATTACAGTGGGAAACCAGCCATTTACCTGGATGCAGTTTTAACTGTAAAAAAAAATGTACGAACTTTTCTGTTGCAAGTATTCAAGTCTTCATGTTATGTATGAGATACCTGAAATACTTCAGGGAGAACTTTAACTATAGGTTTGGCCGTCCACAAGTAGATGTATGCTCTACATGTGAAGACCTTGGGGCCAAGTTTAAATCCACTTTTCTCAATGAGACAGCGGCAGAGTTACTCATTCATAAGAGACATGCATCAAAATTTTACAGAAAACTTCAAGACGTCACCAAGCTTTTTAAGGAAAGAGATGATGTAGTAGCTATTGTATTCGACTACATGCAGAACTTGCCTTTGCCATGTCTACCAGTTCAGGAGATGTTTTACTTGAGAAAACTGTGGCTCTATGTGTTTGGAATACATAACTTAGAGAACAATACAGCAACATTTTATTGTTATCATGAAGGGCAAGCAAAACGTGGCCCAGACGAAGTGTGTACATTCCTGCTCAACTATTTAAATGACCTTCCACCAACAGTTAAGGAAGTATATTTTTTAGTGACTTGTGGTGGTCAAAATCGTAACCATACCGTAGTGAGATTTTTACTTTACTTAACTGTCAGCAAACGATTCAGTGTTATTCACCAGTATTTTCCAGTGAGGGGACATTCTTTTTTACCATGCGACCGAGATTTTTCTGTGATAAAAAGAGAAGTAAGACATCATGATCGTGTCTATTCTGAAATGGAGTATATCGAAATGATAGTAAACGCCAGGAAGAAGAATAGTGCACATTAAGTGAAGTTAGTTGAAAACCAAGACATTATGGACTTCAAAAACTGGTGGCCGGAGTTCAAGAAAAATAGCAAAGCACTTGGTTTTCAAACGAAGGAACAGTTCGCACTGGCTACATACAGACATGTTATTTATAACTCTAAAACGCCTGGATATGTTACAACTTCTACGTTCATTGATGGAATTGTTTCAAATACTTTTTTCAAGCTGTTGAAAGCTAACGCAGAACCAAGGTGCCCCTCTCGAAAAGCTTACAATACACACATTCCATTGAACCCGCTTAAGATACAAGATGTAAATAAAATCATGAAATATATTCCAGAAGAATATAAAGGTTTTTATCGGGGCATTGTTGATTGATCACCAGCAACAATGGTAGATTCAGAAGTCGAGAGTGAATAAGACATTGTGATGTGTGTGCTTGAGGAACATGTTAAATTAGATCTGAAAAAATTCTTCTGTGTAGTGGTATGCAATTTTAAGTGTTTGCATAGTTATTACTAAATGTGTGTTGCATTATTGGGTAACAATGTCTAACATATAATATATTTATCTATTTTTATTACATGTATATATGTATTTTTTAGATTTATTGGAAAAAGGAAAAAATGTCCTTCATGCAAATATGTAACATGTAGTAATACAATTAGTAAAACATGGATTATTTTACTTTACTAGTATTAATCTTAAGTAGCACAACAAATTTTCTATTCGGCAATGATATGAAAAATTGTTTTTTTTTAAAAAATATGAGGTTTTTCCTTGTTTTCTCAAAACAGTATATTTGGACTTAATTCCTTTTTCCAATCACCAATTTAATTATAAGTAGAGAAAATAATAAGCATTAATATGGGAAAACTAACTTTATTTGCAGGTGGCATCAATCTAGGCACAACTTTGATTTGAGTGACATGTGGTTCTCCACTCAATCGTGCTTCTCTGTCTTCCTCTGAAGAATTTATTTTTAATTTTCAATATCAAAACTAAAAATATTATTATGATAAACTTCCATAATTATTAATGATTAAATAATATCACCTTGCAATGAGACAACATCAATATGTTAGCAGACTATAAATTATAGGCACGTGGAACACAATAACATAGTGTTACGATTTATTAAAAACAACAAATCGTCGTCGTGGGAAAACTACTGGGTTCGTAAATGGATAGCCCAATTAAATATTTTACAACACAGGTTTATTGATTGCCAATATTTACATCATTAACAAACAATCTTCTAAAAATGCCTAATAATCAATTACACTTAAAAATGTCTATTCCCCAGTCACTCGGTTTTTGCACACCACACACCTCACTTGGCCTCACCTCTGGTGCAACTCTCGCCGCAGCACCCCTCGTAGACCTCCGTCGCAGGAATCCGTCGCCGCACTCCGCCGCCGCCATCACACTGCCCTTCACCGAGGATCCACTCGACGCTTCGCTCGGAACTTCGCTCTGGACTGCCGCTGCACCCGCGGCACTATCGCCAAGGAACTCCTCGCCCCGGAACTCCGCCGCTCCCGCAGCACTTTTGTCGCAGGAAAATTCTCTTGCCGAGGAACTCCGTTGCACCCGCGACACTATCACGCAGACACTATTGCTCCGGAACTCTCGCTCAGACACTCACCCCGGAACTCTGCTGCTCCCACGGCACTATCGCCGCGGCAAAACTCTCGGAGGCCGGCGTCCTAGTGTTATATAGGCCCAGGCGCCACTTCTAGAAGTGACGAGCGCGGCTGGGGCAAGTCGCGTCATCCCGCGCCGACACCAGATTTATCGAGAAAGGCGTCAGGATCTCGCGCGACCGCAGGCAGAATTCCCATAGCTGCCAGGTGTCAGGTAAACAGCGCTGAAGCAGAGCGTCGTGTGGGTAGCGAAGGGGAGGGAGGGGAAGCAGCGACCCTTGTAATCCACCAGGCGCACGTGTCATATGTCACATCAGCGGTGGCCACGTGACGTCAGTGGTCGTACAGGACCGCCAGCCAGCTCCAAACCCACGCGCGCCGCTGCCCTGCTTACGTTTTGTAACAATAGTAATGGCGAAGCAACAGGGGAGTCAGCTGGATTATAGTTCATTTTGGTTCTTACTGCTCATGTATATTGTCACTGTTTACTGTGGTTGTGTTGGTCTGGGATCTTAGCTTGTTTATACATACGTGGGCATTGGTTCATACATCCTTTAGGCATTAAAAAACACAAAATGACAATTTTTGTGTTTAGCTCCTTTAGCTAAAACTGTCTCTTCAATTACTTGGCCAGAACTCCACTGCAAGCCACCTTGTAACCTAGTGCTTCTGAGAAAAATTTTTTGCACTCAGAAAACAAGCAAAATACATTATTTTATACAACCACCCTTTGGCCAAGTATACTTGAACAACACTTATAATACTGTGATTGTTGCTCAAGTTATTTGCTTTTAGCAAAAATAATTCAATTGAAGCCTATGATTCTTTCATCAGTAAAATTTTACATACTATATTACTAAGAAACATATTTATGTATTAGTGAAACTGCACCTAAAAATGCAAAACAGCTCATGAAGTTGGTGCATACTCTGGCTAAAATATTACAACCAGAAGCATATGTGATTAAAATGTGGGATACACCGACTGATAAAAAAATATGCAATACACTCCTGACAGCAGTTTTCCATATTTAGAGACACCACCTTTAATTCTCTGTGTTCTTACACTTTGGCTTCAAACTAGCAAACCAAATTTAACTACTACTTGTTTGATCACAGCAGACTCGCAGAAGTCTATAGTGCCTTTTTTTTTTTTTCCCCCCCTTCATGCTGATGAGATGTAATGTGTATTCTTCTGCGGTCCATGCTCTTTCCCCACACACGTGGATGTGGTTTGCAGGCCACAGCTCTGATACCACTGGTTCACTGAAGTCGAGGCCACACAAGAAGCTAGGCTATGTTCGCTATAGTTGCTATGTATGCTATTTTTGCTGCAACAGGTGACCAGACAGATCAGTCAAGTTCGCAATGTAGCAGACAGATCAGTCAAGTTCGCAATGTAGGAGAAACCAATGTTATGGAATTCGAGTGATGATTCCAACTATTATTTTACTCTGGCTCTCACAGTATGTAAACATAAAAATAAATTGGTTTACATATTAATCTAAAAAGAAAAGAATTTGTATAAATTGATCATTTGATGAAAAAGTTGCATGTGAGGATGAAGACAGATTTATGGATTATTTCAGAATAAATACAATTCAGTTTGAATGCATTTTTTTAAAATGATATCTTGGGCATTGTCCTGCATATCCTGCCTCCTATATTCTTTCATCAATTTATGTTATTAACATGGATGTTTTTGTACTTCTTCAAGGAACTTTTATGTCGACATGACTATTTCAAGCACAATACTAAGAGAGGAAAAACTTCAAAAAAAGCAAATGTAGAAGTACAGCCCAATTTCACTCAAAAACAGATGTTGGTTTTATTATCTGCGCATGCACAAAGTCAGCGCGGCCATACCAGGATTAGCGATTTTGCTGGGTTGTCGACAGCAGTAAGCAGTATAGCTAATTTAATATCATTGCACGGCACATTAATGTGTAATACATTAAGTTGTAATAAACTGATCAATAGAATAATATATGAATGAGCATTGGTCTTCTTCAAAAAACATTACTGAAATTTACCAGTAAATATGAAATACCAAGTTTAACTCTATAAATCAGAAAACCCTGTAATGAAATGAAAACTGACAGTAATGGTAAATTCTAAACGAACTAAAAATGCCGACAGCGCAGTAATGCGACCTGGCCATTCAAGGTCAACAGCTGGAATACACCTGAAAAGATCTGAACGCGAGTGGCTCAATTGGTGTTGGGTAACATATATTTGGCTAAGGTATTAGGGTAAAGAAAGTAAAATTACAAATTTTTTTCTTTTCTTTATTAATTAACATTTTATCTTAATTTGTGTTTGTTTACAAAAAAAAACAATATCCTAAATTAGAAAGAGTGCCTTTGCTGCTTCATCAGTCAACAACTCGTAACAAGACAAATTACATACTCATAAAAACACACAAAAATATTTCCAAGGGAATGGAAAATGTCAACAATAACTGTGAATGACTTGTTACTTAGGTATTTAATTTTAATATAGCATGGTGGCTCAGGCTCCCCATATGTGCATATAGCATGGCAGTTGAGGCTCCCCATATGTGGTGGTGGAATGTTTCCAACTTGTGAGGAAGTGCCATATTTAAGTGAACAAGTTAAAGAACTTAGTTGATGAAACAGCAAAGGTAGACAAGACCCACTTATAGTAAGTGTATGTACAAGTGAAATATACACATAAATTGTCAGCTGACTTCAGTGATAAGATTGATTCAAAAGTCGTCAGTCATTGTTACAAAGTTTGACTGCATATATGTATGTGTAAGGACAGTGTAAGGTATATGAAGTATTAAGTTGTCTTGTCAAGGTGGCTGCAGTGTGACGAAGCAATCAAGGTTCACCCAACAAGGAAAGAACAAGATATTTTGCAGTTTTACTAGAAGGTAATAAAATGTTCAAAGTTTGGATTTCAACCACTTATTGGTATTGTACAAGAAATTTCTGGCATGTGGGTTGCAGCTTTGTCTTCGAAATTTTTTTGTCGCGTCTTTTTTAATGACACAATAGTTATTACAACATTTTTTTTACGGCTCACTGTACCCCTCATAATAGTTGTATGCTTTGTGGTTAGAGTTTTAAGTCTAACGACATTAAGATTGTGGCCCCCCAGATCCGTCCAGGTCAGGTCCATTCACCGTAATGTGCTGCAAATTTGAAATAATTGGCACAAATTTATTTTTCACCTAAATTCCCTAATATAAACTTTGTTAGCCCATTGTTCATCCTGAAATCTTTCCTACTAGAGTCCCGCTACATTTTCCCTCAGCTTAGGTTAGCAGCTAAGTCATGCCCCATTCTAATGTTCCAGGGCTGTCGAGCACATATCAACGCCCACCCTAAGTCATTTCTCACGCGCTAAAACCCCCCCCCTCCATCTCCTGGAACTTCAACGAGGCACTGACCGAGGCCTTTACCCTCGCCTCTCGGCGAACCAGAATCAAGAACATATTACTGGCTGAAGAAAGGTCTGCCTTCGCCATTTTATGGCGAAGGTGCCAACTACTTTACTTTAGTTTGGCGTTGTAGCGAGACCTCTACCGGCCGCCACCACACCTCTCTCTTATTTCCCTTTTATCCCGACAGAGCACGAACCAGCTAGGCCCATAATTGCCAGGCTTACGCTAGTCCCTCTTGCAGGACTTTCGTGAACTAACCCCGAGTCTGTTTCGCTTGTTCCCCGACGGAGCGCACTGCTTTCGGAGCACGAGTGACTTCCGATGCCCCTTAAGTTAGGCTACCAGCCACCTTTGTTATTTTATTCTTTTGGTCAGAGGCGCGATCTCTCGACCACATCCTCCAGCCAATCAGAGGCTAGTTCCCCCACTTCTTAGGCCTCTGGGCCCTTAGCGCAAGTTTTAACTACATGCAGCCCAAAGGACTGATTGATTTGTCCTTCTCTCGTCACCGTGGTCGTTTCTTCCCGGTGCTTCTCACCTGCGACCCCTTTCGTGAAGCAGTCTCGCAGCGACTAGCCTAAGGGATATGATCCCAGAGTGTCTGGGAGTGATCCCTAGTTTATTTATTTTCTAGATTGATATTCACATAGTTCTGATTACTGGGTATTCTTGTAGCATGACTCGTGCATGGCTTCCGCGAGCACTAGTACATCTTCAGAGGGAGTGATTTTCAACATTCCACCCCCAGAATGGTAAATGGGAAATTCTACGTTTTTTTGCCTATAGATGGCTCTCTACTTAACTTTTTCCGTGACTTCTCGATTCCTGTTGCTTGTCACCTTAATGTCTATTCTTGACCACTGGACCTCCTTATCATTTGGTTCCAGTGGGGTCCAAGAGATGGTCCAAGAGTTTTGATTTTTCTCCGGCTCAAGTCCATCGCCAAATTCCACTAAATTTACTTGCTTCCCTCTTGAATGGACATGAATTCCATGTGTCTCTCCAGCCAGCTATCCTTTGAGCCGCCACCTCTTCTCCTCGCTTCTAGTCAGCGCCAGTGAACAGTCAATGATATCAGAAATTGTTAAATCTAAAATAGTTACCTAAATTAATTATAGTCCCAGACTGGTTGGGCTAACAAATGTTTAACCATAAACGTGCCTAGTTAAATTATTTATGTTAGTTTTTTGTGAAAACTTGATTATGACATGTCTTGTTTGGTCAAAGGAAAATTTTAAATTTGTATTCCAAGTTTTGACGGCCGGGGCCCCAGTAACTTTGATCTGTGTAATTTTGTAATTCTTAAAACTTGTCTAAAGAAAATAGTGAAAACCATAATTAACAATATAAAGGGTAAGCTTTAAGCAAAACTCTTCTTTTTTTTATTTTCATCAAATACAATCCATTTTCTACTTCTGTTGTGAGAAGTAAGTCCCTTTTTTTAATGTTTCTCCCTTATGTACCTCTGGGTATACTGTACTGTCTTTTGCCCACTCAAAGCTGCTTCCAAGGCTTTTATAACCAAATTAATATAAAGCTCTCTTTAACTACACAAGGGCAGCAACAGTAACGCGGAGAGAAATCATTGATCGAGACAGAGCGAGCGTATGGGTGCTCCGTGCATTGCATCTGCTCAGGGCTATAGTCGCCGCACGGTAAGTTCATACTTTTAGGAAGCCCTGCTTCAAGCTGGGATCTATTTTCAAGGTGACTATGTATCCTTCGGCCAAATATCAACAATAACATTGCCATGTGGAAAACCATGTGACTACCACATGGCAATGTTTTGGTTGGGTAACTGTCAAATAGGGATGTAATTAATGGATAATAAAATTACACTGCAATTTTTATAATTGGTTAAATTTCAGTAGAAAATGTCATAACACCATGTTTAATAATTCAAATATTAAATATAAAAAAATCTAAGCAAATTTTTATAGTTTAGAGTTTAAACCCAGCGTGGTGCTGTGTCTTCACATAATATCTATAAAAATTAGGGGTGAGCCGATGCCGATTGCCGATTATTAAGATCGGCCGTTTTTGGTCATTTTGGTCATTTGCATGATCGGCTTCATGCATGCCGATCCTTTTTGCTGATTACCGCTTTCTGAAGACAAAAAAATCTCTACGTAACACAAAAACGCCGACATATTTTTTGCTTCAGAACTGTTGCTTGACGTTTTAAAGTAACACTTACGTTACTTAATCTTTTCTGCAGGAAAAAAAAATTAAGTAAAGTTATTATTAAAAAATAAACATATTCATGAAAAGTACGTTTGTTAAAAAAATAGTAAACAAAAGCACACCAAATTGTTTAATAAGTCATGCATAGGGGCCTGTTCTTTTCGCGGTCGCGATTAAACGACGATAAACGCG
The DNA here is from genome assembly GCF_032445375.1 of Bacillus rossius redtenbacheri. Classification (NCBI taxonomy): domain Eukaryota; kingdom Metazoa; phylum Arthropoda; class Insecta; order Phasmatodea; family Bacillidae; genus Bacillus; species Bacillus rossius. The sequence goes on along the minus strand of NC_086330.1, from coordinate 239,505,564 downwards.
AAATCGCCATAACACAGCGTTTTTACACAAAATTTAGTATTAAAACGTGAAATCGCAGTGTTTTTAAGCGAAATTTAAAAACTGGGTAAAATACTGTCTCGTCACTGATAAACAAACACCGCAACATGGCCGCCACTGAACATTAGTCATAAATGCACTAAAGCAAACAAAAGCTTACACACGCTCACGTTATAATGTTAAACTCAAAAATATACTGTAAAAATACGTAAAACTACGGCGTTTATTTTCCTTTCCGGCATAATGTTTGGATAGATAAGACAAATAGGCGAAGTTTTAAAGCGTACGCACACCGCTCGGGGCACTGACGTCAGCTTGGAACAGCGACACCGGATAAATACAAAAGCAAGCAGATGATTGAGCGAACGGTGGCGGTGTTTGGAACAGCCTTACGTGAGTGGGCCATACCACGTCAGCCGGGGGCGCTGGCATATAGTTGGAACAGCGTCTTAATATCAAGCAGAAAGCATTTTAAATCGCGCCAAAAAGCGGAAAAATGTAAACAAACATTCATTTTCAAATTGTGTGACGATGATGATTAGTTGGTTAACAGTGTGTTATAGATTTTGTTAAAGGGATTAATAGATTTCCAGATTAGTTTATGGGAACAACTAAAAATCAGTGTCTAAATCAAAAGTTTGTCATATAAATATATGTAACCTATTTGTTTAGGGTATTCAGTAATGAGTAGTTTCAAGTAAAATTATTTAACTTAAGTAATTCGGAGCATATTTTACGACCAACTTAAAAAAGCACTAATCGGTCAAAAAAATCGGCATGATCGGTACCACATTTCTGGCATCGGCATGATCGGCAAATGTGGTGATCGGCTCACCCCTAATAAAAATTGATGTTAAGTTTTACTAAAGAAATTTTGCTGCTTCAAGATTACTATATCACAAAGTGCTATGGTTGAAAGCATGAAAATTATGTCAGTATCATTTATGAAGAATTTAACTTTAAGAAATTATTCAGTATGAGGTAGCTATGTAAACTGTTAGTTTCCTAAAGCCGTGAGTGCCAGGCACATCACTGCCATTACATCGAGAGGTCATTTGTGAATAGAAAATAACAAGTTAGTAACACTTTTCTGGCACTACGAACCGAGTCAAGTACCGTAAAATGGGGTGAAGTGATACAATTTTCAAATTAAAGTTTTAATAATTCTTGTATTTCTATCAAAACAAGAAAACATACCATCCAGTAACACTGATACTAACTTGTACTTCACTGTCTTGTGAAAGAAAGTCATCCAGTTTTTTAATTTATATTTTTTATTTTACAAAAACCACCTGTCTCACTTCACCTCACAGGAAGGGGTGTAGTGATACAACAATTTATACATATGGATATATCACTTCAGAATAATAATGAGGTGATGTAATACAAATATTATTGTTTTAATTTGCTCTACAAAACTTACTAGCACTACGTATTGTCACAAAAAACACACATACTTGGGCAAATTAAATTTTTTCTAGATTGTTCAGATTATTGACATTCAACAAACATGTTCTGATAGCTAATTTAGCATCTTGCCATGTAAAATTTGACGAGGCAAACACTTACTTACTACCCACAATTGAGTGGAAACATTTACAGAATATTAAACGGAAATTGCATTCGTCCATAACGAATCACTTTAGGTTCTGGCAATTTAGAAACGACTTCATGCGGATAGATAAAACTTGTATCCTCCACATCAGGCCATACAAATGTGTCCTTGTGAGCATGATATTGTTTCATAAACTTAACTTTCACAGTTCTCCTTAAACTATTACTGCTTGATGATTCAACACTGGTCACTTTTGCAGGAAACAGGTGATTCTTCTTTGCATCAGAACTTTTCGCACTAAACTTATTAGTAGCACATTCCAAGTTAATCAACAAGTACTGTCCATCTTCTATTTCTTCATACTTTGCAGGTATTATCTTCATTTTACCTGTAGCATTGTCTTCAGTTTCCATTTCCCATTCATGTTCGTCACTTTCACTGGAAGTGTCAACAAAGTTCTGCTCTTTATCATTAGTGAAGGAGCATCCTGGAGTGTCTGGTTCCGACTCATTTTCACTTGAGTCCAAATTACCTACACTCTTTCCCGGTTCTACATTTATCCTTCTTCTTTTTGGCAAGTTTCTTCTCTCAACACACTTTCCATACCTCATTTCACGCAGCAATCCTATGAAACTTTCATCAATCGAGGAACTAGTACTAGAAGCACTGGTGCCCACTGTGAGAGGATTTGCACCTATGCCTTGGTTGGGGAGCTGCTGCAAAATCTCCTGTCTCTGAAGTGGTACAAGTCCTGTCTTTCAAAATCCATTTCTTATGTTTTGTGCACAATTCTTCTCCACATTTTGCAGGAGCTGCTTGAGAAGAGGAAGAAATTGAACCTTGGATAATGTTCCTTTGTTACCCTTATTTCTCCATTCTGTTAGCAGTTTACACCATTCAACTTTGAGAGGATGAAAGAAAGACACATCCAAGGGTTGTGCCAAATGGGTAGAACTTTTCGGCAAAGTCAAAAACCTTATATCATTTTCGTTACACAATGATATAACACTGTATAAAAAGTGACTGCCAAGATTGTCTCCGATGAGAACTCTGGGTGCTGGTTGAGTTTTTAGGTAAGGCAAAGCAATCGTCTTGAACCATTCTTCAAAATTAATTTGATCGAACCATCCTGATTTTGAATTGCCATATCTTGTTGACTTTGGGCCTCCAACAGTCCAGGATTCATACAGGTGCTCCGCCTTGTATACAACATATACAGGAAGCAATATTCCATTGGCACTGCATGAAAACATTAATGATGTTGAAGACTTTGCAAAGTCTATTATATTTTCAGGATGTTTTTTGCCACGTCTGCAGATGACCTTTTTTTTTGCCAGGATCATCAGTGAGATTAGTCTCGTCATAGTTAACTATACTGCAAGCTTGAACACCAGAAAGACTAACCTCCAGGTTATCAAAATACTGGTTCACTGTATCTGCAGATACCTCAGCTCTTGATCTTTTGATGTTCTCTGTGAGTCTGTCAGTTAAATCCTTTTTATGTCGCTGCATAAATGACTTCACCCAATCGAGACCTGGTAGATTATTACTACTAAATTTCTTGACTGAACGCCCAGTGGTATCAAGATAATTTTTGACAACCAGTCTCAAGTCCATTTGGGTCAATGGAAATCCCCATTCACTAATAGTCAGAAGTCTATCTGTAACATACAACAAAAATACATACAATAGTGATAATTACATTAAATGGTATACCTATGTATGTTTTCTGTACAGTTAATCTGGATTTTCTACTAAGCCTCCTGGCATACCTACCTTTCAGTAATGTTTCCTCAATTTCAGTTAGAGTTGTTTGCCCTCCATAAGTTTTTTGCTTAATGCCTTTTAATGTTCTGTAAATTTTCATTTTGTCAACACCGAATTGCTCAGCAGCCTCACGATATGATAGTTCTCCAGTCTGGCACATTTTGACAGCTTTTTCTAGACTTTCTTTATTGGCAGGAACATAGGGATGAGTCCCTGGTAGCCTCTTATAAGTTCTTGGCATTTTAGACCTAACACAATTCACGTAATTGGCATCAGCTACAAGAATTGTAAATATGTGGGGTGTAGTGATACACTGGGGTGAAGTGATACAGTGTATCACATCACCCCTGAACAGCTGTTATTTTAAACAATGGCATAACCTATAAAACTAAAACCATATTAAAAACTTAACAATGGTAGAACTTCAAGTATGATATTGCTACTTACCAGCAAACAAGTCAACATCCAATATTTCAAATAAATTCTTCATGCAATATGGAAAGTTTTCTGACCTTCAAAAACATTAGTGCTTAAACAACCAAACTGTTGCATCCACAGAGCATAGAGAAATGGCGGGAAGAACACTGGATTCATCTGTAAACTCTGTACACATATCACTGCTGCCACCTGGTGGATGGGGAAGCGAAAATTGTAACTATATTATGTTTTGGGCTAATATTCCAGAGAAATGTCAAAATGTATCACATCACCCCTCTGTATCAAATCACCCCGTTTTACGGTATCGGTTAAAGGTTATGGCTAACCAACATGTGTTTTGAAATTAGAGGCATTATTTTCTATCAAGCAGAATAAATTTTAAATTCAAATTCTAAGTTATACATTAAATATTTCTGTAAGTGTGTATTTTTATGTGTCTATGTGGTTTGTCTCATATGAAAACTATATCACTTAAGTATGTAAAATGCAGAAAAGAAATTGTTGCCATAAAAAACTTAACTTAAGAATCTGTAATAAAATAAATATATTAAATAAATCGAAACTCAGCAATAAATTATCACTACCATCAATATTATGTTATATCCTGTAATGAAACTAATGTTTAAGAATCACATATAAACACAGCAGAGAAATTACATATCACTAAACACGTTATACAGAACACCTGTAATTAAAAAGCATACATTAGCACATTTACCCTGAGCATATATTCAAATGCTGTATCTTTTTATGGTTACAGGTGTTAACAAAAAGTCATGACAACAACCTACGTAGAGTTGAATTTCTACTCAAGTTTTTTAAAATGCATTCTAATTATTGACAATTATGTTTCCTAACCTAACCAAAATTTACCAAACCTAATTTCATGTAAATAAACCTCATTTGGGTTGGGTTAGGTTACATTATGTTGGTTGAGGATAGGTTATGTTAGGTTAGTATCTGTGTACATGCCCTTACATTTAATAAGTTTTGCTTGTGGGACATTACCTAATATATAACCGAAAATATAAGAACGTGTCTGTTTGTAATTTGCCCGAGATTCAAAACAAGAAAGCTACGAGGAAGGTACTTTTACACTATTTTACAAACACGCCCCAACCTAACGGAACGTTTTCACGCACATACTTTCATAACGTGTTAATTAGTCACTCACTTTTTCACGGTCGTGACGCCCAGATCTAGAAGAAATGCTGTCATTTCTGCGACATCACCCTGTTCCAGTTGACCTGTATTCATTAACATTGTAACTCTTCGTGCCACGTTGATAATATCTTGCTGTCTCCTTCTTCTTTGCATTCATTTTAATAACCTAACAAACCGTAATAACTAACACAAAGTTACACTGTAAAAGCAATAGTTCACTACAAGTTACAATTAAGACAACCCTTTAAAATTAGAAAATTAATTAGTACACAAATACACTGGATGTTTTCGGAAAATCAGAAGTCGTTTTGAGCAAACAAGCGTTCAACATGGCTCGGGCCGACACACAGTTACGTAGGTGATTCATCCGCAACAGCTTGCAACGTCATCTGTAAACAAAATAACTTAACTTTCGTATATATTAAACAATATTACTCCAGGATCTGGAAGTAAACATATGTGAAACATTTTAAGCAATATTTATCGTTATTTCAGCTGTTCAAAATTACATACTAAGGAACTATTTCTTCAAGTGTGTAGCCAACATACCGATAAATATCGTTGCCACGCGTGTTTAAAAACTTACATATAAAATTAACAAATACAAATTATTTCAGTATTCATACACACGTACGGAAACGTAATAGCTTGATAAATTATGTCGTCCTATTATGTTTATTTATTTGTCAAACAAATTGCACAGTAGTAAACCAAATATTCTTAGTTCCATTTTTCAACAGTTCTTCCCAAAAGTACGAACTTACCGTGCGGCGACTATAAACTGGTGCAGTGCGCGGTGCACCTGTTTACGTGTATGATTCCAATCATCTTACTCTGTGCTAGGACTGGACCTAACCTGAGAGAATCACTGGCGGTAACAACCTTAAAGCCGAAATAATATGGTACTGCATATACAAACAAACACTATGTACAATTGTTATGTGAAAAATTCAACGTGTGCCCCAACTCAATGGAAGTTGACCAATTTTTATCACTTACATCAAGAAACAGTGTCACAGTTTGGCAAAATTTTGCATGATTATAAATTTAATTAATGTGAAAAAATTAAAAGCCCAATTTTTTTTCCGTGGAAGAAACCTTTTTGAGTTCCATTACGTTTGCGTTCAATGAAATTTTTTCCTTTCATTTCGTAGCAAACTGCATGGTGTATGAACCAGCGAAATTTGCATAAAGCTCAATGACTACAAGTGTCAACTTGCTTTTAAAACATTTTACACAAAAAAAAATAGAAGAAATATTATTTCATTTTGCATGCAAATGTAACAAATGTAAACTAACAGAAACTAACAGAAAAATGAAATTTAAGATTGTAACTTCACTTGCACAATTCAGCTCATTTTTGTGAGAAAATGTGGTCATATGTATATAGAGAATTCATGTGGTATTCAATGTTAGTAAAACAAAATGAATCAATCATCCATCCTATCAGCCAATTTTTAAAATAAAATTTAAAACCACAATCTCTATAGAACACACTGTTTTTGTGAGCAGTAAGAATGCAAGATTTGGTTTCTGGAACAGTTACTATTGTTTACATCTAAGTAAACATTTGTTAGTTTTTTTAAATTTATACTACTGTTTTACTGAAACAAGTTTCAGTACTAAAAATAAATGTATTAGTAAGTCCTTGGTTACTAACAAATGTAAAACTTTGGTATAAGAATATGCAGTGGAAAGAGATTAAAATCAGCAGATTTTCACTAAATCTAGATTTTATAATTCTATAAATTTACCATTTTAATTTGATACAAATTTTTGTTACTATTCATCATAACCTAGACTCAAAATGTTTATTTCACAAGTTATCCCTTGCTAACTGCTGGAAATTAAATTTTTTTTAATCCCAAATTTGGCATCACAGGGCAATAATTTTTCACTTATGCTTCCCCGTTTTATCATTTGTCAAACTTAAACGATAATTTGTCATGGTAGCACAAAATGAACCTCTCTCATGTGTTACCAAATTAACCATACAAATCACTCCACCCAATATGTATGTATGTGTGTGTGTACACATACATATTATATTGCATACTTAAATGAAGAAATATTAAATTATGTGTCCCCAATTTTGGACATTTATGAATGACACGGCTATAAATTAGAATCTGCATGAATCGTAATCAGAACTGGTAAATTTCTGATTTGGCAATTTAATCCTGTCCTGCTCTGCTTGCACTGCATGTGTTTGTATTTTTTTTTTTGTGTTTATGTGGTGTATGTTTTTTGTGTTTATGTGGTGTATGTTTTTTGTGTTTATGTGGTGTATGTTTTTTTGTTTTGTGATTTTTTTTTGTTTGTGTGTACCTACACACACACACACACACACACACACTCAATATGTCAGGGGTCTTTAGGTCTTTTCCTATTTGCTTAGGTGTCAGCCAATTAGGTAATGGCTTTCCTGTGACTGGCTTCTGTATCAGCTAATCATGTTGGGCCTTCTCTCATTGACTGTGTTGGTCATTTGGAGTTAGGCCCTGTGTGGCTTCGCTCCTCTTGTTTTCTGTTGTTTGTTTTATGCTTTTCTATAAGTGGTGCCCATGTTTTTCTTAGCCTGTAGCCATCTTCTCTGTTGTTGTTTGGGTGTTTGGATATTTCTATGGCTTCTCTGAATGTCCTGTTCCTGTAATTTTTTAAGTTGGATTTTGTTTCAAAATTGAAGTCTACACTGTATTTGGTGATAGAAGAATTTTCAACAATAGTTCTCATGTTTGAAGTTCCCGATGTGTTCTTCGATTGTTGTTACGCTTCTTCGACGTCTGTCCTATGTAAACTAGGTCACGGAAACATAGTACTTTCTAAATTCCGGCAAGCTCTTCGGCTGGAGTTTTATCCTTTGCTGAGGGCAGACAGGTTTGAAGTTTTCCAGAAGCCTTTTGTATAGTGTGTATTTCATGTTTTTTCCTAAGTCGAGAATCTCAACTTTTCGCTGATTACTTTGGCTTACCTAACCAGTGTGGAAACAGTCGCTTTCTTCTGTACAGGGGGGGAGGTGAAAGGGTGGCAGTAGGTATCTGTCTGTCTGTGTGTGTGTGTGTGTGTGTGTGTGTGTGTGTGTAAGTTTGTAATACACACTGTGGTCCAGTTTCGCACCTGGTGTTCTGGTAGTTTTCCTTCTTTTCACAGTTTCATAGTAAACTTGAGGTAGTGTAAGCTGTAGAGGTACTCCTAGAAGTGGTTTTACTCAATGATGGGTTGAAACGCTAACTCTTCAAAGTTGGTAATGAATGTGTTTGCTAGTAGTGGAGACAATGGAGACTTCATGGTCGGATATGTTGTCCCTGTATGAAAATATTTTAGCTGTCACACAACGTTTGACCAGGTGTTCTTTGAGAAACTGAAGGGTTTCTGGAACTGGGATTTGTGAATAGTGAGACTACATATAAACTAACAAGATTGTAATTTTTGTCTACAGATATGTTTTGTAGGGCACTACAAAATGTGCAGTTTATGATGCGAGACTTGGGGTTGGTAGATTCTGAGATGAATTTGCTGGGGATCTGGCTAAGGTATGTGTTGGAGAACCTATTCTACTGACAATAGGGCGGAGTGGAATATCTGGCTTGTCGATTTTCGGTAGTCCATAGAATGACGGTGTTCTGCTTTCTTTGGCAATTAGTTATTTCTTAATTTCTGGAAATTAAAATTTCAATAATTAGTTTCTTTGTTTTTATTTCAATCTGTTTGATAAAGTTTGTCATTGGTACTTGACACACTGGATCTGATAGTATGCCAGTGATTTTTGTTTCGTAGTCTTCAGTGTTAAGCTTTCAGGACATAAATATCCTTGTGCCTGCACAGTTCTTTAAGAAATTGCCTTTCCCCACTTGAATTGTTAAAGAGAGGAAGCTTGGCATTTTGTAGTGCTCTGATTGACTCGGATAGAAATTCTTCTGCTGCTGCAACAGGAAGGTGGAGAATCGCTGCCTGGACACCACATATGATGTCTTCTGTTGGTGGCACTTGAGATGCAATGGCAAAATTCATTCCCTCAACTAGTAAAAAGTACTGTGACCATTGAGAGATTTGCTGGATTGATTTAACGATGGCCTTATTTTTGTTGACTCTTGGTTTTTCCACAGCAAAGAGAATTTCCTGATTGGGTCACTTGATAATTTGGTAAAGACAGAGGCTGCCTGTTCAGAAGTGATTGTATTTACTTTGTCCTGTGTATTGCTAGAGAGTGTTTTTGATAGCTGTAAGTGGATATATATTTTTTTTTCTGTATGGTCAAGGTACCTTACTGTACTATCAGGTCACAGTTGGCAACACTGAACCAGGTAGCGCCGAACTCTCTCTTGGCAATGGCCGACATGCTAACATCTATTTATCGTACATGGTGGCAGCGGTAAACAGCGTTAATGTTTCCGTTGTGTTTCGAGGCGCTCGGGGTTTATTCATTGTACCTGTTACTACATAATAAATCAGTATGGATAGCGACGCGTCAGAGGCGGCCTCGCCGCCTGGGCGAGTAAACAATCTTCAACCACCACAGCCAATGGACTTCACTCAGCCGGCAGCATGGCCAGCTTGGGAAAGAAGATTTTTGCGGTATATGTCCGTGTCAGGGCATGGTTCTAAACCGGGTAAAGATAAGGTTGATCTATTGCTGTACGTGTTGGGAGAACGTGCGGAGGAAATATGGACACAGTTTCACCCGACGCCGAACACATTGGAAAAAGCGTTGAAAGAGTTTCGTGAGTACTTACCCAGAACAAATACAATTTTTGAAAGATACAAATTTAATTCTCGAGTTCAGATTCAAGGTGAATCGGTTGGTGAATTCGTAACGGCGTTGCACACCTTGGCTGCAAGCTGTGATTATGGCGACCTTAAAAATGAACTTATTCGGGACAGGTTAGTGGTTGGCATGGCGGACAAGAAGACTAGCGAACAGTTACAACTACGTTCAAAACTGACATTAGAAGAGGCGGTTTTGGCAGCTAAACAAGCAGAGCTTCAGTCACAGCAGTCATCAGTGCTTCATCGGGAGAAGCAATACAGTGGTGATGTCAACAGGATCCATAAGGGAATTCGTTCGTCGAATCAACGCAGTGTTTCTCCTCAACAAGGCTCGTCTCGGTCCAGATTTCTGACACATCCAGAAGAAACTCGGTGCCAGTTCTGTGGATTACCTGCACACGAGAGGATGAAGTGTCCAGCACGTAAAGCTAAGTGTTTCAATTGTGATAAATTAGGGCATTGGGCTTCTGTATGCAAAGCCGGGGTGAAGCCAGCACGGGGTAAAGTCTTTACAGTTTCAGACAGGGATAGAGATGAGAATGAGAGGCAAGAGGGTACATTTATAGGAGGATTATGGCTAAATTCACTAGGTCGAGTGATAGACAAGTGGACCACTAAAGTGAAAATAGTTGATTTCGAAATGTCAGTAGACTTTCTTATAGATACAGGCGCAGACATTAGTTGTGTTCCTACTTCAGTTGTGCCAGAGAATTTCTTAAAGGTTGTTAAAACGAGTAGGGTGAAAATTTCTGGTCCAGATGGCCACCAGTTAAATGTTCTTGGCTTTTCTGTATTTGCTCTTGCAAACAAAGGGTCAAGAAAGTAGATGTAAGGTGTTTGTTATTTCAGGGCTGCAAACTGCAATATTGGGTAGAGCTTGTCTGCAAAGGTTGGGTATTGTATACTTCAGAGGTGATTGTTGTGAGGTTTCTAACGTAAATGATGAAGGTTATGTAGACCCAAATTCGGAACACACAAAGGTTAAAATCCCGATAGAGTTCCCAGGGTTACTTAAGGGATTAGGCAAAATTAAAGGAGAGGTAAAAATTGTGATGAAAGAGGGTGCAAAACCATTTGTTCAGTCCGTTCCAAGGGTAGTAGCCATACCATTGCAAGGTAAATTGAAAGGGGAATTGGACAGGCTGATAGCAATGGATATTATTGAGCCAGTTACTCAACCGACAGATTGGGTAGCACCCATAGTAGTAGTCCCTAAAGGGGATACAGTTCGCTTATGTGGTGACTACACAGAGTTAAATCGCAGTGTTTGTAGACCTCATTTCCCAATTTCTAGCGTAGAAACTAAACTAGCAATGCTAAAAGAAGCAAAATACTTCTCTAAAGTGGATGCCAATTCAGGATTCTACCAAATGGTCTTAGATAAGGATAGTCAGCTTCTCACAACCTTTATTACACCGTTTGGTAGATATTTCTTTAAAAGACTGCCATTTGGCGTTGCATGTGCTCCGGAGTATTTTTCAAGCAAAATTGCACAGCTTCTGGAAAACATTCAAGGGGTTTTATTCCACATGGATGATATTCTTGTCTATGCTTCTACTATTTCCGAACATGATGCTACATTGAGAGAGGTTTTACGTAGACTGGAAACTGAGGGGATAACCATAAATAAAGAGAAAAGTGAGTTTGGGGTAACAGCAGTCAAATACCTGGGATACGTGTTGACATCCAAAGGGATTTCGGTGAACCCAGAAAGAGTTCAGTCGTTGTTAGAGTTTCCTCAGCCTACTAACACAAGTGAATTACAACGATTTCTGGGGTTGGTGAATTTTTCATCTCAGTTCCTCCCAAACAAATCTGAAACACTTGAACCATTGTCTTCGCTTCTTAAGAAAAACACTTCATTTATTTGGGGACCGTCGCAGGCAAAGGCTTTTGCTGAGATTAAAAGACTTCTTTCAGAAACGCCTACACTTGCATTTTTTAACCCAGAGCAGCAAATAATACTGAGTGCAGATGCCAGCTCTTTTGGGTTAGGTTGTTGTATTATGCAGTCAAAAGCGGGAGTTCGACAAGTAGTGGCATATGGTTCTCGAACGCTTACACCCACTGAGAAGCGTTACTCTCAGATTGAACGAGAAACTTTAGCCCTAGCCTGGGGCGCTGAGAAATTCCAACAATACATCCTTGGTTTGCATGTAATCTTGGCAACTGATCATAAACCCTTACTACAAATTTTACAGACCAAACCTATAGATGAACTTACTCCTCGTCTTCAGAGGTTCCGTATCCGACTCATGAGGTATGACTACACGGTCCTGTACGTCCCAGGGAAGGAGTTAGTAGTGGCTGATGCATTGTCTAGAAATCCTTTAGAAGAGTTTGCTAGCAAGAATGATCCAGAACTAACCCGGGAGGTTGAAGCCTTTGTGCATCAAACCCTAACAACATATCCTATTACAGATTAATTTCTTTCTCTCATACAGACCGAACAAGAGCAAGACCCTATTTGTAAAAAATTGAAAGAATTTTCCTTGGGGACTTGGCCTAAAAAGTGCGAGATTCCAGAAAACTTGCAGCCATATTATCAGTTCAGGTATGAAATTTCTTTTGGAGAGGGCCTTTTACTGAAAGGAACAAGAATTGTCATTCCACCCAGCCTACAACTGAAATGCATAAATTTCATTCACATGGGGCATCAAGGGATTGTGAAGTGTCGAGCAAGGGCCAAGCTTTCAGTCTGGTGGATAGGTTTGGCATCTCAGCTTGAAAACTTGATCCGCAATTGTCCACGCTGTGTTGAAGAAAGAGTAAATCACAAAGAGCCATTACTGAAAGAAAAATTTCCAAGGCGCCCTTGGGAAAAAGTAGGGGTAGATTTTTTCAAATATCAAACTTGGTATATTATCATAACGGACTACTACTCACGATTTTTTGAGGTATTTCCCATAACATCTTTATCAGAGGAAGTGGTAATAAGAAAACTCAAAGAAGTCTTTGCGCGCTTCGGTACTCCTGAACAGTTGAGGGCAGACAGTGGCTCTCAATTTCTGTCACATCGCTTTAAGCAGTTTGCAGATGAAAATAACTTTCAAACAGTGACCTTCTCACCGCACTACCACCAGTCAAATGGAGGGGTTGAAGCAGCGGTCAAGGTAGCGAAACAACTCATTAAAAAAAACGAGGATATATTTTCTGCACTCCTAGCTTATCGAAGTACTCCCTTGGAGAATGGGTTTAGTCCGGCAGAACTGCTCATGAATCGAAGGCTTCGATCCAACCTTCCTTTGCTACCATCCCAACTTTCTCAGCAGGCTAGTCCCCGGGAGGTTCAGAGAAGGGAGGAGCGAAGAGCAGACAAGCAGGCTAAGCAGTATGACAAAAGACATAATGTCAAAAACCTAGAAAATTTGAAGAAGGGTGATTCGGTATGGATAACTGATTTACGTAGATATGGTCGAATCCAACAGGTTGGGCCAGAGCCTAGATCATACATAATCGACACAGACAGGGGATGTTACAGGAGGAATCGGTGGTTCCTTATACCTGCCCCTTACCGGCAGGTACTCGGAAGTTCCGAAATACCTCCAAAGATTTTAGATAAACCAGGTAATAACATTCAGCCTACAGAAAAAGTCTTGGAAAGTATCAGTGATGCAGAGGATAGTGAGAGTACAGAAGGGTTTAGGGGTTTTGATAACCAGGAAACAGAAATAGCCACTAATTCTAAGGGAGGGTCCAAAGAACTAGAGAGGCAGAGCTTAAAAAGGAACATTAACAGACCAAGGTGGTTGAAAGACTACATAGAGTAACCGTAGAGAATCTTGTATATCTGAGTTTGTGTAAAATGTATGTTTATTGGGTAACGTAGTAATGTAATGCAAATGCAAAATCAGACAATATTCACTGCATTTGGGTCGCTGTATTTCTAACTTTAAGTTAAACCTGTGTTTCATGTAATAGTTATTTATGGCTCAAGACTGTTTCAATCAATTAACTTTAGATAACTGTTTGTAGTAATGAAAACTATGAAGTTCTTTGTAATCTGTGTTCGTTGCTTTGGTGGATTAACTAAGAAACGTCTCAACAGTATCAACTGTATGTAAATGTAGGAAGCTTCTTAAATGGATGTAAATTGATGTATACATTGATCAATAAATAAGGGAAGGAGGATGTACTATCAGGTCACAGTTGGCAACACTGAACCAGGTAGCGCCGAACTCTCTCTTGGCAATGGCCGACATGCTAACATCTATTTATCGTACACTTACGGGTATGGTGTATTCTTTCTCGTAGCATGTCTACAATAAATATTAAATATTTTCGAATGCCAACAAAATTATCTGCATCCTATTTTTTTCTTCAGTTAATAGTTTTCTGAAACCACTACACATAAATGATTATTTAATTCATGTCACATACTACAACTGTTTTTTACATTTACTCATGGATGAAACCTACTACACCTGTAATATTGTAAGCCAACCTCCTCCCCACTTCTTGCTGCCTACATCACCAGCCTAAATTACCATTCACATTGTAATTGGCTAGACACAGTTCATATTCGAGTTTGGTGCCCAGACTGTACCAGTGCACCTTCCCCTCGAGCCTCCCAGCCTCTGTTAGCCCAACCATTCATGGCTTACTGTGCATGTCATCTGTGTCCCCACATCCAGTGCCTGTTTCTTCTTGTGTTGCAAAGTCTTCCCTGAAATGATGCTCATTTAATTTCTGAAATAAGAACTAACCTCATCAAGGCACAGTGATTATCAGCAATAACTATTCCATTGAAAGACAAACCACATTTTCTGAGCCCATAATAGAGTAAATAAAATACATTAACAGCATAATTCCAAAGTTTGTAATAACAACATACTGATATTGCTCAGCTATTTTCCTAATGTAAATTTATATGTGTATGATATTTACATAACTGAAAATCCACTTCATTATGTAGTGTAAGGTTTGTTTTTTAAGCTTAGATATTTATTTATTGTAGTTGTTTTTGTCATTCACAAATTTCGTAACCATTCTAGCAACAACATTACTAAAGATTCCCTTTAAATAAACTATTATAGTAGAATCTCATTACTAAGTACTTACAGGCCTCAAGTTTTTGTACTTAGTACTGAAAAATTACATACACATCATCATTACAAAGAAAAAAATCATAAAATGAATCAAAATAGCATTATTATAAAATACAACATTATCATTTGGCGAACATCTGGCATCAGTTTAAATATTGATGTTTCTGCATAACTTAAGATGAATTATTTTTTAAAATATATCTGTTATTTCAGTTTGTTTTTGAGTTTGAATGATGCTCTGTTGAACAAAATGTTCTATGTCATAGAAATATTTCCTGATCTTTTCTGGAACCTTTTCGTGTTTAGAGATGAATTTGTTCAGTTTTTCTAAGCTCAGAATAGCTTCCGTAGCTGTCACAGACGGCTCACAGTCACAATCATCATCTGATTCAGCTTTTGATGACTGTGATCGAATTACTTCATTAATGATGATGTTGTCAGTCAACACTGGTGTTGTTTCTATTTCATTATCCACAGAGACATAGTCTGTGAATGAAACAGCATCAAACTGCATGGAACATGACACTTCTTTCCATACTTCAGGGTCAATGTTATGGCTTTCACATGTTTGTGCTGGTCTGATGAAGTTGCAGTGAGCTCATCAGCGTTAGTTTACAATGCCAGACTTTCTCCAGCAGTTCGCAATAGTTTCTTGTTGAGCATTCCACAATCCACCTGTGATCATCTTAATTGCCTGACGAACATTGATGTTGGTGGGAACTTTCAACCTAATATTGATGAGCAACCTCTTAACAAGACGTTTTCAAAAATTTACCTTGGCATTCTTAATAATGCTTTGATCAAGAGGCTCAGTTCGGTGGCAGAAACATCAGTTTGATGTTTTCCAGTCAAACATCAACACTGTGTGCTGCGCAGTTGTCTGTTAACAAAAGAATTTTTCTTCCTTTTTTCATATCCTTATCAGTTTTCACCAGCCAATGTGAGAAGAGTTCTCTCGTTATCCATACACGGGTGTTACTAGCATAATCTGCAGGAAGACAAGAAACTCCCTTCAAGCACCTGGGAGTCTTGTGTTTACCAATGATTAAAAGCCTCAATTTTTTGTTCCTGTGGCATTGCAACAAAACAAACACAAACAAACTTTTCTTTGCTTTTTTTTTTCCTCCAGTGCATTTTTCACCTCTATATGCCATTGGACTGTTAGGCAGAAGCTTGTAAAAAAAAAAGGCAGTTTAATTAGCATTGAAAATATTGTCTAATGAGTATGACTTGAAAATACTCTCCAGCTTTTATTCCTTCCACTGGTTTGCTGCCTCTGTGTCTGCATCTTTATCCTCCCCATACCACCTTCCATGATATACCATGTTGTTCCCGCCATGTTGTTCCCGGAAGCGGTGCAAGCACCCTGAACTGACTTGGAAGTCTTTGATGTCCATAAGCAATGCAAACTGTTTTTCTTTAGCTTGTAACATTGGGCCAGTTACTGAAACATTTTTTGATCGTACTTCTTTCAACCATTTGTCCAAAGCATCTTCCAGACCTTGGTTATCTTCGGAACGAAACCTTTTGTGGTCACAACTAAATAAAAATTCTTTATACATTTTTTTCTTTTTCTTTTTTTTTTTTTTCAATTTTTGCCCGGTCTCTAACAATTTTACTTAACAGTCGCCGCAGTGTCATATGTCCACAACTCAGGGTATGAAAAAATCCTGATATTTTTTAAAAAATCAAAAAAATCAGATTTTTTTGATTAAAATCGGGTTTTTTTGATTAAAATCAGATTTTTTTTATTAAAATTTAAAAAATTGTAATCTGTGTAACATACAGTTAGCCCAGGAATTTTAGAGTTTAACCCGGAAAAAAATATTATAAAGCTGCAAATTTGGTCATTAGTACTATTCACCTTCCTGAACAACATACTGAATTTCCCCTATTCTCCCGTGCCGGCGTCCATGTTTTTTTAAGGGCAAGAATGTCTTAAGTCGCAAAAATCGACACACCTGCAAAATTGACCCTTCAGAAATTAAACCTAAGAATAAATACTCTTCTATAAAAATTTTATTTCATCGTAAGATCATACTTAATAGCTGTAAATTTTCAATTAGTAAATGAAATACATTTTCAGCGTTGTTAAAGCGATTATCTTTCAAGAATTTCTTGAAAAATTACCAAAGTTGCAAATCAACTGACTCAGAGAGTATAAATTAAGCCAGATAGCTAAAAAGTGGTTTCTATAATCGATATTTGCTACAGTTTTCTTTTTCCAATGGTGTATTATTCATTTTCATGGGATGGTTTGTTTAGGAGATACGGCCGCCTAAACAATAGCGCGCGTCGTGTAATCACATACACTGGCGTGCATCGTCAAGTGCAATTGCGAGTCTACAGAATCTATGTAAGTGTAAGCTAGTTATAATATTCAAGTAATATTCAGTTTAACGCATATTATAAGTTTGTTAATCATGTATACATAATTTATGTAAATGATTTGGACTGGTATGTTATGCGACACCTAAACTGAAACAACACTATTTCGATTCCTAATTCAGTTTTGTTTTAATTAATTTCAAAATAAATAACTTATGTTAGGCCTATCGTAATATATTTTTTAGCACAGCATTTACTAACATAAATTTATTTTATTAAAACTAGAATATGGCTTTCTATGTTAATAAAACCCTCTCTTAATTATATGCAAAGTAGTAATGTTTGCAATCTTTTCTACAACTCTTTCATTGTGAATTATAAACTAAAAAAAAAAGGAAAGCAATTTATTTGGTTCATGAATTATATATAGTAAGTCCTCGGTTTACGTCGGGGTTACGTTCCTGAAAACCGCGACGTAAATAGAAACGACGCAAAATGAGCCATGTTTCATGCCACCGGCCGACCACGGCCCAAGGTCGGCCGGAAGCGCTGGCATACAGACGTGACAACGGGCAATTTTATCAGCAAATTACAACCGACAGCGTGGGAAACAAGTCCAACTAGTACTTCTCAGCTTTATAGAATGGTTATTTAACCAGCTGCTTTATTACCTTTATTGATTCAAATATAAAAACAGATATATAGTCGTTTGGAAGACATCTTATGAAGAAAAAATCATAAATTGCAGTGAGCTGATACTGTAGGCCTACTACAAACGCATTTAATCACGATAAAGTTAACAACGGCACGTTTTAAACTCCGGCCAACTCAATGATATCATAGCGACTGAAGTGTAGAGCTGTAGCAAACCGTATGTATTCGTTACTGAGTAACGGGTGCGGCATCTAGTAACGAGTAACGAAACGTTACACACGAATGCATTTCGTTACTCGCATTTTTCGTATGTTTTACGCATGCGCGCGCTTATTCGTTACAAAGAACGATGTTTCTTTATTAAGAAAAGTATAATTTGGAAATTCGTCGTCCAAGTTTTTTACTTTTTATTAAAGGTATTGTGTGTGTAGACAAAGTTTGAGATTGGAACAGAAACAACGTAAGAAAGTATTTTTTACAAATTATAAATATGTATGTTTTTGTTTTTTATTATCGCGTATTTTCACGTTTTTTGTTCTTATCTTAAAAGAGATATTATAATAAAGCTGCTCTAATGAGATTTTTTTGTTTCTTGGTTAACAAAAGCTGTTAATTATCAAATACTTTTAATTGTTTATATTTGATTTATTATTATTTACGCGACGTCATACTGTACGCGTACGAAATACGACTCGATTCGTTGCTGTTACATAACATAGCATGTTATGCGGTATCAGAAGTATCGAGTAACGATACGAAAGTAACGAGTACTAATTGTTATAGTAACGAATACATACGGGTACACTTTTTTTAGTTACTTTTACACCTCTACTGAAGTGCCAAGGAGTTGGACGAAAAGGGGTAGGAGAAAATGCTGTGTCGTTGCGGGAAGTAGATAACACTTCTACGTGCGAGATACGTGGGTGGCCGAGCGGGCGGGCTGGTAGTATTGCATCACCGCGCGGAGAGCAGCGGAGGGCAGGAAGCGTCCCTCATGATGTATGATAAGATAAGGCGGTGAACGTGTAGCTTACGCTACATAGTATAAATTAACTACCGAAGGAAACAAAGAATTATAAACGAATTATATACGGTGTTTTGGTTAAAATAAAGATTTACTGTCATTGTAAACGACGTTATTGTGAATCGGCGACAACTTAAATTGAAACATGAGTACTCAAACATTAGCGACGTTAATCCGAAACGACGTAAATCGGTACGACGTAAATAGAGGACTTACTGTAATTACTTATAGAGTAGCTTCCTCTGGGTCATCTTCGTCGCCACTTCCATGAAAATCTTGAATTTCTATATTCATGCAGCTTCCTCCTCTACAATGTCCACACATCGTCGAGCAGGCCAATCCAGCACGCCTGCATTCACATCTGTAGCCACAGTCTGTCTTACAGCCATAGGAAATCAGGCGCAACAAAGAATCAGGTGCAGGTGCCCAGCTAGTCATTATTGGAACCAAGTATCCTCCAGCCAGTTGCCACCCCCAGTTGACTGAATTAAGGAATACGTTATCATACCACTGCTGAACCTAGGACAAAAACACAAGTTTTATTATTTAATGTTTCGATATTATATACATTCAGTTACATTCTCAGTGTATAGTTGAAAAGAATTACCTGATAATATGTCAGCAGTGAATGTTCTGCACATACTGCACTTGTTGGTGGCAATGTCGCTAGTTCAAAGGCTGCCGTAACAGACTGCTTAGCGATGGAGCGTGTATACTGAATTACTCTGAGTTCATCCAAACTGGTGATATTTTCCCCACCGTACAGAGCTATGACGAATTTCTCTCCAGCAGCACAAACCTCCTCTTTCGTAGACTCTGGACTGTTGAACACTTGTGCAACATAGACCATGTCAGGTCTCTGGAGAATTTTCCATGCTTTTTTTTACCTTTGCCAAAGAAAGCAGATGTTGTGTCACAATCAGTAACTGCATGACAGAAGAGGAAATTATCTTTGCTCTTTCCGATATGTTCTTGAATTTCCTTCACATGACACAGTTTGTCACATTTTGTATTCGTACCTGGACTAAGGACTCTTAAGTCCATGTCATCAGTGGCGCGGGCTAACAGCATGACTACAATGTCTGTGTCAGATGCAACAACTGTGACATTGTTTCCCAATGAAACCAGCTCAAGCGCTTTCTTCACAATAAGAGTATCAGCATCGCCCTCAGAATTGCACACTTTGATTCCTGCTGTTTCTAAATGGTGGGCCAACAAGGTGATCAGTCGTTCCTTGTTGTGATGGTTACTTAGGAAATCAGCTTGCGTTGTGCTCGCAGATGTGTTCATGTCAAACATAAATTCAGCAGATGTCCTTTTAGAAGCACGCCGAATATGTTCGTGTGATTTTGTAGACAGAACATTGTAGCCATCAAATACAACAGTCACAGATGCTCTATAATGTTTCTGCACAAATTGTAAGTATGCATCCACTATTTGGCCATATGTAGCAGGACGTGACCAAACCAGAGCATGAAGTAGATGACCACCATCAATTACTATTCTTCTTAGGTCGTTTGTGGAGTTTTCCTCAGGTGTTGTGTAGGAGAAAAACTGTAAGAAAGCTGATTTCACTGTTTTATGCATTCCCACTTCATCAAAAAGAGCTGGAGGTCTTGGAGAAAGTTCATAGCTGAGATAGTGTTTGAGATCATTCTCAGTCTTCATGACACACACTATCCGCATAAAGAGCTGGTGAGAATTTACCTCTACAACATCATCACGTATCAAAATGCTTCGAGACACTGCTGAGAGAGGTTTGACTCTGTTTTTATGTGTAAGTTTAACTTCACCAAATGTCGAACATATTGTACGTTTTATAGCACCCAAACCAACATATTCTGCTTGATCACAGTTAATTCTACCATCTCCTACAACACCAGATGCAAGTGATCGCAAGCAGTCTGCATTCCAAGGAGAGTATTGCTTAAGTCAAGACAGTAGTACAGCAACATCACGAGCATCTCTGGTTTTGCATGAATCCCTTAACTCAACATGCTGTTCAGATGATCCAGCTTTGAAGCCAGAAAGCTCCTCCAAGGCATTGCACAACTTCAAGCATACAGGAAAAGTAGCTACACAATATGCAAGTGTACTTTCTGTTATTCCACGTCCTCTTGTAAGGCCCCCTTGAGTTTTGTGCGCACGCATGAGATCCTGCTCTATCGACAAGTCTGTCCATACGCCTCCCCAGAACTCGTCCTTTCTTTGTACAGTAAAGAAACTTTGTGATGTAATTTTGTTGTACCCATTTGGTGGCATTCGAGATGGAAGTGCCTCCATCTGCTGGACATATAGGTGAGCTGATTTTGCATAGTGAAAGTGTACAGCAGCATGCAGGTATAGCAACATTGACCGCACACACTATAAATGGAGTTCCCTATCACCGAACCTTTCAGCTCTAATAAAAATGCGTAATATGTCCACCTGCCGCAGGTACTGCACCCATGACTTGCCAGTACGACTTTGTTCAGACAATGCTGTGCACTTTCTTTCAAATGAAGCTAGAAAACTGATTAGCAAAGGTGACTCCACAGCATCTGGAATAATTTTCTCACCACTTATATCTTCAAGAAAGAGTTTGTGTAATTCTTCTTGATAAAACGAAAAGCAATTTTCCATTCCTAGTTCATAGTAATCAGGGCCTAAGAAGTTAACATGTGTGCTCGCACAGCTCTAGAAAATGCATGGCCTGAAATCATGTGTGTTACTGAAGATTTAGCATAAACTTGCATCAACAGCTCTTCTATGCCACTCCTAGACATTATGAATCCAACAGAGCCCATGTAACTGACGAGGAGATGGAATCCACCAAGCCGAAGAGTTACACTATCCAGTTCCCCAGGAGGTGCAGCTGCGATAATTTCTGATGCCTTCGCATAAAGTGGCTGATCAAAAGTAACAATACAGCTACCCTGATTGTGGCGTTTACACTCCTCAGCTGCAAAAATAAGTGCAGTATAAATAGTACTGTGATTTGATCGCTCTAAATTTATAAATGGCACTGCCTCGACTGCAGTGACGCACCAACTAATTTTCCCTGTGTGTATACAGCTACGCATAAAACCATTCCAAGATGATGCTTAAAACTCTTCTAACCATCTAGCAGAGGTCCAAAGTACATCTGCTGCAATAGCATTTTTCACAGATCGAGCTGTAGCATCAGACACAGTGGCTAGCTCGCGAATGCTAATGCCCTTGAGTCCTGGCAATGTTGACTTTTTGTAACTGTGAACTTGAAGTTTGCCTCTGGCGGCTATGATGTCTGCTGATGGTGGATGAAGATGTCTGTTAATTGTCATTGATTCTTGGTTTTGAGCTTTGCATCTCCCACAGCTGTATTTTATATAATAATCATAACTTTGACATCACATTGTTAACATCACAATGTTGTACTTTCAAAATTAGAATGCTTCAGCATTATAAATTAGTAGAATACCTTATAAATATTAATGCATTGTAGTATAAAACAAATTAATATTTAGATAATGGAAAAGTTTTCATTTATTGAACAGAATAATTAGTTTTTTTATGTTTTGAGTTATTACCGAACAACCGCAAGGCCTAAAGAGGAACACTATTATTCAGGAAATAGGAAAGTAGTCAGCCATGGTCTTTACCAATATTTGCCTAGAGTGATTTAATGAAACCATGGAAAACCAAAATCACAATGGCTCAACCGGGTATCGAACCTGAGTCCTCCCAAATGTGAATCCAACGTAATGCCGTTGTTGTACATACCTCACTATTGACACCACAATAGTAATATAAGTGCAACACAATGCTAGGTTAAAATTGTAATAAATTACCTTACCTGCATTGTTCGTGCAACTTTAGTGACGACCCAGTCTCCACGAGAGACTGTAAGAAAAGGACGTTTCCATCAGCCCTTTGTTCACTGGCTTTAACCAGTCCCAACAATCCTCTTGTTACTGTAGTTATTTCTTCTTGACCAGGTTCCAGTGTTTTTTTACAAATCAAACACTCAGATTGAGTAGCAATTTCAACTAATATTTCATTTCTAACCACAAACTCACATTAAGAAATAAATAACTCATTCCAAAGCACCAGTAAATACGCAACTTCACTTCTGACACGTCCGGACAAAGACTGAACATTTATGTGAGGAGCCAGTCACCGATCAGTCAACTGTATGTAATCGATCGACAGAGACAACAGACACGTATACAAGTACTGAAATACAATGCGTCTAGACAACTGCTGGTGGTGACTCGCGCCAGAACTCGTGATTACACGACGCGCGCTATTGTTTAGGCGGCCGTATCTCCTAAACAAATCATCCCATGAAAATGAATAACACACCATTGGAAAAAGAAAACTGTAGCAAATATCGATTGTAGAAACCACATTTTAGCTATCTTGCTTAATTTATACTCTCTGAGTCAGTTGATTTGTAACTTTGCTAATTTTTCAAGAAATTCTTGAAAGATAATCGCTTTAACAACGCTGAAAATGTATTTCATTTACTAATTGAAAATTTACAGATATTCAGTATGATCTTACGATGAAATAAAATATTTATAGAAGAGTATTTATTCTTGGGTTTAATTTCTGAAGGGTCAATTTCACCTGTGTGTCGATTTTTTCGACTTAAGACATTCTTGCCCGAAAAAAACATGGATCCCGGCACGGGAGAATAGGGGAAATTCAGTATGTTGTTCAGGAAGGTGAATAGTACTAATGACCAAATTTGCAGCTTTATAATATTTTTTTCTGGGTTAGGGTATTTTTGAGCCTAAAATTCCTGGGCTAAGTACATTTTCATGACTGTTTTCATGACTTGACTTTGCTCTACAGTACAATTAATAACAGATTAATTCATTTTGTAAAGACAACTAGCATAATTTTCTTTCTTTGAAATAACCACATTTTACATTGCATAATGTTTTAAGGAAACATTAATGATGTCACTTTATGAAAATTTTTAGTACAGTAACATAGTTAACATTAGTAAAAAAAAATATGTCTTATAGAAAATAACTACATCATTGAAAATATATAATATTTTAATGTAACTTTGTCACTTCTGTCATCCCTTATAGTCTTATAGTACAATTGTTCTAAATAAAGTAATTTAAATCAAAACCACAATTTCCTTTTGTTCTTCTTCTCAGAATTGCACACATTCGAGAGTATTCAAAGTAATACTTCTACATAAAATATTACTTATTAAAAATTTTAAACAAAAATACAAGTTTTGCAGCTTTTTCTGTACCCATTCGATTTCTTAATGTTGACTGAACCAAACCAGACATACCAAAGAACTGAAAAGTTCCTTCCTACAGTTCTAAAATTAGCATTTGACATTGTTGGAAGACAAACCTGTTGCCAAAGAGATATGACTGACACACACACACAACACAAACACATGAGGTAGAGGAGAGAAGAGAGAAAATGAGATGGCATTTAAAGTTACATTCCACCCACCTATATTTAATGTGTTTCAAAATAACCATAAATACATTGTAGAAGAAATTAAGTACTATTCAATTTTCATTCTATCTTTGCAGCAATCAATTTTTATGTAAGTAGGCATGATTACTTGGTTTAAACAATACAGTATAGGAAATATTAATGTTCATATTATCATATTATAAATTTATTTCATTCACTGATTTTAAAAAAATCACATGATTTAAATCATGAGATTTAAAAAAAAAATCACATGATTTAAATCATGATTAAAATCACGATTTAAATCATGCTGATTAAAATCAACATACCCTGCCACAACTGCAACCTGCTTTTTGCCTTTGTCCAGTTCTCTGAGCATTTCCACTTTTTCCTTAAGCGTGAATTGCTTTCGTTTTTTTTTATCTCCAGGATCACTCATTTTTGTAGCACAAATACAATGAGGTGTCTAAACAACGTAACATGAAAATAAATTCAAAACAATAACAATCACAACACAGCCTTCAAACAGTACATTAGTGTGATACTTTCATCTGAATTAATACACTTTTCTCTCCAACTTCAGTGTTTCGATGTATCGAATGGTAGTGCGCGCAAATGTTTGTTTGTTTTGAGGTTTTAGAGGTCATAAATTACATTTTGGTGGTATGATTGATTTCTGTTTATTGGTTCTATAACATTAATCATTTAGTTGGAAATTTATTTACCAGTTTAAGTAAATTTTGTAGTAGCAATGCCATGCTAGTAGTGGAATTTATACGTTAAAGTGAAAAAATATGTTATAGTGAGGTACGTTGTACTGGTATTCTACTGTATAGAATTACTTTGGAATACAAACCTGTTCAGCAATTAAAAATGAAAATGTTTAACATTACCAGTATTTAATAGTAGTGAAATTAAACCCAATCAGAAGTGTACCTCAAGAAAAAACAAATTAACTGCTGTCTCAATCTCTTGTATGCCCAAAATCACATAATTTATTACATTACACATTTTTAAATGGTTACTGCAATACACATAATTTATCCAACTTCTAAAAAGCAAAATAATACATACAGTCTAGAAATTCTTATCTAGACACTTTTAAATTCAACTGTTTGGAAAAATTAATCACTGCCTGAAGACTCAGCAGTAAAAAAAGGTGTTAACATTACTGTTGACACTAGTTTAGTTGACAGCATTTCAAACAGAATAGTTCATTGGGTTAAAATAAGTGTGGCTCATAAAATTGTTTTATTCTCGTTTAAGTACTGGCACAAGGAAATGTTAACTATGCACGTGGTGAAAGGAGACAGGAAAACATTTCTCAACAGGGCTCTCGAGAAAGTGTTAATTGAAACATGTACCAGCTACAGATAGTCCATGGAAGGGTTTCATGGCCGCTGGTGTCACTGGAGCCATGGCTTCTGGGCAGAGG
The DNA here is from genome assembly GCF_032445375.1 of Bacillus rossius redtenbacheri. NCBI lineage: Eukaryota > Metazoa > Arthropoda > Insecta > Phasmatodea > Bacillidae > Bacillus > Bacillus rossius. The sequence goes on along the minus strand of NC_086330.1, from coordinate 239,479,951 downwards.
TTAGAGCAGCGTCAACACGGGCTCCAGCCTGGTAGCCAAGAGATTGGCTCATAAGTAAATGCTTAAGAGCGCGTGGGAGAAAATATTTTCTCGCACGCGGTCAGTTGAAGTGGTTCATTTTTTCCTCGTAGGATATAGTTGCGTTCGGCCACGGGCGTATGAAGCGAATTCAAGTGGAGATACTGCGAACTAGTAGGAAAACGGAATGTCACTGCGGGGGGGGGGGGGGGGGGGGGGGGAAGTGAGATACAAAGAAGAATGAAAGACGGCTGATAGGGGTGGGATAAGTCAACTGTAGCAGCCAACGCAACGGCTTTGTGATGTGCTGAGAAGCACAAAACGACACTGGACTATCACGCCCGTTTCATACATAACCAGGCAGAGCGGATAGAACCTTTTTTTTTTTTTTTTTTTGTTTAAAGGAACGCCGTTTTTATGCTTAACTGTTTCGGCGTCCGTGAATGTTACTGTGTGATACAACACCACTTCGTTTAAATAAAAACCGTACAACAGTTCTGGTACATAAAATATTACAAAGTAAATTTATCACTCATGTTTATTTTACATTTTACTGCAAGCGAAACAAAAAAAAATAGAACTTTCGATACAAGGTTACACTACATACCTAATAGTTTAGTATTGTCATCTGCCTGACTTCAGAACGAAACTTCTTATTTATACCTTTTTTAATACACTTGACGTTTCTGACTCGTGTTTTGTAACAAATGTACCGTTGATTTGTAGATAATAAAACACAACATAATTTGTTAATAGTTTGAGAAGATAACAGCATATTAAACTCTGAAAAATCACCGATCTCGGCACTTTCCGCATTACAAAATATCGGCTTGACCTCAACTTTTTCTGCTCTTATCGCGCGAGGTTGCGTTAATACCAATGGCGCGTCCTGATAGGCTGGAACAGTTTTCCGCTCTGTCTGGTCAGCGTTGTCTGGCTGACCCAAATTACTAGACACTGACTCAGGCAACTGAAGCTGAACTACTCCAGGAAATATTATTCTAATCAGTTTGCTAGTGTACTATTTACTACATGAACATTTGCTAATTGTTTCTCCAAATTTCGTTTCGAAGTTTAAAAAAAACATAGTCTACGTTTTTGATTGAAAAGTCAAACAAGAATTTGTCCTTTTTTTCCCCCCGCAATGGACCTAGATACTAGTTTCTATATTTTCTCTAAATCCAAATGTCCATTCTTTAATTTTAACTTTAATTTAACTTTTATAAATGTATGTTGTGTATAATTAAGAATACCTTTTTTTATCGATCAACATAATATTTGCTCCGTAACCAATTAAGTGAACTTAAAAGTGAATGTTACTGGCATTACAGTATACGTATTACACATCAATTGTTATTATTGCAATCACAACTGGTAATCATAATTTAAACAGAACTACTATAATCTATTTCATTGTCCGAATTTTGACGTTTAGCTTGTGAGAAAGGTCTCTGTAAACAGGATTGCAAAGATCTTATTTCACCAGAAAACTATTGGCCTGCCAGAAACTATCTAAAAAAGTGAACGTCAAAATTCGTACAACATGGACTTCATCTCAATGGAAGTTATATCGGTTTTTCGAAATTGAATGACAGTTCACTATATAACTATTGTGTTATGTTGAAATTGAGCCAACTTCTCACTACAGAAAGAAAACTTCTGTCTCTTCACATATAACGTAGTAACGTAGAACATGGTCGTGGTAACTACCCACCTATGTATATACTTACTACCTCTGAAGGTTCAATTACTGAACTCGCATTCGTGTTGGCCTTAGTTTAAATCATTTTCCAGCGAGTCTTGTTATATTTTAAGTAGTGTATCTATATTGCGGCAAATTTTAGACTAAATTATATGTGTCGTTAAGAGCGTCTATGGTGGAAGGCCGCGGCCTAAGGTGTGGGAGGGCTTGCTGCCTGTCGCTCAGTGGCTATTCTGTAATTGAAGCTACGGTATATCTAAATATGATACAGAGACTATAACAGCTAATGAGCGACAGCCATTAACCCTAGCACACCGCGGCCTTCCAATAAAGATGCCCACGAAAGAGCCCATCGAAAATTAATATTGAAACATGTAATAAATTTGGGTGAAAAATTATGTATTACTTTAGAATTTTTTTTCGTTCATGTTACGTAGCGTTTTCTTTCAATTGGCTAGTTATAGGTTCAGCAACTTAACCAAAGTAAGTTTACTCTTGGTTATTGAGCACAATATATATATAGAATACATATAAAGTTGACATATATGCACACGACTATTTAAAACATACGTACAAACTTCGGCAGGCTGTTTCTGGAAAGAATACAAGACGAAAGCCTAATAACCACTTTACTCATAAATCGAGTTAAGAACCTCCAAAAATGGAATTTTCCATATCTTGAAATTAACATCATCAGTAAGTAAACTGTGGCATATGATTTTTTAGGAAGGAAACTTTACACCTTGCAAACGTGCTTTGTAATGCCTGCCCTGGTTTATTTTTTATTTTTTATTAGCTTTTCAGGTGATAAAATTTGCTAAAACAGAAGTGCCGTTATATTCATTGAAGGATGTTCATTACCAGGGGCGTAGCCAGGAGGGGGGGGGGGTGTTTAGGAGTTCAACCCCCCCCCTCTCCCTTTAGCACCAAATATTTAATTAAATTTCTTATTCATCACTCAAACAAATTTCATATTGTAAATTAATAAAATTTTTACCATTACAATATTTAAATTTAAGTACCGAAAACTGCTAAAATAGCACTATTTTACACCTTAAAATCCAAATTTTTCCGGGGGAGGACCCCCGGTCCCCCCGCTTTTTACGGGGGGGGGGGGGGGGCCATGCTTCATAACACCCCCCATACACAAATCCTGGCTACGCCACTGTTCATTACAACCCACGTATCTCATGGTGAACAATTTGCGTTCTACAAAATCATCAGACGCAGTGCAAAAGTTATTCAAGAATAGGAAAATTTTATTTTTGGGGGTTCAAAACTCCGAATCCATATGGTACACAGGTTTTCGTCTTGTCTTTTCGCCAGGAATATTCTGCCAGAATTTGTCAGTATGTTTTAGATACACGTTGTATATAGAATGCATTAGAAAGTTTACACACACCCAGCTATAGCTGTCTCTCTCTCTCTCTCTCTCTCTCTATATATATATATATAAATGGAATACAGGAAAAAAATTGGTTGTCTGTAAAGTCGGTTTATGGACGATAGTTTAACGTGATAACGTCATACAAAACATTAATGAAATGATTGCATACTTTTATGAATATAATTGAATCATTTTTATTGAATTATCACAATTTTGTATGGATACTGTAGAGGTACATAGTGAAGCACTCATAGAAGTAAAACATTTATTTTTAAATGTTTTTATTTTAGTCTCTGTGTAATTTTATCTTTGCCTTATATTGAAAATTATTTCCAAATTTTGTTCTCTATGAATATTTCACTCTAGCTTAGACGTTAATTTTATTACTTTCTATAAATATGTTTCTTGATTAAAATAATTATTAATGCTTTGTTTGGTATTGTCCCATTAAATTCAGTGTTACTATACTTATGTATTGTTCCTGAGAGATAACACTTAAGAGATTATTATTCTTGGAGGCTAGGGCACAATTAATATTCCGCTTAAACTATATTTGCGATTTCAAGCGATATATCGATGAGCTCGGAACAAGGAAAATTAAAATGTTTATTTTTTTTTAAAAATTTGGAAGCTTAGTTTTGGATTGTTCTTTCGACGGCCAAGGGATTAAGATACATCGTTAATAAGTTCCATGTAATTTGAGATTATAGAATCAAAGAATCAACGTGTAAAGTTTTAGTAGCAATTAATGAACTACTAAAACCAGGAATAATATTGATACATTTCAAGAAACCCGATACTACTAAGTATTAGAAGAGGTAGTGACCAATTATGGAGCATGACATCAAGACCGTCGATTGGTACAGGCAGCGTTAATTAGCTTGATACCAGAGAATCAAATATGTCCGTGAAGCAAGAAAGAAGAGATGCCGACCCACGCCGCGAAGGAAGGATGTCGATCTACTAGAGGAGACATCGCGGACGACGGGATCCGAGGCAGCATCCACTACGACGACTCCAATTTTACCGACGTCAAGTTCAGAGGGAGAGGACCGGAGGAGTAACCTAACATTCGACTTCGGCAGTTGCAGAGCCAGCAGCACAGGAAGGAAGCCACGGAGTTTGAAAGGTTTTCCAGAGCATTCCAAATCGTGTAGCAGTTCGACGAGGTTTGTTTCCCAACCAAAGGTATCCCAAACTGCATAAAGTTCGTGTTAACCTTTGATACTGAACAGTCACAAGATTTATAATTGTTTTATTATTTGACCCACAAATAATTAGTCAAATTTGTTCAAAAGAAACTATGGTGAATTAAGTGTTATCTCACAGATTTGAAATGTCATAAGTTCAATCCAATAATGCTATTCATAAAAGTAATTATATAAATGTCCACTCTCCAATTGTAAACTGAGTTTGTATGCTACTATTAGTTCTAAGTCCAAAGGTTCCTATAACTCTTGCTCTTCGACTGAGTATTATAAACATCTTTGGTTTGAAATCTAACATAAACAAACTACCAAACTTAAATACTACGAATATCATCAATAAAAAGATGATGAGCTATATTGATCTGGAATATTTGTAAATGATAATCACTTGTCACGTTTTCATTATTTTAGTACGCAGTGTAAATGGGTATGTCTGTGTAAATGTGTATTGTCACCAGCGTCACAATTAATTACGTTGGTAGTAAAAATTCAAATTTCAATACACCTTTCATTTTCAGCATCTCTGTTACACTGATGTTCATGACCACTTCACAGCTTACAGATGTTTTGAACTACTATACTGGACTAATTAATGAATAACGTTAAAGATAAGATATTGTTTTTGCAAAAAGATCTTATTCGTGGATTCAGCCCTTAGAAGAGTGAAATTAATTAAAGTACATGTATACTTGGATATCTTCATCTCTATATATTAGTTTCCATAGATTCGGTGTATCAACTGCAGGTAATAATTGTAGTTACTTTGTAGGTCTGCGCCTATTGAACTGGTGACTAACAAAGGGGCTAGATCCATAAATCTGTCTGTTCATCTCGGTGACTGACAGATTTTTGGCGCCCAAAACGTGTAGGCCAGATAGGAACAATAGTAGCCAAATTCGTTGCCACTCAGACATCGTAGACAAAAAAAATACATTTTGCATAGAGGATTGTTGTTAATATTCAACCAAGTCACAGAACAGAAATTAATATTTATTTAGCATGTCAGACACAGGTCGAGAACCCTACTTTCTGAGAGGAGAAAAGGATAGCTCAGATTCAAGTCCTGAAAGAGAACCTAGGGAAATAGTAGAATTACATAACGCTGAAGTCATTAACATGGCGTCACCACAGGAAGCCGAAATGAGGGATCTGCCCCAAACACAAACAGCTACTCTAGAGAAACTTTTCCGGTTTATACAAGAGGAAAAACTAGAACGGGAACAGAAGGAACGAGAGGAAAAACTAGAACGGGAACAGAAAGAACTAGAACGGGAACAGAAAGAACTAGAACGGGAACAGAAGGAACGAGAGGAAAAACTGGAACGGGAACGGATAGAACGGGAAAATGCTAATAGATTAGATGGCCTAGTTCAATTCCTTCACACCACATTAGGCAAGATATCTGAAGAAACGACAGAAATTAGAAACGATCTAACGGAAACTCAACAGAAAATGGAACGGAAATTTTCCAGTATGCGAACACGTATCGAAACATTAGAATTATTCGGTAAAACAACGAATGATAAGGTTTGCAGAGTGCATGAAAATTTAGCAGGAAGGTTGGATATAGTAGAATCTAGGGTAGGAGAAATGGAAAAAGAAACCAGACCAAATACAAATTTACCTCCTACCATAACCACCAACTCAACTAGTGTGGGTCATCCAGATAGGGAAAATGCCCATATAAACAATTCATTAATGAACGATAGAGAACAAAACCACACAAGTAATAATGCGATACCTATGTCTACTGATCCGGTACTCACATTACACCACCCGGCTAGGAAATGGCTAGATGATGTGCCGACTTACGCAGGAAAAAGTACAGAAAATCCAAAACGTTTTCTTAAACAATTCGAAGAATATTGCAAAACATTCAATCTTTCGGATGCGGAGAAACTGAAATGCGTTAGCCACTGTTTGAAGAACACTGCCTATTTTTGGTGGGAATTATTGCAAGACTCCGTACACGAGTATGATTCGTTTCAAAAATCGTTTTTACAACAATTTTGGAGTACCCGAATCCAGAGTAATTTAAGAATACAATTACATTCCGAAAAATTTGAAAATCGCAAATTCCAGAACCTAGAATCACATATCAGTGAGATGTATGAGCGAACTCGCTATTTAGACTGCAGAATGGAGGACGAGGAGTTCATTGCGATGATTATAGCACAACTGCCTATTAATTATCAACTTCAACTCACAGGTCGACACTATAATAACATAGTGGATTTTAAGGAACAACTCTTGACCTACGACCGACTAGTGAAACTCGATAGAACGGCCACACACAAAGAAAGTCAAGAACGTAAGAACACGAACCCGTCCGCGCCACTGTACAACAACTGGCGTAGCCGAAACGACGAACATGGTAACGTACGAAAATCAACACAAGTTCATACGTTAAATGTAGACAGTCGTGAACAAAACTAGTATCACCACGGCTACAGAGGTCGCCGATATAATAGTAATTACACAAACTACCAGAATTACCGGCGTAAAAATGAAAAACGACAGGACCGCCGAGAAGACGAACCGCGATTTGGGGATAAACGTCAGGAAGGGGCAGCTGTAGCTCGAGAGAATACGCGCGAGAATCAAATCACGAAAGAACAGCCGACAGCCAACACCAACAGTTCCGAAAGTCAGTATCGTGTCGACGCACGAACTTTCATACCATCAGGAAAAGGGAACAGTTTCACTATTGCAAGTCACGAGGCACGACAAGGAGTAAACAATGCATATTTTATCGCACCCAGCCACGAAAACGGCAACACAAAATGGTCGCTCGTGCAGGCAAACGGAGTAACAGAGGAAAGCCAAGGAGGAAATAATACTTTCGTGATTCCGCAAAATACAGGTAATGGAGTTGCAAATTGGGTTCCTGAACAAATTAAAGGATTTAGAAATAGTACGGTAAACTAATCGGGGATGGCGGAACACAGCTCCGCACGTCACTCCCTAACGATAATGTTGCCGGGGCTAAAATTAAAAACACTTATGCACACAATTACAGCCAAGACGCATTAATACCCAAACATGTAAACACGATAATGTTCAAGGAGAATGAGCGCGAGTTTTTACTAAACGAGCCAGAGGAAAATGAAATACAGTCTAAACAAGCTCTATGTCCGGAAATTCTATTAACATTAAACGGAGTAAAAGTTCCAGTTTTGTTGGATAGCGGAGCAGAAGTATCCTGCATAAGTGAAGATTGCGTAGAAATGATAGAGAGCACAGGTGTGACATTACCGCGAATGCCAGTACCAAGCTTGAAGATTCTGGGAGTCACGTCAAGGCCTAGCCCCATTATTAACCGACAGACCTTGTTAGAAGTAGAAGGATTAGGTAAAAACAAGTACGCAAATGTTTTGATTGTAAAGGGATTAGCAAAACCAGTTATTTTAGGTGTTGATTTCCTAAGCAGCAATAAAGTAGTTTTAGACTTCGCTGGATGGATGGTAACCGCCATGGATGATGCGGAAAATCCTAAGACTGCGGAACATTGGGAAGTTTCCGAAAAAAGTGTTTCTTTAATTCACAAGGAGAAAACCTACTTAAAAATATGTACGAATAATGTAATAGATTTGGTGGCGACAGAATCGGATTTAATTAATGCTGTGAATGGTGTTACGATGGTTGATGATTCAGGGAGGAAGAAGCTTCTTCAGGTGTTAAAAAACTATCAGAATGTGTTCTCAGAAAAACCTGGTTTAAACAAACTATATCAGGCTAGCATTGAAGTTAAACCCGGTGAACCTTTCCATAAGAAGTCTTATCCGATTCCGGCAAAATTTTTGAACGAGGCAGAGGAATATTTGCAGTTAATGTTGGACTGGAATGTAGTAAAACGAGCACCTAGTCCTTTCACTAACGCCATTCTTTGTGTGAGGAAGAAGGACGGAACCGTGCGTTTATGTCTGGATGCTAGAGAGATAAATAAAATCACCGTTCGAGACAGGGAAAGTCCTAGATCCACGAATGACATTCTACGCTTGTACCATGGTGTTAAATTTTTAACCACCCTGGATTTGTCAGCAGGTTACTGGCAAATACCGTTAGAAGAAAGCTCCAGGAAATACACTTCGTTTCTATTTAAGAACTACCAATATGTATTCCAGGTCATGCCTTTCGGCTTGTGTAATGCCGTGGCAGAATTTACTCGTTGTCTAGATGAAACACTAGGACCAGAGTGCAAGGGATTCGCACGTGCATATGTAGACGACATCTTAATTACATCATCCACTTACAAAGAACATCTCGAACACATCAGTATTGTGCTGACTAAATTACGTGACGCAGGCATGACAGTGAAGCTAAAAAAATCTGTGTTTTGCCGACAAGAACTTCCATTTCTAGGTCATATTTTGACTCCAACAGGGATTCACACCGCACCTGAAAAACTACATAGTATCACCAACTTTCCTACACCGAAGAACGTAAAACAATTGCGAACATTTCTGGGGGTCATAGGCTTCTATCGCAATTATAGCGACCAGGTAGCCAAAATTGCTGTGCCATTGTTCAACTTGCTAAAAAAGGACAAGATGTGGAAATGGGACGAAGAGGAGAAAGCAGCGTTTGAAGGCCTCAAGAGGATATTTTTAGAAGAACGAGTTTTGTATCACCCCATCTTAGGTAAAGGATTTTTATTGTATACAGATGCCTCCGAGTATGCGTTAGGCACAAAACTGGCTCAAACAGACGATGACGGAGTAGAGCGTACAGTTGCGATGGCGAGCAGGACGTTAAACACAGCAGAGAGAAATTATACAGTCACCGAGAAAGAGACACTAGCTATAATATGGGCATTACAGAAGTTTAGAGACCTTCTTCTGGGAGAACACATCAGACTACTAACCGACCATCAAGCTCTGATGTGTTTGAAAACAGGTAAAATTTTTGGGAGTAGACTAACTCGATGGTGCTTGCTTATGCAAGAATTTGATCTTGAAATATGCCATATTAAAGGCAAAGAAAATATAGTCGCTGATTTCCTTAGCCGAGTACCCGATGTTTTATCCGATGAGGTTTCGCCGAAGAAGAATTCCAAAGAGTTTTTGGTAGCAAATTTAGTAACCCAACAGATTAAAAGAAATGTAACTATCAGAAATGTTTTTGAAAATTTAGCTCAGTTGCAAAACGAAGATGAATTTTGTAAAACTGTAATAGCTAAATTAGAGAACTCATAAATCACACACAAACTCCATGATAAATACTGTGTTTCCAAAGAGGGAGTATTATTCTGTCAAACTAAATTAAAATCCAGGTTTGAAGAACAGTGGAAACCCGTGATTCCGAAAGGAAACATTAATACTGTTATATGGGAGACTCATTTGAACTGTGGTCATATTGGTTCAAAGAAATTGACTCAGTCTTTAAGTAGACAGTTGTATTATCCGAACCTGCACAAGGCAGTAGCAGTAATGACAAAATCGTGCGACTTATGTCAAAAGGCGAAACATGCACAACAGAACCTTGAGGGAGAATTACAGCCTATCGTTCCTGAGAGACCTCTGAAATTGGTATCCGTGGATGTATTGGGACCCTTGCCTAGATCGACGGCAGGTGTAAAGTATGTTTTTGTAATGGTAGATCTGTTTACCAAATACACCAAGTTGTACCCAATCGTCTGTGCCACTAGCAAAATAGTGTTCCAAAAGGTCAAGCAATTTGTAGCAGAAGTAGGTCACCCGGATGTGATTATTTCTGATCATGCCACACAATTTATAAGTCAAGTTTGGCAAGAAGGGTTAAAGAAATTGCGGATCATACCCACCATGTCCTCAGTGAGACACCCTCAAAGTAACCCGGTTGAAAGGCAAATGCGTACGTTGGGAAACATGCTACGAACATTTTGCCACGACGCACAACAGAGTTGGATGTGTAAGTTACCTTTTATAGAGTGTGTTCTGAATAACATGGTACACAGTTCCACCAGTGTCACTCCGTATGAAGCTCTCACGGGAAAACAGTCTTTGCTCATTCCACCAGCTATGATACCTAAACCTCAAGACGAAGCTCCTGAACAGGAGAAAAATGAACTGGAAGAAATCAGGAAGGAAACCGAAGAGTTAGTCGCAGCTAAATTGAGGTCCACTGCAGAACTTCGCAAGAGATATCAGAAGGATGCATATAAAATGAATTTCGTTTGCGGAGAATTGGTACTCAAGAGGACCAACCCTGTGAGCCAATTTTGGAAATACGTCACAAGAAAATTGTTCCTACTGTTCGACGGACCATATATGATTACTGATATAATACGTAATAATTGCTATGAACTGACAGATATAGAAACTAAACAAATAGTGGGAAATTATAACATCACACAGCTCAGGAAGTATTACACTCCTGTGGACACCTAAATGACAGGTATAGCTACATATGTTTCGCTTGAAAACATATATCTGGTGACAATGCACTTGCACATGTAGATAAATATTTATTGAATTAGCGTAATGTTTGTTATATGTTTGTTTGTAATAATATTCATTTGAATTTAGTGTCATGTTGATGTCAATGTTCGGTAAGCTAAGAGACTATTGTCGACATAAGATATGTATAAAAACATTTAAATTGACTAAGCTTGTAATTAGTATATAGTTTGAGAAATAACCTTAAAGTCCTATAGCAATGTATAGTCCATTATGAACATTTCTGGAAGGGGCAATTCTGTAGAGGTACATAGTGAAGCACTCATAGAAGTAAAACATTTGTTTTTAAATGTTTTTATTTTAGTCTCTGTGTAATTTTATCTTTGCCTTATATTGAAAATTATTTCCAAATTTTGTTCTCTATGAATATTTCACTCTAGCTTAGACGTTAATTTTATTACTTTCTATAAATATGTTTCTTGATTAAAATAATTATTAATGCTTTGTTTGGTATTGTCCCATTAAATTCAGTGTTACTATACTTATGTATTGTTCCTGAGAGATAACACTTAAGAGATTATTATTCTTGGAGGCTAGGGCACAATTAATATTCCGCTTAAACTATATTTGCGATTTCAAGCGATATATCGATGAGCTCGGAACAAGGAAAATTAAAATGTTTATTTTTTTTTAAAAATTTGGAAGCTTAGTTTTGGATTGTTCTTTCGACGGCCAAGGGATTAAGATACATCGTTAATAAGTTCCATGTAATTTGAGATTATAGAATCAAAGAATCAACGTGTAAAGTTTTAGTAGCAATTAATGAACTACTAAAACCAGGAATAATATTGATACATTTCAAGAAACCCGATACTACTAAGTATTAGAAGAGGTAGTGACCAATTATGGAGCATGACATCAAGACCGTCGATTGGTACAGGCAGCGTTAATTAGCTTGATACCAGAGAATCAAATATGTCCGTGAAGCAAGAAAGAAGAGATGCCGACCCACGCCGCGAAGGAAGGATGTCGATCTACTAGAGGAGACATCGCGGACGACGGGATCCGAGGCAGCATCCACTACGACGACTCCAATTTTACCGACGTCAAGTTCAGAGGGAGAGGACCGGAGGAGTAACCTAACATTCGACTTCGGCAGTTGCAGAGCCAGCAGCACAGGAAGGAAGCCACGGAGTTTGAAAGGTTTTCCAGAGCATTCCAAATCGTGTAGCAGTTCGACGAGGTTTGTTTCCCAACCAAAGGTATCCCAAACTGCATAAAGTTCGTGTTAACCTTTGATACTGAACAGTCACAAGATTTATAATTGTTTTATTATTTGACCCACAAATAATTAGTCAAATTTGTTCAAAAGAAACTATGGTGAATTAAGTGTTATCTCACAGATTTGAAATGTCATAAGTTCAATCCAATAATGCTATTCATAAAAGTAATTATATAAATATCCACTCTCCAATTGTAAACTGAGTTTGTATGCTACTATTAGTTCTAAGTCCAAAGGTTCCTATAACTCTTGCTCTTCGACTGAGTATTATAAACATCTTTGGTTTGAAATCTAACATAAACAAACTACCAAACTTAAATACTACGAATATCATCAATAAAAAGATGATGAGCTATATTGATCTGGAATATTTGTAAATGATAATCACTTGTCACGTTTTCATTATTTTAGTACGCAGTGTAAATGGGTATGCCTGTGTAAATGTGTACTGTCACCAGCGTCACAATTAATTACGTTGGTAGTAAAAATTCAAATTTCAATACACCTTTCATTTTCAGCATCTCTGTTACACTGATGTTCATGACCACTTCACAGCTTACAGATGTTTTGAACTACTATACTGGACTAATTAATGAATAACGTTAAAGATAAGATATTGTTTTTGCAAAAAGATCTTATTCGTGGATTCAGCCCTTAGAAGAGTGAAATTAATTAAAGTACATGTATACTTGGATATCTTCATCTCTATATATTAGTTTCCATAGATTCGGTGTATCAACTGCAGGTAATAATTGTAGTTACTTTGTAGGTCTGCGCCTATTGAACTGGTGACTAACAAAGGGGCTAGATCCATAAATCTGTCTGTTCATCTCGGTGACTGACAATACAAAGGAGTGAAATGAAATCTACAATTGAATTGATAAATTTACTTTTATTTGCACTCATTAATTCAATTATGTTTATTACTTCAACGAAGAGATTATTGTAACTATAACTTTTATACATGTTTGATATTTAACTTCTTCCAATCTGTGTTATTCTGTTAAGGATATGACGATGATAGGAAAAGTAGGAAACGAATGGGAGTGTTTCAAGGATGATGTGAAGGAAAATGGCTTACGCAACACCAAGATGCAGTCAAAAATAATATATTTGCGCCACGGACTCTGCAGCAATGCTAGGAGGAACGGGTTAGCAAAGAGCAATGAAAATGTTACATTGAAATGCATGAAAACAGAATTACGCCACGGACTCGGTCGCAATGCTAGGAGGTTCAGGTTAGCAAAGAGCAATATAAAATGAGCGTAATGGGACACAGAGAAACGGGACAATGTGCGTAACGGTACACTTTTTCGTGCGTGCAGCCGGCGTTAATTGATTTATTAGACGTGGTCACGTCAAAAATTTTACACATATAATGTATAGAATACATTACTAACTTAAAAAATGTATATACAATACATTAGAAAGTTGACATTCCGTGTTCGGCCCTTGCAAGAATCGAAGTTTAACAATTCGCATCCACAAAATAATAAGTAATGTGTGCAGAAAAGATAAAAGATTATGGAGTATATATTAAGTTAACGATATGAAATGAATTTACAGTAGGATAGGTCTTACAGTAAAGCACACAAAAACACATTTACTATGTACTTCTTGCATCAGAAAATAGCTTTGGCGAAACCTTGTATTCATTCAAACCTTCTTTTGAAAGTTAGCCTATCTTGTGTACATGCATCGTAGTTAAAACAAAATTTTGTTTCAATTTATACAGTTAAAAATAGTAAGGAACATATTCACATATCATTATAATTTAGGTAACTATTCTATATGTAAATTAATCATGAACATACCTTACAAAATGGCGGGTTTTAAAGCATGCATTCTTATAATAGGCCTACTTACACATTTTTATATTGAACCCTACAATACCGCACATAACATATATTTTGGGTTAAAGTTACAAGAACAATGAGATACTTAATTACTAACAATATGTAGGCTACACTGATACAATTATGATTGCTACAATGAATATTTCAAACAACATAAAAGAAAACATCTGTTGTTTGAGTTAATATGCACACAACTGGCACTTGTCAAAGCTCAACTAACCAAAAATTTTTTCATATATCGAACGCATCTAGGTACTGACGTCGTACCGCCTGTGACAGTGAAGCCCGGTCTCCACCCCGCCAGTACCTTACCCCGCTGTGATACCGCACCCCTAGCCTAGCCTATGCAGGCTGACGCTGCCGCCCCCCCTCCTAGGCCGGCCGCGGTCAACGGCAGTCGACAACGGGTCATCAACTAGGACGGACGTGCCGTTCCCCGCGTTTCCCATCCGTTCAAAAACGTGCGTGTGTTCATTGTGTTCAGCCACCATATAGCCTAGGAGCTTAGTAGTGCACGCTGGGGCCGACGACCCACCACAACAACGGCTAGACGCTTAAGACTAGCCTGGCGCCCTCCCGGAGAACAAACACCTCAACAGACACACCAGCAACTACTAGGCTCACCCCGGGTATCGAGTTCAAAACCCCGGGTGATGGCATTTGGCGCCCATGCGTGTGACAAAAATTAATAATTCCAGTGTTTTTCCGCGATCCGCCAACACCAAGGAAACCAGTGCGCGTGAAACGGCCATCTCGTGCGTGTGAAGGAATTGGGGTTAGACAGACAGGCGCGACCAGGACAGCGGACAAAGGGCTCCCCTCCCTTTCACTTCTGGACATTCCAAAGGAGCGAGACCGAACTCCCCCTTCCACCAGCCGGAGCTAACGCTCTTCTCTTTGTGCGACCGTCCGGGCAGCGGCCCACACCCCTCCCCCCCGCACCACGAGAACTCCGTTACGGCCCACCCTGCTTCTCCCACCAGCCGAAGTTATCGCTCTACTCTTTGTGCGGTCGTCCGGGAGCGGCCTACCGCGCCACCCCTCCCTCCAGTGCGCGCGCACGATTCCGCACCACGACTACACCAAACAGCACCGGACATTGTGTGTGAATTTCTTTTATATTGGTAAAAATTGTTACGCGACCGAATCCTTCTAAATTATATTAGCTACACCAAATTAACTGACACCTACCAGTGACATCAACAACACAATTGCTCACCGGTAAAATGTTACCACACATTTCAACCACAGTCTGTGCAAACTGCTACCTACCTAAGGGCATGGACCTATTAACAGGGACACTACCATGGCATAACACATGCCGATGCGCACCCGACACCTTAAAATTCCCGATCAAGCAGGAAACAGTAAAGTCCACATGGGAAATGCAATGGAATCCTGTGTGGCCAGGGAAGGACGAAGCGGGGCTACCACCAACTGCGCCGCCTGCCCTAGTGACCACAGCACCAATCACGCACACCGCCACGGGAAACCCATCAGATAAATTAGAAACAACAGAGTGTGCAAACTGCGCACAGCGCGAGCAGAAACCAAGGCAGGCACGGGAACACACATCACTGACCGACCTGAGCGCCACATGGGGGGCACCGCGAATGGTGACGAATACGGGTAGAGCAACACTACCGGAGTTCAGTGGACTGCCGCAGGAGAACCCGGGCGAGTTTCTACGGCAATGCGAGGTGCGCCTAGCGAGGGCGGGAATACCATCTGACGAATGGGCAGAACGTGCGAGTGAGCAGCTGCGGGGCGTGGCACGTCACTGGTGGAGCCTCTGGGGCCAGTTCGGAATGCTGTGGCCGGAGTTCACCACCAAGTTCATGCAGCGTTTTGACACAGGAGAGGCGGTAGTACAGTGTACCTCCCAATTCTACGGGAGACAGCAGCGAGACGGGGAACCAGTGGAGCAGTTTGTCGCCCACAAACTGCAGCTGTTTCGGCGGATCATGCCGAACACAGAACCAATGGCAGCACTGCCGACTGTCACCACCCTGCTGCGTGATGAGCTTCAGCCCTTCCTCCGCTGCTACCGACACACCTCGGTAGAAGACTATGTGCAACAGGCAGTGGCCATTGAAAGAAACCTACAGATAGTGTGGCGCCGAAACCCATCAATGACAGACCGGGGGTACCACAGCCTAGCGTTACCGGGCGCACCAGTGACCAACCACCAAGCCAGGCCGAGTGAGCCTCAATCATCACCCAGGCGGCAGCGGGCCATCGAGGATGCACTGGCGTCATGCCAGATCACCACGCAGCCAGGCCGCCGGGACAACCAATCGCAACACAACCATGTGCGGCCACCTCAGTGCCAACGGGGTTGCGCCACTGGGGCATATCACTGGCACAGTGAATGCCCACTTCCCCCACCACTACGCCAGCAGCAGACAGTGCCGCAGTCGGGAAATGGACCACCGGGGGTGCGGAACTGAGGGGCCCACCCCCCGCGAGAATGGCGCCATCTGCCACAACCTTCTCGGCACCACCTGCCGCAACTCCCTTCTCGGCACCACCTGCCGCAACTCCCTCCTCAGCACCACCTGCCGCAACTCCCTTCTCGGCACCACCTGCCGCAACTCCCTCCTCGGCACCACCTGCCGCAACTCCCTTCTCGGCACCACCTGCCGCAACTCCCTCCTCGGCACCACCTGCCGCAACTCCCTCCTCGGCACCACCTGCCGCAACTCCCTCCTCGGCACCACCTGCCGCAACTCCCTCCTCGGCACCACCTGCCGCAACTCCCTCCTCGGCACCACCTGCCGCAACTCCCTCCTCGGCACCACCTGCCGCAACTCCCTCCTCGGCACCACCTGCTGCAACTCCCTCCTCGGCACCACCTGCCGCAACTCCCTCCTCGGCACCACCTGCCGCAACTCCCTCCTCGGCACCACCTGCCGCAACTCCCTCCTCGGCACCACCTGCCGCAACTCCCTTCTCGGCACCACCTGCCATGACCTCAGCCAGGGCACCACCTGCTGCAACCTCACTCTTGGCACCACCAGCCACACCACCAGCAGTGCTACTGGCACCATCCTTACCAACGGCATCACTGGCCACAGGACCAATGCCCTCAATGCCACCTGCACCACCACCTATCAGGATGATGCCAGGTACCACACCAACGCTGGGCCAACTGTTCCGGCCACACGACCACCTGCTGCGCATCCCGGTGGAGGTGAATGGCCAGCCGACGGCGGCACTGGTCGACACAGGCGCGAGCCATGTGTTTGTCGCCCCAAGCCTGGTACCCCCGGGAGCACTCCAACCCTACCGTGCCGAGCTGCGCCTCGCGACCACTACACGGCCAGGGATGACAGTGGGCCAAGCCGAACTCCAGGTAAACCTTCGGGAAATGTCGACCACAGTTCTTGCCCTTGTTGTGGAGGACCTGCATGAAGACCTCGTATTAGGACAGCCCTGGCTGGCAGAGCATGATGCTGTGGTGGAGCTGAAGGCTGCACGAGTCCACGTGGGAACCCGGGAGCGATACACAGTGTATGCCACGGGGCTCGCACCCGAACCACCTGGCGAACCGCTTACACTGGCGCAACTGCGTCACGATGTACCCCCGCAGTATCAGGCAGCTGTGGAAAATGTGCTGCAAGAGAGGCAGGATGTGTTTGCACTTGCCAACCCCCTGCAACGCACCACAGTGGCAGAGCATCGGATCCCAACCATGCATGATCAACCCATTCATGAACCACCCAGGGGATATGGCTTCCGAGAGCAGAGCGCCATCAGAGAGCAGGTATCAGAAATGTTACGGGATGGCGTCATCGAGCCCTCCAATAGCCATTATAATTCATGTGTGGTGTTGGCCCCGAAAAAGGACGGCTCGCTGCGTTTTTGTGTGGACTTCCGGCCCCTGAATGCCATCACCATCAGCTCACCTCCGCCCCAGATCAGTGTCGAGGCCGCCATCGCAGGCTTAGGACGAGCCAAAGTGTTCAGCACGCTTGACCTCAAGGCTGGCTATTGGCAGGTGCCCATACGGCCTGGGGACCGAGGTAAAACTGCTTTTACAACACCAGATGGGCGGCGCTTCCAATTCAGGGCCATGCCATTCGGCTTAAAGTGCGCACCAGCCACCTTCCAGGAGATGATGACGCGGGTGCTAGAGGGGTATGTGGGACAGATTGCCATAGCCTACCTCGATGATGTCATTGTGTTTTCCGAGACATGGGAGGACCACATCCGCCACCTTGCCCTCGTCCTAGAGCGGCTCGCGACACATCACCTAACAGCAGCCCCAGCCAAGTGTCATGTCGGGGCGCTCAAAGTCGAGTTCTTAGGGCACTTGGTGGATGCGGCAG
Source organism: Bacillus rossius redtenbacheri (assembly GCF_032445375.1). NCBI lineage: Eukaryota > Metazoa > Arthropoda > Insecta > Phasmatodea > Bacillidae > Bacillus > Bacillus rossius. The sequence goes on along the minus strand of NC_086330.1, from coordinate 239,461,790 downwards.
GCAACAGCCCACAACCAGTCCACCTGCAGAAAATCGCGGAGGCTGAGGTGCCGAAGACCCGCAAACAGCTACAACGTTTCGTGGGACTCGTTAACTGGTTAAGGAGCTATATACCCAACTTTTCAAGTATCATTGTTCCACTCACAGACCTTTTATCACCACAGTTGCGCTACAGGTGGGATGCGATCACACAAAATGCCTTTGACCACATCAAGGCCGCATTCACGAGCTGCCACACATTGGCACGGGTGAACCCAGAGCGCCGCCTGTACCTGCAAACCGATGCCAGTGCCCTAGGAGTGGGAGCTGTGCTGTTCCATCTGGACCAAAATGGAGACCGACAAGTCATCGACTATGCGAGTGCGAAGTTCGGCTCGGCAGAGTGTCGTTACCACAGTAACGAGCAGGAGTGCCTGGCTGTCGTGTGGGCTGTGAAGAAGTACCGCCCGCACCTGGAAGGAAAACCATTCACGCTCCGCACCGACAACAGGTGCCTGACCTGGCTGCACACCATGCAGGGAAGGAAGGGCAAGCTGATCCGGTGGGCATTGTTCCTGCAATCTTTTGACTTTGAAGTCGAACATTTCCCTGGAACAGACAACCAGCTGCCCGACCTTCTGTCTCGCGAGCCAGACGAGAACAGCGAGCTAGCCGACCATGAAGACTGGGAGTATATGCTGCCACCCAGCCACCAAAACAGGCAAGCCCAACCAGATGCAACATGCACGCGGATTACAGCCGATGCCCAGGAAGACAACGTACCACCGAGTACAGCAGCCGACGTCCACCGCCGAGTTTTGGAAGCCCAAGGGACGTCACCAGAGGCCAATCGACGGCGCCAACAGGCGACGATGGGAGAACATGACACCTGGTGTGTACGAGACGGGACAGTGTGGTGCCGTACACCTGGACACCAAGTGGACTGGAAGACGTACGTACCACCTGAAGCCCGGGAAGCTGTACTACGGTTCTACCATGACCACGACCTAGCCGGCCATCCCGGCACCGATCAGACAAAGCGGGCTGTTTGCCAATATTACCACTGGCCCGGAGTCGCCAGCGATATACGCGAGTACGTGCGCGAATGTCAAGTCTGTCAATCACGGAAGGCAAGACGGCAAGATGGGGAGGAGCAGCAGCGGCCACGGGAACCCACCACAGCCTTCCAGACAATAGCACTGGATGTGATGGGCCCATATCCACGAACACCGAGGGGGAACAGGTTCTTGCTTGTAGTAACTGACCTGTTCACCCGGTGGACGGAGGCCTATCCCTGTCGAAATGTGCGAGCCGCCACCATCACCAAGATCCTGGCACAAGAGTTCTTGCCGCGCTGGGGCTACCCGCAGTCAGCCCTCTCCGACAATGGCAGCCAGTTCTTGGGCCGACAGTGGAGGACCTGGTGCGACGACCACCAAATACAGCACCACACCACACCTGCATACCACCCGCGGGCAAACCCCACCGAACGCCGCAACCAGGAGCTGAAGGCACAGATGCGCATACGCCTCAGCTCAGACCATGCACAGTGGGACAGGCACATTTCAGATGCCCTGTTCTGCACGCGCCGTCGGGTGAATGCGGCAACTGGTAGAACACCCGCCGAGATGGTTCAGGGACACAATCTACCCCTGCCCGGTGAATGGGCCACGCATGGAGTACCACACCCGACAGAAGGACCGGAAGAGCGAGACCGCCGCCGCACAGCCACACATGAAGATGCACGCCAGCGGCAAAAAGTCTACGCGATGGAAATAACACCAACGACGAACCACATGCCACCCACCGTACAAGCAGGAGACCAAGTGTTTGTGCGTGTCCACCCCCTGTCGGCCACACCACGTAATTACTGTGCAGGATTGGCCCCCCGCTGGGGAGGACCCTACACAGTACAGAGACGCCTGGGCCAGACCACATACCTCGTGCGCCTAGGTGGACGGCGGGTGAAGAAGATTCATCGTGATGACCTGCGCCTTGCCAAACTCCCGGGAGACAGGCTCCCAGAATCGCCTGTAACACTGACTCCACCAGAACACCCAGCACCCAGGAGAGAACTGGACGATCCGACCACCCCTGAGGGTGAGGGGGACGAGGACCAGAACGGTGGGCAAGTCTCACGCCGATGGTTCAGACGCAAACGATTACCACGAGTAATTATCACTGATGTCTCGGCGGATGAAACGACATTCGATGCAGACGAGTACCAAGTACACCACCGGTCGTGACCGAACCGTACGAGACTGAACCCGATGCACCTGTGTCACTGACCCGGGGTGCCTGGGGCCACCTGGCATCCCTGGAGGATGCCCAATTCACTGTCCATGTGATCGAGCCGAACGACGAGGCTAACGAACAGCCCCGCCGGCCATCCCAGCACCCGTGTCACCTGGATGATAATGGCCTCAATGAGCCAATGACCCCACAGCGACAAATGCATCGAAAAATGAGAACAAGGCTGTTCACAGGCGCAGACACCACACCTGATAGGAGCAGCGACCACGCGCTGTCACCACCCACAATGGAACCAGAGGAGGACCGAACCAACCAGAACTCGAGTGGTCTGGCAGCACCCGGGATTCCAGAAAGTGAAGAGACCACGTCGGCTACCCAAACTGACCTCCGCCAACATGACAACCTGACCGGACGGCCCCAACGGGTCAGACGGCCACCGAGATACCTCGCAGACTATCACCTGGGAACAATTCGGGGCGCCCGGTATGCTGAAGAAGCCCCCGTGTTCACACAGCGGGATGACCTGTGAGCAGAGCGCGGGCCCTACCAGCTGCTGCCACTCCAAGTGCCTCCAGCCTGGACCTGCTGCCAATGCTAGGGGTGCAACCATGCTGCGGGGTACCGTTCGCAGGGAAAGACCGGGCTTCTCCAGGGGGGGGCGTTTGACGTCGTACCGCCTGTGACAGTGAAGCCCGGTCTCCACCCCGCCAGTACCTTACCCCGCTGTGATACCGCACCCCTAGCCTAGCCTATGCAGGCTGACGCTGCCGCCCCCCCTCCTAGGCCGGCCGCGGTCAACGGCAGTCGACAACGGGTCATCAACTAGGACGGACGTGCCGTTCCCCGCGTTTCCCATCCGTTCAAAAACGTGCGTGTGTTCATTGTGTTCAGCCACCATATAGCCTAGGAGCTTAGTAGTGCACGCTGGGGCCGACGACCCACCACAACAACGGCTAGACGCTTAAGACTAGCCTGGCGCCCTCCCGGAGAACAAACACCTCAACAGACACACCAGCAACTACTAGGCTCACCCCGGGTATCGAGTTCAAAACCCCGGGTGATGGCAGTACATAAATACATAACGTAGTAGCCGTTTTATTACATTATTCTACTATAACTGGGAAGTTACTCCACCTGCATTCAAACATGCTAAATGTTACTAAGATTACTTTCTTGTGTAACTAGAGAATTTGACTTGAAATAAATTAATGTTGTAGATAAATTCAAACCTATAATGTCGGTTTTTAAATAAATTAAATGAAATTATACAGATGCTTTGAATAATAATAGACTATTATCTTCATTTTGAATACAAATAGTGAACGAACGGTGCGCAATTGTTAAAGTCGCTAGTAGCTAAAGTATTGGCGCCTACGGAGCTGTATTTGATGTTCTGAAACATTGTTAGATAGTGTTATAAAGATAAGTATTAATAACGGTTGTTCTTAAATTTCATTAAGATCTTCGGGGTATCGAATTGCTTCGAAGCTGTAGGTTCCAACAAGTCTTTGAGCGATAAAATACATAAACTTACAAGTTATTTTCCACCATAAGTATTTTAAATTTACTATATAAAGTAGGTCAAAATTTATTTTGAAATGAAGCATAATCTTAGTAGAAAACCACATATGATACCACAAATTAACGATTAATTGTTAAAGAAGCTGGAATAGTACTTTAGTAGTCATTGCAATTTGTTTTCTATTCATCTGTTCATGCGTATTTATTAAATTTTTAGACACGTGAGATTTTTTACAATGTTCTCCAGTATCAGTCGCGGTGAAAATTACGATTATTGTAATGTACTCGCACAAAACAGAACAAGGGTACAAAAAGTCTTCACCACCAAAAGTAGTACACATTAAATAATTGAAGCTATAGCATCTCGTAAGATTCGTTTACCGTGCCCAAAAGTTTGAAATAGTTCTCACTTACAAATAAGTGTAACTATGTTACACTGTGTACTGATACAAACATTTCGGGACCAATAACATTTTACGATGTAATTATAATATTCTATTAAACTGTACTCCTCCCCCGTGTATCCGGCATCCAGTTATCCGGAACTACAGTTATGAGGAAAAAATCTGCTGGCCCGTACAACCTCACAACACGATGCCCTCCGCCCTTTCCTTTTTCCCCTCTCCAGATGTAGCAATCCCAAATATGTAATGACCTAAAAGAGTCCTGGATAAATGTTTTAAATTCTTTAAACTAATGATTTTAATAGACGCGATATATAATTGCTATGCTACGCTTATTTGATAAGTTTCCATTTACGTGTGACATTTGAAGAGTAGTATTGCATTAGGCTGTACGAACGTTCGAAATTTCGAACTCGAACCGAACTTTAAAATAGTTCGGTTCAAGTTCGCGTCAACAAATTTGGGTTCAAGTTCGTTTTTTGTGACAACACTAGAACTTGTTAGATTCCACATTTTAATAATACTAGAACCACGATTTTATGTATGCTCACGTCAAGGGCGCCCATATGGCAGTTTGTAAGGGGGGCCAGACTATAAAATAGTTTGTAAGGGGAGGGGGCAGACCTTCAAAAATTGACAAAAAGTGTCAAAAATTACAATTTGCCAAAAATCCTCAAAAACCCATACATTTTTTCCTCTTCCTGAAAGCTGGGGGAGGCGGCCACGGCCCTACCCTGCCCATGGGTATGGGCGCCCTTGGCTCACGGTTCCAAGGATGGCATTCGTAAAATCGCTGCCTTTGTAAAATCGGGGCTGGCCCATTTGCCCTCCCCCCCCCTTTCTCCCCATTTTATTTCTTTAACTTTTCAAACTAAATATATTTGGTATTACTTGTGTGTATTTTGTCGTTATAAACAACATATCATTAAATATTAACAACTATTACTGCAACGAGGGGGGGGGGAAACCTCCGGCCGCAGCACATAGAGTAAGTAAAGGGAGAGGCGCCACTCCCATAGTAATGATCGTTTGCTTAAATTTGTAAACAAAACCCTTGCGATCATACCATTTCTTTGCAACTTGACAACAAAAAAATTGCAGCCAGATACAACCTGAGAAAGGTTTAGTGTGTGATAGTTGGCACCTTTGTAGTCGCCATATTTTATATTGTTTCGATAAAGGCTACTGATATTGTAAAATTGCTTTATGTTAGTCCTTATAATGGTACGTTAAACTATTTCCGCAATAGAAAAAAAAAATTTGATTCAAAGTGGATTCGAAGCCTCAATCGTTAGTTTAGAACTATGACGCCTTTACCCACATGATCACCAATTTATCTAGTGTAAGGTTCAAGTGTATATACTTATATAATATTTTTCTGCACTAGTAAAGTCCAAATTAATTATACAGCCAGATTGAAACTGATGATCGTTTAGTAATGAATTTTATTTCTGTTTATTATATTTATTTTCCATTCCATTATTAATTTTTTTTTTATTTTCAACTTCAAAAACTACAGTAGCAGCCCTAGCAGGTAATATGGAGAATGACAGACCAACGTGCTCTAATTTTCGTTTTCGGCAAACTGCCACGCAGCATCTAGTTTTCAGTGACATTTTAAATTATATTCTTTTACTTTCAAATCCCATTATTACCACGAGACAATACAAAGATGGCCGTATGTAATCATAATAACTGGATATGTAATAAACTAAAGAGATCAAAACTTGTAATTTTTTTTCCGATGTTGGTGAAACATGGTATGATCTCATTTTTAAGGATTCAGTTTGTCCTATCTACTGTCACCAGCGTGTGAACGTGGAATGCGCACTGGCTTCGCCAACCCGGCGCCGCCCGCCCTTTCCCGCGCTATCTTCCCACGCTGCGGCCAGTCTCGGATGCCACAGTCTCTGCACTGCTGTTTGAAATATTCAGATACATGGGAAGTGTTATACACTCGTTTTAAAGATTTTGGAATCAAAAACAAACTAATACATATCGTCAATTTAAAATAAGTTACCTAACTTTTATTTTTCCACCTTGCAGAAAGAAATAGGTTTCCTTTGTCACTATTCTTTTTAAAACGCGTCTTTTTTCCACCAATTGCAGCGTTTCCCACCTATTTCAATTTAAAAATGTGGCTTCGTGGTAGCGCGATACAACAAAACAAGTAGTGACGATCTCCGACATGTGCGACATCTGTTATGTGTTACTGCAATGAACCTCTGCGTGCGGAGTGCCCGACATCTGTGTGTGGACGCGTGAACTACGATGTGTAAAATTCGTTCTTCGTCTACCGATTACAAAGGTTACGGCGGAACAGATTTTTCAGCTGGTATTGCTTCTAAATGCATCCTGCTGTTTCTAACTCATGCACACATATGTATTGTATAATATTATTATTTTGTTTCCCATTTCCAATCAAATTATACTAGCATTCGTCTACTAAACTTCGCCGTTTTTAGGAATAATTAGTCAATAAAATAAGACGCATACCGAAATTTCGAGTAATAACATTTTAAGATCCATCCTTACTCTGTAAATAATATTTTACCAAAATCCAATTTATGTCATGGTATTTACAGAATCTGCTCCACCGCAAACGTCGATTTTGCTGCTCGGAACCACGTGTATCGCGCAGTCTTAAACACTGCAATATATATATACACACACACACACACCTACCTACCTACACACACACACACACACACACACACACACACACACACACACACACACCTACACATGACATGATCGTTACCCTGCTCCAACATTCTCAGTCGGGGAGCGATTGTGATTTATTCTGAAGTTGGTCAGCATTAATTCCTAAATTTTTTCCCCCCATGATTTCAAGATGAGTGGTTGGTTTACAACGAAATGTGTAGTTTTGTTAAAAGTTTGAAAATGCTACGCTTAAGACTTGAGTTCAGGAAAGTGGCACTATAAAAACTAGTAATGTGTGTGTTCTACTTATTACCCAGTTCTCAGTTTGCTTCCGGTTCTTAAAAATCAATTTTAAGTTCTCTTAACTTATACACAATTTCCCATCACATCAAAGATACATTATGTCCTGATTGATGGCACCTATTTTTTCAATATGACTTAAGCCAGAATCACAACAGTCCGTTGCCTGCATCCATTCTCTGTCAGTGACGCGACCTGCAGCCAAATCAGATAGCCCAAAAAATTCCGTTCATTCATGCGTCAAAATTTTGGCAAACTCGTAATTTTGACAGACGGAGGAATGGAATTATATTGTTTGGTTGCCCCAAACAACTGTTATCAGAATGAAGCATTTTTTTTTTTTTTAATAACAACATTGCAGCAGATAAAATTGTAGTCCAAACAATTCACTCATGATTGAATTTTTTGGAGTGTTTGCAATATGAACAGGAACAAAATAAAAATAGCAAACAACATTGAGATAAAATCTCAAGAGAAAACATGGTTTGTTGGCTGCATTGATTTGACAAATGTTTTTGATGACTGCAGGGGCGCAACAACTAAATTTCCAAGGGGGGGGGGGGGGGGCAATATACCTTTTTATAAAGAATCATCGATCCCCCCTATTGTAGTGGGGGGTGTCCTCCCCCGGGAAAATTTGTATTTCAAGGTGGAAAATGGTGCTATTTAAGCAGTTTTATTATCTAAAAATTGATTACACAGCACTTTCTTTGCCCCCGTTTGCCCCCACTTCAAGGTTTCAGAGGGGGGGCAAAATACCCTTGGCCCCCCCTGTTGTTGCGCCCCTGGATGACAGGACGGTTGAAGTAGTGTTGTAAATTGCTTGGCTAGCTGATGGACAAAAGTATGACAAATGGACGTGACAAGCTATTGTAATTCAAACTTATTAGCACATCCAGTTTACAGTGATGTGACCACAAGTCACAAATAAATTGGTTCATGGCTCACTAGATTGTTATCTGTTATCTTTCCACCGGAACGGCTAGTGCAATGGAGCTAATGAAAGGAAAGGCTGCACGCTGTTGGCAATTTGAGGTAGATTTACTAATTAACACTTCCGCATGTAACACTGCAGTTATTTACCTACTACTATATCTATTCGTTAGCAGCTTGATAGAAGAAGTGCGTGTCCACCCATGCTGAGGTAAGTTATGTCTACCGACAACTGCATTTCCTGGAATCCTACTTTATTTATGTGGGGAAAGGTTTGGCTTTACAGATTTCTATGATACTGCGCCAGTTTAACTGCCAAGGACTGAGAATCGGGACCTACACATCACTCAAAAAAACAATATGACCTGGTTCTCTCTCACTCTGAAACTTGAAAGTTCAGTAGAATCAAGGAGTTGAGTTCGACATCTTATTTGAAATGCTTATAGTCAAACAATTAGTACTATGAATCAATCAGATACAAATAATCACGACTGTTATGTCAACAGAACATCATGTAATATATTTTGGCTTGTCCTATCACATTCTCCATGTACAATGTAATTTCTTTACAAGTTTAAGATATCAATTTAAATAGCCTCAAAACATGACTAACAGCACAAACTAACTAAAAAAAGTATAAAAAAATTGTTGGTAAAGATTTTTAATTGACAATCTTTTCCATTGGATTCAAAATTTCTCACAAAAATGCAGGTAATGCAGACATGTGAATATATAATCAATAACACATGCATTAGAACAATATATCAGTATTGATTTCAATACTGCAGACAACAAATTATGTAAGTAGACAGGTTATCAGAAAAATATTTTTTTTATTCGACACAACAACGTTAGTCTTTAATTCTTCGTTTTGGAAGGTTATAAACCTGAATTTACTTAACTTACAGATATTTACACAACATGAATAAACCTATCACAGGTAATATTACAATGTCTAAAAACATTTTGGTTCTGTGCTATGAAAAATTCTTATATTTATCTCTGGACAACTACCTATATAAGGATTTTAAACTGGAACATCTAATTCTAGTTAATAACTACACACAGTCCACAGATAAAACTTGTAAAAATACGAAATGGACAAAAAAAATTTGTTCGTCTTAAATTACTTACATTGGCAAATAAAAATTGGTAGGAAATAAAATTAAAAAATTTACAGCACTTGCATAAACCTATCAAAAACTTTATGCTAGCCACACACGAGTTAAATGTTGTACGTTGGGTATTTCACTGGGATTCACAACATAATTTCAAAATATTGTAACAACATATATCAACTCAGCTATTCCACAGACTGCAGTGAGCCATCAGATGTGGTTTACAAGAGCACTTTGTGTGTATACCTTTGGCGTTGCAGTGGCTGTCCCCCCCCCTCCCCTCCTTTACCATAACCCTTAAAAAAAAAGAGGGATGACAAAACTTTATCTACTTCAGTCCGCACATGATATCTTAATTTGGTTCAATATCATTTTTGCAAAAATTCATCATTTGATTATTTTAATGCTATCATAATGTTTGTATTAGTTTTAATTTTAAATGATACTTTTAAAAATAAAAATAAATCATAGTTTGTATGGTGACTTTTCAAGATTTGTTACAACAATGTTTTGAAGGGATATATTTTGTGAAAATTTCAGATCCATTTAACTGGGCGGTATTCTGTACCACCCAAACTTCTGGTCAGCCGCCCTCCCCTCAGCTCGCGGCTGGGTCCGCACTGTGTTGGTGCTTCACTGCCAACTTGCCCTTCACACTCAGCACAAGTACAGTAGGCACACACTAACCCAGCACATTCTGTAATGTGGGGTGTATTCAGGCTTTTATGATGTAAACAATCTTGCCATGGAGAAGCTTATTTCAATTTTTAGGAATTTCATCAAACAACATGTTAAGTTTTCTTTGACATTCCTGTTAAATCTTTATTGATGTTCGATAATCTGGCAAAATCGTGGTCCCGTATGTGCAGCATTAAAGAGCCTTTACTGTAGCTGGCACGTGACCGGCATTTTTCCACTCACCTAGTTATTTTATATAATGGAGGATGTGGTTACTCAGGTTGGTAATTGCTTAAGGAAACAAATGATTGCGCAATGGCATGTTTCTGCAATTAAAATTGAAAACTAAATTAGCACCTTCATATGAAGCTACTTGGTCTTGGATGTGTAAACTCATCACAACTTTGCTTATCCACCAGCAACCTAAACTTACAATTTCTTGAGGAGGGTAAAAAATAGAGATGGCCTGTTTAGGTGTGTGTTGGCATGTTTGTATGAACTAAATATGTCCAAGGTCAGAAACACAGAAAAAAAAAAAAGCAAAAAGAAATAACTTTTTTAGCATATTCTAAGGACCAATTTCACCACAGCTAGGTTAAACTGTAGAAGTAACACCACAATTTTCATCTCATTTTAAAGGTTTCCAATTCACATATATTTCTTGCATCACATTATCTCATGAAGTAACAGCTAACGTAGTCTCATTGATAACTCATTAAAATGTTCAAAGATTTTGTATTAATCTTTGCAGTATAATTACGAAGTCATTATAATATTGATGATTTTTGACAAATTAGTCCCATACTTAGCTATCAAAAATATCAAGTGTGGCAAGAGTAGAGTGAAAAATTCTAAAGTGATTGCAAGTATTAGAAATACATAGAAGGTCCTAAATGGTTCTGGTTTGTTTAAAATGAATGAAAAGGGAATAAAGTTTGCCAAACCAACAAGTGTCAAATATTATATATGATATTTATAACAAACCGCTTACAAGTACGTGAAACAATATTTCATTATAAAAATATTTATATATTTTGTTGAATGGATACACAAGCTAAAGTGTACTTTTCTTCAGCATATTCTTTATTCATTTTAAAATACTCATTGAAATCATTTATCATCACAATCATAATTATCTAAATAATTTTCTCTTACATTAAAATTTTATGTTCTTTATGTGTGTTGTTTTCATGGTAAAATACCAGCTCATACAATAATTGTGTGGCCATTTCATTGTCTGCTAAATTTGTGTAAGAATTAAATGACCAAAATTGAGTGAGTCTTAAACCAGAGTAACTTGTTGGTGAAATACAATTCATTATTATATGTTGCTTCGCTTACAATCTTAATGGTTTGTGGTAAAATTGACCTAAAAGAAAAATCTAGGGATTCAAAGCAGTGCTCTACTTGAGGAGCCTGCCTAGTCAAGGAAGTATTTGAGGTAGTGCGGTGTCACCTCTACGCAGGACTCTGAACTTCTTCTTGTCATGCATAGGGCAACTACGAGATTTGAGCAGTAACCATAACATATTGCATGTAAATTAAGACAAAGGTGTAATGAAAGTCCTTCGAGTGCTTTCAAGAATCTGTACTGAAGTTTCATGCTTAAAAGTATCCTGAAAACACACATTTTAGCCATTTTCACTACAGTATATGTAGTTTCAAAACGCAATTCAGAAACAGAACAACGTACTCATCTCCCCTCAGCGTATTCTTAAATACTTATTGTGAACAGACCGTACTCGGATATCTGTATGGTTTCTTCTAAAGCTCTGCACACAGTGTGTGTGCCTAGGTGGGCCGACCCTCAACAGGCCAACAATCAGCACCTTGACCAGGTGCAGCGCCTGGAACTTGTTAACCACCAGTTTTATAAACAAAAGGGGGAGAGCAATCCCCATCACAAAGTAAAGTATCATGGGTACAGCTAGCTCAATTGCAAATGTGGTTACAAGCTATAAAAAAAAAAAACACACCAGGTTCAAAGTGTGTCAACATTCTAAATAGATATTTCTCTTTCTTTCCCTTTAATGCCAACCGACCACATTTGGACGCCAAGCAACAAAGTACCGCCTGATGTACAGACTACGACATAAGTACCATCATGTAAGATGATGTCAAGTAAGACGATTATCAGCAGAAGGCGCTGATTCATTTAGTGCGATGTAAATTTTACTTCCCCAGTCTTGAATAGCACGTATGTAAATTTCAGTAACCACGAAATCTCGGCAGGCAAAAAAAAAAGTCGAACATGATGCCACAAAGTTTGTTTCAACTTCTGTAAACAACAGATGTGCCGCAGGATACAGTTAGCCAAGCAAGGGGGGAAGAGATGCGCTCACAAGTTCGACTACGCTATCGGCTGTTGTACAAACATCAGCTATGGCAAGTTAATTTGTGCGACCAAATGTTTTTACGTTCGCATGTATGCCGCCGTGCCGTACCGTTGTCGCCTGGCCACAAACCGGGGCATGAACTCAGTCTAGCCAGTGGCAGGGAATTCACTCAAACAAAAGAAACGTCTGCCCATTCAGCTGCCGGTAACTGTATGTGCTTGATCACTCATAATGCATCATGTACAAGTATTTGAGACAAAACTAGAAGTCTTACAGCGTGCAGATTATCATGAAGGACATGCTTATGTTGGTCGTACTTTAGTTTTAAGCAAGTCAACTGTGAACACAATCGTACGAAATAAGGACTCTTACCAAAAGTTTATATAGTCTGATGCTGTTGGTTGTACTAGCATGAATATATTTGACATTAGATACGGGAACAGAAATGAACTGATGATTCACGTGGAAAAGGTTGTTAAATGAATGTTGCAATGAAAAAAAAATAATCATTGGCCTGACAGGATTGGTGTGAACCAGGTGTTGATACGCGAATAAGCACTTTAATTTTTGAAGAAATATAATATAATAATTCGGACAGTAATATCGGTTTCACTGTCAGTAAAGGATGGTTTGGAAAAGTACGCGACATGAGTTGAAGGTCACGCACGGGCGGGCAAGTCAGCCAGCCGACTGACGATAAAATACATAACCACGTATCTCCCATTACGCGGTGTCGTATTTATCATACAAAGTGCGATGGGAGGCATATAAAGAGAAATGGTGTAACATAAATATAGTTGAGTGTTATTCAACGCATTTATTTTACGTAAAGTATAGGGGCATGTATAATGAGCGGCGCAAGAGTGATCTGCCTGTAGACTGCCGTAGCGAAGTACGGGTACATCAGTTGTACGATGCGTGCACGAGTCTGGAAACCATCGGTGCTATTCATTTTCTCTCTGGTACATTATACAGCATTGTAATAAATTTTCACTGAATTGTTTTTAATTTACCATTACTGTAAATGGGAGATGTGGCTTAATTTTTTTACATTAGTATAGCCGTGCGAAGCCGGGTCGGGCAGCTAGTAAATAATATAAAGCTACCGTCTTGATGACTCAGTTTGGCTGGGCAGGATGCGACAGCAGCAATTCACGCATGGCACCCAAGACGTGATGCGGGTATAAATGCACTACGTATCTTCCAATCATCAGAATCTCAAATAAAATATTATATTCACATAATTTTGCTACACTAACAATAATAAATTTTAAAGATCAGTGTAGCATATAAAATGATGCCTTTATAATACTGTTTTTAGAATTATGATTCATCATCTTATTAGACATTGAAACAGAGCTTCTACTTTAAAAATACAGTAGAATCTGGTTATAGCGAGCACGGTAATAGCGAGAACACGGCTATAACGAGGTATTTTTGAGGAATTTACGCCGTGATCGCTTGTAGCGCGCTTTTGTTATTTGTCTGCTTTATCTCCACCCCTCTCGCTCGCCACTAGACATCTTGCCGTTGACGCGTCACATTCTTCAGCCGTGCAGTCGCCACCTAAGTGCGTGGCTTAAAAATAGAACCTCATCCTTTCTTTCTTTTATCAAACTTCCGTTAGTTATCTGTGCCGTGTGTAGACAAAGTTTGAGATTGGAACAGAAACAACGTAAGCGTAAGAAAGTATTTTTTACAAATTAGAAATATGTATGTTTTTGTTTTTATAATCGCGTATTTTCACGTTTTTTTTTGGTTATCTTAAAAGAGATAATATTAAAAAGCCGCTCTAATGAGATTTGTTTCTTGGTTAACAAAAACTATTAATTATCAATTGTTTGTATTCTATTTATTATTATTTACGCGACGTCATACTGTACGCGTACGCAATACGACTGGATTCGTTGCTGCAACATAACATAGCATGTTATGCGGTATTAGAAGTAACGAGTAACGTAACGATAGTAACGAGTACTAATTGTTATAGTAACGAATACATACGGTTACACATTTTTTCGTTACTTTTACACCTCTAGTCGGCACTACCGTATTTATTTCCGAATCGCTAGGGCAGTTTTCTTGTAACTTTTGTTTCGGTCAGTTGTTGGGGTATCTGTCCGAGAAAGGGTGGTGATGGTTTGAGTTTAATCCCAAATTTATTTTCTAAAAAAGTTGACAGGTTTCTTTAAATGAAAAGTATAGTTTTCCAGCGACTATTTCGTTTGAGGCGTACGTGCGTTGCCGCAGCCGCACTCCTGCTATTTTGTAAGGAATTAAATCGTCGCGCGACACTAGCACCACCTGTTGGCAACATCCCGAACCAACATGGCCGCCAGCAGACAGCCCGCGTCGACGATAGATAGCAGGACAATGCTGCGTCGGCCGCTTGCTGAGATGCTATACTTACGTGGCTTGGTAGGGTATTCTGGTTATTTTTACGTAATCGGTGATCGCATCCGTACTTATGGGGTATCGTTTTAAAGAGAATTCACACATCTGCTCACAGAAATTAAGATTTCGTTAATATAACCTGCTATTTTCCAATTATACAGGTTTAAACACAATTTTTATGCTATTTTCGGTTTATTTTTATTTTTTGGGGGCCAAAATTTGTCCAATTCGGTTATAGCGAGAATCAAACCCGGAACCGTGACACCTCGCTATAACGGGACTCTAGTGTATAGTAGAGTTCCGATAATCCGGCACATTTGGGTTCAGGTGCCAAATTACTGAAAATTCTGGATTATCAGGCAGCATCTCCTGCTATCACTTTACACTTAGTTCAAGTGCAAATACATCTATTAGATGGTGTTTGACAAGAAATATTGTTTAGCAGGAAGATAAGGATAAACATTTCAACACAAATACAGACCAAACTAAATTTGCTGCGTCAACAACTGCAGAGTTCTGCTGAAGACATGTGAAACATGCGGATCACTTCAGAGTGATCCCAAACCTTGTATGCTCATAATGTTAAGTGTTTTGGTAGGTTTTTCCTTTAGTTGACTTAATTGGCATGAGTACATCCATACATTCCTCGCTATTGAGAATTCCAGAACTTGGATTCCAAACTATTAGAAGTCTACTGTGATTTAGTCATAAATTATGACTCATAAATGTTGTCAGTGCCTACTTAGTACGCTAAGGCTATCATGTGAACAATGCAATGAATTTTTTCACATTGTTATTTCATTTGGGAGGTTAACGATATTTATCCATGTATGGGGCACTTTTATACTAATTTTTGGTTTTAAAAAAAGTAGTGCAATCTTTGGGCAAGCTCTTTACTTTGGGTAAAAAAATAAAATTTTAACATTCCAGTGTGGCCCTGTCGCACTTGCGTTCGTCGCCGCGAGGCAAGCTATGCTTGCTGTGGTGCCCCACCTTGTGCGGTGTTGCCAAGACGGCCACATCATGCGCGTTGTTTCATTTTCCGGACGCGTGGAATTGTGCGAAGCTGTTTCTCATTTATTAAGGAAATTGTAGATGTTTTCTCATTGTTTTAGAGCAAAATTACAGGTGTGTAATGTATCGCTATAGCGAAAATGAGCCCATGCTGCATTCCTTATTTCTGAAATTTTTATACTACGCAGCATATGCAAAACTGACGGTGCCGATGGCAATTATCATTATAGCGGACTTTACGTTATAAACCGTATTCACTACAACGGACTTTCACTGTAATTAATAGGTAATGGAAATTGATTTTAACTGGTCAGTTTTTGATTAAAATGGTAGTCAAAAAACACACTTTCAAGGAAACCAATTACTGTGATTTACGTTCTCTTGGAATTTACATTCTCTCATGGAAATAATTAATTAGCACTGTTTTTATTAGCACTCAGATTTTCTGGAAAAAATTAAAAAGTTACTTTGAGGGGTGGGTGTACATACAACGAACTGGAAACCTAGTATAAAATTGTTTAGTAACATGCTTTCTATTGGAAGTTTTGGCTAAAAAGTTGTTACTTGGTAAATACTTATGTTAACCTTGTTTTACATATAACTGATTTTAGTTGGTTTCCTAACGTGTGTCGTATTCCAGGAATCGGCCAGCTGACAACTCCATCATGTAACACTGCCCAGAGTTGAACAAAAATGTTCAGTAAATTTGCTTTGGATGTATCGTAAATATTTTTTAAATATTTCAGTTTCTGATGTTGGATTATGATTTTCCGAGAATCAGCATGCACAACATATGAATGCAAGAATAATTTTACTTTTTCTTAACCTTGAAAGTAAGACAAATAAAATACACTAGTTTCCTTTGTGCAAAATAGGTAGGCCTGTGCAAAAATTCAAAATTTTAAATATGAATACAAATTATTTATATCCAATTCGACTTTGAATACTAACACTTCTAAATATTGAATATTCAATTGGTTACAAATATTTGAAACAGTATACATTGTGAGTTTGTTGCATATCAAAATTTACTATTGAGGTCAAGTCATTTGTGCTATATAAATACCCAGTCAGATGCTTTAATAGGGCAACACTTTCAAAGTCATTAACTATATTCTATTTTTATACAAGTAGTCAAAGTTATTTTAATACTGTCTTGTGAAAAAATTGTGTGGACGGTTAAAAACACTGACTTCTTTTGAACATTTTAAATTTTAAAACAAACTATTATTAGTATTTGTTTTTACACGCATACCAGTAGTGAAAAAAAAAAAAAAATAAACATCTCCGACCACAGACTACAACAGAAAACTTGGGCACTCTCTTTGCGATGGCCATTTATAGAAGTGAGCGCTAGAGTTATAACAGTGTATAAGTTGATAGTCACACTCAATCTACCACTCACTAGTAGCAGCTTACTTGCTTTATTTATCTATAATAAAAAAAATAAAAAAAACTATTAATGATTCATATTCTAGAGGAAATTTGCAGAAAATGTTTATGATATTAACTAAAATGCTATGTACCTAGCCACTGTTTACAATCCAAATGGGTAATAAAATAGTGTTTTAAAATGTAAATATGAGTTCATTTTATCATTAATTCACATTCACAAAAAAATCTGTTAGCAAAAATTTCATGTTTTTCGTGAAAAGGATTAAATTTCACATCATTTTTCAGTTCATCTTTCAAGATATTTTAGGTTTGCAAAAATTTTCTCTATAAATTCGTGGAGTAGCAGCTTCTGTGAAATAAAGCAAATAATAACTGAAGTGAAAGGTTATTTAGGTTAGGTAAGCTTCATAAAACCCATTTTCTTGATAGTTAAAATACCTGTTATTACAAAGAATTTAAGTATTAATATTGTAACTGACTTAACCTAACAAACATTTCACTTCAGTTATCATTTGTTGTCTAAGTTCCATAAAGCAGCTTGTCTATGTATTTACCATTCCTTTCCCTATGTATTTTTTATGCAATATGATTGAAAATTTTTCATGGGATGCCTGTCAATACTCACATTCTTACTATTCAGATTCAATATTCATATTCAAGCATAATTTGATTTGAATTACATAAAAAAACTTATATTCACACAGGCCTAAAAATAAGCCTACGAAAGTTTAGAGTTCACTAATCCAAAACTGCCCCCCCCCCCCCCCCCTACAATAAAAAGTATAGTATGCTGCTTTGATACTTAGGTTTATGACTTTCCATACAATAATATAATTAACTTTCTGGTACCATAAAGTTATTTTCTCACATACTTTGGCTGATCAAAAACTTATAAAAAAAAAATAGCACAAAACATTTAACTATAAAAAATTTAAACCACAAAGGAGATAGCTCTTACCAGCCGGTTCAACAACAATAACTACATCAATAACTTTCTTGTACTACTGACAATGTACATACTAACTGTTGCATTGCTAAACAGTGCAAAATAAAAACAATACCTTGTAGTAATAACATGTGTAGAGCTCCGACCATTGTGTTAGAACACCAACAGTTGAAAAATATTTTGAACTTATTCTTCTCGCATGCCATGCACATGTACCTAAACACGGAGTTGACTTGGAAAATTCATAACCACTCGCACAATTGCTGCACTTTCAGTTTAAAGCTCTCGTTTGAATTCAAATATTCCCGCACGAAAGCTCAGTCTCACTGTTCTGCTAGTACCTCAGAGTTTCGTTAATCTGTTGCACAGCATATTTATAATGCTCCATAATTTTTTTTGTGCTGCCTCTTTCTTTTTTTTGTTTTTAATACAAATGCAGTGTATTCACAAATTCTTAAAATGCAAGTGACAAGATGTCTGCTGGGTTGCCAATGCATAAAAAAAAAGGATTTTTTTTTTCTTGACTTCTCAAAACCACACGTAAACTGATGAAAACACAGGAAGTATCTGTTCCCTTTTTGAAAATTATTGAATTATTGTTTCTTTTTGCCCAATTTCAAAATGAGTGGTATAGTAAAAAGTGTACTCTTATCAAAACATCTCATCAGCATTTAAACATTGATTAATCTTAAGGTGATCTACAGGTTTCAATGAAGAGCAGCATGCTTGAATGACTTGCTGTGTTTTCAGTGACTGTGACGACTCCTCGGGGACCCAGCAGACACCTCGCACATGGGAGCGACGCGGCGCCTCGCGGCCGGTGTTACAAGGACGTGTCGGGGGAGTTCTCCTGGTGCGAGCTGAGCGAGTGCTGCAGCGCCATGGGCGTGAGCCACTCGCGCGGCAGGCAGCGCTGCAGGAACGGCACGCACGAGCTGAAGTACGCCAGGCGGTTCACCCACGACGGGATCTCCTGGCCGCACAGGATCTGCAACACCCCCCTTACACCTATGTCATCTGGATTCGTATTAATGAACGGATGAGTGATTTAGGGGTCGTTAAAGACGGTAAGGTGTGATGACATGAGAATGGAGCACTACAGAATGAATGGGAATATGTTGAGAACATCCGTCGGCTCCGTGCAACAGAAACACATTTTATACTTTCGAAAAATCCAGGTATGATATGCTGGGAATCTAACTAACTTTGGTGAGAGGCGACTGATCGACTATACTCAACCACCATGGTCCCTGATCTAGATTTGATTGCCAATATGATCAATCCCCAATATTTTACCGTGAGAAATATGGTAGATGTTGCCATGAGATGGTGGGTTTTCTTTGGGCACTCTGGTTTCCCCAACCACCCATTCCAGCACTGCTCAACCACATGAATTCACCCTTCATTGATTTAGATGAGACGTTGAGTCGTTAAACCTCAATTCATTCTTGGCATCCCGAGTAGTTTATTCATTCCAATCCTCTTGTCTATAAATGTGCTCAGTGATTCACAAATCATTCTGAGCACCCAATTTATTCACATAAGTTAAAAAATACATAATTTCAATCATGCTTATTCTATTAATGCAATAAAATTAATTTACATATTTAAGCACAACCTTAAAGAATTGTGTTTAAAAAGAAAATATGTTAATGTGCACAAAATATTATTAAAACACACTTAAATATGCTGCATAAACTAGAGATGTCAAGGTATGTTTCTATATTTTGTTGGTAATCAAAGGTTTAAAAGAATAAATAATCTCTATGTGAATTTTTGAAAACTATATCCATTAGAATTTGTATAAGAGATAAGGCACTAATCAAAAAACCTACTTTTCGAAGTAACATCAAATTGAGAAAACAATGCATTAGAAATTAAGCACATGTTTAAAATTATACAGAGTTTTGCATTTAATCAAACAGGGTTGTGCATCCAATACATCACATTCAATTCATCAAAAACTATAAACCTTTGGACAAAAACATTTTTGGAGTGAAAACTTCTTTAGCCGGTTGAGCTATTTTTTATAGGGGCAAAACTTATGGGTTCGCGTCACTGACATGCTAGTGACGTGTTGCACGATGCGCATTGGCCTGTTTACATTGTATATACTCAACTGTACCATGTGCATGTTGGACTCATTTTGGATGGGTAAAATTTTGTGTGAGTTTGCTTCACCCGACATGCTGTAGTAGCAGTAAGAGAAGTTAAATTGACCACGTGAAAAGTTTAATTTGTGTATACTGTGCATTCCCCAGTGAACACATGACCTAGATCTGACATCACTGGTAAGTCATAGCTAGGTAATGATTTTTATGTAAATTTGACATACCACTGACATCTGTTGTGACTAAAAATTTATGTAAGGATAAATTATATCATGCTGACATCATACTGATATTTATAGAAATCAAGGTATAGAGAGATGAGAAAATCTGTATGAAATCTTCTGAATCCCTCAACTGATAAAATAGAAATCAAGAATTTCAATTTTCTTAATTTCAAAGTAATTGTTCACAATAATTTTCCAAAAGTAAAAGAAAAAATATATTTTATAGCCAATAAGATAGAGTCCAAATTTTATATAATTGCCAACTGCGTACATACATAATAATTTTACAAGAGATCATGACTTTTTATTCCTTCTCCCTTAAATATTCAACAAAATGCATTTTCATTTGTAGAGGTGTGGTTTACGACTAGCTTACATGTACTTACTAAAATGCCTGGATGTAAATCAGTTGCGCAGCGTTGCGGATAGCGCACAAGACTGGCGAGTGTTGCCATTTTTCGTCTGTTATTTTTCATATTTGAGTCAAATTGAATTATTTTATTATATATTTATAATTTAATAATTATGATTTCATAAATAATCATACTAACAATGCTAGAGTCATTTTTTTTATTTATTTTTATTATTATTATTCTATTAATAAAAATAAATAAATAAATTTAAAAAAGAGTCCAAGTGGGTTTCGAACCTGAATCACTAGGCATTTAAAAATATTATTACTATTATTATAATTTAATGCCTAATTGAGGATCATTACTATGTCATCTGTATCTAAAATCCACTTAAGGGAGACTAGACTAATGTTAATAATTTCAATTTACATATTAAGGAATTTTAATTATTCAGACTATTATTAATTTCAAATTTCAAAAATAGAACACAGTTATTCCAAAGATTTAAGTTTTCACTTCTGTTGGCAGTCCCCATGACTGTCTTATTTATTTATGTTTTACTTTATTTTATTTTAAAATTTACACAAACTTTAGGGAAAGTAGAAACTAAGTATTTAATAAAAAGCAATTTTAGTCATTTTGTTACTCTTGTATGATGTACTAGCCCACTTTGTGGATCTACAATGACAAAATTACTAGGATGTGAAGCACAATACGAGGTTAGGTTACGAGAATGATGTTAACATATCAATGCCTGTCAATGTATACTTCATTGATAAGCACGTATCATTTATTCCTATTATACTTTGTGATAAAATTCCAGTTTAAATGTATTAGTAATTTAATGTATGTATTTAAAGATTCGTAAAATAGCCTGTGCAAATACCTAGTGAAAAACACAATCCTAGAGCACAGATGTATCATAATGTGACAAAATATTAATTTCTTATAATTGTATTTATGAAACATTTTTGCAGGAAACAGGTTTGTTTATAAATTTAAAAAAATCTCACAGAAAACTTTTGTTCCTGTGTTAAGAAAAGTGTTAACGTATAACGGCCACATTTAGGCATCTTAGTTATGGTGGAATGTCATAATATTAAGACTTCATAAGAGATTAGTATTCACATTTTTCTGAATGTCATCTTAACTATGACGCCTTATTGTTTCGATGGGGTAGAATGAGTTCCGTAAATCCTTAACTGGTAGATAGTGATGGCAAAGTCACAGGACCAAGTTGCCACGACTTGTCGCTTATAGCCACATCTTAATCTCGAAGCTTCACAAAGGAACATCAAAACAAAAAATTGTTTGAATTGTTTGTGGACGTGAGAGATTTTAGAAACTAATTATTTAATTATGTGGTTTTGTGCATAAAACTGGAAAAATTAAGTTTTTAATTTTTTTTAAACGCTTAATTTATTACATTTTTTTTTTATCTCGCTATTCAAGTATTATTAATATTTACTGTGTGACAGTGAACATTATTGATTTGAAAAATTTTTAAATGATGTAAGATCAGAGACACCAAAAAGCAGATCAAAATATGTTGAGAAAGGGGAGGGCGTGAAAAGCATCGACTTGTCCGGCAGGGTACTTAACAACAATAACGGGTTGGAGGCACACCTGCATCTGGCTGAGTTTGTCTTCTGGTAAATGCTACTTTCGGCTCAACTAGGTACCCACAAGACACCATGGCGATCAATAATCCTGTCTGACTACAGCTACCAAACTGCTGTCCGAAAATTTGTCTGGTGTTAGCTTGTGGAAAAAGAATATTTTATTGATTTAATTTAACATCTTTATAGGTGGTAAAATTAGGGGTTATGTCTTCTTTTATACTGTAACATATTTATAAATTAACTATAATTGTATTATCAATTCAAGATAAACACTTAAACATAACAAAGATCAGGTTAATAATAATATATTCAGGGGTAATTTCAAAACAAGAACTAATTTATGTATTGCTCAAAACTTACCTGTAGTCCAAGCATACACATGCTACAAATATAGGTACTTATAAAGGTAAAACAAGACACGTTGCCAATACACGAAAGGAAAAGGAAATGCCATTACATTTTCCCCAGTTATTCACATTTTCGCACACAAATTCATGCAGTAGGTAAGCCATCAAGTGACCATATTAGGTTAGTTTTAAAAAAAGCTCTTTAAGCCTGTGTTTGAAGGTAGGTAATGTGCCGCAAATTAAGATTTTTCAGCACAGATATTCCAGTCTTTAATTAAATAAGTAATCTTTAATATAACAATGACTTTCGATTATTAATTTAAATTTATTTATTTAATCTCACTAAGTCCAGTTGCCACTGAAGGTAGGTTAATTGTAGGGCAGTGTATTTTTTTAAAAATATTTTTAGAGAGGCCTCCCAACCACTTAGCCTTGCCAATCAGGAGGCACCTTTTACTCCCACTACCTTAGTGTGCCCCAGGGGCCATTTAATTATGCGAGTGATTTGTCTTACGAGAGAGTCGTCCTTGCATCTTTGGCCTGATTGCATTCTGCTCGCGAAGCTCCTGTGTGTGCTTTCAGCATGTCTTCGAGTTAAGTGCGGATGGCTTGTGTAGGAAATGTAGTCTTGGTGGTTGAGGGAATCTTTCTTTAAGAGAAACTAAAGTTTCTACTTTGTACTTCTAGTTCTTTGAGTATTAAAATTTAGTTTGGACAGAACATGCTTGATCTGCAGTCCTTGTGAATGTTTCCTTGTCATTTTATGCAGTGACTTCTGGAGTAATCCCACCAAAAGGGTGAGTGAGACTGTATCTTTATTCTTTCCTTCCCCTTTGCGACACTTGTTATTTCCAGTTTATTTTCCTTTTTGTTTTATCTTGCGTTTCTGACCACTGTCAACTGTTTACAGTGGGTTGAAGTTACCTCTTATATCACCCCTTTAAGTACTACTTAGAGTTCCTCCTTCAAAATTCTTCATGTGATTACTGCCTACAACTGGAACCATCGGCTCCCTCCTGGAAGGACAACGGAGGAATGATCACTTTCGTTTTATTCTGCCATCAGCTGGCAATCAGTAAATGAAGAGAAAATATACTACAATAATATACATACTTTAATTATCCCTTCAAACTTTGTTTTTGGACTTTAACTCCGTAATAGCCAAAATGAAGATTCTGTCTGCACGTTATATGTAACATATTTTAAATGTAAAAAGGCAACCTTTGTTATTACTGCTACATAGAATGGTTGCATAAGCTTTACATCATGTTATTCTAAACCCCCGGCCGGGAAACTTCATTGTAACTACTCGTTAAGGTTGTTAGTTTTAAATTTAACTGAACAAAATAATTATGTCCTACGGTATATTAACTCAGTGATACTAAGGCTATTTTGATACAAAAGATAAAACAATAATCAATATTTTTTTTTATAATAAATACTTTTTTTAGTAGCCTGAATTCTTGGAGTTGTTATTTTTCATGTCACCTGATTCACCAATACATCCAGTCTGTTTGTGAGGGATGTACTAAATTGTACTAATTACATGTGCATATTGTTCAACAAGAAAAATTCAAAAATAATTCTACAATAGTACACTGTACACCATTGTTATTGATTACCAAAAACAAAAGGCATTATTTTGTATTTACAAAAAAAACTTATTAAATTTATTTCCAGGATATTTTCGTACATAAAATGAAAACAAAATGGTTAATGTTTGAGTTAAGAATAATGAGTCTAGAGTATTGATGAAACGGATATCCAGTAACTATCCGGTATCCTGCCAAAATTTACTATCCGGCCGAATACCGGATAATAATCCGGCCAGATATCGGATTAAAAAAAAAACAAGAAATATAAAATTTAGGTACTTTATTTAATTCACATAACAAATAATCACCATATTTTCATTTTATAACAAAAAAAATTAGTACTCGTACTGCACTAAGGGAAAATTACGGTGAATGAAGAATCTGCATTAAGAGATAACAAATGGTTGCAGCAGTGGGCTCTATCTGCTGCTGGATAGTTAGGAGCTTTTGAATTTAAAGCTTCTGAATGATGGGTGAAGAAATTCATAAGCACATCAATGAAAAATAACAAATTTTTTTTCGCAAAAGAAAACAGTAACTTTCAAACAAGTAATGGATTCTGCAGCAACCTTACGGAAGCGGGCATTACAAATAATACCTAAATTTAACAACTTTGTCATTAATACGGACCAGACAGGGATATTGATATAACAAAACTTTAATATATGCTTATGTTAATTGTAATTGTACACTTATCCATTTCATATAACTCATGCTATTATCTGTTTTAGGGTACCAGTAACAATCTACATGTAATAGAATTCTTACAGAAAAAATCAGTATAACTGTATTTGTTAAACGACACTATATGAATAAAGTGACACATTCATATACGGCACAATATGCACTCAACTTATCTGGAAAACTATGGCCTCAGGTATTTGTATGTCTTTAAGAACCAACCAGTAAATTTGGTCAAAGAGTGCAGAAAATGTTGGAAGAATAATATAAATACAAAAAAAATTAATGTTATAATAACATCATAAAAGTCTGGAAAGCTTAAGACAAAATTATGTATTGAATTCCTTCAAAATTGTTTAAAACCTTACTTGGGTACGAAACAGTTTCTTTCTTGGGGACGGCCAACAAAACCTGAATTATGTGATGAAACCTTCCAGGATGACAATGAATTACCTACTTCTACGATTAAAGCAATTCCTTCAAAGTGTACACCTCTCATTCAACCTTGTAATGTCTATTTTATAGAGAGAATTTATAATTAAAAAATTTCAAAACGCTGCTTATTTAACCAAACAAAATCAAGAAATACATTCTCGAGAAGATTATATTAAAATACAATCAATAGTTCACCATCAATTATCATCGATGCTAAACTTTCTTAAGAGACAGAAATATTCATAAATGTGAATGAAGTTTGTTTCCAAACTGATTTTCTGAAAGAACATTGCTCTTGTAAGCATTTGTCATTTATTTGTTGTGCTAGATTCCAAAACATTTATTGTTTAAAGTGTTTCTATGGTAATTGTTATTCAGGTTTTTGTATGTTATAAAAAATATATGTAAAATTAAACAATAAAACAATGTAAACTGTTTACTACTAAAAATAATCATTTGTAACCATAATTATTAATATACTTATTAATTATTTTGTATTATTATAATTAAAATAACATGTAAAATGTATTCAAAATGTTACATTGTTTAAATGAAAGTATTTATTATAATTTTAATATTTAATATATAAAATACTTATTTTCAAAATATTTTAAGACAAAATTCATGAACATAAAATAAACACACAAAGTAATCACAACCGAGATTTGAACCCTGAATGACTTGGCTGTAGTCAAGAACGCTACCGACTAAGCTGCTCAGCTGCTGCTGACAAAGTGATACTTATTAATACACAAGCTAACCTCAAATGTTTGAAGGCATTTTTGTTAAAAATGGCTGGCCATTGTACTTTCATGTTCTGAGGGCTGAACACCTTAAAGGAGTAACAACACATATACCAAGTCTTGTCCAGAAGTGAATTTCCCAGGTCGTGCGCTCCCCTTGTTAGACTCTCCGAAGCATCGCTCACCCCTACTGGATGGGCTAGTTAGCACCCATTGATCAAGGAGTTATGCACAATTGGACTGCTGCAGCTGTCTGGGTGTGTAGCGCACATAAGACATTTCCAAGATGTCTGTGCAATCTTTGCCATGCCAAGAAAAAAACGTTGTGGACGGTTCTTTGAACTGAAGAATTTTATCCTCTAGGAGGAGGAAATATAGGGTCACACTGTTATAAGCTCTGAGCTCTTGCATTTTACAACCAGTGGTGGTCACGTGCCCTCCTGGGGTAATGTTTACTCAGGAATGTCTACCCACTGAAGAAAATCATTACCTATTTTAATAATGAAGTATTTTACCTTCCCATATGAAGGCACTGAAAATGAACATCCCAAATGGATCTCAATGACAGTTGAATGCTACTCTGTAGGTGCTTCTTACCCTGAGGAGACTAAGGGACTACAAACCATGTGCACTCAAGGGAGATAGACTAGAGACGTGGCTCTGTTCCACTACGGAGTATTGGAGTAGAAGTTGTGTCTATGCTTACAAAACATAACACAGGCTAAAGTTTCAAGGTGACTGGCAAGCCAGATTTCTTTTCCTTATTTTCTTACACAACAAGCTACAATGTTTATAAGGCTCAAACGGCAATAATTTAACGTCAAAACAGAAAGGGCTTAATCTTAGAGAATAAATAATAAATGAACTTCTTGACATACTCAGAAAATTTGTTATATAGGCAGTCAGCCAGATCAATACAATTAAATACAAGTTATCAAACACTAGCATGTGAAAAAATTACCTTTATATTAAACAGAGTAAGGGTCCAACAGGACAAATAATTTACATTCATAAACCCTCCAACGTAATACGTTCCTACACCCAGTCGGCCATGCTTACAGGTCATTTATAGCAAATAAAATGAAAGATTACTTGGAACACGTGATTACATATATATATACAGCCAAAGAATACACCACTCTTAAAGGAAATGCAAGCAAGCGAGCAAGCAAGCAAGCAAGCAAGCTACCTTAACGTGCCTGCTCGTGCAATAAAAAGACATAAGGCCAAAACTACGTAACGTTACGTCAACGAGCTGTAAAAAATAGCTCAGAAAATTTAAGCAAGAATAATCAGCATGCCTCAACATGGCATGACATAGCTCAACAACCCAAGCAAAGTGACATGCACAAATGTAAGGGGGGCTGGCTTACACGAGACCAACACCTGAAACAGTTACTGAAGTCTCTAGACACGTACAGGCAAGTTACGGGCTGTAAGCTCACGCCAAGGACTCACAATTAAGGCCGGCTCGAACGTCACTCTGAGAGCACCCGCGGGTACCCAAGGCAAGGCCTCCTCAAAAACCCTACATAGCATGATCAGAAAACATAAAAGGCAACATTACTAGACCCGGCAAAAGGCTCAAATTGCGCAGCACGTAAGTTTGACGACAAAATTAGCTGTGCCCCTGCAGAAATGAAATAGTAAAGGCTAGGCAGCTAAACGAACCCAAGTCTTGCAGATGACACAATCTCCAGAAAATCTGATCACCCTGGACTGACATAACTTATGCTTCACTAAGACAAGGTCGACTGACTGAAGTAGAAGTAAGACAAGTAAGGTGACTAAGGCGAATAAAAAAAACCCTAATATTAATTCTGCATATCCTTATTTATATAGACTAGCCAAGCACAAGTGCGCGTGCGCAGAACGAAGGAATGGGGAATCCGCGCGCGGCGCTAAACACTCTCGTGACCACTCCAGGACTGGCGGGGAGGGGGCAGAGGGGAATGGGGAGGGGTTCTACCAAGACTCAAGGAAAGGAGGGGAAGGATGGCGTGCGAAAACAAGACGGCGGAAACATTCGCTTCAACTCAAAGTCTAAGCTTTCTTTTGATGATAAGGGGTCATACATACCTATCAGCACACTCACAATTAGTATTGACTTATATAACAATAACTAACAGAATCTGAAATTTTTGCTAGCTGCTTGTTAAACATTAGGCACCACTCTGTATTTAGATTTTTGTTTGGTTACATTTATTTTCCTAATGTCTCATCGACAGTGAGGTCCTAAGAAACATTGTGCACAATAACAGAATACAGAGATTTGCCAGCACTTGCCTGGAGGGATTTCGGGAAATCTTGGAAAAACCAAACTCAGAATGGTCGAGTCTGAGATTCAAACCCGGGTCCTCTGAATGCAAGTCCAATACCTCACCAATACACCACTTTGCTCTGTTTTTCACAATATGTGCTTACATGTATGTACTTTGAAAGATGGTATTATTTTATTGGGAGGAATCTATCAACTATTACTTCAATACCACATTCATCCACACATGAGTCACACATTTTATGCCAATTTTGAGTAGCAAACAAATGTAATGCGACCCTATGCAAACTATTCACTTCGGGTAAAAATTAAGTAACATTGCACTCTGTGGTTGAACATGTGCGTAAATTGCTACCCTGTGTTGGTTTTTAATAAATATAACTTCCTGAGGAATTGTAAACTAATTCATTGAAATATCTCAGAACTGTGTGAAGCAAATGAATTTCGCCTTATGATACATCTACCGCCCCACTCCCCAACTGGCTGGCACCCAGTACCTAAGTGGCGTGTCTGTCACCCAACCAGCAACAAAGATGATGTATTGTTTAAGTGCCGATAAGCTCAAACACGATACACAAACACTTCCTTTGTATCTGTGAAATTCTACAGAAGACAAATAAGTGGTGCGACCCATACACGGTCGGGTAAATACTGTAATATACAGAGTCGCTTTCTCACAAGTTACTGACCTTTTTGATTACTTGTGCACTCCTAACAAAATCTTAACTGGAATTACAGGCATGCAAAAGTCTCATTCAACGTG
Source organism: Bacillus rossius redtenbacheri (assembly GCF_032445375.1). NCBI lineage: Eukaryota > Metazoa > Arthropoda > Insecta > Phasmatodea > Bacillidae > Bacillus > Bacillus rossius. Next base: position 239,432,703 of record NC_086330.1, on the reverse strand, counting down.
ATCCTCAAATGTCCTATCTGCTCAAACTGTTCAGGACTACATGTGGATAAGTGAATCATACTTTATAGTTCACACTTGGCTTGACAATACATAATTAAGGTGTTTACCTGTGTGAAAGAGCCAGAGAAATGATTACAGTTCTTGTTCATGAGATGGTAACGATCGCCTCGGAAGTCTTTTCCCAGTTCGGCTACTATTCTCTTCACGTCGTCCTCTGTGAAGTCCGTGTGGCCGACGTGAACAGACTGCCTGCACAGACGAACACACTTACACACACCCAAAAGCTAATTATAACTAATTAAGTTAGTGGTATTCATACTTCTATTTTTCAAGAGAATATAAGAATACATATGTTTATAACCAATGAGAGAGTATTATATTAAAACACATATAAACACTACCACTTATGTTACACTATTGAGGAAAAAAATGGTAGTCAAATCAAATTTGCAAAGGCAGAACAATTCAACAGAAAAAGAGTACTCTGAGGTTTTAGATAAAATACACTGTAAATTTTTTAAAGTGTGTTTTTCTGCATTAAAACTCTGATAGCAAATTATGTATATATTATAAAGACACGTTTTTTTATTTATTAATTAAACCTACAGGACATCTTCCAGTTTAAGAGACAATGATGCTGCTGCTGCTGCTGCTACACGGACGGAAACTTCTGCCTACGAGCCATCTGAATGTCAAGGGAATCACGACACCACCAGTCATAATTTCAAAAACATAACGGAGTAAGAAATTTGATTACATAATTTCGTATAGTACTACTTGTTGCCCAAGCATGTTGTGAAGATCGTGCCTGTTTCGAAACGCAGAGCTCATGGGTTCGAGTCCCACTTCTGACCAAGGTATTTGTGACTCCCTTAGGCTAAGTTAGTGTTTAAGTAATCATTCGGTTAGCTTATCGGCATTATAGTTGAGACGATAATAAGCTCAAATAAGTCCCTTTTAACGGGTAAATATCTCTTAAAATATTCCTAAATATATAACCTCTATGTTTATTTGTTTCCAACAACACTGAAATCATTATTTTTTATTTATACATATTTATCTGCGTACACTAAAAAAGAAAATTTGTCACACATACAAAGATTGAGAAAATTTACATTTTAGTACAGTAATTTTTAAAAACAACTACAGTTTGTATAATTTTACGAAAATAATTTTTAAAAATCCAAAGGAACTGACATGCTTCCATAAATGTAAACTAAGGTTCATCATAAACTACAATAACTAATGAAACTACAAATATTACAGTATATTTGCAAATACACTAACACTGAATAATAAATTAGCAAACTGTGATTACTGTACAATAGTTATATAAATACGCTAATTAAACATCTGGATTAAATAAGCATGAATTAAAATTGTTCACGTAGAATTTTACAAAAACAGTCCGCGTTAGTTGTAAAAAAAATACAGTAGGTAAGTTATATGTAATTTTATGCAAATATTTCTTGGGAATCAAGAAAAACTACATGTCTTTCGTTTAAACTTGAAATGCATAGCTAAATTTATAAGGTAAAAAGTGTTAAGTTATGAATTTTCTTAGTTCCTATTTTACAATTTAACTGATATGTGAACAGATTGATTGAGTTGTCAGAACCCTTCGTAGGTACCTTATCGAAGGGTTGTGAGTTCCAATCCTCGCTAAGTCAATCGCATTCTAGAGGTATGAATACTGTCTAATGAAATAATGCAATGACAGAATACTAAAGAGAAACCACATAATAATGTTTGACTGTCATTGACTGAAAGTTAGCAATTTATTATCATTGTAAAAAATACTTACATTGTCTGTGTGAATTTAATTCATGAAAGTAGACTGCTAAAGAAAAGAAAATTCACACTTGCATTAAATATGTACATTTACTCGTCATTAAAAAAATTCAACTGTCAGGTAAAAAATTGCAGTTTAAAATTTCTGATGACCTTATTACTAAAAAAAAGAATCATGAACTGTGTAGGTCTAAAACACATACGCACTGCTGTCACAGACTATTGTGTAAACTTACAAGTTTTTTTTTCACAGTTTACTGTGTTACTTGTGATCACATATAGTAGCATTATAAATTCACAATCAATAACAAAAGGCAAAGCCAGTTCTCTTAATCGTCTGATTTTCCACTTATCTCAAAATAACACTAAATTCAAAGTAACCATCCTAAAATCATTTGACGCTTTAGTGGCGAAGTGGTATAATAATGTAGTGATAACAGTCGTTCACTCACTGATGTCAAAGTGCTTGCACGTTCGTCCGTCAACCTTGCCACTCTTTGGTCAGTAATGAGGTGGAAGTCGGCCACGAGTAAGAGCGGTTGTTTAATGGTTATTAGCAACTGTTAGCAACGAAAAACAGTAAATGAATTGCAGCAAAAATTTTCACTGCATTTAATTTAGAGAAGCAGTCGCATGTAAATCAGATGTTGTGATATCTGTATCTTGTGAGGCTTTCTAAAATAAACCTAGTACTAAAATGTGGAATTAATAGAAGTACGTTTCTTTCTAAATTGCATGTTGTCATATCAGCTCACTGTGATAAAGATAAGTTTCAAATGGCAGAGACATGATAGAACTGTAGTGTGCCAGGACGGTAAATTCGCAAAGAATTTCAAAAGCCACCTGGCACATAACACTGCAGAAAAGGTTATGTCAGTTATAAAACAATTAATACAAAAGATGTAGTCGGTAAATTTATTTTGTTTCTTAAATTCTTTCCTCTGTTTTATGTAACTTTTTTCTTTCTGTTTTAGCGAGGATATTTCTGTATTGGACTGTACTTTCTTGTCAAGTGAAGAAGTATCGAATGTTGAAATTGTTCCAACTGAAACTGCTGAAACAGAGCCAATGAAAAAAAATAACGTTCAAGGCCGTCGTTTTGTAAATATGAGTCACATGTTAAACCAACTCACATCTTTAGCGACTCATGTGCTTCAGTGTACAACAGGTCGCTTTGTACTTCAGTCTGAAAAAAGAATTGGCATTGTCAGCTACTTCACTTATAAATGCACGATATGTGAAAAAACTAAGGTAATTTCAACGGACGAAGAATAAGAGGAATTAAATGATTCATTAGTGTGGGGATCATTATCTGTTGGAATTGGACACCAGCAAGTAGAAGAAATGATGGCAATAATAGATGTTCCTGTAATGAGTAAGAGGAAATGGATGCGACATGAACAGCGAGTTGAAAAGGTAAGGAAAAATCAACATGGGTTTTCATTTTTGCATATAAATCTTATTAAGAATCTTTAAAAAGCAATGTTTTTGAAAAATGTCTCAGTTGAAAAGTAATTAACGTAAAAGTAACAGAATGTATGTAAATTTTATTTTCAGGCATGGGAGGACAAGCTGGAAAAATATATGCTTGCTAATGGAGTCAAAGAACGTGAAATCGCTATAAAGAAGGGCAATGTCGATGAAGATGGAATTCCTTAAATCACAGTCTATCAAGATGGTGGATGGTGTACAAGATCATACGGCCATGCTTTTAATGCAAAATCAGGAGTTGTAACGCTCTCGCTTTCACTTGGCGTTATTTCAGTAAGCGATGTTATTTATTTTTAAAACAGAAACTTAACTTCCCATTACCTGGACTTTCAACTCTTCAACGATGGGCATCTTCATTTGACATGAGAAAAGGTATCCTAGTAAATATGTTTGAATTTTTGAATGTAGCACGTTCTTCGTTGCTAGACTTCGAACGCATTGTAGTTCTTTCATTTGACCAAGTAAAAGTGAAGAAAACGCTCGAGTATGATGCAAAAGAGGATGAAATTGTTGGCCCTTATTCATATATGCAAGTAGTCATAGCTCGAGGGCTGTTTTCAAACTGGAAACAACCTATTTATGTAAATTTTGACCAGCAAATTACAAAACAGATATTGGACTCTTTAATAACTAAACTGCATGATGTAGGTTACACAGTGAAGGCATGCGTTTCGGATTTGAGAGGAGGAAATTTAGGACTATGGAGAGAGCTAGGTGTTTCCACGATGAAGACTTTCTTCGAGCATCCATCAAATGACAATATAAATATGTTTTTGCAGATGCTCCTCATGTTCTTAAATTAATACGAAACTGGCTTCTTGATACAGGGTTTATCTTGAATTGTGGAAGTGTGTGTACCAAAGAGCCACTTGTAGATCTTATTCGTCAAGAGTGTTCAAATGACTTGAAAGTGTTGCATAAACTTAATTTAAACCATATATATATTGAGAAAACAAAGTGGCAAAACGTGAGAAAAGCTGCGCAGCTTCTTTCTCATACAACGGCAATGGCACTAAGGTTTTTTAATCACAGTGATCGAGAAGCTGCTATAATACTATCCAACACTATCAACATGATAGACCGCTGGTGCCATTTAATGAACTCTTATGTAGTGAAAAACATTGGTGACCCATCTAGGAAGCCGTACGGTAAAGATCTGGCAGCTCAAGATTAAATTTTGGACACTATGCTAAATTTCATGGAAACAATGAGATGTTGCAACAAGAAATGTTTACTAATTTTTCGGAAGGGTTGCATAATGGCAATAAAGTCCCTAAAATTACTTTTCAAAGACCTGAAATGTAAACATTCCAACATACATTACCTCCTAATGCACCGACTAAACCAGGACTCCCTTGAAAATTTTCTCCCAAATTCGTACTTGTGGAGGCCTCAATGACCATCCTACCCCTCTGAATGCAATCAATCGCATGAAGATGATAATACTAGGAAAAAATCAAGGGATAGTTCAGAAAAATCTAAACACAGAAAATTTAGATTCTGACGAATTTCTTGTGAGCAAAACAGTGAAGAATGGCCAAATACCGACATATTCCGCAGTAACTTTCAAAGATCAACATGTAGGTTGCAGCGAAACAGATTTACCATCAAATCAGGTGAACGCGAAAATGGAATCCGCAAGTGAACTCGAAACTTCAGCCCTTGAGTAATTGGCAGGTTGGGTTGCCAAAAAACTGCCGAAAAAGTTTTATTATCTTAGTGATGGAAGGACTACTAGTAACAGTTGTTCATCTCCGTGGATAAAAAACTTATCATTTGGTGGGCTAGAAAGCCCATCAGTACAGTGGCTAAGTCAAGCAAAGGAATTGGATAAAGAGTTTCAAACATACCATGGCTCAAAACTCAAGAAAGCAAAAGGTGTAATTGAAAAACTTGTTAAAATGTCTTCTGAGAAATTTCCATGTATTCCTGAAGATGTCATTAAAGTATTTGTACGACAAAGGACTTTCATACGATTGAACTTTTTAAATGACATTTCAAGTGGTTAAAGAAAATTTTGTGAAAGTGATGTTGCCTGCATCAGTTCAAAAAGGACTTGCGAAGGTTACGAATCAGATGAAAAGAGGAAACTAACCAAGAAATACAGGAAAATTATGATGTAGACAGAGAATAAACGCTTTCATTTTTTATTTTTTTATTAAATTGATAAGCAAATAATACAATTTATTGTTGAAGAAAGTGTATGTCTAGCCTGTATTTAAACGATTACATGGAAAACTGCTTTATTCATGTTGGAAATTTATTTTTAAATCTAACTTCAGTTTATTTATGTTGCAAACATTCCCAAAACGTTTTAATGAGCTATGGCTACCTTTATTAAACACTAAGAAATTGATATGCAATTATTTTAAATATTATAATCTTGCTGAGAAATAAATACAAATAAACCATTTTGTTTACTAGTTACATGTTAATTATATTAATTTTTAAAAATTCATGGATTCATCATTGATATTTTGAAAATTTTTACTGTCACTGAAAAAATATGTTGAAATAATAATTCATACTTGTTTTCAGTCACAGCATGTTGTCATTCGAAAATCATATCAAAGCGATAATAATTAACAGTAATCTACAAAGCATAAATGAAATACTATAAGTATTGCGTATCAGACATGTGAAACGAGCCGAGCTGATAAGAGAAAGCCGTCAGTCAGCAGGTGTAGTATTACGGCTGGGAACGGCGGGGCTGCAGATGACGTCAGAGCGGAGTGTCGGGCTGTCTACATTGTTCTTATGGGATCGAGACAACCTCTCTCTACTAACCTTGGGTCATGCATGCCTCGGTGCTAAGCTAATGCGGCGTGAAAACCGACCCGGTGATGTCTTGTGGCCGTGTCTCAACTCGTCGAAACTCTCTCGTTACATCCCCAACGCCACACTAAATGACAATTTACAGTACAATCGTTGCACAATCCTCGCCTACTTCGTTGTAAAGGTTACTAATTAGGATTTGGGAACCAAACATTTCAGTTAATAAATACGTTTTATGTTACGGGAAAATCGAATCATAAGTATATGAAAACTCTGGGCTGAACTTTTGGTTGAATTAAAACTGTAATATCGTTGTAGTGTGTTATTATATCTCTAATAAATCATTTAACTGCAACTTGGACACAAGTGTGTTAATTCCCGAAGTTTAACCACAAATATAATTACATAAAGTAGGTAAACTAAAACTGTTGTCATTATCATAATTTTTAAATTTTTTCTGCTGGAAATACACAGAATGATGTTAGTTATATTTTTTAAGCAGTTTTTTATATTTTCCAAACAGACTGCATTTCCATTCAGTACGTCGACGGCAGAGACAGAGCTGACGGCGGGCGAGAGGGACAATGTATAGCCTACACTTCTGAGTTGAGTTACGGCCCCAAAACCAGCAATGTGACTCAAAACTTTACTGTGAAACGCGTCAGTAACCAGTTAATCTTAGATATCCCGTCTGTGTTAAACCAATCATAACACTTTGTCTTAAGAAATGCAGTCATTATATTTCGTTGATCTGCAATTTAAACTTTGTTTGTCGCGTTGACATAAACGAACATCTGTTTTTCTTAGTTTCAAAGGCTTTGAAGAATGTAATTACAATCAACAATATTAGTTTTTTTTTAGGAAGTATTAGTTCTTAATTTTCTCCTGTTTGTTGATTCGAAACAAATAGCTTAATGAAAATATTGATACAACATTCTCTAATTACATTTCATTTTTTGCAGGCTTGTATAGTCGGTGCTGAAACAAATGGTTTACTGTACATTGGCATACGCAACAAGTATTGTTATGTGTGCAACCAAGAAAAACCAGGCAGCAAATCTAGGCCACATATATGCTACAAAAATTATAAAGGAACGTCAACAGGAATGGAACAAGAAATTCTTGTACAAGGTTTCAAAGAAAACGAATCGATGCATGGGGTACGTTATTTGTACATTATCAGTGATGGAGATTCCAGTTTGTATCTGAAGATTCAGCGTGGTGTTTCATATGGTAGGCATGTAGTGAAATTGGAATGTGCCAACCATATGATAAGAAACTATACAAGCAAACTACACGCTATCGCAAAGGATACCACTCATGTCATCACTGTGAGGCGTCAACTGTCCCAGTTAATTCCACGATTGACGAGAGGAGCACGAGCAGCCATTGCTTCGGCAAATAAGGATTGCAATAGTGCTATGTTGCAAAAAGATTTGAAGAACGGTCCTTATATCGTATTTGGCGATCACAAAAATTGCCGAGACACATTTTGTGACAGGAAAGAAAGGGGAGAACTAAACAATGTTCCAGTTATGTCTGCAACAACTATATGGCCAGCTATAATGAAAGCATTAGACCCACTCATTACCAAAGCTGACAAATTGTTAGGTAATATTACAACTAACCAAGCAGAACGCTTCATGAGCTTAATATCAAAATTTTCAGGTGGAAAACGGACAGATGTGTCGAAAAGCGGTCAGTACAAAAGATGCTGCTTAGGTGCTGGTCTTTCGCAATATCAAAGGTCCAAACTGGCATCTTTCACCAGTAAAAAATCTATTAGGTCGCAGCCCAGGTTCCGTAACAAAAAGAGTTTTAAATGCACGCGCGAAAGCTGTTGAAAGTAACCGCAAAAGAAGATTAGCTGACAATCGTAGATCTGCGAAGCGAAAATGTGCATTTACTCAGCCAGATTGTGACTATGGACCAGAAGCTGCCCAGCCCAATATATCTAGAGAGGAAATGGAGAAAAAGAAAATGACAGTCTTAATGCGGCTGGAAAGTTCAACTTCTTCAGAAGTTTTGTGTCATGAACTGGAAAGAAAAACAGTCGGCCAACATTGTAATGTTGCGTGGAGGAAAGCCAGACTGAACAGACTAACAGCATCCTCATTTGCCAAAGTTTGCAAAATGAGATCTGACACATCTTGCCACAACGTAGTGATTTCAATAGTGAACCCCAAGGATATCAACACAGAAGCAATACGGTACGGACGAATGCATGAAAGTACCGCAATTAAAGAGTATGAAAATAAATTCCAAGAAAAAGTGTCCCCTTGTGGACTTTTTGTTCACGCATCTTACCCTTATCTTGGAGCAAGTCCAGATGGAACAGTTGGGAACGACACCATCATCGAAGTGAAATGTTTACCTTCTATTAATAATCTGAAGGTTAACAATTCACAAGTGAAAACGATTCGAGAAGCTTCCAAAGTAAAAAACATAGTAGTTCACATTAACGGTGAAGGTATGTTGGAACTCAAAAGGACACACCTCTTTTTCTATCAAATCCAAGGACAATTGAACATTTCAAAGAGGAAACAGTGTGTGCTAATTTTGTTTTGTGACTTTGATACTGAATTTGTCCAAGTTCAGTGTGACGAGACTTTTTGGAAAAAAGAGATGCTTCCGAAGTTAGAGCTGTTTTATTTCAACTGTGTTCTTTCTGAGATTGTTGACCCGAGGCATGTTCGTGGACTGAAATGCAGAGACCCTACTTACATAGAAGAAGCAAAATCAAAGAAACTTAAGAAATGATGTGAATAAATGTATTATGTTATCATTAATGTGACAAGCTTTTACTATTGAAACTAGTTAGCTTTATTATCGTTAATATAATATGTGTTGCAATGTAAAATTTAATTTGTTATTTAGAGAAGGGACTGAAAAACTAAGTGTACTACATATTTCTCTTCTTACTACATTATGTTTTCAATGTACCTCCATGTTATCGTGGTTTAACCTACATACTATAGTTAAAAATAACAATCTAAGTAAGTATTCTAAAAGGCAGAGAGACTGAAACATACTTTTTGAAGTGATGTTATCAGGCTTAGACTGTATGTAAATGTAGTACTGTACTAGTGATGTGTCGTTCGTGAACGATTCGTTCCAAAAAAAACGAATCTTTGAGAGAACGCGATGAAAAGAATCGGCTCTTTGAGTCTCGACTCCTTGAAAGAATCGGAAAAACGAAAACGTGGGGAGAACTAGAGAAGAGAACCGGCCACGCGGCCAGTCTGATTCGTCCGTGAAATGATTCATGACGTCAGGAGTCAGAAGAATCAGTAACCGCCCCGCGCGCGTGTTTACGAGAACAAACTATAATCAAATAAAACAGGTTAACACGAAAAGCATCTACACCTAAAAATATGAACTAGTACGATGTACTTTAAAATTTATTTTTCACATATAGCTACATACTTTGGAAATGAAAAGCTAAAAAACCATGCGAACTAAAAATGACACGAAAGTAACTACAAATACGCACCACACTTACCATTTTTGGGTTTTAAACTGTACTTCATTTGTGCCTCGTCAAACTAATACACAGTAGTCATAAATTAATTTTAATAAACTTCTAAGAAACTGCAAATAGTAGCAGCGTAACTAATAATTGAAAGGATGAAGCAGTTACGATGCTTTCTAAGAGCCATACTCCATACAGAAAAGAACGAAATGAACGAAATGAACGAATCATTTCACGGAACTGATTCAAATGAATCGAGTCGGTCAAAAGAATCGTTCTGCCCATCCCTATACTGTACACTACAATAACAGGCTTTTGTAAAAGTATAAATAATTGTTATCTTAATTTAAGTATTTGAATTTTAAACGTTACTGTTTATTTTAATGTCTTAATGTTATTACTGCACTGTAGTTTAATAATTAATACATATATTTATAATTTTTTCTTTGCGAGATGCTGAGATTGAAAATTTCAACTTTGTGTGGTAAGCTATGCTTCCTGTATATGTAAAATGAAGTGTGTGCATTTAAATACAGTAAATATTTGCTACAAGAAAATTGCATTCCTTCCTGAAAGTATGTTATTACAATTTAGGCCGTATAAATTAACCAGAAAAACGTATTTACGCTTATAATAAAGTAAATATTGGTTCCCTAAATTCTTGCAGGGAATGTTTTCAGAAGCAAGAAATACTGACATTACAAACACATTTGTAGGCAAACAATTATTTTAAACCAAAGGGTTAAAAACCTTAAAATTGTACTGTTACATGTTCCCAGCCCAGAATTTAATAATGATTATTTTTAATAATATTCAGTTTAACATATTTGTTTACTTTGGAAGGAACAGTTTATGCATATCTTAGAGACGTATCTACGTCAGGTACGCTCTAGGCAAAGTCAAAACTTTCAAACTGTAGCAATTCAAGAGACCCCTCTAGGGATAGAGATTTTAACGTAATTTTGTACTTTTTATATATAATTTATTCATGTAAAGTTTTATTGTAATAGTTTCTCATTTTGAATGTAACGTATATTTACGTGTGTAATTCTTTTGTTGATAGTCCTGTGTGGCTAATCTATTAAAATTTACGTTTGTGATTTGAGTTCTCGGCCAATCAGAGGCCAGCTTACATAATTGAACAGTTTCCAAATATACTTAAATGAAGAACTAGTTGTTAGGAGTATGTATCTTTATAGCGTCATTACAAGACGTACATAAGTCTGGACCCAATGGATATCGACGAAAAATATAGTTAGAAATAGCAATCCGAGCATATGGATGTGTTTTGTCTACATTAAATAAAACAGTTAATTTAAATTAGGGCTTATCCAGAAGGGTAATGCACCTAGGAGTGATTATAATATACGTGAGTAATGTACATTTTTTAACAATGTTCACAATTCATTGTACTACGTGTGTTTAACTTAATATATATTAAATTGGCGCAAATAAAAACTATAAACATGAGAAAGACAAATGAATAAATGTATTGAATTATTAAATGATATTTCACATACGCGACTTACACTACCCAGAGGTGATATGAGTGTAGGATTTTCAGACTCTACCGCAAAATATTAATAGGAGATACGCCGAGGTAAAGACAATAACATTTTCCTTAAGAATTTTTATCCAGTAAAATTCTAATAGCGTGTGTGTGTGTCGATGCTCACGAAAACAACCACAGGCCAAATAAACATTTGCATTATTATATGTGCGCAACCTAATTCCAGCGTTTGTTTTTATCATAAATATAATAACGAATCAACCAATGAATAAAGTATTTTGAAATATTGAATTGCAATATTTGTCCTGATTTTGTCGAGACATTGTTATACTGTCTCTTGCTCAAATCATACCTAATTCATATAATAAACTTCTAAAATCATTAATAATATTGTTATTATTTAGTTGAGTAGAGTAAAAGTGTTATATAATTTTCCTGTATATGTTTGTTCCAGGCCCCCCACATCATTCTGTGGGCCCAGTTGCTAAAAGTCATGATGCCCCCCCCCCCCCCTTTTTTTTCCTAACCGAGATAAAAAAAATGTTTTCCTTTATGTACATTGTTTCAGTTATAATTTTTTTTTAACCTTTTCCACAATTATTTTTAAAACACATTAAAACTAGTTTGAAGTCGGTGTTTTGATTGTCAACGTAAATTTATTTTCAATAATGGCAAATAAATGAGTGTAAGTGTTCTGCACTGTCAACATGGTGTCACGTCAATTGGTGGTGGTTTTGTTACTCACAGTTGTAGATTCAGACACGTTCTGTACGCACAGCATATTCCGAATAACATTACTCTGGTGTAATATTTCATCAATAACTAAATTCAGGCCTTACTGTTTAATTGTTTTCTATGATTTATTTAAAATTGTCTATTTTTTTGTTTTAAGTTTTTTCTTTAGCAACGGTAGCACCGGCCATGTGGGGGCCCTGGTTTGTTCCTATGATACTACCTGCAGTGAGTTGCAACGAGATAAAAATCTTAAGAGAGAGTGTCGAACACATGCTTTCATATGTGTTGTTAACAGACATAATAAACCTAACCAGCACATTGTCAAGTCATAGCACATATTAAGAGTGGCGCTCGACGTCATAGCACAGTCATAGTGCAAGTGCCAGCACAAAATTAATTAAGAATTTCGTTCGTGATTATTCTTTGTGTTGGTTGTTTACACATATGAATAAATTTTTACCCTCCAGATTAATATGTTTTGACAGCATAGAACATCAGTTGTGTATTCTTTTTAGTTAGGGTATGTTATGTGCACACTAGAATGACATCTAAATTTAACCAAAAAAATAGATTTAATATTTATTAAAATTTATTTAGAACATCAAATCAACACTAGTCTATTCCAGTTATATGAAATAAAAAAAAATTGGAAATGTTAGCTAGCGATGCCAGTATGTCGGGCACACTAATTACAAATGTCCTTTTGTAATATTACATTGCACAGCACACTGAAACCTTAATACTTCAAATGTTTGTTTACAGTTTTATTATTCTGTGCTACGTTATTTAAATTTATATGTTTAATTAGTTTGGGTTTTGAACTATGTTTCTGACATTGTTGCAGACGTTTGGGCTTTTCTCTATGTAATTATTAAGTAATTGCGGCTTTTGGAATTACGTTTTTCACTGCCAGAAATTGCCCGAGGTTTCGGCGGAACTTTCAAAAAGTGCCTCGAGCCTATTGTTGTAAAAGTTACGCTACTAAAAAGAAGCTTGGTTTTGGCCGTTTTGGTGCGTGCAGCTCCGCGTCAGGACGTTCCTGACGCGGGCCTACCATAAGTTATGTTACGTGTGCGGTAATAATAGTATGTATAAAAAGGTTATCATCAGACTGCTGATGGTATATTAAGTTGTGAACGGGAATACGCGATTTTAAAGTTATTAACGTCAGGAGATATCATTAGTCCAGGTATGGCCATTTTGTTATTATTTTATCACTAACGCTGTACTGACGCCCTGCAACTTTTTAACATTGCCGATTGATATTATGACTTTTGTTGATGTTGCTGGGCTAAACTAAAACCAGCCGCTATTAAATATTATATTTAATAAATTAATTAGCCTCTCAGTATTATTAATGGCACGATCATATGAACATATAATGCACAACTATATTAGTGGTCTTGAGTCTATAGGTCTTATGTTTTATCGGACAATTGATTTAATTTATGAGTTAGTGAATTTTTCGAACTGTAAATCCATTTCTGAACTCTACGTGAAACATTGAAATTTGCGAAGTCGTGCCCATGTACCTGGCCACGATAGTTAAAAAAAAATTGGAGTGATATTTTGGTCAAATGGAATTACTGTATTGAGGGATACGTGGTATTTGTTCATTTGTGTGTAAGTAATAAATCAGTCTTAAAATCAGTTAATTATTTTGTCTTCCTCTTTCGTACTCTAATTGAGAAAAATATCAGATAAGCATGTGTTACTTGTATCACGACATCTAGATATTATTTATCAGTAATTAATATTTTATTTTATTTTTTAGTTAACTAATGTGCATAGGGCAGTGCACTAGACATCACTACCTGTGTGTAGTGTTGCGTTACACTTTTTAATGCATTAGAGTTCACATAAAATGATAAATCCAAAATTTAGTTTAAAAGTATAAATATCAGCGATCAATTTAATTAATGTCCAGTATAACTCAGTCAGTAAAACACTAGAAAATATGTATAGGACCTGTTAACCTAAATATTTGTGCAGGGTTGTATTTGCGTAACTGTCATTTATGAAATAAGAAATAACCAATTCCGGCACATTTAATAATCAAAGTATATTGCATTCAAGCTTTCTACACAACAAAAGCCACTTTTCAGTTCCACTGCACTAGTGGTTAGTAACCAAAATGGCGTCGGCGTAACTAAAATGTATAACGAATATTCAAAATGGCCTACCTAAGAGACTGTAGATGTGAACCTGATTATTTCCCCCGTAGTATGTTCGCTAATGCAGATCCCGTATCATGAATATGCACCAACGTTCCGTTGCACTTATTATCTTTGACCAAAGCTCACTTGAGGTGTCAACTGGTCTTTATTCAATCAAACTGCCAAACGAAACCTTTCCTGACACAGGAGACGCTATTCAACCAGGCTGGACCCACAGACTCACTAAAACGCTCGAAATCCTAATATGCAACGGGTCGGGCGCCTCAAAGATTCGAACCAATTAAATTGGTTGGAAGTTAGAAACGCCGCGCCGCCGAAGCAGCAGCCAATCACATCATGAAATTCCAAGACGTCATTAGATACTGTAAACGATTCTTAATTATATAGCACAAGACTATACAATTAAAATGTATGTTCATAGTATAGGCCTAATAATAACAATAATAATAAAAATAAAACATATCCCAAAACAAAACATCCTACAAAAATAATGTTCATCAGAATTTTAAAAAAAATCATAAGTGTTTGGGCGGTCTCTTTACGAGAGAAAAATTTAAACAAAGTTTCAGCAATCGTTACACATGTAATCGTACATATAATTGCACCACCTGTCGCACAGAAAAAGAAAATCTGCCAGAAAAAACTTATTTTACCAGATTCAAGTTTCTAAAAATTTTTTAAAAAGAGATGTAATATTAATCTGCCCAAACAGTCGGTTTTATCATTACATAAAAAATATCTTGAAAATTTTTAATAAATATAACATTCGACAATGCTAAATAATGAATCAATAAAAAATTGATTATGCAAGAGATATCTAAGGAAAATATTAGGATGTGCATGTAAACAATTTATGTTTATTTTAATACAATGTATGTGCTTTCATTTTTAATTCTTAGTAAAATTCTTAGTAATATATGACTGGTGTGTGTGTGTGTGTGTGTGTGTGTGTGTGTGTGTGTGTGTGTGTGTGTGTGTGTGTGTGTGTGTGTGTATATATATATATATATATATATATAAAATAAGTTTTGTATCTGTTATAAAGCATTAACTCTCTTATTGCAATCTGTGAATGTAAATGTTGTAGACAATAAAAAAAATTCCATTCGTTTTACACAATAAATTTGTTAAAATTCTTTGTGTCTATAGTTCATATTTCCTACTCATTATAGATGTAAACGTTACAATTATATCATGCTACAGAAGACAAATTGTCCTTTCCCTTTTGATTTAATCGTCGATTTCCTTAACACACAATTAATATAACATCATACTTATTTATATTTGATAAAGATTACTTTTATTTTAATTAACTACTACTAATATAATACCATATTTATCTGCCTCACTCAACTCTGCCCCGTATCACACAGTAAAAATCTCCTGGGATTGTGTTAAAGATAGTCTCGCAATAGCCACAACATTATTATGAGTGTACATGGATTCGCCCGCAACGCCCAAGCTAGTGAATACCTCGAAAACAGTCACGACGCCGGCACTAGTACAAGAAGCTGCTGCTGTCCACCGCTCTGTTTTTACAATTTTGTATTCTCTATTCATTACAGAACTAAGCCGGCATGAAAAAGCTTCAATTTTAATAATTTTTCACGATGTACAGTGGTAAGTCGATTCAACCGCCTAAACAATGATCCAGCTCTGTAATCGCAAAGGCGTTCTCCGCTGCGGGCAGCTGAGCCCATGACCTGTTCACAGCCTACAACCCCCGCCCTCCCCCAACCAAAATCGGAAGCGAAGGATGAAAGAAAGAGAAACCTGCTAAACCTTCCCCTCCTCCGGGCGCGATAGAACGGTATCGGCTGTGTGTTAGAGGGAGAGCGAGATACAAGCTTCGAGGTTCTGTTATTTCCTCCTAGATGGCAGGCCGCAGAGCGACCGCCAGCGACACCCTTCCCATCTGAAGGCCATCACGCCACTGACGAGATGGAACTATGCTCCTGACCTCCCTACATAGTAACAGTCACCCACATAGGCATATAGACTCTTTAATGATCATATGATACAAAATTCATTGTTTTCGGGCCTGTGACCGTTTTTACCGTGCACCAATCGCCTTAAAATTAAACTCACTTTAAAGCTGTACCGATATGAATCTGCAGAAGCAGATTTTGCAGATATTTAGTCGGATCAGCGTTTCTGTTGATTCACATATAGTAGTTGTTAATTTTTGGCCCCTATTACTGAAAAATAAATGTGTCTGCTATCACCTAAATATCCTTTTCACTTTTCAGAGTACTATATACTTTCAACTGGAATCATTTCTAAGCTACTTATGCTAGCCATACATATCAAACTTAAACATCCTGTGTTTTAATAACGTTCCCTGAATTTGAATACATTGTAAATAAATACATCACCAACATGATAAAGTTAGATAGGATAATAAAATTTATTTATTTACAGTATGACTAGCACTACAAACAATAGAAAATACCAACTGCTTGAACCATGAAGAATTATTTGTAATATTGTGACGGTGACTTATTTTTAAGTAATTCATGTCAAGTTTTTAAAAATGAATTGAAAAATAATGGAGAAATATAAGGATTCACATAACATAAATTACTTTTACTGTTTCCAGTGCAAGGCGACCACATGAAAAGCATTTCCGTATAAATATTTTGTACCATGAATTTTTGTACCCACACTCATTGATTTGGTATTGGAATTGCTGTTTTTTAATCATAAAATGTACAAATATTTGCAATCTTGCACTTTTTAAATGCTCTTTTAATCTTCTATTTCATGAATCAATATATTTCATATTTTCCTGTAATTAAAATATCTTTTTATACAATAACATATGAAATAATTAAATTTTCTATTTCTAGCTCCATTTGTAATTTCATGTTTCATTTGGCAACTATCGGGCTGGCAGGAAACAAATGAAATGAACTGATTAAAGGATATGTTTTACTTTTATAAACTGAAAATGGAGAATATTTATTTTGTGACTAGATTGAACATAACTATGCAGTTGTGAGTATCAGTTAGAGAAGTAAATGATTTGTGTACAACAGAAATTATATCTTTTGTGTGGAAGTATTTCCCAGTTCTGCAAGACGATGAAAGTAAAGCATGTTGTGTAATTTGTGGTGCTGCATGGTCACATGACAGAAAAAAAAAGTCATGAATTTACAACTTCAAACTAATAACACACCTGGAAAGGAAACACAAATAAAAATTAATTATGGTACTTTTTTTTTATTTAATTTTATTTTTGTGGCGACTACATTGCTGAAGTGTGTGTTAGTCTAAACAACATTTACATTTTTGGCCTTGCTCAACTGAAATGCCGGTGCCACAAGTAGACTGCACAAACATCATTTTTTCCCACCGAAGATAACAGCAGCAGTTTTGGTGAAAATCCAGCTCTAGCTCCAGCTGCAAGTGAACCTGGAAGTTCAATGTTCTCAAGAATCTAAAAACTTTAGTGCAACATTTTCCACATCTTCTAGCAATCCAACTCGCCAGCTGAATTGAGCAGCCACATGGAATACAAATAAAAATACTCTAAAAACCATCTTTCAGCACAGGAAGGAACTGATGGTATCTATGGAATGTCAGCCTTTCTCTTTTTTTTGAAGATGAGGGTTTTAAAAGTTCTGTCAAAGGCTAAGCCAAAATTTGTTCTGCCTACTCAAAGAAATCTTGCACCTAAACTGATTTCAGATATGTACCATAAAACTGTTGCAAAAATTAAATAACAATTGGCAAATGTTGTGCACATGTCTGTAACATGTGACTTCTGGTCTTTGCTATTGAATCAGGATTTCTTAGGCTTTTTACAAGGTGACAAACACCAGAGCTTTGCTTGGAAGCCATTCCTTTCACACAAAACAACCACACTGCTGGAAAAATTAAAGTGCTTTTGGAAGAAGTGATAAACAGTTGGAACTTACTTGACAAAGTGGATGTATTGGTTGGAGATAATGCTGCAAATATAACCAGTGGTGTTTACGACAGCTGTCGTGTCTATCCTGGTCCCTAGGCCCGCTGTTGCCCATAGCCGTCTGGTCCTGGCGTGAGTGTAACAAAGTGCTTTGAGTGGTGCTTCGAGCGGTGAGCGCACCCGAGTGTGGCGGCTGGTGTGACAAACGACGGTGTCATCGGACCCAGACCGCGTACTGTCTCCCACGCAACTCGTGCGTTCCCCTCCCCTGCTTCCCGCTCGCCGTGCGGCGGTGCGTGGGATTCAGTGGTAGCTCGCCTGTCATCCGCGACAGACGCGTCTGAGCGCTGCTCTGCACTTCGCCGCTAGAGACCAGTGCCTTAACGACATAGACCGAACTACGGACATACATTCATCCTAAACGGCAGCTCGAGGGGTCGCTGTTGTCCTGGCCCCAGGGAATCACTCGCAACAGGGATCAGAGAGTCAGGTGTCCTCAGTGTAAAAAGGGTAGGGTTATGTGGAAGTCCATGCACAGAGCATACTGTACAGCTGGTCGTCCAACATTGGTGTTTTAACCTGCCTAGTGCTACAACTCTAGTGGCGAAGTGCAGGTGCTTAGTTGTTGTTTTAAGCTTTCTTTGAATGCTCCAAAGACTCTTGGCAGGGCATAAGATTGCTAGGGATGAAAATGAAACAAGATGGGACTCTACATACACTATGTTTGAGTGATGTTTAGAACAGAAAACTGTGGTTTCCCTTTGCTGCTCTGAATTAAATTTAAACAGTCTGACATCATCTGAGTAGAAAATTAATTGAAAATTTACTTAAAATTCTGAAGTTCTTCACTAAAACAACAAAAACTGTTTGTAAGGACAATTGCACAATAAATGAAGTACCGTATTTACCTGAGTATAATGCCACTCTGAATATAATGCAACCCCAAACTTTTTGATTGGAAGTTTATGAAAAAGACTTTATGGATTGGCAATCACAATTCAAGTACAGTAAATTCTCAATTATCAATGATAATTGGGACCTACAGATGCCCGGGTAATTGAAATCCTGTTAAAAACATGGATAAACTGTTTTACATAAGGGCCACCTTCGAAATTGTGTTGCCCTCTATATTTGTCTTCAGTAGAATTCTAAGCACAAGTGAAAGTGGAGTCATTGCGTACTGTGTCTCAGAGTACTGTGTCGCCATGCGGACTGGTATCTCTCCGTCTGCTGAAGAGGCAGCAGTCACCCACTCTTCCCCCCCCCCCCCCTTGTATTTAATTTTTCTAACCCTCAGCAGCAAGTTATACTTTCTTCGCACACAGGAAAGTTTCTATACATTCAAGATGGATACTGCAATATGTGCGCATCTTGTGGAGCTGTGGCTGCACTGTTCATAATGAAATGTTGCAGTTACTATACTGATGATGTCATGAAGAGCTGTCGTGATAGAAACACAAAATTTTCCTTCTTGCTAGTTTATGGACTTTATGGACTTATGACTTAAGATGGAAAATTAAATCAACATTGTTCAAGATAAGATCACGCAAACCATGCATATTGAAATTTTTTTTTTTTGTTTTTTTCCCAGTTTCCCTTCATCCATCCGAATACCAGCCAGTCAGGTCACGTCACCCGTCACTATCAGCACCTGCCGGGCCAACAGGCGGGCGGAAAGTGGCAGTGCGGCACGTGAAACCAACCAGATGGAGACTGGAGATGTGAAGCAGCAGTCCGGCATCCCCCCTCCCCCCAGTATAAAGCGTGACAAATGTGACAGCTGAGGGGGTGGGCGACAGGGGCAGGACATGGTAACACGGTGGTTAAAAATTAAAACTTGTTCTCTCCTCCCAAGAAACAGAAGCCAACTTCTTTGAAGGCATTCAGGGCAATGCTAAAGGAAAATAAGTGTTCACCAAAATCATGCAGAACTGAAAGTTGAACAATATTTAGCTGGACTTTTAATGTCGGCTGAGGAAACTATTTTCCAATCCTGGAAGATGACTTACCATAATATTTATAAGAAACTGGCTGCAAAGTACCCGTGTGTACCTGTACTAGGGTTCCATCCAAGAGACTTTTCAGCACACGTGGGAGTATTATGGCACTAAAAGACAGTCAATGAAGCCAGAGAAATTAATAATGTTGGTTTTTCTTAATAAAAATCTAGAAGTTCTGAACTCCATGCTGGTTAAATGTTTTATAGTGAGGCAAAGAATTGTTGAATGTTTCCTGTCAAATGTTTAATGACAACAAACTTTTGGTAAGCACTCACTTGTTTTTGTGTTTATATTACTGCTCGTTTAAGAAAATAAATCCCATTCAGTTCATCTTAGGTTATCTTTTATTTTTTTTAATTAAATTTTGTTTATTCAAACTTAAATATATGTGTATTTGCATGCATGCTTTTCTAAGAATGAGATATTTTGGGAGATTTAGTAACTTTATAAAATTTTTTAAACCAAAATGTGTTTTCCCTTGATAGATTCGGAATCGGTGAATCGGGTAAAAAATTTGAATTGGCATTATTCGCGTACTGGCGAAAATTTGTCAATCAGCATTGCTCTACTTCACATGAGTGAGTACATTACCTGAACTGAAACTGTTCACCTAGTTCTTCAGCATCACGAGGAGAGATTTCAAAAATTCCAGAA
Organism: Bacillus rossius redtenbacheri; assembly: GCF_032445375.1. Lineage (NCBI taxonomy): Eukaryota > Metazoa > Arthropoda > Insecta > Phasmatodea > Bacillidae > Bacillus > Bacillus rossius. The sequence continues at coordinate 239,412,188 of NC_086330.1, read as the reverse complement.
AATGGAAAAGGATGGCCACCATAAGCGTATTCTGAAAGCAAAATTAAATGACATACTTTGCAATTCTCTAGTAAGTGGTCATAAAGAATAATGTATGTTTCAATACAAGTATGTATATGATCATAAAATCTAGTAATATTATTACTGCAACCAAAAAAATTGTAGTTTGTAGAGTATTTAAGTATATAACCAAGAACCTAATGGCTACTGAACTCATAATGCTGGAGAAGAAATCATCAATATGTGTCTAAAGAGTAAGTCTTATCAGTCGGCACACATACGCTATAGGAACAGCAAGTTTCCTATATTCATATTTGCTCACAATGCATACGTTCGCCAACTATTCTGAGATGCATTTTGTGATGTATGACAAAAAAACAAATTTCAAATTTGCAAACATAAAAATAAATATACTTAGAAAAAAATTTTAAATATTGTGTGAAAAATATTACTGAGGCACATTAACCACTGCATAGTTAGCTAGTGTTGACTCATTTGGTTTAATTTATACCATGCTTGAATGTCCACCTGATCCTTGATTCAATGTGCTCTGAGCTTTCCAGGCACGGCGCCGACCAGATACTGCACACACGACTTGCAGCTGGCCCTGATCCACTGACGGAGGAGTGGAAGATGAGTTTAGGCTCACAACGCTCCACGTCGTATATTTATGTACATTTTAAATTCGTAAAATATCAAACTAAATGTGTTGTGTACTTATAAACAATATATGGCAATGCTTTGAATTTCCATAGAGAATTAAATGAAATGTGCAATTGCCTTCTTTAACACAGCAGTTGAGTACACCTATCCCTCACTTAGCACGACTATCGTTTTTAAAAATGCTTGTGTTATTCGAAATCCCGTATTCTGAAGCATTAGTTTCCATAAATAGCAAGGCTAATTTATTTAATGTGTTCTAAAATTGTGTAGGAAAATATACTTTACGTAAAATAAATGTGTTGAATAACACTTAACTATATATATGTTACAATGCCCGCCCAGGCGTGACTTCAACTCACGTCGTGTACCTTTCCAAACCATCCTTTACTGACAGTGAAACAGATATTACTGTCCGAATTATTATATTATATTTCTTCAAAAATTAAAGTGCTTATTCGTGTATCACCACCTGGTTCACACCAATCCTGTCAGGCCAATGATTATTGTTTTCATTGCAACATTCATTTAACAACCTTTTCCACGTGAATCATCAGTTCATTTCTGTTCCGGTATCTAATGTCAAATATATTCATGCTAGTACAACCAACAGCATCAGACTTATATAAACTTTTGGTAAGAGTCCTTAATTCGTACGATTGTGCGCACAGTTGACTTGCTTAAAACTAAAGTACGACCAACATAAGTGTGTCCTTCATGACTATCTGCGTGCCGTAATACTTCTAGTTTTGTCTCAAATACTTGTACATGATGCATTATGAGTGATCAAGCACGTACAGTTACCGGCAGCTGAATGGGCAGACGTTGCTTTTGTTTGAGTGAATTCCCTGCCACTGGCTAGACTGAGTTCACGGCCTGGTCTGTGGCCAAGCGACAAAGGTACGGCACGGCGGCATACGCGCGGACGTAAAAACATTTGGTCCTTTACACTCCATAGCCGCAATTTAACTTGCCATATCTGATGTTTGTACAATAGTCGATAACGTAGACAGACCTGCGCGTGCATCTCTTCCCCTCTTGTGTGGCTAACTGTATCCCACGGCACATCTGTTGTTTATAGAAGTTGAAACAGACTTTGTGGCGTCGTATTAAACTTTTTTTTTGCCTGCCGAGATTTCGTACTAACTGGAATTTACAGATGTGCTAGTCAAGACTGGGGCAGTAAAATTCACATTGCGCTAAATGAATCCACGCAATCTGAAGACATGCTAAGTGAGGGATAAATGTAAGTACATCTGAAGGATAGAAAATACGTTAAATCATCATCTAGGTCAGATAAAAAATTTTTAAAAAACGTAATGACACACCAATCTAAAACTAGTTATCAAAAACCTACATTTATTACTTGTATAGATATATCAATGAAATGATTACGTTGTTGTATAAATGGTCTAGAACTTGATTGTTTTATAGAGGTTGTTCCAAATCAAAACACATATTGTTAGTTTAGTTGCTGTTTAGAAATAGTGTAATAGAATATCAGCTTAGCAACTAGCACAGACTACGTCCAGAAAAAATTAAAAAGGCAAAAAAATGGGACCTAATTGTTAGCAGAAATTTGCCATCATTTGTCTACCAAAATATTGCTATAAGGAGCCTATTTTTCTACAGTTTAATAAACAAAATTAAATTATTTTCGGAACTCAATACACTTAAAACCACTTGCAGTGAAAATTCCATAAAACAAAACTAAAGATCTCATTTTTTTGTAAGTTGTTGAAACATAGAAGTTATTTACAGACAGTATAACTAGGTATGATTTCAGTTAAACAAATACTAGTGAACAATCGCTTTTGTAGATCTTCATATGATTTTTCATTACTTATGATTACTCACACATGACTTCATTGAACAGCATCTGGGGACGTTAAGAGTTTGTTTCTGTTTTCATGTGTAAATTTTTACAAGAATGAAAACTATATAACTATGCAGTTATAAAAACCACTGTTGCACATAGGATAAAAATCTTTGCAGGCAGGTATGCAAACAGATTACAAGTTAACAATTATGCATCCATTACCAGGAGCGTGTGCAGGGTGAGGAGGGGAAGAATAAATATCCCCCCCCCCCCCTTTCAAACAGAACATCTTGTGAATCTATCGCTCCCACAAACCATAGGGAAAAATTTGAAAGCAAACAGCAGGCAAAGTTGTTATATTCTCCCTCCCCCTAAATTCTCCATTACCATCCACTATTCATATCAAGCGTGTCCATCTTGCCAATGTCAGTAGTACACACACTGTCGCATTCTTGGCTAAGTACTACTCTGGAAATATTTTTTTCTTCTACTTTTTGAAACATTTAAAATAATTATTTGTATCCTACATTTTAAAAAAGGTTTTTATTAGTAAAAGTAGAGAAATTTTAATAAGACTCAATTATAGCAGGGTTTTTTTGTGAAGAGATGAATAACAGTTTATTGTAGAAAGGTGAAAATGCCTTGGATTGTTCACAAAGTTTTGTCTGATCAAACTAAGAGTTAGTTAGCTATAGAGGTTTTCGGTGATGCGAAGGTTGATTATTTAGAGGTTTCACTTTAAGTGGTTCTTTTACATATTGTCATGACATGTCAAATATACATTAAATTTTGTGATTGATTTATTTGCATTGGGCAGTTTTAAAAGAATTTTGGAAAGGAAGATTTTTATGTGAGTAGAATATATTGGGCACTTCTGGGACAGGTTTCAGGCTGTAGATTGTTGATGAGTTCAAATACACACCATCATGACATCATAGTGGCCATCTTGGTGTCAAAAATTCCTCAAAGTTTCCCTATTTCGAGGTAAAAAAATACCAGTTGGAGGGAAAATTTACCATTTTATTTCCCAAAAATTCCAGAGGCTTGAATGTCCCTAAATTCCCCATGGGTAAACCACCCTAAGCTGCTGAGGTTATGACCTTGACCTCAACTGCAATCATTGCCATTTTTTATGGCCGCCATCTTGAAAATTTGTAAATATTAAGCTAGTAATTCTGGATAGTTTTAAAATTCACAAAAAAATGTAATAAAAACAAATATTAATTTTAAAAATTCTACCATTTTAAATAGTGAAATAACATCCGCCATCTTGGGAATCCATAATTTTCAAGCTAGAACATTGGGAAATATTTTTTAATTTATTGAAAATTTATTAATTAAATTTTGATGGTAAAATTTATAAAAAGGTACTGGGTTCAAACCCGGCAAGGGCAAAAAATGGCAACGTATGTGTACATGCACACAAGCAGATGTACAGCAACCGACTGCGATGATGCATGGGCCTGAAACTAAACACAAGACTGTGCTCAGTGCATTACAGGTAAATGAAATGGATTTCAATTGGCCAAATCTGCATTTCGGGGAATTTTGAAAGACTAATTTTATCTAAATACGTTTGGTGAGTCAAAAGACATCTGTACTTTTCTTGACAATATAAGCAGAACATTATCAATCAGCTTAGTGATGAAGTAGCAATGCACGGACCTTTAAAATATAACTTGTGGCTGGACTGTGTACATGATAGATATAATGTATCCGTTCGAGAACCAAGTGAAGAAATGTGCTTTCAAGACTATGAATGCTCTCTTTTACAGTTCTGACAATGTAAAGCAGTCTGTTAAACAGAGTATCGAGAAACTCTGTCAAAAAGAGGAAGACTATGTCAATAAAGGATCTGGATGGTCTCTGTCTTCAGTAAACCGATTGGAGCTGAGAATTGGTCAGTTCAAGCCAATAATGAACTAAATTTTTATTAGATTGCTAACTTTTGCAAGTGTTCCTGTAGTAGAATAGAGTCTACATAATAAAATTTTATTACTAAATTCATTTTTTTTTCTTAAACCAGTCACTTTATTAATAAATTAATGTGATATTTGATTAATTTTTTGCATCAGTAAAGGAACAAACCAAGTATTGATGGACAGAGTCAATCATTATTTTAATACGCTATTTTTTTTTATATTTTTGGAATTTTTTCCCAAATTTCTAAGTCAATAATTACAGAATTTCAAGATGGTGGCCAGGACAACTGACAATATGGCTGCCATGACATACTGCCTGATATAATATCTGCCTTGACATTAGTGGTAGAGGGTTAGTCTGCAGCTGGCTTCCGTTGAGGAAGGATCCATTGCCATTTTTTTGCCCTTGCCGGGTTCAAACCCAGTACCTATTTTTAATAAATTTTACTATTATAATTTTATAAATAAATTTTCTATAAATTTTAAATTATTTCCCAATTATCTAGCTTAATAATTACAGATTCTCAAGATGGCATATATGATGTCACTATTCAAAATGGCAAAGATTTTTTAATAAAATTTTATATATTAATTTTTTTTGTGAATTTTAAAATTTCTACAGATTTCCAAAATGGCGACTATAGCAAAAATCGCAACGATAGTGGTTGAGGTCAAGGTCATAACCTCAGCGGCTTAGGGTGGCTTTCCCATGGGAAATTTAAGCCACTTCGGGGACATTTGAAGCCTCTGGCATTTTTTTGAAATAAAACGTGAAATTTTCTCTCAAAACTTCCCCCCCCCCCTCCCCCTCCCTCACAATAAGGAAATTTTTTTTAGGAATTTTAAGTAATTTTTGAGGAATCTTTGACACCAATATGGTCACCACAATGTCATGATGGTCTGTATTCAAACCCATTAGCAATCCACAGCCTGGAACCTGTCCCCAGAACCCCCAATATATACTACTCACGTGACCTACAGCTTACCCAAGCACAAAATGGTTGTGTTGACTGCACTGGTCAGAAACTACAGTACATTCTGAATGCAATGCTGCGCACGTGCATTGACATTCATGCTTGTGCTGTGCTCTTATAACAGACAGATTTGTAATCTATTTTACTGTTAACAATGTAGTGATTTGGCTTTCTATTAAAGTAGCTGCATAAAGTTGTAATATTTAAATAAAAATCAAATTAATCAATCATTCATAAAATTAAACACTAACTCAGTGGTTCTCACATACTACAAATAATTGTAGGTGCAACACATACAAATTCCTGATATATATAAAAATTAATATTTCTTTGTTTGTTTGTTTAGTCCCTTATGCATTCCTAAACCATTCATCTGATTGCAATGAAACTGTACACACTTGACCTCTGAAACATGAGGAAGATTACTATCTAGATGAGATTTCAATAAAGTTAAGCTTTAAAACAGAATTTAATTTTTCTTGATGATATTTTGCCATTTCAATGTTAACACATAGTTCAACCCATCTCTATGAAATTTTGCACACTTGACCTTTGAAACACCAGGAAGGTTACTGTCTAGATGAGATAACATACAATAAGTGGCGCTTGAGCCGTAGTAACAGTAAATATTTTATGACATTTCAACTTCTCTACGGTCCAAATAATGATGATGGCATGCGAGTTGTATTCACGGAGGTATTAGTGTATAGAGTGGGGATCTGTTCTGAAGTAGAAGTCAACTGGTTAGTAGTTGGAGAGCAAAACAATTTGTAACTTTATAATGGCTAATCTATATATATAAAAACAAATGTTTTTTGTTTGTCTCATATGCGTTCCTATACCATTCATCCAATTACAATGAAACTTTAGCGAGTTGTTATGCATATGCCTGCAAAGGTTTCTGAGTTAGTACACCCATTTTACAATAGGTGGTGCATGAGTCATTTCAACAAATGTGTGTATTTCATATAGTTTAGCAGCAGTTTGTGTTTTTTCACTGTATGAGTGTGCACGCATACCAGAATTTATTTGAATTAAATATAAAAGAGAGATAGATATATTGATAGGGAGCCATATATAGAGATATAAGTATATAGAGAGATAGTGAGACATTTATGTATGTATATATATATATGTATGTGTGTGTGTGTGTATATATAGAGAGGTAGAGAGATATAGAGATGTATAATGTAGATTGAAATAAATATATATATATATATATATATATATATATATATATATATATATATATATATATATATATATATACACACACTAGATAATGCCCGGCATGCGTTGCAATGCCTCAATCAATTTTTTAATTTATTAATAATGTAATTTTTTAAACGTATACTAAGCATCTCTCTTTATCTCTCTAATTCTCTATATCTCTCTATCTTTCTATTTATATCTCTATCTCTCTATATATCTTTCTAAATATATATCTCTATATATCTTTCCAGCGTACCCGACAGACATTGTCCTGCCCAAATGTACTTTTTGTGAGATATGGATATGGCGATAAGTATTTCTACGCTGGATATTTTGTATCTTCTCATTATACATACCCCTCCTCTTGGGCACGCCACTGCAGTTACCAAAAACCTTTCCCATGGTTACCCAGAAGGCAACAACAATGCAAAAGCCCGTTGCCATGGAGGCTAATTATCAACAATGCTTAGTTTTTTTGCTTTTAAAGCGTGTTTTTTTAGTTTTTTCTTAATTCAGAATTGAGATAAAATATCCAATTGTGAATCCAAACCATCCTCGAATCCCCGTGAACTCACACACAAAATTTCATCAAAATCGGTCCAGCCGTCTAGGAGGAGTTCAGTGACATACACACGCACACAAGAAATATATATATAAAGATATATATATATAAAGATATATATATATATATAAATATATATATATATAAGAGAAATTGAGATAGATTCTTTGTACTATATGTGTACTTACGTCAAACAAATTACAAAAAATTTTTACGAGGCATTGCAATGCATGCTGGGCATTGGATTGTATATTAAAATAATTAAATTATATATTACAGAAAAAAAAATGCAATTAAAATAAAGTGAAACATACCTTAAGTTTATTCAGGCTTGTTTACAAACAGAAAATAGTGAATACAGCACAGTACTGAACTAAATCACTGTTAGAGCAAAACCTGTAGAGTCGTTCAAATAACACACAATGATGTGTTAGCTAAAAGAGTGGTACATATAATTGTAATGAAATGGTATAATAGAGACACTTCACTACTGACTGCTTTCTAGGTAAGCAGCCCCAAAGTACACTTACCAGTGCCGTATACTTCTACACCTGAGTGGAAGACACCAAGCCCCAATGATGTTGTGTATTCATTAATCCAGTACTGCAAAGAACACAGTCAATCAATATACAGCAACCTGCTTGGTGATGATGTTCAGCGTTGGACTGGCTGCTGTACCACCAACAAACACATGCCTTAACGGGCCTGCCCGACTGGACAAGCCGAGTCTAATAAGGCGACACTGGCTCGCACTTCACACACCCCTTCACCTACATGCTCTAAGCACTGAACAGGTCTACAGTCCTATCACCTTTAACGTGCCTCTGCGGGATTGAGGCACCATCTTGGAAATATAGCTCTGCTCAAAAATACTTGGCCCACCAGCATTGCAACAAACAAAGATTGATCCCAAACTATACTATGCCATTAACTTTGTGTAGCCATTTCATTTAAAGTCCCTGAAATTACATACACATTTTCCTGACTATTCCCCGATTTATTCATAGAGAGAGTAATTCAGTGGCCATATTTATTCCATCATGGAGATACATACTTATACACACAAAACATTGCAGCTTTACTAAATTTGTTTGCCTGACTGCTTAAAACTATTGTTTTTTAAAAATTTTGATGCAGGTGATGTGACTCAAATATCATTATCTTTGCTAAACATTTGACAACTGCCCTTTTCATAAAAGGTTTTAATTTAAAGCCTGCTCTAAATATCCTTTATATTGATTGTTTTCCACCTATCAGAATCCTATTTGCAAATATAAAACAACATGTACAGCAACCACATTCAGAGAAAATAAATTGTGTTCACCAAAATTATGAGCCTTTAATTGTTAGGTACTAAGATATTATATTATATTTACATTTACAGCACTTTAAATTGTAAAAAAACTTTCAAAACATTGCTGTACATACAATTTTTTTCTGTGAAGTATTAAAAATGTACAGGAAATTAAATTGCAAATTTTTTGAAGCAGTACAAGTTATTAGATATTTTTTTTACAAAATTGATAACTTTTAGTAAAAATGTGAATTGACAAGTTCACACACTATAATGTAAGCTATGTGGTGATTTGCATCCAAACCATAATTATTAACTAACTTACTATTTTCTGTTCTCTAGTCAGTCAACTGCAATTACACAAAAAATTTGAAAGGGTGAGAAGGCCTTATACCAGCAGTCACCAAGCAGCTGTATCTGTTATAGTGAAACAGAGGAGAGAAGAAATATACACTGTTTTGATGAAGTATGTATAGATAGCAGCCATGATGGACAACGGCTGTGTTGTGTCAGATTTTAGTTGGTTTACATGCACCAGTAAACATTGTATGAGTTTATTTGGTTGTGTTGGAAGACAAAATATTGAAGGCTGATTTAACACACACCAAACTGTCACTATAGCGCGCATATTTCAGTTCAGATACTTACTTGGTTCGCAATATTCAAGTAAGAAAGTAAGTATAGAGGATACTCTGAAACTCTGGCTTTAGGTAATAGGTGAACGAGGAAACAAAATAAACATTTATCGCCAGGTTGTGAGTCCGAAAATGCCGCATTTAACAGCTAGGAAAGGTGGAATGCAAGACATACCCAACTACCAACACAAACCTCACATTACCAGTGTATAAATACTGCTACAATTTAAAAAAAATTCCGGCAAGTATGCCCTTAACTTCAGCTGCAGCTGTGAAGAGATCTCGTCCCATACATCAGATAAATGTCTGCATGCTGCTGAAGCCACAGTTATAGTACGAACTACCCACCACCACCTACTGGCACTCAAACGCAGCATTTCCCTGACCCATATTCCGTTGCAATAAGTGTTTCCTTTGGTTCCCTCCAGCACCCAGGTGGTTTCTAGCTCTAGGACATCACGGAGATGAAGCTCACCATGTCGTAGACGTTAAGGATGACAGGTTCCCTCGCCATCTTGGGGAGCAGTTCCTCCGTCTCCGTGGGGAACCCCAGACAGCTGGGAAAAGGAAGGTTACAGCCGATGCCCGAGGAGAACATTGAACGTTCAGGAGACGGGCCGTGCTCTGTCCAACATCTCCAGCCTCTCCCTCCACACCCACTCCTGGCCCCTGTGAAACCAACAGCACTCTGTAATGCTATTGCTAGGGGCTCACAGTGCCCACCTGACAGCAAACAACTTAATGAATTAGAGCAGTTTCCAGGGCCAGACACAATCTTAAAAGTTAATTTGAGGGCTACATACATATGAATATAAAATATCTTACAACTATTTTTTGTGATGTATTATTGTGTACAATAACCAATAACTACAATATAATACATGAAATGTAGAAACAATTTTTAAAAAAATTAAGAAAAGCGCAGTTGGGGTCTGCGTCGTATATTTTTCATGAAAAAATTGAAATAAAATCATAAGAAGTTTTCGTAATTTAACTATCAATGGTAACAATCACACATGCGCCTACACTGGTACAATGACATCAAAGACAAAACAAATGCTGCACGACAAACACATACAGACATGATCTATCCATTGTGGGCTCAACCATTGTTGATGCATTATTAGTAGAGACCTGCAAAATTTGCAGTTTCGATGGCCTTCAGGATAGACTGCACATACCCCTGTACACTCTGGCAAAAAAACGCAACCTTCTTTGGTTGATGGATTATAACTGGTTGAGATTCATCCAGATTCATATATATATATATATATATATACATACATATATATATATATATATATATATATATATATATAAGATATAAATATAAAATTTCCATATTTCTATACTGTAAAAATTTTATTTTAGTAAAATACCTTTAAATTTTTTAAATATATCCAAATCCTCCTTGTATTCAGAATGGATTCATACACATTATACTAACAACTTTCAGTATGTTCCCTCACCACACCTTTAAATTATAGCAACAGTGGCCTGAAGGCACACATCTAGCGAGGCCAAACTGCTACATATGTTCCATACTTAAAAATGTTCAAATCACACTGAATATTGTTGTGATGTGTTCTCCATTTGAAAGGGAATACTTCCATACAGAGTGCTGCCTACTGACAGGCATACCCATCAGTAATCACATTTATGCACACAATAAAACACAGGTAAAACCAATGCTGTAAAATTTACATCAAATACTCGAATCTACAAAAGAAATAATACTCACTCCTATACAGTAACAAGCTGAACAATTCATTAAATAGTACAAAAATTATACAGATTTCCAAACAATTTAATATTTAAAAAGCTAATTTTTTTTTTCTTGTATAAGTTTCAGGATTTATATTTATTAGAGGTACTTTACAAAAGGTTTATCTTTTAAATAAATTATCTACTTGAACAAGTGATATTTATTGCATGATTATTCTGAACGTTTCAATATGTTTCTGTTTCCAAAGTATATAAATAACACACTATAGTTCAGTAACTGGGTGTATAAATCAGTAAAAAATTATGAAAAATCTGTAATACTTGGCAACACTGCATACAGCATGTGTTTCAAAAGGATTCAAAAACCTATTGTTACCTTTCTGAAACATTATAATAATAATCAGAATAATACATGTGTATGAAACTTATTTTTTTCATACCTATATATGATTATTTATTGTTACGAACACCAGAGACCAGACAGCAATGTCAGGGAGCTGGCTGGCGGCCCTTCCAGGCCACTGGCGTCACACGCCGTGTCACGTGCCGTACACTGACGTAAGGCATGCCACGCGTGCCTGGCCGGATTACAAGGATCGTCGCTACCCCCCCTCCGCTCCCTACTCATTGTCCTGCTTCGGCACTGTTGGCTATCGCTGAGCGGCCTTAGGAATTCCACGGGCCGTCGCGTGAGCTAACGATGACGCCCTTCTCAACTATTCGGGCGTTAAGTTGGCCCGGGATGACGCGAATCGTCAAAGGCCGCTCTCGTCCCTTCGAGAAGGACGCCCTCTAAGTACTTAAGCTGTGACGCCGGCCTCCGCGACGGATATTTTGGGAGCGTGAGTTCTTGGGGCGGAGAGGGTACCGCGACAGTGTGTGGCGAGAGTGCCGCAAGTGCGGCAGCAGTTCCGAGCGGATTCTGAGCGAAGGGAAGTGCGAAAGCAGTCAAGAAGGTGAAAGACCCCCCCCTGAGAGTAGTGTGATGCGGAGTTTGACTGGACGACGGAGTTTTGGTGACCAAGTCCCGCGATGGTGAGTGCTGTGAGGAGTGTGAACTGCGGAACTTGCAAACATTGAGTGACTTGATAAACATTTTTAAGTGACAGTGATTTGTGTTTAGTGCAAATATTAGTAATCAATAAAACTGTAATAAATCTTAATTGGTCTATCCATTACAAACCCAGTTCTTCCCACAATAATAAATCATAACAGTATTTTAAACTGAAATAACTCTTAATTTAAAAAATTTAAAAAAAAAAAACTTTGAATAAGTACACACAAAAACTGTTTAGTTAAGGGGCCACGTGGCCAGGGATGTATCTGTGTCAGTGAGGCGGGATGATAAGTGCAATGCACGCTCGCGGGTGCTTCTAGCGCGGTATCAACTCTGAGCGCATGGTTCTGAACTGGCGTGCAGACTTCTTGTTGTGCATAGGACAACTATGATATTTAGGCAGTAACTATAATATTATATGGCTGATAAATTAAGATAAAGTGTAATGCAAGACATGAGTGTTTTCATGAATATGTACCTACCTGGTTTTCATGACTAAAAAGTACTTAGTCTGAAAAGATGTGGTTTAGTCATTTTCTCTTTTCTTAAATTAACAGGTTCAAAACTCATTAGGCTTCAGCATATTCTTAATACTTTCCTAAACAGACACTACCACACCACTGGGTCTTTTGGAGCTCGGCAACTGTATGTGTGACCCGGTAGGCGGGGCCTTTAAGTGAAATAAGCATCTTTATTTAAACAGTGGTGAAGAAACTTTGACAAACATGTCACACAGCATGATAAACCCAAGAAAACTTTTCATTTCCAAACAATGAATACAGTGAGTTTACAGCCAACTTTTTATGGTGCATGTTGAACTTCCAACCACGCCACCAGATGTCAGCTAAACGAGTCTCATGTGCTTTTATGCTATTAATGTAGAGCTGTTCTCTATTCTCCTTACCTATAGATTTGTCCTAACTGAACTACAGCTTGGGCTACAAATGTTCAAAATGGACTCGGAACCACGTAGTGGCATACCTGGGGTGGGGGAGCAAGTGGAGAAGGTGGTGGGGAGCATGCAGGCCTTGAGTATGTAGGGCAAGGTACTGAGTAGGAAGCTACATACTTAAAGAGAAGGCCTACATCACCAGTGCAACCCATGCTGGAGTGTAGGATAAGAATGCAATGATTTCCAAGATGGAGTGCGGGAAGGCAGAGAAGACCAGCTAGGAGGATGAAGGAGAAGTGGAGGAGATTAAAAGAGTGAGTATCTCATTAACCCATGAGAGCTAATGAAGAGATTCCATGTCACATATCTAAGAAGTTTACATATCCCTTGATCCTGATGGTATGATCATGTAGGCACTGTATGTCATAGAGAAAACCCAAAGAAAGAAAAAATAAAGATGAATACACAAACACACAAAACAAGACAAAGTCAGCGGCTGTTAAATGTTAAATGTACAGACAGCACAGATAATTCCTTGGAAGGAATTAGAACAATATCACATCACAGATGAAACACAGTGGACTGACAGTGACTAGACAGCTCATATACATATTCATCCTGTGGTACTTGATGCTTGCTGTTTTGATGTAGTAGGCCTACATCAAAAGATCCTGGCCAAAACAAAAATTAAAAATCACAATACAAACAAATTATGCTAGGTCTCGGGAAATTTTTTATTCCAAATTCAAATTACATGCATTGCTATATCCCAGGTTTTGTTATAATGTCCGGAATCTTTCGAAATACTAAATTAAATAGCAAGCATCATGTACCATTGGATCAATGTATACAGAATTATTCCGCAAGATCAAGGGATAAACTTGGATATGTGATATGAAAATTTTACTGATGAAGAAAATTTGGTGGAAGAATCTAAATAGGAGGCAACAGAGAGGCTAGTTAGGATCTACCCGGTATTGATTGGGATGGGAGGGTGGGGAAATGAAGAGAGACAGAGAGCTCCAGAAATGTTTTTAGAGATGAACAAACTTGCTGGTCATAAGAACAATTAGGGAATGGAATAGTTTTGATCAGGAAGGTGTGTTAGCAAGGAAAGTGATAAGAGTTTAGGAAGGTAATAGAAAATTAGTCAATTCAATATTGCTCATATCTAATGTGTCATGCCACAAGCTAGGAAAGAGTCAAGGAATCTAGCTTCATGACAGAAGCAAAACTAACTGATAAAAGTAACAACTAAATTTCTTTATTATTTCATTTTTATTAATCAAGCTTAAACAATCACAGATAAGTGCATGAAAAATTGATAAGGTTAAGAAGACTTTTTATCACTTAACAAATTACAGCTGAAAACATACTCTATTTATTTGCTGACACAATAGATCACGTATCTTTAGAATTTGGCTGTCCTTTCACTGCTACATAAATATTGTGCTTTTTGCAAACCACACTGACTTTTTTTGTAGCAATTATTAAAAAAATTACTAGAATTTTAGAGTATGTATACTCTATCAAATCACTTGACATTATTCACTAATGCGATAAAGCACATATATTTTACATTCAACGAAAGATGACTACAAATACACCAGTCATGCTATGCAATATTTGCACACTATTTACCTTAAAATTATGCGGCGTTAGTACTATTACTGTAGGTTTTGCAATCTAAAAAAAATTGGCATATCTCCTCCCACATTCTACACTCAAACGAGCAATTGCAATTAAATTATACACAATTACACATAATATTGCTGTGAATTAATAGCTTAAAATTGTTTTCCCAATGTCCCCCCTAATTCAATGTAAACATGGGAGGGTTCCGTTTTCTCCGAAAAAAATAAAAGAAGATACCCCGTAGAGTGTTCCGTTTCTTACAAATATTTATTAAGTGCTGCAGTAAATTATTTATGTTAGCAGGTAAATTTTTTTTATATGGTAAGACTCAAAACCCATTTATGTACCCCTATTCCACAATTCTGTAGGCCAACGCTGTAGGCAATCTGCCATACATACTTATATCCTGGAGTTGAACATACTTTATACAACTGCCGTGTAATCGTACACTTTGACGTTTCTCAAATGGTTTTCTAAGCGTGTTTACTTTATCCACGATCCTATACTGAGGTTTGATTTCTGATGTGACCCCGGCCTAAAATCCGTATTTTTCTACATTTCTGAATGCATCCTTCCTAGTTTTACACAGTTGGCAGTTTTGTTTGGACTTTACTATGTTTACGTTACGAAACAATAAATTCACGTCGTCCGGCCGAAGGCCACCCAAAAGCCCGACCTGCAACCGCCAGTATCCGAACCCGCTAACAGAACGCACCCCTAGCCAAGACCCACCCGAGTCAGGCGAGCACCGGTACAACAGGTATAATCAGAGACCATGCCCTAATTAACCAGCCACCATGATCCCTGTGCATTATAAATTAAACATAATTTAATGGTAACATCACTTTTAATTAAAAACCCCATCCAAGGGAAGTGCGACGTAGGAGTGCCCGGGTCACTCACATATGAATTTATATTAATACATTTCTGAGTGCTCCCCTTGCGGCCTTCAGCCTAAATTTATTAGAGTAGTGTGTGGCGTAATTATGACCTCCCCATTTTTTGTGTATAACTCGCCACTGGAGCAGTCAACAAGTGATGAACAGTCTCCAGTGTGACTCACATTATTCAAACTTAATTAATGTCAACTTGTTAAATCCAAATCCTATAGAGTATCTGTGTATTAGGTTAATTTTTATTATTTAATATATGAATTTAGAGCCACTTTCAATCTCTTGTTAATTTAATAATTTCCGAATAACGGAACTTTAGAAACTTTGGCACGAGGGGATGCTGAGGTCTCCCCTCACGCCAAGGGCAAACGCCAGTACCGAGCGACTCGCGGACCGGGGCGGACCTGCGTACCACAGGTAGTCCTCATCTTTTGTCTTCACAGAAATTCACTACTGGTAATTATAGTCATTCTTCAAAACCTTTTTGTGCTTAAAGTCCCCGTGCGCACCCGGTCTTTTTTACGGTGTAGGGCCTAACCCAGCCGCTTAAATTTAAACTCCCCGCACCAAGCATTATGCGGGGCAGTGCAGCATACAGCACGGGCCGACTCCCGTCACCAAAGACTTTTGGATAATCGCCGAGTGCACAGGCACGCGCAACAACGACGTAAAGACTTATAATAAATTTAATAGCGAGCCGCGGCCCACATAGGTGGGCCCGTGTATCGCCGTTTCGCAATTTACGGGATTGGCCGCTTCCAATCGACCTCCCCCTCAACCTCGACTGGCGTGAGGATTTAATATTAGTGACAGCGCATCAGAGCACCCAGTGTCAATTTAGTGTAATTTTTGTAGGGAAATTTAATGTGCATTGTGTAACTGTAAACAGCAAGTGTGACTATTCGTTTAATTAAACGTCCACTCCGCACACTCCGTGCGCGACGTGTATACGACAGTGCAAAACCGAACTCATGTATGTTATTGTGTGAACTTCCCTAACCCAGTCAGGAATCACAGTGTTATGCTGTGTAGGGCCCGTAACGTATCAATAGTCAGGTATTCCTACAACAACGTCCACCACCGCCGCGGTCCTAGCGGGCCACGCAGGGGCATTCGCACCCAACGACCCAACTCGTGGTTAGACACAGAGCTAGCCTGGCGCCCTCCAGGACACACTTTCATAAAAAAACCAGCCTTCCCATTAGGAACCACGCCGGATCTCGAACACAAGAACCCGGATGACGGCAAAATTATGATGTTTTATACTAATGTGAGTGTAATATTAATTGCCTGACTTAAAATGGGGACTTTAAAGAGTAATGTGTGGCAATACTCCACAAGAAAAAACAATGAAACAGCAAGCTGCAAAAAATGCTTATAGATCGCAGCAAAGGAAATTTTCCTCATCAATAGAATGTGTCACTCAGTTATAAAACAAACTATTGGCTGAGTGTAAAAAAATATTTGGTCTCATTGAATTTTATACGCTTCTGACATTAGATATAATTTTGAAACCCACGCTTCAAAAATCTTCATTTCCCAAATGCAAATGCATGTGGAAGTGCAATACAAAAATTAAGAAACATAGTTATAGAAGATTCACAGCAGACAAATTCAACTAGTGTAACTGAAGAAGAAACTTCGACTGAAGATTTTGACTTTTGGTTGCACCATAAACAACTAGCAGTGGGCAAGGGGTCGTCCATTAATCATGTGATGTTTTTTTTTAGCAAAAGTTTAACCCCCCCTCCCCCCTAGTGATTTGTGGTGAGGTTTTACTTACACCCCTCCCCCCCCCCCCCAATAAATCACGTGTATTTTTTTTGTACAAATTATTTTTAAAAATTTTAGAATATTATCTTTTAATATAGGTATAATCTAATTTAATTCTGGAAAATTAAGCACAGTGATAAAAATGTCCAGACACACATTTAGGTTGCAGGTTTATTCTCACTGGCATAAAAATAATAAAGGAAAGGCTTATATGTGATTTATGCATGTATTCGGCGCCAAAATCACAGCCTTACTGGCGACTGGCAAGCCGAGCCGGGTGGTCCATGTTGCGGCGGGCGGGGATATTGTTGCCTGGCTACGGCGAGTCAAGGTCACGCATCGCTTTTCTGTTTAGTAGAAATCGGCCGAAAAAATAAATACACATGATATCTCTCTAGCCCCCCCCCCCTCCCCCTTGTGATATTTCGTGATATTTCCCGACCCCCTCCCCATCCCTTCCGAGCCTCACGTGATTAATGGACGATCCCCAAGAAGTAGTAATGTGCCAACTCAAAAACCGACGAGGTGTCAATTTATTTGGCTAATCCTGTATCCTCATTAAAACCTAACCCATTAGAAGAATGCAAAGAACTAAAACATTTGTTTCCAACGCTATACAGACAGGCGCGAATGTATATCCACATTGTTGGTACCTCTGTACCGTACCTTGCGAGACATTGTTTTCCAAAGCAAGTGCAACAATCACTACATCGATAAACCGTAAGAAGAATACACCTCGAAAAATTATTATTCCTGTGGAGTATATCTAAAGCAGAGTTTTTGACATGACAACGTCTAATAAATCGATGAACGCCGGCTGCACGCACGAAAAAGTGTCCCGTTACGCACATTGTACTGTTACGCTGTGTCCCGTTCCGCTCATTGTATGCTTGTGCCGCATCTATCTCTCTTCCACTCGATTGGCCTATGCGTCCGAGGAGAAGAAAGACAGTGGCAGCACACAACTTACATTTACACGTAAACTGTTTCGTCGACTGTTTATAAAGTGAAGTGAAAAGTTAATGTGGTTTTCATTGCTTATTACAACAACAATTTCGGCAATAAAGGTGAATTATTCTTGCATTTTAAAAATCTGATTACTAATATAATTTGAAGTATTTATTCTTTTATTATTAAAAAAAAAGTAGCATCTGTCGGCGAGTGCAGTAATAATAGGTTATGTTAGATATTTGATTACAGTTTATTTATATGAAAACGTGTTCATAATTATATTTAACTGAAAGTTAATGTGGTTTTCATTACTTAATACAACAACAATTTCGGCAATAAAGGCCAATTATTCTTGCATTTTAAAAACCTGATTACTAATATAATTTCAAGTATTTATTCTTTTATTATTAAAAAAAATGGTTGTCTGTATAGTCGGTTTATGGACGATAGCTTAACGTGACAACGTCATAACAAAACATTGATGAAATGATTGCATACTTTTATGAATAAAATTGAATTATCACTATTTTGTATGGATACAAAGAAGGAGTGAAATGAAATCTACAATTTAATTGATAAATTTTCTTTTATTTGCACTACTTAATTCAAATATGTTTATTACTTTAACGAAGAGATTATTTTAACTATAACGCCAACCGCCGGTGCTCCCTCTGGTCCGCAAAGGTCGTTATGCCACAACAAAACTTGCCCCTAAGTGCATCGAACACGCCCGAGCGTGAGTGTATGAAAGTGCGCCGCGACGAACACCTAAGCGACGTCAGCGTTAAAACAACTAAATTTATAACAATTTAAAAGAGGATTCATGTAAGGGAAATTATGTCTAATTGTTTTATAAGCATATGTTTTGTAACTTGTCTTTAAGTCCAAAACTGGCCGGGTCGGTTTTCCCGCGTTTCACGTGGTTAGGCGCGAGGCCGCAGGGCGGTCTCGTGCTCAGTTACCGTTCGGGGCTCGAAGGGGTCGGATGCTCCGCGAACGTCGGGTCATCAGCTCTAGCATCTCTTCAATATTTCAGCAATAGTGTAAGTTTTCGGAAACCTTTTAATTAACTCGGCGCCGACCCCAACCCAGTCGCGGCTCTTAATTAGTTTAAATTCTTCCCACCAGGAAATTTTACTTTTCATACGTAATCCATGTCCAGTTTAAGGACCGCGTAGTAGTGGTACGCAGTTTTCGGCTAATGAGCCAATTAATCGTTATCGTCGTAGATCCTCCATTTAAGTGTTGAAAATAGCACTGACTAACTTTCGTCTTGTAACTTTCTCCGTTTTTATGTGCAAAGTGTAACGTGTATTTTAAGTGACTAACTTTTATCTGTAGGAACTTTTACGTGTACGTCTTCAGTCGGCGTGCCCACGTCTTGGTTAGAGACGTTAATATTTCGTAGCAGGCTAGACTGCAAACCATCCTGAACATAGAATCTTGCCTGCGTATTCACGTGCTGGCCTAAGTTTCGGCAACAGCCATTCATTTACTTGCTAAACCTTTCATAGGTACGTGAAGTCACTGTTTCAGCTTGTCAATATAACTTATCAATCTATCTTGGTCGCGCGAACCATCACGTTTAGAGATACACGTGTCTTAGCGGTCCGACAACGGACGCGGCCAGTCTCGGGGCGTATGAGTGTATTGATACTGAATAAAGTGCAGTGTCCTGTAAACCGTTTTCCATTCATTTACGAGGCGTCCTGGGTGGCCTAAACAGCCCAGGTAATTTTTGAACGTTTTTTCAAACTCCGAGACGCGCTCCTGCCTGCAGCCACGAGGTTGAACCCCCGTAAAACCCCTGAGATATTTCACATTATTAATAATTAAATAAAAGCTAAAAACAGGCAGCGGGAGTGGCGTCAGTTTGCTATTTAACTTCAAGATTGTCGAGGATGTTTTACGCTTTTTTGCAATTACACATTTAACGACGAATTTTGTTTGTCGTGAAATTGAAGGTAGAATTTAATAAAAATGCCCTTGCAGTTAATAAAAAAAGTATTAGTAAATTTAAGAAAGAATTTCGTTTTTAATCTCCAACCCAGACGCTCGTGGTGTGCTGGGGCCGAGATTAAAATTCGTCAAGAATATTTTACGTTTTTATGTCTTCCAGTGCTCGAAATTATATGCAATTGTGGCACCGGGCACTAAATTTTTTTTATAATTCATTAATAATATCGCCTCTTGCGATAAACAAAAGAAAATATGTATTAACGATTGCCTGGTTGCCACGGAAGTGGCTAGATAGCGTGATTCGTTCGGTTCGCGTCCGTCACCGTAGATGGCAGCACCGTAGAGCAATAATATTATTTCGTTTTTATAATACGATTTTATAACAAATACACATCCCAAATACACCAAACTTATTTATCATGTGTTACAATATTTTTTAAAACATTGTGCAAAAGATCCCGGGTGTAATTTGAATTATTATTGACGTCGACCCAAGTGTCTCCCCGGCTCCTTCAGGCCGTTATGCCTCGTCAGTGCCCTCTCTTGCTTTAGTGGTGCAGCTCAGTGTAGTGTTTTTGATCAGGGACGCACCTGCGTGCGCCCTGGACCGTTCACGGACGCCCACGTATTTGTATCATGTTTGTATTTTATTTTGTAATTAATTTGTATTTGTATTTTTATGTATATGTTATTTCAGTGCCTGTGTTAGTATGTAGATCTGCAGCCTGGCCCGCCGCGAGCCCCTTCCCCTCCTTCACAGCCCGCACGTAATGGCACGCGAGGGCGGGCGGAGTGTCAGTCACCGTCCAGCTGCCACGCGGAGCAGACCTGCGTCGCCCCGCTCCGCTAGAAGTAACACTTCACGTACTGTCGAGTTCCGCGATTAGCTGAGCACATCACGGGGCCGCCTTCAGCCGCGTTTTCATCATTTTTGTAATTAGGGAGTCCGGGTCGCGGCTAGGGATAAACGTCCATCTCGCGACGTGGTCGGCCAGGCTGCGATAGGGCTTCCGTTAATAAACCCCGCTCACTGAACCAGACAAGACGTCTTCTTTCCTACTGCCTTCGCCTGTACCTTCAACTCTCCTGAAATCCTTTCCCTGTCCCACTTATTCCGGTCCCGGCCACGATAGGCCTGAACTCGTCACTCTCCGACTGGAGCTACGCGGGCAACCGAAAGACTTAACAGGGCGATCCTCGATGGGGACCGAGAGACATAGGGCCGAAGGGACGACATTATGTGTAACTGTAAAACACCATTGTTCGTACAAAAACATATTTGAAAATTTAACATTACTTTTAAATACCCATACCGATTGTGCTGAAAATCGGTGGACGATAGTTAAATTACATAATATTAATAATTCAAACGACGAAAACATGATTGAAAAGTCAAATCGATGGTTGTTTGAGAGTTACGGTGCAAGCGTACAATGAGCGTAATGGGACACATCGTAGTGGGACAATGTGCATTACGGGACACTTTTTCGTGCATGAGGCCAGCGTTCATCGATTTATTAGACGTTGTCACGTCAAAAATGTAAATCAACAAACATAAACTCTTCTTTATATGTATTTATATAAACATATTCATGTAAACCCAAACAATCATTTCCGATACATCTATTTGAATTATTTTAGTTGTCAGTGAAAAATTAATGTTAATATGTCTTTGTTTAACTTAACTGCACGTGTTCCAGTAACACACTACATTGTGCACCCTTTTTAAGGCAACAATAGGTTACAACTATCTGTGCGAGCAAAAGGAGCACCAATGGATGTCGTAAGTGTGGTAGTATAATCTGAAAATATTTATTTGTATTGTTATAAAATAATCATACACTCACGCCTGTAGCATATGGCATCAATACAAGGTAACCTGAAGAGGAGAATAAATATATGACCAAAGTTTTAAGACCGATGTTGTGCAGTCATAAGACACTGGCCTTGTATTCCAGAGAACACAATTTCAAATCCCAGCTAGCCACTATAATTTCGGTTTTCGACAGATTTCTAAACCCCACTCCAGAAAAAATGCTGGGATGCTTCCTTGCTGTATGTCATAACTGATTCCTTTCACATAGTCACTTATTTGTGACTGTGTTTTGAAATCTGCAATGATCTCGCTGTTAATCTGTTTGTTTAAAACAAACATTCCAAAATAATATGTAAAATAATATGGGAATTAGGCTTGTGGTATATTGTGCGCTGCCAGGCTGGCAATGCACGTCCGGATAGACAATTCTGGGATGGAGGCTTTGGATACACGGCCAAACAAAGACTGGTGTGTAGTTTGTACATTGTAATCCCAAGGTTACTACATTGGCGACGAGGATGGGATTGGCTTCTTTGCATGCATTACGGCTCGTGTAATGTTCAGAAAGAATGTCGGGGTTTAAAGTTGAAAGTTTTACGCCCGGCGAGGACACATGGGACTCGTATGTCGAAAGGCTGGAACAGCTTTTCATCGCAAACGGCGTGGGAGTCAAGCCAGAGGATCAAGTTAAACGACATGCAATACTTATTTCATTTGTAGGGAAACAAACATATGAAGTGCTACGCAATCTGTGTGAGCCTAAGAAGTCATTGGAGCGCACCTACAGCGAGCTAGTCACTTTGTTGACGAGCCATTTTTCTCCATGGCCGTCTGTGATTGCCGAGCGTCACAACTTCCACAAGTGTGTCCAACAAGAACAGGACACAGTTTCAGATTTTGTGGTGAATTTAAGGAAATTAACGCGCTCTTGCAATTTTGGTACCTCTTAGACGCTGCCTTGCATGACCAGTTTGTGGTAGGGTTAAGGGACAGAAACATTACCCAGTGGCTTTACCTGGAAACATATGACCTCACCTTCCAAAAGGCAGTAGGCATAGCAGTTCAGCATGAAGCGGCCGTGGGAAATGCAGCCCTTCATGTAAATATGCCGAAAGTAGAAATTTCACACGGCTCGGCGGAACACGCCGAGGGACCAGTAAATGTACACGTGGTGAAAACACGTTCGAGGGAAGATGGCGTCAAAAACTAGGGCGGGCACGGGTGTTTGTGCTGTGGAAATGTTAATCATTATGTGCGTGACTGCAAGTTCCCTAAGTACAAGTGTAATAATTGTAAATGTATAGGACATCTTAAACGAATGTGCCCGAACTTCATGTCGACTGATAAGAAGGACCGGACCGTCATAATTATGTTGTGCGTGAAGACCCTGATCGCCAAAGTGTAAACACTTCGGACGAGGATTTTGCGTCTGTATTCCAGTTGTGTGGGTTGGCAGCCAGGTCACAACCTTGAGTTATGGTGTCGGTGGGGGACGTGGTGCTGGATATGTAAATCGACAGTGGCGCGTCTATATCGGCTATTTCAGAAAGGCTGTATAGGACGCAGTTTTCAAAATACCCCTTGTCTCCGACACGGGTTAGTCTCAAGTCTTACATGAAGGGTGTAATACACCCGTGCGGGACAATTACAATACTGGTGCAAGTGAAGCCGATCAAGCCCAAGAAGCTAGATTTGTTTGTAGTTCCAAATGGAGGCCCTCCACATCTTGGCAGAGATTGGTACGATGCTTTAGAGCTGCCAAAACCGAGTCTCAACCATATCAGGGCTACTTCAGATGACTGGTCAGTGCTGAGTGTCATTACCAAACAGTACCCTACCTTGTTCGATGACGGTTTGGGTACGTTCATTGGAAGTAAGGTGTCATTGCATGTACGTAAAGGGACAGTGCCAGTCTTTTTACCTGCTAGGCCCCTGGCCTTTGGGCTTAAGAGCAAGGTTGATAAAGAGCTAGGCAGGCTTCTGGGGTTAGGTGTACTTCATCCGGTGTCATTTAGTGAGTGGGCCACCCCAATCGTTCCAGTTGCAAAACGTGATGGTACGGTATATTTGTGCTGATTTTAAGATCAGTCAACCCTAACCTCATTGTGGAACATTATTCTTTACCACGAGTTGAGTTGTTTTCCAAGCTGCAAGGGGGGTAGAGTTTTCTCAAATTGATCTTTTCCAGGCATTCCAGCAGTTGCAGGTCGATGAGAAGTCGCAGGAGCTGTGCACTATCAACAGGCATAAGGGATTGTTTCGGTTTAGCAGACTCCCTTTTGGAGTATTGTCATGCCATGCTATTTTTCAACGCACAATGGAGGAAGTCCTACAGGGGTTAGAAGGTGTTGTGTGTTTTCAAGATGATATTTTGGTAACAGGCGCCACCAAGGAAATTCACTCGCGAAATCTTCATGGACTGTTACAACATCTGCAGGACTCTGGTTTCAAGGTAAATACAGCAAAATGTGCTTTATTTCGTTCATCAGTCTCTTTTCTAGGGCATATGGTAGATAAGGAGGGGTTGCATACGAGGGATGAAAAAGTCAGAGTGGTAGTAGATGCACCGCCACCTCGTAGTGTCAGCTAGTTGAGGGCATGGCTAGGTCTGGTTAATTACTATGCCCATTTTCTGCCTAACCTAGCCACGGTGTTGGCACCTTCACATGAGCTTTTGAAAAAGGGTCAAAAGTGGGTTTGGGCACAAAGCTGTGATTCTGCCTTCAAAGAGTTAAAACAGCTGATTGTCTCCTCAGATGTTGTCATACACTACAACCCGGATTTGCCAGTTCGTTTGGCATGCGATGCGTCCCCATATGGTGTGGGAGTGGGAGCCTGGACAACGAGGCAAACATATAAACACAACGATGAAGATAAAAAAGTAGGTACTATGGACAACACAATGACGATAGCACTGACGAACACAGGTTTCCAATGACAACAGTTGCGATGATTCGGGAACTGACATCTGTTCCCATCATTAGTCTGCCTGCATTTAATCTGTCTCGTCGTTGTTAGCCCAGTGTGATCGTCTGTGTTGTTATATTATTTTTCATGACTAAGTTCCTTCAACGTAATTCTTGTGCTGTCTGATATTTAGAGGTTGAACATTTTTTTGTCCGTGCTGTCGTCGGCGTGTTGCCCATAATACTTGTTTAGTTTCATCGTTGGTTCCGTTTATCCGACATTAACTAATTCAGTCTTGTTTTCTGTTAATTTGTTATCTTCATATTTTTATTTATTTATTTATTTTCGGAATTTTTCCATGACAAACAGTGCAAAACTGAAATTGTGTATGTTCAAAAAACTGCATTAAATCAAAATTCTCCATTCATGAATCATTTAAAGAACGAAATCATTATGATAGCCCACGAAAACTGAATCCCGACAACCTATCGGAAACATAATTCATTAAAAGGGGGTTGTCTGTAAAGTCGGTTTACGGACGATAATTTTACGTGATAAACAGGGGCGCAACAACTAAATTTCCTAAATGGGGTGTGTGTGTGTGTGTGTGTGTGTGTGTGTGTGTGTGTGTGTGTGTGTGTGTGTGTGTGTAATATACATTTTTGTAAAGAATCATTGAAGCGGGGGGGTCCGGAGGTCCTCCCCCGGGAAAATTTGTATTTCAAGGTGGAAAATGGTGCTATTTAAGCAGTTTTATTATCTAAAAATTGATTACACAGTACTTTCTTTGCCCCTGTTTGCCCCCACTTCAAGGTTTCAGAGGGGTGCCAAATACCCTTGCCCCCCCCCCCTGTTGTTGCGCCCCTGGTGATAACGTCATTAGAAAACATTGATGAAAAATTACAATTTTTTTAATTTTCAAACGATTATTTATAGGTTTTGCCAATTTAATTTAAATAATTTGTTTAAATATAATCACGAACAATTAGTTAAAAAGCCCGCCTTAACCTGTTTGATATTATAGAAAATTTTCTCGCACGGTGGTTGGCCGCTTCTTGTACGCTCGGCTCAGGCGGAACGTGACAAATAGTCATGCTTATTCGTGCGTGCAGCCGGTGTTCATCGATTTATAAGACATTATCTCGTCAAAACTTATGTAATATATTCTTTTTTTAATAATTCATGCTAAATTTTACATTTTCATTCTTTTTATGTCATCTAGTTTGATAATCAGAAAGTAAAATTAACCTTCTTGAACTGTCACTTGAGTACTGTAGATGGCTGTACACTTGATGACAATTTGTATAGGCCTTTAAATAGTTGATTTAACTTGGGCAATATTTTACTTACTTAACCATCGGTTCTCAGGGAATTGTGATTTTCGGTCGCAGGACTAAGATCAAACCATTGGATTGAATTTCATTGCAACTAGTGACCTGAAGTTTTACATTAATTAGAATCATAAGCCTTTGTATGCTGCTAAATTCTATAACTTCTTTCTAAGATAATAGCAATAATTTACTCATGTCATTCGAGATTTAAGACTATAAGGTCACATTTCATTTTTTTAAAACCATACAACGATTGATATTAGCTATCTTGTGATATAATTTATAGTAGTCTTTGAAAAATAATTATTAAAGCATAACAAGGTTACTAAAAATTCAGAAAGAGGTTCTTGCACCGACACTATTTCGTCATAGTAGAAGGCGAGCGATCTCACTATTAATCCACCATTTGTGATTTTCTTAACCAAAATTAATATTCGCTGCTCTGACCATACTGAACACAGAATATTGTTTAATAGTTTAAAAGTCCCTAACTTTAAAATGAGAAAACCTATTGGTGCGCTGCTGTGCTGGCGTCACATCGATGGATGCAGCAGATGCATAAAACAAACGACAACAATAAAATCCAAATGGTAAAATATTAATATTTTAACATCAATTCTATTTAGTAGCATTTCTGTTGATAACAAAAAAGTTAATAATAAATGCATTGCACATTTCAATAGTCAAAAACACAATATTGTAACCATAAAAAAGTATTATTAAATGTTTAAACATAGTAAACAAACAATTTAAATAGTATCTGTGCGGTAATTCAGGGGTGCCCACAAGGGGGGGTAACGACGCAGACTGCATCATTAAAATTTCAGGGGGGGAGGGGTGGTTAAAAGACGAGATAAATGTATATATTTATATTATTTATATAATTATATCTTCTATTGTGAAAATACGTTTCTGGTGCTTTGATAATTGAAAGGGATCTTGTAAATTAAATTGGCAACCCCACACTTTTCTCAACAAAAGCAGTTTGGCATCTGTCGGTTCAGGATGGAAATATTACCTGATATGACCAAAATTATTATTAGAAAATCAGTTTTAATTAATGCAAAATTTGATAAAATATAATACTAAAAAAGTATAATATTATGAAATAATTGAGTAAATCATTGAGAAAATGGAATAAAAAATTTCGTGGGGGGGCCCGCAATATTAGGTTGGGGGGGGGGGGGGGTGAGTCATAGTGTTTGGGGGGGGGGGGGGCACCTCTGCGTAATGAGTGCAAATTTCTGAAATTTGTGGTGTCAATACGTTCCTCTTGCTTACTGACTGACGTAATATATGTAGTAAATAACAATCAAATATTCCTTTAAAAAAAAATCCAAAATAAACACAGAATCACTTACAAATGATAGGATTGTAGGTATGCTAGTAGCCACAGTGTATACATTAGACTTAAAAAAACACTGGCTGAAAGACTGACATTCATTTCAAGTGAACACAAGAATATAATGGCAAGAATGCAACTGGTTGAAATTGTCTGCAAAAACTGCCCTTACGCTGGTTCTGGAGTCAGCGACTGCTCGGACCTTGAGCGAAAACCAATAGCGAATATAATGGTGTGCATGCAGGATTTGACAGCATACTGTGGTCATTTCAATTAAGTTTACTCAACTTCGTCAAACACTGACCAGTATGCTTGAAAAAATAAACAAAAACATATTTTTTTCTCTACATCTTATGCCATGCCATGGCTCATGATAACAGAAATGCGAGCCATGTCACAGGCAACATCGACATGGGGGACATCAGATAGGTATTCATTCCATGGCTCCTACTATGCAGACCATGACTGTTTTGCCCTCCATGTTCTGTCATGTCAATGTACATGACAACAGATACATGGCCCACGTAACAGTCTATGACTCATGTGAAAACCGCAGTTTGTCTCACGTCCAATGCGGACGGTGCGACAATAGGCGATTTGGAACTTATAATGGGCTGCCTAGGGTACCATAACCACTCTTTATGCTCCGACAGCACCATTTATATGTCACCTCCGAGGTGCATGGCAGACACAAATCTGGCCGACAACACGTTTTCTGTGCATGTGGATCAGCCCGAGCACACCGAGGCCGATTGGCCCGGAGTTAGGCAGTCTGGCAGGGTGCTCCGAGCACTGGTACAGTTTTTTTTTGTTTTCAGGATACCGATACAAGGCGTGACCATCGTCCCCCTTAGTGGGACCCGTAAGGTCGGTGGGGCTCAACCTGTGCACATTGTAATTGGCCTAGACGATACAATCAAAACCCAAGGGGCATGGCAGACAACCCGCAATCACATTCTTATATCCATATCAGGGGCGCCAAGTATCACTGCCCTCAACTAGGAGGCCACCCAAGCGATCGAAGATTTAAATATCAGGGCCCTACACCCGAAAATCGTCAGTGTTACGTGATGAGGTTCCTCCTGCATTTCACCTACTCTTACACATCCTGTCAATAACCACCCCCTCACATCATCGAAACCTCCAAAAACCAACAGTGCACCAAGGAGGGAAATGCCCTCTCGTTGCCTCACAGGGGCGTGTATACATACCATGCAACCGAAATGCATGCAGTGCAGAAAAATGCAGTGAGGTGGGCGGATATCAACGTATGTGTATGTGTATCCTTCTGCTTATTACTTTTGTTAATAAATAAAAAACTAATTATGACAGTTTAAATTTATTTTTCAATGTCTTTAAATCTAGCCCTGGGCAGCATGGAGACTTCCGGGCCGCAACATAAGGACCTTGCCCATGGTGAATTCCGGATACATGCGAGCACCAAGGAGCCATCACCATCAGGCCAGCACTGAGGTAGTTTTCCATAGCGAAATAATTATTAATCTGTTTTATTAAGCAGTGCAACGGGTCCTCCCCGACTCAGCTCTAATCCACTGGTCGTTTAATATGTTACTTAATTCTCTCCCGAGATATGTTCAACATTTTACATATTATTCTTAGTTTATTCATTTGGCCATGAGGATTGGTGTAGATCTCACCTAATCAAAGACTTAGTCATCAGGCTTTTTAGATTAGCCCACACGGAACCAACTACAGGACAAATGTGTACCATAACTTAACAATGAATAACTTTACCTGGGACTTTGCGGTGGGCTGTTAAACACTCACAGAGTGGAACCATTACAGGAGCCCTCTGCCCAGGATTTCATGCCAGAGATGGTATTCTATCTAGTGTAACTTTTAATTTCCCACGTAACAGACTCTTGGGGACTGGATATCCTTCTGGATACAGGCATATTTCCAGTATGCCCGCTGTACAGTCTCTCTACACGAAATAACTATCTTTTTAGATTTAAATAGCTTTGAAAATTTATTTTATACTGTGGATAAATCTTTGACACGAGACTCTTTTACCTTTTTAGTATACCTCTTGTAGTTTCACATAAAGTTCTCAATACACAGCTACATAGATGGATAATTATAAACACTACTTAGTTACAGATAAAACATTATACACTACTGCCTCGTGTCCATCGTCCATTATCACACGTGTTCACTGTCGCCAACCTAGGAAACCCAACTTATCCACGACATCTCCCTCTTTCTTCTTCTTGGGCCTACATTTCAAATGTAATGGTCAGGAGTTTAACCTGACCTGACTTAACTAATTCACAAATTAAGTTTCTCAGGTGGGAGTACTCTTTTCCCACTGCGTGTTTTGGTTGTCACTGGTGTGGCTGGGTGTTTTCCTGTCATTGTTGGAAAGTCCTCGTTGTAAAATCCCCGAAACTCTGGAGATCCGTCGCTGTGATGGGTGGTCGCCGACGCTGATGTGGAAAGTATTTACTGTAGGTCCTCTTGGTGCTTAGCTGTTGGCAAGACAGGCTCTGGCTTGTGCGGGGTGTGGGGCTGCTCGGGCTGTTACCGGAGGCTTCTTGTGCTTGAGGAACCAAGAATTCCTGCGATATTGTCCCCTGGGCGTGTCAATTATATACGATCTCGCGTTGGGTACGTGTGTCAATACTTTTGCGGGTACCCAATGTTTGTGCGCCTCACGGTAAAGGACCTCATCTGTTGCCTTGAGTTGGTGCGGCAACCGTTTGTTTTTATTGAATTGATCCGTTTGGGCTTTTCTTATCGCCATCAGATGCTCTTGAACCTTGTCCACTAATTCCGGCTGCAAAAGTTCTTCGGAGGATGGTAAGGTCGTTTTTGTCCTGCATCCCATGAGTCTTTGCACAGGGGAGCCGAGTTTTCCTCTTGGTGTATTTCGATGATGTAACAATGCTAGCCATATGTCTGATGCGTCCTCAGCACATTTTGCAAGAAGATTCTTTGCTTCCTGCACATACCTTTCTGCTAGTCCATTAGAGTGTGGAAAGTGAGGGCTTGATAGTCTGTGTTTAAAGTTCCAGTCTTTGCTAAATTTTTGGAACTCATAGGATGTATACTGCGGGCCTCCATCAGTGCGAAGCTCGTCTGGGATTCCATGTTGAGAAAACCAAATTTTTAACTTCGTGATGATTACGTCGCTAGTGGCTGAACTCAGCATCACAAAGTCAAAATAGCACAGAGTACGAGTCAACAACAAGGATATATTCTTTCCCTTTATACTGGAACATGTCTGAGGCAACTTATTGCCAGAGTCGGGGTGGAACTTGCTCACTGCTAACAAGCTCCTGTGGTGAATCATTTTGAATTTTTTTGACATGTAGCACATTGTTGAACGTACCTGGTGATGTCTTGCGCCATACCTGGCCAGAACACATGTTATCGTGCCAATGCCAGTGTGCCTTGAGTTCCTTCGTGGGATAGGTGGAGTTGTGACAAAACTGATGACTTCCAAACCAGGGTTATTACTATTTTGTTGCCCTTGAAGATGATGTCTTCATACACTGCTAATTCTTCGCGTAAGGTCCAGTATTTTTGCAGTTTGGCCGGTGTTTGATTTCTTGTGTCTGCCCAACCTTGCAGTATCATCTGACAAAGATCCGACAGTTCTGCGCTTTCCTGGATGCAGTCATTCAGTTGTAGTGCCCGTGCTGGTGATAATGGTATGGTCAAGTATTCTTCAAACATGGGCTGTGGGTCTGGATCTGGCACGTTGTTACAGTCTCGGCTCAATGTATCTGCTATGTGCAGTTCTGTTCTTTTCCTGTAGATAACGGTTGGGTTGTATGGTAGTATTTCAAACTGTATTCTGTGGAGTCTTGCTGGGCTGTTTTGGAGAAGTTTCTTGAAAATTGCCTTAATGGCTTGTGGTCCGTTTCTATAGTCAATTGCTGGTTTCCCCAGATGTATTCATGAAATTGTTTGCAAGCCGACAATATGGCATAGGCTTCTTTTTTTATTTGGCTATAGTTCTGTTGGGACTTAGAGAGTGCCTTAGATGCGTACATAATAGGCTGGCCCTCTTGAATGAGCACTGAAGCTACAGAGTGGCTACTGGCACATACACATTAACTGAAACTTCAGGGTTATTCTTCTCAAAGATTTTTATCTGATTTAATGGTGGTGGATAGTACAGACCATCAAAGATGTACTTATTCTCCAAAGCATAATACCTCTTATCAACACAGTTTTGATGACTTCCCTCGACAAATCTTGCCAAAGTACTCCATTTAAAACAAAACTGGTCCTTCAAGTTTTGGCAATTGACTATTGCTCTTTTGTTGACTATTGCCTCAGGTAAAGCAATAAATGAGAATGTCTGATGGTATGGAAGCATAGGGTAGAGTGGGGGAATTCCGATCATCGGGGTAATTCCGATCACTATCGATCTCTGAAATACCGATTTATTTGAGTCGTTTGTACGATGCTATGCTCTTCCGGAGGATAAATGAAGCACGTTCATATAGTTGGCGCGATTCTGCCTGCGTAGAGACAGCCGCAAGAGTATTTTGTTTATTTCGTCGATAATTCTTGTAAGAAATTTGGATCATATTATGTAAGGTAGGTAATAAAGTAGCCATAAGTAAAATCTGCAATTATTTGTACACAAGTAAACAGGATTAATATGAATAATAATGAACTTACAAATTGTTTTAACTTACCTTAAGTTACAGAAGATGCGAGTTTGTTTACACATGGTAATTCGGGGTAATTCCGATCAGTGCTGATCGGAATTCCCCCGAATGATCGGAATTACCCCAAACAGCATTTTAATCAATAAATTTTAATAATATAAAATATTTTAATAACAATTATGTAATACACTGTTCACAGATGCCTCGACATAGAGTACGAACAACACAAAAAGCATCATGGAATGCTGAAGATTATGAAGACAGATGGTTCCCCAGGTTCTTTGTATCAGTGTTCTAAGTCAGGCTGGATAAATGAGGAACTATTTTTAGCATGGCTAAAACATTTCAGTGCCTTTTGTAAACCAGATCCTAACAATACAGTATTGCTTGTTCTGGACAACCATTCCAGCCACATATCTCACGAGTCATATGAATTTTGTCGTCACAATGGAATAATCATGCTGTCTCTGCCTCCTCACACATCCCATAGAATGCAGCCTTTGGATGTTGCTTTCTATGCACCGCTGAAGAAGGCCTATCACGAAGCATGCAGAAGATGGATGGTAAATCATCCCCACGAAAAACTCAGTCCATATGAACTTTCAGGACTCTTTAACATTGTGTTTATGAAGGTAGCAACAATTGAGAAGGCAGTCAATGGTTTTCGAAAAACTGAAATTTGCCCTCTAGATCCAGATATTTTTTCTGAAGAGGAATTCTTTCCCAGTTACCTGCAAGAGGTGGATAGGTCTATCATAGAAGGAGGAATTGAAAATGTTACCACTGTCACTTCTCCTTTTATTTTAAGTTCAACTACTGGGAACAGAATTGTCTCGCCCAATATGGATTTTACACATTCCAGTTGTGCTGGTCCTTCGTGTTCTTTCCAGGATGTGGCTCCAGTGCCAAAAATAATTTCTCGGGTCGAAATAGAGTCAAAGACAAGGCCTAGAAGAAAAAATTGCATTCTCAGATCCTAACTTCAACTCCGCAAAAGAAATGTCTTGAAGATGCTAGGGTAAAAAGGGTTGTTGCAAAAAAAAAGAAGAAGTTCGAATAAGAAAGAAGAAAGGACTTCATGGAGAATTAGGCCCAGATTCCCGGCCAAAAAAGAAACAATGTCATAAAAAGATACTTCCAGTTAGTTCCTCAGAAGATGATGCAGTTGCTGATCCTTGTGATTACATAGAACCAACAATAAGCAATGCCAAAGACTTTTGCATTCTTTGTAGAGATGGACATGACAATGAACTTTGGTATAGGTGCACTTAGAGTTCAGAGTGGGCTCATGCAGAGTGCACTGGTTTTGATACACCAGACAATTATAGTTGTGACTATTGGAAGTCATAAATACCAATCACTTAAGAGTTGATTTTATCAGCTATAATTTACATAATTTTTATTTTGTCTCAACAATTTTTTTTTCCACACAAAATATTATAATTCATTTGCTTGTAGTGTGCTATGCATTTATTTGTGCTTTAAATATTAGTTAAGTGACAATCATATGTCCAAAATAATTTAAATATATTGGTGAATATAAATGATCGGAATTACCCAAACGTCGGGGTAATTCCGACCAAACATATGACTTTTTAAAAATGTTTTTTTTTTTTTTTTTCGCAAACCAATAACAATTTCTTTATTTCTAATACCCACAAGTCAACTCATAATATAGGAGAAAATGTATTCTGTTTTACACCTCCATTCCGTAACAAATTGTCATAATATGGACAATCTTGCTTAAGTGATCGGAATTCCCCCACTCTACCCTACTAGCACTTGATTCTTTTCCTATGTACATAATCTTGTGACTATCCAGACTGTTACAATGCGAAAAAACCTATCGCATTTGTCGCACTTATATATCTCTCGAGAGATTGTCAGAGACCTACTGCAGGTTATTGATGCACCACAGTATTTGCACTGACATGCTGTACGCTCTTCATTAATTGAAGTCTGTAATGCAGATGGTGAAACTTCAGCTGATGATGGAACAGCGCGTATCGTTGTCTCCTCTGCAGTCGGTATCGGGATCTCCACCGCTGTCGCGGTCTCCTCTGCAGTCGGTATCGAGATCTCCGACTCCATCATCGTTGCTGCCATCGAGGTCCCCGCTGCTGTCGGTAAACAGTCTATTCCGGTCGACATAACTAAATCTCACGAAACTACCTGAAGAGAGCAAGTTCGTACTGCACCGCGGTCAGAGGTGAACTGTGGGTCCAGTCGTCTGAACCTCGCTTATATACCCGCGGTCTACTGGTATACTACATGAGTCAAAATATTGTCTGTATTTAAAATTATTTTTTTTATTAGGTACCTAAAAATTATAGACATAAAAAACACACAAGTTCAAGTTTTACACATTTATTTATAAAAATTACACACATACACATTAGGTTAAGGAATCAAGCATTTTCACAAGCAAAGTCTTTAATGTCGCACGCACTGTATCGTCGACTCTGGTTCCAACTGGTTGGCAGGCCACGGGATCAGGAACACAGGTTTCCAGCTGGTCATCTTCTGCGATGTCGACAACTCCGACAAGACATGGTCGATGACGTCCGTGACCACGTCTACGCCTGGGCTTTGGCTCAGTGCTAGTTGGGACGGATTCACTGCCTGAACTTCGACGACGAGACGCACACCGTTTGGACGTCTGCGTAGAAGCATCACAGGTCACAACAGGTTGCAACACGTCCATGTTTGGTGTTGCACGTGCAGACGAGGCGACTACCTCTGCGATGCTAGCAGGAAGGATTGTGTGTGGTCTCAGTTTCCAGGTTCGCAACAATATACCAGCTGCTGAGTCGGTTCGCAGGACACAGGAAAGTGCGCAAACCGCCAATGCTGAGCGCCTCCATCACAGGTTTCTGTATATGTACGTAGATACCCAGAATGCCAGTAGCTGTACTCGACACTGCTGAAGCTAGGTCTTGCGCTCACGTACACGTTAGCAGGATGAAACGTAAACATCTTCTTGCAGGTCGAACGACAATTGAAGGCACGTACGTATGTACGCCATTTATATATGCAGGCTCCTACTAACACTGTGTGTGCCATTTCTGCATTAACTTCGAGTTTGTACAGGCACAGACACGTTCAAACTTGTCACGTGGCTGCACGTCGTATATTGCACTAAGCTTGCGCAGGGAAGGACAGCCGTAGTCGATCTGTAGGTCTACAATTACAACTGACGCATCACACAACTTGCTCAGCCATTTCTTCTGTTCAGGTCCGGCAACGTAGATTATTTCGTTTTGAACTAGTAAATCTTCAATAGTGTTTTTCACTTGGTGGTATGGAATTTTTCCTTCGTCCCACTCTAGTCCGTGATAATATTTACATAGCCATTCGTTCGACCGTTTACTTTTTTCGTCTAGTAGTTTCCACGGATACGGAGGTCGGAAAGTGCGTGTTCGAGTCTTGTTTCCGGAGGTGACGCTAATTTCCTTGAGCACGAATCTATTTTGACTCTGGAAACCTTGCAGGTTGCAGTACATCTTATCGCTAGCAATGCTCGGTCGTAACTAAATTACCATCGAAAACGAAACGGTATTTATGTCAGAATTTTCACAAGTTTGTCTCGACAATTGTACGATGCAAGCCGATTGTGAAGTATCAGACAAAAAGCATAGGTGTTTGGCGGAATATTTCCGATAGTCGTTATCTCGATCCTACAATCGATGATGTTTGAATTTATTCGATCATCCTGTTTGGAAACTTCAAACACCATTAACGGAGCCTTGTTCTTGAAACTGTCGGGACTCAGTATCGGTGACTGTCTCCGCCCATAGTAAGCTTGCTGAAACTTGGCATACATTTGATATGCGAGAAGAAATCTTCCACTTTCAAAGTCCATGTTCATGTCAACGTACGGATAACTTTCGCTGTTTAAAAATATTTTTTACATTGCGTATTTGACAGTTATCGAATACGGAGCGACTCACTCCTGCATTGAGCTGTCTTCCGGTCGACCGACGATGATGTATCTTGGTTTTTCCGTAGCGAAGCTGGACTTTACTATCCAATTAATACGCTGACTATGAGGCAAGCCAGGATAAGTTTCCAGGCTCCAGGATTGGAATGGCACATCGAAGTTCTTGCCATTTTCTATGTTCTTCAACATCTTGACTCGTTCAACGGTTCTCACTTGGATGTGGGGCAGCATCCACTCGATAGACTGTAGTGTTAGCGAGACATCTTGAGGGTTTTCTGCAGCGGCGACAATTGCATTAATGTGCGTGTTGGCAAGAAGCAGTACGAGCTCTTGTTTCGAATAAATGATTATATGCTTGTAGTCCTCGGCGAATCCAAGAAGAATGGACAGAGGAACACAAACTTCGAACTTCCCTTCGGCCTAAACCGGAAGCTTATATTCATCCTCGAGAGCCCAACCGGCCATCTTTGCAGCAGACAGTTCATTTGGCGTGAGCGAAAGGTAATTTTTCATATCAGATGTTATGCCTACATCTCTAGTCTGGTCTACCTCGACGCCATTGAGTACATAAGTAATGCGCTCGATTAGGTGAAGAATACCATTGCAGGATATTGACGTCGTTGTCGGATGCGTACCATCCGCTTTTGTAAGCGTGCCTCTTATACGTAGAAATGACTGTGAAGGTAAAGTACAAATATCTTGGTGCTGTACAGCAATGCGTACTTCCGATGGTAGTGCGTACGGTCCGAGCAGGAAAGGCTGGTACTCGTGCAATTCCATTTTCGTAATGCTGTCATCAAAAATGACCGGATCTTCCACGTTGAGGATTTCGTCTTCCATATTTATTCGACACTTATCCAATACTAAGAAGATACTTTATGTTGTCAGGTGTTAACGCACCGATGTCTGGTAGAGAACTGTTCTTATTCACGGCAATACGATTTCTTTTATAACTGTTTGGTGTTACGAACTTTATGCCCATCGCTTCAAGTGCAGACGTAATGTAATTTCTTCGTCTTGAAAATTCACCAATCGTCTTCGCTGGTCAACGATTCTGACGACGACTTAGTGTGCGCACTTCACGACGACTGGAACGTAAATGATACTTTGCGGTACTTCTACCAGTTTATATCCTGGCGGGACCATCGGCGAAAACTCGTGCAGCATGTTGCTTAGTCTTCTGTTGAGATACGTTCCACTTGCCAAATTACAGTTTATTCTTATGACATTCACAGGCAAAATGTTTACTGCATGCGTAGATTCGTACGTTCTTCTTGTATCATACACCTTTGATTCGAATCCGAGCATCGTACCTATGGTGCCAGGTTTCGTAAAGTCGACATTTTCACTACATGTTAGAATGCTTTTTTGAGTGTTTGGATTTCCACGCAGTTGAAAGTCTACATCCTGTGGTAACATATCCCTGATGTAATTTGCAATGTCGTCAATTTCGTAAGAGCCAACAGGTAACCGTATTTCATGAGCGGTCCCATCGCTTTTCAGGAAGCAGATCTTGCAATTTTCTTCGTCGATATTCGGTATGGCATTATACGTTTGAAAATCTACGAGTCCGATACACCATTATCCGTCTAAATCCAGAGGCGGGAAATGAAACGCCCGCAGCTCAGATGCGTGACCTGTCAATGTAAGTGTTATCGACATGACTAATAAATTATCATCACTGCACAACCTTTAAGTAGCAATTTTTATTTGTCAGATAATTTTTGTTTGTTAAAAAGCGAAGACACAAGTGTCCGCAGTTTGTTTTATTAGGCCTCTGTTCCGTTTCGTAAATGTAAAACAACGTAGTGGACCGGCCCAGGTACTGTCGCAGTTCTGGCGGAGGCCGTAAATTTCCAAAACTATCGTAGTACTCGGCCATTTTTCCAGACTTTACATAGGCCACCCAGTGCGTGTCGCGACCCGCCAACGTGTCTAAATTAATGATGGCACGTTCGTGCGTTTTTGGCTTGCTGGGCAAAGTGTCTCGCATAAACACGCCGCGGAAATTTGGTATTTTCAGTTTTTGAGCGTACCTGATCAAATCTATATTTGTGAGCGGACGTTTCGGCAAAGAACTTAGGATTTTTTCATTCGTTTCTTCCTCATGCCTCGACTTGATTTGTGAGGTTGCAAGTAGAGTCCTGCGCCTTTTTTTTTTTACCCATGGCAATGGCTT
Source organism: Bacillus rossius redtenbacheri (assembly GCF_032445375.1). Lineage (NCBI taxonomy): Eukaryota > Metazoa > Arthropoda > Insecta > Phasmatodea > Bacillidae > Bacillus > Bacillus rossius. The sequence continues at coordinate 239,374,064 of NC_086330.1, read as the reverse complement.
CCATGCTGGCATTGTGTCGCTGTGCTTCTTTTAACTGCTTGCGCTCATTCTTCGAAGTGTTGACTGCCGGCACTATACCGCTCGTTGCACCGATGAGGCCGCCGAGAGCACCCAATGCAGGCAAAAGCAAAGGAAGAAAACCTCCTATAATCTTCTTGTCGAGAGTCTGTAGTTTTTGCTTGGCTTTTTGCACGCCTGCACCAGTGTTGAGTTTGGTCTTGCGTGAGTTAGTCTTTGACTTGGTGGAGCTGGCTCGACGAGCACCCAGTCCTAATTTCGTCTTTGCCTTCATGATCTTAGATACGCCCCACGCTGCGATTTTTTCTCCAAGTCCCGCGTTCGACGATTTACTTATATCTTCGGCTTCCTGTCCCAATATCTCGTCGGCCCGGTGTCTGGATTCCAGATCCTTGCTTAATGAATATGCGATATCGTGCTGCTTGCACTTTTCGTCCAGGGAATTAATTCCCACGTCACCGCGAGCTAACCTTTTCGCTAGTTTAGTGCCGGGGCCGCAGAATCTGTAGCCGGGAATGTGTAGCTCGAATGGCAGATTGCTTATCAGCGAGTTCACGAGTCCTGCACCGATGTGTTTTTTTTTCTTACCTCTTCGAGTCATTACGCAAACTGACCAGAAAGTATAAATGTATTTAATTTTATACAATTTCTTTAGTACAATGCAGGTCGTCAAGCAATAAGTGTGTTTGCCCGTGCGCATTACGCAAAACGATGAAACTAGCGGTCGCGAATCGCGACATGGCTTACTGTTGCCTTCTGCCGTACGTTGCATAATGGCGGGTCCGTCCAACTGCGGCAAAACGTGCGTTCTGCTTAGTTTACTGGAGGAACCAAACGGTCTTAGGTTCGAAAACGTTTACTTGTATTCCAAGTCGTTGCAACAGTCAAAGTACCTGCGCCTAGCTACTGTTCTACGCTCGGTGGATGGTCTGGAGTATTTTCCATTTAATGATAATGAGGATGTGGTACCTCCAAGCAAAACAAAAGCCGATTCCGTGTTTGTTTTCGACGATGTAATGTGCGAGAAACAAGGCATAATACAAGAGTACTTTTCCATGGGCAGACACTCCAAGGTAGACTGCGTTTACCTGTGTCAGACGTACAGTCGTATTCCAAAGCATCTCCTATGAGACAACGCAAATTACATAGTACTCTTTCGCATGGACGAACTTAATTTACGTCACGCTTATGATGATCATGTAAACACCGACATGTCGTTTCAGGAATTCAAAGACATGTGCTCCTTGTGCTGGAAACACGAGCATGGATTTCTAGTCATCGTAAAGGACTGGCCGCTATATAAGGGCAGGTACAGACGAGGTTTCGATCAGTTAATCGTCAAACATGAGTCATAGCATTTCCAAATTTGGACGTAGCAGTCGAGACTTACGTACTGCTCTCAAGTCTCATGACGACGTTATCCGCAAATACATTTCGCTACTGGCTCAAAAAGTAGACAGTGTGAAAAAGGAATTACTAGAGTATCTAGTTGCCATCGACCAGCGTGTGGAAGCCTCGGATTCTCGCATTCGCGACATGATCGAAGTATCGAATGCACAAGGACGTGACAATCTTAGGACTTTTCAAAGTAGTCTGAAAGCATCACTATCTCACTTGTCAACAAATTCAGATTTAACCAAACACAAGAAAGAAGTTTCTGCGAACGAATAAAAAAGTATAAAAGGAGGTCTTGCAATACGTTTACAGCCAGTACAATGTCGGACCTGGCCAGTGACCTTCATCGAGCTATACAGTCTGTTCGTGAAAAATATTTTTTGCTAGACGAACCAGACTTGCACGTGAGATGGCAAATGAGGAGATATTTAAACCAATCACTAGTCGCCTCGACGAACTTAAAAACAAGGAAGAACCAGCCATCATTGTGAAGACAGAAGTTGAAGATGAAATGCCGACTGTAAAGAAGAGAAAGTATGAACCAGATTGAGAAGAAGAGGACTTAACAAGTACAGAGTCCATGCACAAGAAGAAATTACCGAAAAAGACACATAAAGTTAATGCAATGGTCCGACCATACCTGATATCGTTTACGAGCCGGAATAATGACACGACCTACGGAGTGTACAGAAAACATAATAAGTGGTTCCTCGGTGCTAAAGAAATAGATTTTCTACCAGGAAATATCGTGCGCGTAGCAGAGTTCAAAACGCGCGGGACTCCGGGTCTGTACGAATTGCTGTTTCGCAGGGAGCCTAAAGGATATCCTCACAAAGACTTACAAGAGTACAAAAAACTGCTAGAGCTAACCAATGCACATTTTCGCGATAACGATCCAGATAGTGGTGTATATAAAGACGAAGATCGTGAGAAAATCGACATTCTCGCTAATCTCTTCAGTGAACTAACAATACATGGTGAAGGTTTAAAAAAGCTAGAAAGTGGTCATATATTTGACTATGTACATTGGGACGACCCCAATGAATTAGTTGATCGTCTTAGAATTCTACATGCTTCGCTAAGTGTAGGAAACTATTCGCACATCAACGAAATAGTCTCCATACTTGAAGAACTGAGGGAAGCTGGCTACATACAATGAGTCGAACCGGAATCGCTTACGAACTACATGCTCCTGCTAGACGAAAATACCTTCGTCGCAAAGTCATAGTTCGTGGAATTGATGATTTATTCCAGGCGGACCTTGTCGAGATGATACCATATTCCCGATTGAATAAAGGTTTCAAGTACATGTTGACAGTCATCGATGTTTATAGCAAGTTCGCTTGGGCTAGACCTGTCAAATCAAAGACTGTAACTGAAGTAGGTAAGGCCATGAACAGTATTTTGCGTGATGGACGTAAACCGTCGCACCTGTAAACGGACCTCGGGAAAGAATTCTACAATGCAACCTTCAAGACTTTGATGAAGAAGTATGGCATCAAACACTACTCTACATTTAGCAACGTCAAAGCCTTCGTTGTCGAAAGGTTTAACAGAACTTTGTGTTCCAAGATGTGGCGGCAGTTCACGGCTAACGGAAATTACAAGTGGCTTGACATCTTGCCGAAACTAATAAGCGAGTATAATTCCACGGTGCATTCTACCACGAAAATGAAGCCAAAGGACGTAACGGACAATCGCCTGCTTCAAACAGTGTTTTCCAACACGAAGAAGAAAGATCCACGAAAGCGTAAAGCTAACGTCGGTGACATTGTTCGAATCTCCAAGCAGAAAGGTATCTTCGAGAAAGGTTTCACTGCGAACTGGAGTCACGAACTTTTCCGTGTGACACATGTTCGTGAAACAGAGCCTAGGACCTACTACCACGAAGATTTGGACCACAAATCTATCCATGGCGGCTTCTATGCCGAAGAGATTCAGCCTACATTGTATCCCGATACGTACTTGGTGGAGAAGATTATAAAACGAAGAAATGGACTGTCCTACATCAAGTGGTGGGGCTTTCCACCTCGCTTTAATTCATGGGTGGCAGATGCAGAAATCGAGGAATCCACTAGACTTTAGTAATTTGTGTATTTTTTTTGTACTTGTAGTAGTGTAGAATTTATGTAATAAAAGTTTTTTAAAAGAACTTGTGGTGTTTTTATTTTCTCAAACCTGCCACTTTAGTGGTACTTTTTTAAAAATTAAAGTTGTTTTTCACCATACAGGGAACGAACCAAGGACGGGAATCGATCGAATAAATATGTAAATTAATGAGTTAATTTTTAAATGAATTTTGGAATTTTTCCCACATTTCTAGCATAAAAATTACAGATTTTCAAGATGGCTCCCACATTTCAAGATGGCAGGTGTCACAGTAATAAATGATTACTGCACTCTAGCAGGTAAGAATTAAACTAACATGGTGTCAGCACACTCTAGCAGACGATACAATGATGATGGTCTCCAGTGGATGAAGACAAGATGGTGGACATGTCATACCAGCTGACGATATATGCACCTTGGTAGATCAGTCTGTAGGTGGCATCTGTGGAGGATCTGTTTTTTTATATTTTTTGCTCTTAGCGGTTTCGAACCAAGGACATGAATCGAACTAATCAATCGGTATTCTAATAAGTAATTTTTTTGATGAATTTTGGAATTTTTCTCGAATCTCTAGCATTAAAATTACGGATTTTCAAGATGGTGGCCGTCACGAGAAGTGCAACGGTGGCTTTAAGGATATTTATTATTTAATTCGTTTGATTAATTTTTTAATGATATTTAAATTTTTTCCCGATTTTCTAACATAAAAATTACGGATTTTCAAGATGGTGGAAGTGACGTCATGTTACCTGACGATATATATGCTATTGAAAAAGTGGTGGGGGCCAGTCTGCCAGCGTCCACTGTGAGGGAAGGATCGGTCGTCATCTTTTTTTTTTGCCCTCACCAGGTTCGAACCGAGGCCTCCGAGCTCCATGTCATAAATATTTGTTTTTTTAATATTTTATTAAAATTTTATTAAATGAATTTTTTTATAATTTAAAAAAAATTCATTAAAATCGGATAATAATTAAAGATATTCAAGATGGCGGCCGTAACAGAAAGTGCAACGGTGACGTCATAATTCAATATGGTGGAAAACACAACACCGGAAAGTTCGAGAAAACAAAATGACGTCATCCAAAATGGCAGATCCAAAATGGCCGGCGGGGTCAAGGTCAAGGTACAACTTGTCCCGTTGCGCTGTGTCCTGTTACACTGTGTCCCGTTACGCTGTGTCCCGTTACGCTCATCCAAGATGGCCACCATGACGTCACAATCAAAGATGGCGGTCGGCACCACAGGCACCACAGGCACCACACCCAGGACCCAGTCCCCGGCACCCCTATTATATACTACTGGCAGCATATCGCATCTTCCTAATTTACAAGTTAACACATCTAGGAACTCTTCAATTATTTCTTTAATCTGATTTTCCTGCTCTTTAGTTAATTTTCTTTCCTCTATTGAATTGTTGAACAAACTTCTTCCCTATTTTTCTTTTCCAATAACGGAACTTCAAAATTATCTTGAAATCCAAACACCAGTTTCCGCTCTGCGCAATTGAGGATGACCCTAGTCTCTTCCAGAAAATCAAGACCCAATATCACATCTCCTATAAGGTTGGGTAGAATCCAAAATTTTCTTGTCCACGAAAACTTCATAATCTTGAAATGCATCAAGAAGAAAACTTTCACCTGGTAGCTGGCACCATTTGCAACTTGCAAATTGAAACCTTCCCCAATATGTATCCTACTCTTCAATTCAGGTCTGTTGTTTACTAGTTGACTCACAAATCGTTGACTGACAAAACTGCTATTAGCGCCAGTGTCTACCATGGCTTGAAAATTCTCTTCACCCACCTGCATTTTCACCCAAAAACTTTTATACTTCTTGCCCCCATCTTTAGCTTTAATGACAGCTACTTGACCCGCAGCTGCTTTATCATGTTCCCTCCCTTTTCCGACAGTCCCACTGGAAGTTTTGGCCTGGCAAGATTTAGCAATATGCCCGCTCTGACCCACTGGAAACATTTTCTATAATCAGGTCTTTGAACCTTACATTTGCTAGCGATATGTCCAGATTTATTACATCTATAGCAAACAACCTCGCTCTTCTGATGTTGAGAGTAATTTCTTGCGGACACCCTAAACTCACTTTTGCGCTGGTCATTCTCTTTACCTTTCAATTTTTCTTGGGCCTCGTAAACACGACAGGTGTACACAAGATTATCCACTTTTATTGCTCATCCACCTAACTACTCTTCATTACTAGGACGCTGAAGGAAGGCACATTGTTGCCAGATTCCAGGATCCATATTGTCTAAAACCTGGTTGATAAGTTCCTCAGTAGTCAGTATTTCCCCCAAAGCAGAAGCATTTTCATTTAGATGTTGAATATACTCCACCATGCGTTCCCCCTTCCGTTGAAAACGATGGATGCAATTCCTAATCAAATCCTCTTTTTCCCTCACAGGACAAATGACCTTCCAAACTTTAGATTTTATACTCTCCCAGGTGTTCCCTTTCTCAAGGCCTTCTAATAACACTTCCAGGACCACCCCTGAGCACTTAGTTAACAGCCCTTAGATTAATTCGACATCTGAACTCAAAAGGAAACTGCGCTTGAGTTTATCTACCTCAACCAGCCCTAGGATCATAGCTTTACAACTGTGGGATATTCTTAAAAGATGATAATACCAAAGAAACTTTCATTTCAGCCACCCTAGAGCTAGCGCTGCCCTCTCCAACATTCTCATTTACACCTCCCTTATTACCTTTAAGGAAATTGATCATCTTCTTACGCAAGGACTCTATATCCTCAGATTCCTCAGTCATAATCCCCGCTGCGGAAAAATTTATTTTTAACTAGGCCTTGCTCAGCCGCTGAATCCAGGCTTTAGGCATGATGCAGAGCAAGGCTTGCCACAGCAATACAACAGAAACAGCAACACTGACAACTAACACCACAGCTCTAGGAGCAGAGTGGCGCAGCCTGGAACCCCATCTTTTGCCTGGCCGGGCCAGTAAACACTAATAGGGACCAAGCAGAAGGCTGGATTACGATAATGAAACCCAGGCTGATGGTATTAGTTTATAATATTCAGTTAAACAAGAAAAATATACACAGTAAATATTCCAGATCATAAAAAGGCATTAATTCATTTACAGACTCCAACAGTTTTAAGATCATATAAACACACGTAATAAAATAGAATAATCAATGGGGGTCAAGGTCTCAAGCAAAGAGGGCATACAGGCTGTTCCCCTCCAATACAAAACCTCCTGCCTCACAAATTCTGGAACCACCTGCCCCCGTCGTCCGGTGTACCGGTTACACCACACCACTTAACCCCATTACAAATCTCATAAAAATATAATGTATATAACAAAATAGAATATGTAAACAATCTATATAAAAATATTTAATTTACTCTGTTCAGGTACTATTAAACACATTAATATCATACACATTAGGTCACTGGCATATTCACATTAATAAATATATTTTTAGCACCAAAAGATATAGAGTTACTGAGTATTTAAGAATGTACCTGCACTTGTTCTAAAACAAATTATAATAAAACACCAATTTTGGTAAAATCTTTCAAGCTGGACTGGTAATATAGTCTTTACCTACTATGTACTTTGTAATCACAATATAATGCCACAGAACATTTATAAAATTAATAATCACCTAACAAATATTATAGTTATACCTAACCAAGAAACAAATGTTTCCTCAGTTCACTATTTCCTTTTACGAATTTACTTTATAAAGTTCAACAAGGGTGAGCACCAATAAATATAATAAATATAATTTAAATGCCAAAAGAATATAATCAACTTTACTTTAGCAGGAAAGGGGAAATTTTACAAACTACTCATCCTATTTATGTGGCAAACCTGTCTAAACCTCAGCATTACCTAATCGCCAGATTTACAGCCAAATTGTTAGTCGGCAGCAAAAAATGCAACAACGAAATAAATATAGTTTAAAAAACTAAAAAAAACATGCTTTTTAAAGAATATCAAACTAAAAAGTTAAAAATAAATATAGTTTAAAAAGCTAAAGAAACATGCTTTTAAAGATTATCAAACTAAAAAGTAAAAAATAATTTTAAAATTTAATTTATGACAATAGTATATAAGCAATACTAGTATAAATGAGAAAAAAGCTTGAGGCGCTTTGTGCCATATTTTTTGTATATTAAGCGCCCCATGCTTTTTTCTCATTTATACTAGTATTGCTTATATACTATTGTCATAAATTAAATTTTAAAATTATTTTTTACTTTTTAGTTTGATAATCTTTAAAAGCATGTTTCTTTAGCTTTTTAAACTATATTTATTTTTAACTTTTTAGTTTGATATTCTTTAAAAGCATGTTTTTTTAGTTTTTTTAAACTATATTTATTTTAACTTTTTAGTTTGATATTCTTTAAAAGCATGTTTTTTTAGTTTTTTAAATTATATTTATGTATAATTATCATAGGGAAATGAGTTACCGACACTACCTATTACCATCTGAGATAACTATTTGGAGTTGCAACGTCACAAAGAAATGGTACAGTCTCTCCGAATAATTTACAGTTAGATGTATGGATATAATCTTAGAATTTACCGAAAAAAAAAAAAAAAAAACATTTTTTTTTTCGACATGGCCGGGAGTAGAACCCACGATTGCTGAATCCGAAAGCTGACATCACAAAAGTCGCGCGCCTTAGATAGTTCGGCTAACGAACATAAGAAATTGGTGGGACATTTTACAGTGATGAGCCACTCACTCTTAGTCGAAAGAGTTACAGACGGACAGACAAACATACAGGTGAAGCTAAGGGCGCGGTTACACGGGAGTCTGAACTACTTCAGGTGAACATGTTCAGCTGTTGAGTGCGGTTACACACAGTCTGAACATGTTTCGTTCGAGGCCATTTCTCATTTAACTTAAACAGGTTGGCAAAGTAGTTCAGATCGACATATCTTCTACATTAGCCTCTGATTGGCTGGTTAGAATATAAACAGTCTTTTGCAGAAATTCTAGATGGAAAGTGTTTCTGGCACAAGTTCGAGTAATATTTTACAGAATGCAACAAAAAAAAAACCAACAGATAATTACATATATTTTTAAATTTATCCTGACCTTAATTTTCTTAAAACTGAGATAGGTACTCTCGCTCAAAATATAATAATAAATAAGTTTAAAAATTTTACTGTGCATGTTTGAATTCCCGATTTGTAAAAAAATATTGAGCAATATGTAAACACATTTCATTTCTGCTGATACTGCTGTATAAACAAGTGAGAAAATCCCGCGTTTTCTGGATGCAATTAAAAAATAGAGATCAACAACACAGTCATTCGTTGACAGTAGACAATCGGTTTTAGAGCTAAACACACTTTTCAGCAACTACCGTGTAACCGCACACTTTCGCGTTTGTAAACGTGTTTACTTAAACATGTTCACCTGAAGTAGTTCAGGGTCCCGTGTAACCGCGCCCTAATATAAAGCATGTAAAAAGGCAGCACCATTAACAAAGAGGAAGCACAATTGGAAGCACCATCAACAAAAAGACAGCACATTTGGAAGCACCATAAAAAAGGAAGCACACATTGGAAGCACCATCAAAAAAGGAAGCACTTTTGGAAGCACCGTCAAAAAAGAAAGCACATTTCGGAAGCACCGTCAACACAAAGGAAGCACATTTCGGAAGCACCATCAACAAAAAGGAAGCACATTTCGGAAGCACCATAAAAAAAGGAAGCACATTTTGGAAGCACCAACAAAAAAAAGCACAATTGGAAGCACCATAATCAAAAAGGCAGCACATTTTGGATGCACCATCATAAAGGCAGCACACTTTGGAAGCACCTTTAAAAAAGGATGCACATTTGGAAGATCCATCAACAAAAAGGCAAAAAGGATGCACAAGTTATGAGAACTAAGTCTTAGTTAGAAATCAGAATACAAGAAATAAAAACATTACATTTTTATAATTTAAATTATTAATTTTATTTCTTTGCATTATACAAATGCAAGTAAAACAAGCCATTATTGTATGTTGCCAGTTTTCATCAGTTCTTTGAGTATGAAGGATATTTCGTTGATGCACGACTAGTTTCCTGCACAAAGCGAGCCATGTAGAAGTCTTAGCCGGTCAACCAATATGTTTGGATCTTTCCATGATGTGTAATCAATCTCTTCTACCACCGTCTTCCTTGCACGTTTATAATAAATATTATGATCTCTGGTGTCTTCCGTTTTATCACCAACCTCAGGGTAACTTTCATTTTTTAGACAGTGATCATCACAAGCCTGATCAGATTTATATAATATATCACGACGTTTCCATCGTTTCGGTCTCAGGACACCGCCACATAATTCGATCTTGTCAGCTTTAGGTGCTTCATCACAGTCTATGTCTTTGTCAACAGCCTCAGAGTCACTGTAACAATCACCGTAGAAGGCATCGTCTTCACCAGATTACCGTAAGAATTCGATGTTGATGATATCGAAGTGTCTTCATCGTCTTCATGCTTCCTTTTTAGGAGTCCATCATGTTTAAAAAGTAGCAAAGATCTACTTGAATTTGGCTGGAATATATTCTCACTTTTCACGTTAAGGATTCTTCCATTGTCTTCATTCTTCCATAAATCATCAACCTCCTTAATTTAAGTTCTTTGTTGAGATCGGAAGAGCCAGGAAAATTATTGTCGTAATGCAGATCACTGTTCCTTAGTCTAGTAGATTCATCGTTGTCCTCTATCTTGTACGCAGGCTTGGCGTTACAAGTTCTGCCATGTCTTTTTAAGCTCTCTCGCCACGTAAACGACTTGCTACATCGAACACAACTTATCATATTGCGTAGTGGATTTTTATTACAGTCATTCTTCTCTTGTTGTCTTTTACTCTTTCTCAAGATAAACTCTTTGCTGCAAAACTTACACCCATGTTCTTTCGATACAGCGTCAGATTCCAAATCGGAATTCATATTAGTTACTGAGACTAATGCCAGATACCAATTGAGTGTTTTAATTAAATCCATTACTTAAATAGAATTTTTTTCATATTTCATCAGCGAGAATTAATATATCTCATGCAAAGGTACTTGATGCATGTAGTTCTGCTTTTCAACAACAGATGTCGCCACATGTTGCTTGCGGTAAATAATATTTAGTAATTTTATGCGGGATGCGGGATGCTCACTAACGATCGCAAAAGAAGGATGGCTTCGCTAGACTACAAGGAGAAGGAAGTTCGTCCTTCTTGTTAGTGCTTCTTAGATTTCTCAGAGATTATTATTATTTGAACGAGTAATGATATTTTTTTTTTAATTTCCACCTGATAAAAATATTAAAAGTGTTGATTAAGTAGCAAAAATTCACTAATTAAATGCAACCTTGAATAAAATGACGTGCCTATTTAAGTAAAAAAATCCTTCATGCAGGGATAAATGTTTCATCTGCAACCATAAGATGTCTAGTCAGGAATAATCAGAAGCACTCGGAGAAAACCATCAGATGTCTAGTCAGGAATAATGAGAAGTACTCGGAGAAAACCACCAGATGTCTAGTCAGAAATAATCAGGAGCACACGGAGAAAACCACCATAATATTGACAAGAATAATCGGAAGCACACGGAGAAACCACCTAAAGTTTTCTTTGATATCATAAAATTACAAAAAAATAATAATAAATTTAAAATAAAAACAAAAAATACAGCAACCAAATCTGCTAGCTAGTGAACATCTCATTGTAGTGTAAAGTTATAGCTCCAGTACAAGCTAGCAGATTTGGTTGTTGTATTTTTTGTATTTATTTTAAATTTTTTATTATTTTTTTTGTAATTTTATGATATCAAAGAAAACTTTAGGTGGTTTCTCCGTGTGCTTCCGATTATTCTTGTCAATATTATGGTGGTTTTCTGCGTGTGCTCCTGATTATTCTTGACAATATTTTTATGGTTTTCTCCGAGTGCTTCTGATTATTCCTGACTAGACATCTGATGGCTATTCCGAGTGCTTCTCATTATTCCTGACTAGACATCTGATGGTTTTCTCCGAGTGCTTCTGATTATTCCTGAGTAGTATGTAAATGGGCGTCCGGGCCCTGGCTTCTGGCTGTGGATTGAGATTGTCGGTCCGCCATCTTGGATTGTGACGTCATGGCGGCCATATTGGATGGTTGTGACCTTGACCTTTGACCTTGACCTTGAATTTGATCCTCAAAACTTGCCAAAATTGGGCAAAAATTGCCCAAAATTCCTCAAAAATCGCCAAAATTTCAATTTTTGTGGAAAAAAATTCCGCCAAAAAATCTCAAAAATTTTGATAAATTTAAAATTCCGGTTTTCGAGGGAAAAATTTCCCGTTTCGAGGGAAAAATTCCCGTTTTTAGTCCTTAAAAATCCCAGCGACTAGAAAGTCTTAAAAGAGGCTTAAAACTACTAAGAGATAGCCGCTTATAAGCCTCTGACGTCATCTAGGATTATGACCACCATTTTGAAAGATGACGTCACCGTTGCAGTTTCCGTTACGCCCACCATCTTTAAAATCTTTATTTATTATCCGATTTTAACGGGGAAAAAATTAAAATTTATAAAAAAATTCAATCAATAAAATTTTAATAATTTTTTTATAAAAAACAAACATTTAGAGGAAGTGCGGGTATTATGGAATACCATTTTTATTTCAAGGTTGTTGAGTTTAAGGAAAGAGCTTATAATCTGAAATTGCATGCAGGTAAAATTTACAGTTATGACGATATATCTGGATACACACAGACAGCAAAATCATGTATTAAGTACAGTAAAATATCATTTTTGCAAAAAAACACAATTGGAGGGTAATATGAAATAGTCGGGTAATATGGAATATGCATAGTTATTAAGGAAACGTAAACCTAATTGTAAGTCACATGAAGGTTATTTAGGAAATATACATGCCTTTCAATGAAAAACATACATAAACATATAATATAATAATAAAAACCCAAATGCAAGCATTTATGCTGACCTCAGTACAGTCATCATGTGACCATAAATAACATGACAAACACTGCACTTTGCAATACCAAAATCGGATATTGTCAAGCTAAATAAAGATATTCTTACTTAACAGGTAAGAAATAGAAGAGGAGTGTGTAAATTACAAAATAATATTTTTTTAATCACTTACAAAAATCGCAAATGTAATCCATTTTTTCCGCACCAGCACAGTCATTATGTGCCCATAACGAACATGACAAACACCGCACCCACACTTCTCCTCGTGAGTCCTGTGAAAACATCCCTTGACAAAATATGCACTCAGCATCCCCAGAATCAGGCGTTGATGTGGGTATGAAGTCCAGCTCGGATGACTTATCTGAGATGAAAGTTTGGTTGTCACTGTTGGATTCATCTTCAACATGTCTCGACGAACAGGAACGTTTCTGCGCTAATTTTATCTTTTTGCTCGGCACAAGAGCTTGCTTCAAGTGTAATTTCTTCTTTGATTTTTCAATGTCATTACTCAAGACTTTGCCACATTTGACTTGCTTTGCAGTTATATCCGCCTCTAACTTAGACTTGTATGGTGACGAAGTGAGGGCAGAGGAAGTTCCTGGCTTTCTACCCCTGTTTGATGTTTTTTTTTGCGGGTGGAGCAGGAGAAATATGACTAGGTAAGACCAAATCAGGCGTTTTCGAACAACCAGCAACTGATAGAACTGGAAAAATTGTAGGGCTGGTATCGACATCTGTGGATGGATCATTGCATGCTGAAGGTGATTCGGTAATTTGTTTTCGTTGCGTGAAGGTCAAAGCAGAAGGCAGATAATCGTCCTCTGTGAATATATTCCTGGATACTGGATAGATTCCTGTGGCCTTGAAACCATTCACTGCAATGTCACCTCTTTGTACCTTTAAATAAGCACGTCCAAAATATTCCATAATGTCAAACACACTGAATGGCCGTGAGCTATGTCTCAGAAATGTACGAACCTCTTCACTGAAGTGGGTTTTCAAAGGTCCCATGAACGATTTATCTAACGGTTGCAACTTGTGTGTTGTGTGAGGTGGTATGCAGATAATCGTTACATGATTTTCTCTCGCCATGTTGATAAGTTCTATGTTCCTCTTGTGGGTAGAGTGGCCATCCAGTACCAACAAAACCGGAGCTTCCTTTGTGGGTTTTGCATGTCGCAGGAAATGCTCAAACCACTTAGTAATAATGTTTGTTTGAACCCAGCCACTAGGGTGGCATGTTGCGATAGAGCCAGGTGGAGCACCTCTCATAAGTTGTTCATTCATGTTTTTACGGGGGAAAATAATTAGAGGTGGAATAAATTGACCACCAGCACTCATACATGGAATGATAGTTACTAATGACCCTCTTTCCGCTGATGTCAAGGCCCCGATTTGACGTTTCCCACGAAGTCCTACAACATGAGGGATTTTACTTTGCACTACCGACAAACCAGTTTCATCGACATTGAAGATGCGATCTGCAGAATAGTTATGCTTCTCAAACTGTTTTTCCAGCAGATCGAAAAACGCACTCACTTCTTCTTTGTTAAACCCTTTGGCTCTGGAAAATGATGTACCCGTTGGCTTGCGAATAGACAACTTGTCCTTATTCCTTGTCATAAACCCGTGAAACCAATCTTTCCCTGCTTTGTCGTTTTGTCCAAATGGATGGGCTAAGTTATTGCGCACAGCTAGCTGAAATGCTAATATACAAACATCTTTGCTGGTAAGGCCATAAAACATGGCTTCCATTTCAACTAAGTACTTCACAAGCTCTTCCTCCAACTCAGGGGTAAACAATGGCTTACGACCAAGTTTTGTAGATGCTGATTTCTTAGTGTCTAGCACCTTATTGTTGGCAAGTCTAAAAAGTGTAGCCCTTGGTACCTGGAACACTTTCGATGCCTTGAGGTATCCCATCTTCTTCTCCCTAACAGCGCATATTGCTTTTGCCATTTGATCCTCCTTCCATAGCTTCCTTTTCTTAGTTTTGTCTTTCTTTTCACCCATCTCTGGAAGATAGAAAAAAAACAGACTATAGGTATTATAACCCCTTGTTTCGTAATGGTCGTCATAAGTAGTTGAAAACCTGGCTCCACAAAAATTTATTTAGCATATACGCAACTAATGTATTAGCACAAGTTGACATTTACAACGCCTAAAAGTAGCATTCAAGTTTGGCACATGCATAGAATAACATTGCATAAGCCTAAAAGGCTACATTAGGTGACTTCTGCTCTAATTGTGCGAGCATGCGTTGGCAATATTGAAAAATTACAACTCCCTAAACAATAAGCTGTAACGAGAGCCATTAGAACATTTAGTTTGCATTTTTTGTGCATGTATTATTTTTAGCACTATAGCAATAATTGTTTGTTAAGTGGTCTTACATACAACGATATTAAGCTTAAAACAATTACATTTACCTAAGTCGAAACTATTTATAATTTGTAATTACACTGATTTCTTACAATAACTGGAAAATACATATTATTACTTATGTTCTTAAGCGTTAAATAAACATTAATAGCGTTCATTTACTTTTTAATCAAATTGCGGTCAATTTGGAATACCTAAATTTTCGTCGGGTAATATTGAATAGTAGGTATTCCATATTACCCGACTCGCCATATTTAAAATTTGCCGTTCTCCTAACCTTACTAGTTGAAAATGAAAAGACTACATTCTTGGAAATAACACTGCGGACTATTACTCTTTATCATACATCATGATTAACAGTGTTAAGAAACTTCTAAATACTGTTAACATTTTTCAAACACTCACCTGCAAAAACTTTCCAAATGCAAAAACCAAACAATTGATTATAAAACTGCCCATACACGACCGACGTTCATGCGACTGAATTCATAGCCTCTAGCGAGCACAGGGAAGTAGTTCGACCGCTCTCTCACAGGTTTCAGCACCTTACAGCTGAGATATCCACCTATTCCATATTACCCGCCTATTCCATAATACCCGCACTTCCTCTACGACACGGAGCTCGGAGTCCTCGGTTCGAACCCGGTGAGGGCAAAAAAATAAAAATGACGACCGATCCTTCCCCCCGCGGTGGGTGCTGGCATACTGACTCCCACCACTTTTTTTCAAAGCATATATATCGCCACCTGGTATGACGTCATGTCCGCCATCTTGTCTTCGTTGCTGGAAACCATCATCATTGTATCGTCGGCTAGAGTGCGCTGATGCCATGTTAGTTTAATTCTTACCTGCTAGAGTGCAGTAATCATCTATTACTGTGACACGCGCCATCTTGTCATTTCGACGACATCTTGAAAATCCGTAATTTTAATGCTAGAAATTCGAGAAAAGTTCCAAAATTCATTAAATAAATCACTCATTAATATACATATTGATTCGACCAGTTTCAGTCCTTGATTCGATACCAGATCGATGCAATAATGTTTAATTTTATGTAAAAATAATAATTTCAATATACCATGTTCAACATTCTTAAAGAGACTTTAAAACCTCTACTACCATCATCCTATAAGCCATCAACACCACCATATTGGAAAATTCGTAATTATATTGCTAGAGATTCGGGAAAAAGTTCAGAAATCTTTAAATAAATTTCCGATCAATATACTGATTAATTAGATCGACTAAGGTCCTTGGTGCGATCTAGGATGATGCAAAAAAAATTAAATATAACATCAATTTAACATAATAGTAACAGGTTCGAGGAATTAAACACCGCAAGTTCTTTTACAAACATAATATTTATTACATAATTTCTATTTTACTACACGAACATTTGCGAAAGCCAGCAATCTTATAATCATTTAGTTCCGCAGCGGTGTGAAATGACTAATTCTTAGCTCCAATCGGTTTATACTAGACAGAGTCCAGCCAGAACCTTTACAGACATAGTCCTCCTCTTCTTGACAGAGTTTCTGGATACAGTTTTTAACAGTTTGCTTCACATCGTTAGAACTGTTAATTACTGTTGCCGATGTCTTGAATGCACACTTCTTCACTTTGTCATCGAACGGATATGGCGTTCCATATATACAGTCCAACAACAAGTTATATTTCAAAGGTCCGTTTGTTGCTACATCGTCAGTAAGCTGATTGATTATGTTCTGTCTGATATCAAGAAAATTACAAATGTCTTTCCACTCACCTAACGTATTTAGATAATAGTAGTCTTTCAATGTTCCACGAAATGCAGACTGCGCCAAGTAGAAGCCATTATCATTCACCTGTAGAGCACCGATCACAGTCTTAGGTTTAGTTCCATGTCCAGATGCCATAACAATCGGTTGCTGCGCATCTGTTCTCTTGCTTGTACGCCTACGAGTCTCCAATCTAAGGCAAGGAGTCAAAATTTCTGCAGGTAGTTCAGTAGTAGGCGCACGGACTTTACCTTTACAGTTTTTCGCATGTCGACGCAAATTTACAATTCGAGTAAACCATTCATAACACTCATCACAGCGAAACTTCATGCGAGAAGGATTCTTCATGCATTTGCTCCGCTCATGTCTTCATGCATCATGGGAAAATGCGAACGACGTATCACAGTAGCTGCAAGGATACCGCGGTGATGAAGACGAACCTTTCAGACTCGATCCAGATACTGACGTTGCCGCCGACGTACCATTTCCAGGCATACTCTTATGCACATCAATCATTCGCTGTTGTATAGACACCTTTACTTTCTGCCGCGCAACAGGTCCTTTGCATGTCTCCAAGTTTTGCTGCAAATTAGCATTTCTTGTAAATTGCTTACGACATTTCTCACAGCCAAACATTTTTCGATAAAGGTTCTTAGCACATTCTCTCTTCTCGTGTCGTCGAGCATTGCTGTTGTTTGAGAAAATATTATCGCAGTAACAGCACCGATGTTCGTTGTTTGTTGTCGAATCACCATCCATTGAAGTCACCATCGACGGCGAAACAGCGTTCGTCGAGGTTTCCTGTACAGTCAGCACTATCGGCATTAAAGTCTCTTCTGCTGGTGGTATCATGTCTGATGAAGTCTCCTACAGTGTTGTCGTCGTCGTTCCAACGGGATACGCTCCTTCTCCGCCGTAGCTGTCGTCAAGGTTACCGTAGACGATGGTACAACATCCATCGAGTTCGTCGTTAAAGTCGGTAAAGATGCCATCGAGTTCGCAAGAACTGGTAATTAATTACGTGACTAATGCACCAGAAGAAACAAACTAGGTGATCCTTACACCGTCGACGACAGTAACAAACTGAGCGACCTGCTGTCTAGGACTCACTTATATACATGCTCCGAATGGAATAATACGCTAGTCAAATAAAGATCAATTTATTATAATACTAGAGTCAAAACAACATTAAAAATAGAAGCACCATTAACAAAAAGGAAGCACATTCTGGAAGCACAATAAAAAGGCAGAACATTTGGAAGCACCGACGACGAAAAGGCAGCACATTCTGGAAGCACCGACTACGAAAAGGCAGCACATATGGAAGCACCGACAACGAAAAGGCAGCACCGCCAACGAAAAGGCAGCACATTTGGAAGCAACAACAACGTAACGGCAGCACATTTGGAAGCACCGACAACGTAAAGGCAGCACATTTGGAAGCACAATAAAAAGGCAGCACATTTGGAAGCACAATAAAAAGGCAGCACATTTGGAAGCACCGACAACGAAAAGGCAGCTCATTTGGAAGCACCGTCAACGAAAAGGCAGCACATTTGGAAGCACCGACAACGAAAAGGCAGCACCACCAACGAAAAGGAAGCACATTTGGAAGCACCGTCAACGAAAAGGCAGCACCGCCAACAAATAGGCAGCAAATTTGGAAGCACCGCCAACGAAAAGGTAGCACCATCGACTAAAAAGGAAGCACATTTGGAAGCACTGTCAACGAAAAGGCAGCACCGCCAACAAAAAGGCAGCACATTTGGAAGCACCGCCAACGAAAAGGCAGCACCATCGATGAAAAGGAAGCACATTTGGAAGCACAAGTTACGAGAACTAAGTCTTAGTTAGAAATCAGAATACAAGAAACAAAAACATTAAATTTTTATAATTCAAATTTTTTTATTTTATTTCTTTACATTATACAAATGCAAGTAAAACAAGCCATTATTGTATGTAGCCAGCTTTCCTGAGTTCTTTGAGTATGAAGGATATTTCTTTGATGCACGAATAATTTGTTACCGTTTCCAGTAACTTTTTTTGTAATTAATAATTAAATTATTTGGTTATTGTTATTTCATTATTCACAGTTATGTTTATTAGTTTTTTTTTATTTAATTGCATTAGGAAGACTCTAAGAACGTGAAACCGTTTGCTCAACGGCCGTCTAGTCATGTGTGGGTGTCGTTGTTTCGAGTGTACCCGAGGACGGCCGAAGAAGCTCGATGGTGACGTAGCCGAGTGACGCGCTCAGCGGTGGCGCGCGAGTGTGCGGTACGGGACTTGCAAGCCGGACTCGACAGCAGGAGGATGGTTCGGTGCGACCGTCTGGCCCGCGGTGTGGCAACGGCGCGGAGGCGCGTTGACCACCAGCTGGGGCCCCACTCAACATGCTCAAAGTAAGGAGTCGACGCTCATACTTGTTATGGCCAGAATAGGCGAAGGTCGGGGCTGTGAAATGCTAAATGCTAAAATAGACTGTGATTCGCAACATAATTTGACTTTCTTAAGGACCGGCAATAATTTTTGTAGTGGATGAATGAACTTAAAGAAGTTAATGAACTTGTCACTCGGGCCCACATAGTCATAATTTGGATGGAGTGCACGGACACAGTTCAAGTACGTTTACGCATTATCATGAGGACTGCCGTATGAGCAGCGAGCAAACGGGAAAGTGCGCGCACAAGAAAAAAAAAACTTTAGATTTTTTGTTTAACTATAGTTTTATATATATTTTTTGTATAGGGCATCTATGTGTTTCATGCAATGTATACGTGGAGGGGGTTGTAATCCTAGGTAGGTCTGATAGTAAATGTTGACTGCACTTAATTTTTTGTGTTTTTATAATGGTACTCACACATTGCCCGGGGAATAAGGGAATAAGCTATTTATCTTTGGTTGGCCTTGGGGCATGAGTGTGGGGAAGAGTTGCTAATCGTGCTGTTGCGGGAGTTACGCAGCAGCGCGGTGGCAATTTATCTGCGCCACTCTGCTTCCAAGTGCAGTCAAATGGGTTTCACGATAGTGTTTAACGTGTGTGCTATCATGGCAGTTAGGGCGCGGTTACACGGGACCCTGAACTACTTCAGGTGAACATGTTTAAGTAAACACGTTTACAAAAGCGAAAGTGTACGGTTACACGGTAGTTGCTGAAAAATGTGTTCAGCTCTAAAACCGATTGTCTACTGTCAACGAATGACTGTGCTGTTGATCTTCTCTATTTTGTATCCAGAAAACGCGGGATTTTCTCACTTGTTTATACAGTATTATCAGCAGAAATGGAATGTGTTTTCATATTGCTCAATACTTTTTTACAAATCTGGAATTCAAACAACATGCACAGTAAATAATTTTAAACTTATTTTTTTATTATTGTTTGAGCGAGAGTTTTAAGTTTTAAGATAATTAAGGTCAGGATCAATTTAAAAAAAGTATACCTGTTGATTTTATTTTTGTTGCATTCGGTAAAATATTACTCTAAATTCTGCCAGGAACACTTTCCATCTTGCATTTCTGGAAAGGACTGTTTATATTCTAAACAGCCAATCAGAGGCTAATGTAGAAGATATGTCGATCTGAACTACTTTGCCAACCTGTTTAAGTTAAATGGGAAATGGCTTCGAACGAAACATGTTCAGACTGTGTGTAACCGCACTCAACAGCTGAACATGTTCACCTGAAGTAGTTCAGACTCCCGTGTAACCGCGACCTTAGTTGGATTTATCAGCTTAATAAGGACGGCCTGCAGGTGAACTTAAACGCGGCCGGAATCCCGTTTCAGGATGACGATGGGGTGGATGAATTACGACGCAAGTTGTCTAAATACTTAAAAAAAGATGTAAGCGAGGCCGGTGCTGGGTCAGGAGTTGGCACCGTAGAAAGACGTAATATGGTCGCGGACTTGGAAAGTAAATTAGTATATGACAGTTTCAGATATATTCCCAGTATGCATGGAGGGCAGCCCAGTGAATTAATAAGATTTTGTATGGAATTAGATCGCATTAGAGAAGTACAACCTTTTGCTACAGATGTAGAACTATTACGATGCGTAATAAGTAAATGTCAAGGGGTGACACGTAACATAGTACGGGGTTGTGTCGAGGAAAAGTTAAGTTGGGAAAAATGTAAGGAGAAACTGTGGGAGAACTTATGTCCGCGACGAGTAAAAGAGAAATTACAACGGGAGAAAATTTACCGTTTTCAGCGGGCAGACGATATCATGGTAACTTACGTGACAGATATTTGTTATCATTCTAAAGCGAAGGGAATAGCAATGTCAGCCGATGATTTCATTTCCTTGTGCGTGGAAAACATGCGGCCGGAGTTAAGACGTGAGTGCACGTTTATTGAAAAACCTAGGTCGTTGAGTGCTATAATACAATGGGCCACAGAAGTGGATAATGTATGGTGTGCTAAGTTAGAGTTTGACAAGGGTAAAGCAGCGGGAGGTTACCGCCCGGGTTCCATATGTTATAAGTGCGGGGAGTTAGGGCATTTTCAGAATAATTGTCCAAAAGGTTCAAAACGAATTGTAAGCCTTATTACTTGCTTTAAGTGTGGAGAGAAAGGCCATTATGCCTCAAGTTGTGAGCGGGGTAGCAATAAATCGGCATTGCAATGTGAAAAATGTAACAAAAAGGGACATATAGCAAAGTTTTGCTGCGTTAAGCCAGCTGAGACCTAAATGAAGGTCTGTTTGTTTAGGATGTAGTCCCGTTACGTTGGAACGTGGTTTCGTTCTGGTTTCAGTTTTTTTTTTTTGGTAACCTGTTTTTTTTTTTTGGGCTGAGTAGGCTGTTTGCGCAAGAAATTGGTTTCCAGTAGATATTCGTATTGAGTGTTTTTGTTAACTTTTTGTTGTGCTTTTAGAGTTCCCTTTTGATGTCTTGTGTGTTTTTCTCTCGATTTCTGAGCTTCTCTCTTCCTCTTGCCCTGTTGATGTTTACGTTAGCGTCTGAGAGTTGATCGGTTGTTTTGAATGAAGGTATCGTGGAAACCAAATTCTTTTTTTTTTTTTGGGCGCGGAGATTGTTACCGTTTCCGGTAACTTTTTTTGTAATTAAAAATTTAATTATTTGGTTATTGTTATTTCATTATTCACAGTTATGTTTATTAGTTTTTTTTATTTAATTGCATTAGGAGGACTCTAAGAACGTGAAACCGTTTGCTCAACGGCCGTCTAGTCATGTGTGGGTGTCGTTGTTTCGAGTGTACCCGAGGACGGCCGAAGAAGCTCGATGGTGACGTAGCCGAGTGACGCGCTCAGCGGTGGCGCGCGAGTGTGCGGTACGGGACTTGCAAGCCGGACTCGACAGCAGGAGGATGGTTCGGTGCGACCGTCTGGCCCGCGGTGTGGCAACGGCGCGGAGGCGCGTTGACCACCAGCTGGGGCCCCACTCAACATGCTCAAAGTAAGGAGTCGACGCTCATACTTGTTATGGCCAGAATAGGCGAAGGTCGGGGCTGTGAAATGCTAAATGCTAAAATAGACTGTGATTCGCAACATAATTTGACTTTCTTCAGGACCGGCAATAATTTTTGTAGTGGATGAATGAACTTAAAGAAGTTAATGAACTTGTCACTCGGGCCCACATAGTCATAATTTGGATGGAGTGCACGGACACAGTTCAAGTACGTTTACGTATTATCATGAGGACTGCCGTATGAGCCGCGAGCAAAAGGAAAAGTGCGCGCACAAGAAAAAAAAAACTTTAGATTTTTTGTTTAACTATAGTTTTATATATATATATATTTTGTATAGGGCATCTATGTGTTTCATGCAATGTATACGTGGAGGGGGTTGTAATCCTAGGTAGGTCTGATAGTAAATGTTGACTGCACTTAATTTTTTGTGTTTTTATAATGGTACTCACACATTGCCCGGGGAATAAGGGAATAAGCTATTTACCTTTGGTTGGCCTTGGGGCATGAGTGTGGGGAAGAGTTGCTAATCGCGCTGTTGCGGGAGTTACGCAGCAGCGCGGTTGCAAGTTTCCTGCACAAAGCGAGCCATGTAGAAGTCTTAGCCGGTCAACCAATATGTTTGGATCTTTCCATGATGTGTAATCAATCTCTTCTACCACCATATTACTTGCTTGTTTATTATAAATATTATGATCTCTGGTGTATTCCGTTTTAACACCAACCTCAGGGTAACTTTCATTATCGAGATGGTGATCATCACAAGCTTGATCAGATTTATTTAATATATCACGACTTTTCCATCGTTTCGGTCTCAGGACACCGACACAGTCTTCGATCTTGCCTGCTTTAGCTGCTTTATCACAGTCTATGCCTTTGTCAACAGCCTCAGAGTCGCTGTAGCAATCACCGTAGAAGGCATCATCTTCAGCCAGATTACCATAAGAATTCGATGCCGATAATGTCGAAGTGTCTTCATCGTCTTCATGCTTCCTTTTTAGGAGTCCATCATTTTTACAGAGTAGGAAAGATCTACTTGAATTCGGCTGGAATGTATTCTCACTTTTCACGTTAAGGATTCTTCCATTGTCTTCATTCTTCCATAAATCATCATCGGCCTTCAATTTAAGTTTTTTGTCGAGATCGGAAGAGCCGCGAACATAATCTCTCCCAAGACAAGGAAAATTATTGTCATAATGCAAATCGCTCTTCCTTAGCCTAGTAGAGCCATCGTTTTCCTCTAGCTTGTACGCAGGCTTGGCGTTACAAGTTCTGTCATGTCTTTTTAAGCTCTCTCTCCGCGTAAACGACTTGCTAAATCTAACACAACTTATCATATTACGTAGTGGATTTTTAACACAGTCATTCTTCTCGTGTTGTCTTCCATTCTTTCTTAAGATAAATTCTTTGCTGCAAAACTTACACCTGTGTCCTTTCAATACAGCAACAGACACCGAATCAGGATTCATATTAGTTACTGAGACTATTGTTAGATGCAAACTGAGTGAATTAAATTAGATACATTACTTAAATAGATTTTTTTAAATATTTCATCAGCAAGAATTAAGTTACCTCATACAAAAGAAATTGTTACATGTGGTTTCGATTATTAGCATGAATTGTCGCCACGTGTTGTGTTCGAGTCATAATTTATTTAGTTCTTTTATGTGGTATGCGGGATGCTCACTAGCGTTCGCAAAACAAGGATGGCTTCGCTAGACATCAAGGAGAAGGAAGTTCGTCTTGCATGTTGGTGCTCCACATATGTCTCATGGCATATTATTAATTTGACTGAGTAATTATATTTTTTTAATTCCACCTGATAAAAATATTGCAAGTTTTGATTTAGTAGCAGAAATTATCGAATTAAATGTAACTCCAAATAAAATTACATATCTCATTAGACCAAAAAAAATCCATGCAGAGAGCGGTTTCTCAGAATAGTCAGAAGCACTTGAAGAAACCACAGGAATGATTGAAAGAACACGGGAAAAACCATCAAAATACTGACAAGAATAATCAGGAGCACACGGAGAAAACAGTCATAATATTGGCAAGAATAATCAGGAGCACACGGAGAAAACCATCATAATATTGACAAGAATAATTAGGAGCTCACGGAGAAAACCACCATAATATTGACCAGATTAATCAGAAGCACTCGGAGAAAACCACCACATGTTTTCTTTGATATCATAAAATTACAGGAAATAATATTTAAAAATAAAAATAAATTAATAAAAAAAATTAAAATAAAAATATACATAAAATTCTTGCTTGTACAAGAACTCTATCTTTGCTCAACAATGATAAGTTTACAAGCTAGCAGAATCTATTTATGTATTTTTTTATTTTATTTTCACCCATGAGGTTACGAGACTATGCGATAACAAGTTTTCAAGGTTACGTGATCGCGAGGCTATAGGACTACGAAGCTTCCAGAACGCATGGTTACGAGACTGCATGACTAATTGACCGCGTGGTTTCGAATCTTCATGTCTCTAACTGACTACAATAGCACTATTCAGTGGTGAGAGTTAATTTATCTTATGCAAAGGTACTTGCTGCAAGTAGTTCCGCTTTTCAACATCAGATGACATCACGTGTTGCTTGCAGGTAAATAATTATTTCTTTTATGCAGGATGCGAGATGCTCACTATCGATCGCATAAGAAGGTTAGCTACGATAGTCTCCAAGGAGAAGGAAGTTCGTCCTTCCTGCTAGTGCTTCTCAGATTTCTCACGGTCCGCCATCTTGGATTGCGACGTCACGGCGGTCATCTTGGATGAGTGTGACCTTGAACTTTGACCAAAACCACAGGAATGATCGCAAGCACACGGATTAACCATCAAAATATTAACAAGAATAATCGGGAGCACACAGAGAAAACCACCATAATATTGACAAAAATAATCAGAAGCACACGGATAAAAACGACACAAGTTTTCTTTGATATCATAAAATTTCAGGGAAAAAAATATTTAAAAATAAAAATAAATTAATAAAAAATTAAAAATAAATTAAAAAAATACATAAAATTCTGGCATGTACTAGAACTCTATCTTTGTTCAACAATGAGAAGTTCACAAGCTAGCATAATATATTTATGTATATCTTCCAAATGTGCTGCCTTTTCGTTGTCGGTGCTTCCAAATGTGCTGCCTTTTCGTTGTCGGTGCTTCCAAATGTGCTGCCTTTTCGTTGTCGGTGCTTCCAAAAGTGCTGCCTTTTCGTTGTCGGTGCTTCCAAATGTGCTGCCTTTTCGTTGTTGGTGCTGCCTTTTTGATGATGGTGCTTCCAAATGTGCTGCCTATTCGTTGTCGGTGCTTCCAAATGTGCTGCCTTTTCTTTGTCGGTGCTTCCAAATGTGCTGCCTTTTCGTTGTCGGTGCTTCCAAATGTGCTACCTTTTCGTTGTCGGTGCTTCCAAATATGCTGCCTTTTCGTTGTCGGTGCTTCCAAATGTGCTGCCTTTTCGTTTAGGTGCTTCCAAATGTGCTGCCTTTTCGTTGATGGTGCTTCCAAATGTGCTTCCCTTTTCGTTGATGGTGCTGCCTTTTTGATGGTGGTGCTTCCAAATGTGCTTCCTTTTTGTTGATGGTGCTTCTATTTTTAATGTTGTTTTGACTCTCGTATTTTAGTAAATTGATCTTGATTTGACTAGCGTATTATTCCAACCGGTTAATGTATATAAACGAGTCCTAGACAGCAGGACGCTCAGTTTGTTACTGCCGTCGACGGTGTACGGATCACCTAGTTTGTTTCTTCTGGTGCATAAGTCGTGTAATTTCCTGTTCTTGAGACTTCGATGGCATCTTTACCGACTTTAACGACGAACTCGAAGGAGGTTGTACCATCGACTGTGGTAACCATGACGTCAGCGCCGACGATTTTGGAGCAGATCCCGTTGGCAACGTCGATGACAACACTGGAGGAGACTTCGATATGTGCTGTTCCACCATCAGCTGAAGTTTCATCAGCATTGAATACTTCAATTAATGAAGAGCGTACTTCGCATCAGTGCAAATACTGTGGCGCATCATTTACTATCACCTCAAATGCTCGCAGACATGAAAGAAGCGGTTGTTCTATTAATGTTCAAAGAATACAATTTCAGTGCAATAAGTGCCATAAACTAATTTCGCGTCTCGATAGCTTACATCGTCATTATAAAAAATGCTCCGAGAAGTATAATGAACATGGTTATTGTTTTGACTCATGTGTTGTACCGGCTAATGAGAATATATAAGTGATATGAACTTCCGTCCGTCTCTGGCTGCGGTGATGAACGGATCGGATAGACATTTAAAGTCATGTAAAAGGCTTAGTCCGTACAATAAGAAGACTGTTTGAATCGAGAAAATCACAATAGTAGTATGTTTTGGGGGCTCCGAGATCAGGCCTCAGGCGGTGGAGCCGGGAGCCGACTCCGCCATCTTGGATTTGTGACGTCACGGCGGCAAAAAATCCTCAAAATTCCTCAAAAATGACTCAAAATGACTCAAAAATTCCCGTTTTAAGAAAAAATTTCCAGTTTTCGAGGGAAAAATTCCCGTTTCGAGGGGAAATTTCCCGTTTTATTCCTTAAAAATCCCGACGGCTGAAAATGTCCTGATAGAGGCTTAAGCATCCTTAACTCAAGCCTCAGTTAAGCCTCTATCAGGACTTGACCTTGACCTCAACGGCCATCTTTATCCGGGGACAGGCTTCAGGCTGTGGAGCCGAGAGCCGATCCACATCTCTAACGTCACGTTCATCTCTGACGTCACGTCGGTCATCTTGGATAAGCGTAACGGGACAAAGCGTCACGGGGCACAGCGTAACGGGACACCGTGTAACGGGACACAGTGTAACGGGGCATAACGTAACAGGACAAGTAGATAACGGCGGCTATATTGGATCCACCATCTTTAAATCGAGCGCCCCACTCATTATGATGGAAAATTCGTCTCCGTCGCCATATTGACTTTTTTCTGTTCCACTGGAGGCCGCCATCTTGGATATCGTCGACTTTGTTTCTGCTGTATGTTCCTAGATAGCACCAGCGGCACTCATGTTTTTTTCTGTTCCGCCGCAGGCCGCCATCTTGGATACCGTCGACTTTGTTTCTGTCGTTTTTTCCTAGAGAGCGCCAGCGTCGCCCTGTCTCAACACATAAGGTCGATGTTCCATTACCTACCATAGCTATTATGAACCTTATCAACTTTTTAAATTTAATTTTTTATGAAAAATATATTGGAAACGCTGTGATTCAAACCATCGCAGCTCTGATCTCTAGGTTGGAAAACATACGCCTTTAACCGCTCGGCCATCGAGACATTTACCAGATTGAAAATTAAATAAGGTATATATAAAAATTACATGCATATTTGGACTTGTAATTTTTTTTAATTTAAAGTAATAATAGCACCACCTGTTCGAGACAGAAGCACCATCATGGATTATGAGGTCACCGTTGCAATTACCGTTATGGTCGCCATCTTTGAAATCCGTAATTTTAATGCTAGAGATTCGGGAAAAAGTTCAAAATTCATTAAATAAATTTGTAATCTATATACTGATTGATTAGATCGACTTAGGTCCTTGGTTCGAAACCGGTGAGGGTAAAAAATAAAAAAATCAGATCCTTCCTCCACAGAAGCCACCTACAGACTGACCTACCACCACCAATAACTAGGTATTTACCATCAGCTGGTATGACGTCATGTCCGCCATCTTGTCTTTGTCCGCTGGAGGCAACCATCTTGTTTTCGTCTGCTAGAGTGTGCCGGAGACATGTTAGTATAATGTTCTGTTCTCCATAACTTTGACCTTGACCTTGAACCTTGACCTTGAACTTTGACCTTGACCTTGAAATTTGACCTTGACCTTGAACTTTGACCTTGAAATTTGACCTTGGCCTTTGGCCTTGACCTTGAACTTTGACCTTGAACTTTGACCTTGACCTTAAACTTTGACATTGACCTTGAAATTTGACCTTGACCTTGATGTCCATCACGGATCCGTCATTTTATGTTCAGTACATGCTAGTGGTCATTGCCACCATCATGTTTTCGTCTGCTGGAGGACACCATATTGTGTGTACTCGTCTTACCATCATGCTAGTTTTATTCTAACATGCTACAGTGCAGTAATCATTTATTATTACTGAGGTACCCACCATCTTGAAATTTGACCGCCATCTTGAAATCATGTAATTATTTAGCTAGAAATACGGGAAAAATTCCAATAGTCTCCGAAAAAATCAATTATTAATTTACAAATTGAATCGATGGATCCCTGTCCACGGTTCGATTCTTGACCAGAGACAGTTGTAACTAATTATTAAATAAATGTTAGGTTCTGTTTTCCATTACCTTTCGCGGAGTTTATTAATAATTCACTCTACGAAAATCAACTCAAGTCAATATACCGGACCAACGAATTAAATCAGTGCCGATTAGCCTATTATGAAAGTCTAATTTTTCAATAATCTGAATAACATATAAGCCGTTCATGTACAAAGCCACACATATAGATCAATTGTCTTCAGTTAAAAAAGTCTTCAATTTAAAAAATACATAAACTGATTCTGCTAGCTTGTAAACTTATCATTGATGAGCAAAGATAGAGTTTTAGTACAAGCCAGAATTTTATGTATTTTTTAATTTTTTTAAATTTTTTATTAATTTATTTTTATTTTTAATTTTTTTCCTGTAATTTTATGATATCAAAGAAAACATGTGTCGTTTTTCTCAGTGTGCTTCTGATTATTCTTATCAATATTGTGATGATTAATCCGAGTGCTTGCGATCATTCCTGCGGTTTCGGTCAAAGGTCAAGGTCACACCCATCAAAGATGGTCGCCGTAACGTCGCAATCCAAGATGGTGGACCGTGAGAAATCTGAGAAGCACTAGCAGGAAGGATGAACTTCCTTCTCCTTGGAGACTAACGAAGCCATCCTTCTTATGCGATCGATAGTGAGCATCCTGCATATAAGAAATAAATATTATTTACCTGCAAGCAACACGTGACGTCATCTAATGTTGAAAAGCGGAACTACTTGCAGCAAGTATCTTTGCATGAGATAAATTAACTCTCACCACTGAATAGTGCTATTGTAGTCAGTTAGAGACATGAAGTTTCGTAGCCGCGCCGCCAATTAGTCATGCAGTCTCGTAACCATACGTTCTGGAAGCTTGGTAGTCCTATAGCCTCGGGATCACGTAACCTTGAAGACTTGCAATCGCATAGTCTCGTAACCTCATGGCACGTAGTCTCGTAGTCATGATGCATTGGAGCCTCGTAGACTTGAAGCTACGTAAGCAAGTAGCCTTGTAATCTTATAACATAATGCTGATGGAGCAGATGTAGCAAAAGAGAAAATTCCGTCGAAGACAAATGTAGTAATTGGAGCCTTGTAGACGAGTAGCTTCGTAGTCAAGAACTCATGCAGACTTGTATTCCTGTATCCATGCAGACACGTAAACTCGTTTTCTAGAGGCTTCGTAGATCTGTTGCCTCGCAGTCTCGTCAACTTGAAGATTCGTAGTCACGTAGTCTCGTAACCTCATGGCTCGTAGTCGTGTAGACATGATGTAATGGAGCCTCGTAGACTTGAAGCTACGTAGGCAAGTATCAATGTAATCTTATAACATAATGCTGGTGGTGCAGTTGGAACAAAAGAGAAAATTCCGTCGAAGACAGATACGGCAACTGGAGCCTTGTAGATGAGTAGCTTCGTAGTCAAGTACTCATGTAGACTTGATGACCTCTATCCTCGCAGTCACGTAAACTCTTTTTCTAGAGGCTTCGTAGCTCTGTAGCCTCGCAGTCTCGTAAACTTGAAGATTCGTATTCACGTAGTCTCGTAACCTCATTGCTTGAAGTCGCGTAGTCATGATGCATTGGAGCCTCGTAGACTTGAAGCTATGTAAGCAAGTATCCATGTAATCTTATAACATAATGGTGGTGGTGCAGTTGGAGCAAGAGAGAAAATTCTGACGAAGACAGATGTTGTAATTGGAGCCTGGTAGACGAGTAGCTTCGTAGTCAAGTACTCATGTAGACTAGTAGTCCTGTATCCTCTCAGTCACGTAAACTTGTGAACTAGAAGCTTCGTAGCTCTAGCCTCGCAAGCCGTGTATAACTCGTAAATATCTAGATCATTTTAGACTCGTAGCCATGTGGCCTCATAGTCTCTTAGACTCGAAGAATTCTAGCCAAATATATTTAGAGCCAAAAGACTTTTGGAACCAAAAGACTGTTGGTGACAATGACTGATGGAGCCAATGAATATTGAAGCCAATGAATATTGGAGTCAATGTATATTGGAGTAAATGAATATTGGAGCCAATGAATATTGGAGTCAATGAATATTGGAGCCAATGAATTTTGGAGCCTGTGATCATTCCGTTTCCTGCGTGTACGTTCCGTTTTCTGTGTGTACGTTCCGTTTTCCTGCGTGTACGTTCCGTTTTCCTGTGTGTACGTTCCGTTTTCCTGCGTGTACTTTCTGTTTTCCTGTGTGTAAATTCTGTTTTCCTGCGTGTACGTTCCGTTTTCCTGCGTGAACATTCCGTTTTCCTGCGTGTACGTTCCATTTTCCTGCGTGTACGATCCGTTTTCCTGCGTGTACGTTCCGTTTTCCTGCGTGTACTATCCGTTTTCCTGCGTGTACGTTCCGTTTTCCTGCGTGAACATTTCGTTTTCCTGCGTGTACGTTCCGTTTTCCTGCGTGTACGATCCGTTTTCCTGCGTGTACGTTCCGTTTTCCTGCGTGTACTATCCGTTTTCCTGCGTGTACGTTCCGTTTTCCTGCGTGTACATTCCGTTTTCCTGCATGTACGTTCCGTTTTCCTGCGTGTACGTTCCGTTTTCCTGCGTGTACGTTCCGTTTTCCTGCGTGTACCTTCCGTTTTCCTGCGTGTACGTTCCGTTTTTCCTGCGTGTACGTTCCGTTTTTCCTGCGTGTACGTTCCGTTTTCCTGCGTGTAAATTCCGTTTTCCTGCGTGTACATTCCGTTTTCCTGTGTGAACATTCCGTTTTCCTGCGTGTACGATCCGTTTTCCTGCGTGTACGTTCCGTTTTCCTGCGTATACCTTCCGTTTTCCTGCGTGTACATTCCGTTTTTCCTGCGTGTACGTTCCGTTTTACTGCGTGTACCTTCCGTTTTCCTGCGCGTACATTCCGTTTTCCTGCGCGTACATTCCGTTTTTTCTGCGTGTACGTTCCGTTTTCCTGAGTGTAAATTCCGTTTTCCTGTGTGTATATTCCGTTTTCCTGCGTGTACATTCCATTTTTCTGAGTGTAAATTCCGTTTTCCAGCGTGTACGTTCCGTTTTCCTGCGTGTACATTCCTTTTTCCTGTGTGTACTGAGTTAATGGTCTATATGTCTGATATTGACATGACCCGGTCTTGCGGTCCGTGCCTTTACGATGACGGTGCTGCCTTTTCGTTGTCGGTGCTTCCAAATGTGGTACCTTTTCGTTGTCGGTGCTTCCAAATGAGCTGTCTTTTCGTTGGTGGTGCTGTCTTTCCGTTGTTGGTGCTTCCTTTTTTGTTGATTGCGCGTAGTACAAAATGTAGTGATTGAATATATACTAGTTTATCACCTCTTGGTGTTACTAAAATATTTAACAAGGTTACTTGGTCCTTTAGAATGTATAAAAATGTCACGATGGATTACGAAGGTCATGTGGTCCTGAAATGACTAGCCTATACGTCTGATAATGACATGACTCGGTCTCATGGACTGAAGACAATTGATCTATATGTGTGGCTTTGTACATGAACGGCTTATATGTTATTCAGATTATTGAAAAATTAGACTTTCATAATAGGCTAATCGGCACTGATTTAATTCGTTGGTCCGGTATATTGACTTGAGTTGATTTTCGTAGAGTGAATTATTAATAAACTCCGCGAAAGGTAATGGAAAACAGAACCTAACATTTATTTAATAATTAGTTACAACTGTCTCTGGTCAAGAATCGAACCGTGGACAGGGATCCATCGATTCAATTTGTAAATTAATAATTGATTTTTTCGGAGACTATTGGAATTTTTCCCGCATTTCTAGCTAAATAATTACATGATTTCAAGATGGCGGTCAAATTTCAAGATGGTGGGTACCTCAGTAATAATAAATGATTACTGCACTGTAGCATGTTAGAATAAAACTAGCATGATGGTAAGACGAGTACACACAATATGGTGTCCTCCAGCAGACGAAAACATGATGGTGGCAATGACCACTAGCATGTACTGAACATAAAATGACGGATCCGTGATGGACATCAAGGTCAAGGTCAAATTTCAAGGTCAATGTCAAAGTTTAAGGTCAAGGTCAAAGTTCAAGGTCAAAGTTCAAGGTCAAGGCCAAAGGCCAAGGTCAAATTTCAAGGTCAAAGTTCAAGGTCAAGGTCAAATTTCAAGGTCAAGGTCAAAGTTCAAGGTCAAGGTTCAAGGTCAAGGTCAAAGTTATGGAGAACAGAACATTATACTAACATGTCTCCGGCACACTCTAGCAGACGAAAACAAGATGGTTGCCTCCAGCGGACAAAGACAAGATGGCGGACATGACGTCATACCAGCTGATGGTAAATACCTAGTTATTGGTGGTGGTAGGTCAGTCTGTAGGTGGCTTCTGTGGAGGAAGGATCTGATTTTTTTTTTTTTTACCCTCACCGGTTTCGAACCAAGGACCTAAGTCGATCTAATCAATCAGTATATAGATTACAAATTTATTTAATGAATTTTGAACTTTTTCCCGAATCTCTAGCATTAAAATTACGGATTTCAAAGATGGCGACCATAACGGTAATTGCAACGGTGACCTCATAATCCATGATGGTGCTTCTGTCTCGAACAGGTGGTGCTATTATTACTTTAAATTAAAAAAAATTACAAGTCCAAATATGCATGTAATTTTTATATATACCTTATTTAATTTTCAATCTGGTAAATGTCTCGATGGCCGAGCGGTTAAAGGCGTATGTTTTCCAACCTAGAGATCAGAGCTGCGATGGTTTGAATCACAGCGTTTCCAATATATTTTTCATAAAAAATTAAATTTAAAAAGTTGATAAGGTTCATAATAGCTATGGTAGGTAATGGAACATCGACCTTATGTGTTGAGACAGGGCGACGCTGGCGCTCTCTAGGAAAAAACGACAGAAACAAAGTCGACGGTATCCAAGATGGCGGCCTGCGGCGGAACAGAAAAAAACATGAGCGCCGCAGGCGCTATCTAGGAACATACAGCAGAAACAAAGTCGACGATATCCAAGATGGCGGCCTCCAGTGGAACAGAAAAAAGTCAATATGGCGACGGAGACGAATTTTCCATCATAATGAGTGGGGCGCTCGATTTAAATATGGTGGATCCAATATAGCCGCCGTGATCTACTTGTCCTGTTACGTTATGCCCCGTTACACTGTGTCCCGTTACGCTGTGCCCCGTTACGCTTTGTCCCGTTACGCTTATCCAAGATGACCGACGTGACGTCAGAGATGAACGTGACGTTAGAGATGTGGATCGTCTCTCGGCTCCACAGCCTGAAGCCTGTCCCCGGATAAAGATGGCCGTTGAGGTCAAGGTCAAGTCCTGATAGAGGCTTAACTGAGGCTTGAGTTAAGGATGCTTAAGCCTCTATCAGGACATTTTCAGCCGTCGGGATTTTTAAGGAATAAAACGGGAAATTTCCCCTCGAAACGGGAATTTTTCCCTCGAAAACTGGAAATTTTTTCTTAAAACGGGATTTTTTGAGTCATTTTGAGTCATTTTTGAGGAATTTTGAGGATTTTTTGCCGCCGTGACGTCACAAATCCAAGATGGTGGAGTCGGCTCCCGGCTCCACCGCCTGAGGCCTGATCTCGGAGCCCCCAAAACATACTACTCACAATACTTTAGTAATTTGTCTGTGTTTTTTTTTTACTTGTAGTTGTGTTGAGTTTATGTAATAAAAAAGATTTTAAAAGAACTGGTGGTATTTTTTATTTTATCAAACCTGTCGCTTTTGTGGTAATTTTTTTGATTAAAGTTGATTTTCATCACCCAGGGATCGAACCTAGTATCGATTCTATAGGTAGATTAATGATTGATTTTTTTATAAATTTATGGATCAATAAATACAAATATTCAAGATGACGGTCGTACTGGCTTATAGGATGATGGCTGATTTGGAAACTATGCTTCTTTTAGGACTTTGATCATTATTTATTAACATTATTATTTTTTTTATATAAAATTAAATGTTTTGTATCGTCTAGGGATCAAACTAAGGACGGAAATCCAGCGAATCAATATGTAAATTAATGAGTTAATTTTTAAATGAATTTTGAAATTTTTCCCGCATTTCTAGCATAAAAATTATGGATTTCCAAGATGGCGCCCAAATTTCAAGATGGCGGGCACCTTAGTAATAATCAATTATTACTGCACTCTAGCGGGTTAGAATAAAATTATCCAGATGGAAATGTACTCTATAATACAAGTACACACACAAGATGGTGTACTCCAGCAGGTGGTAGCTCCTGGTAGCATGTACTGAACATAAAATGTTGGATCCATGATGGTCGACAAGGAAAAAGTCAAATTTCAAGGACAAAGTCAAATTTCAAGGTCAATGACAAATTTCAAGGTCAAGGTCAAATTAAAGGTCAAGGTCAAATTTCAAGGTCAAGGTCAAAGTTCAAGGTCAAGGTCAAATTTCAACGTCAAGGTCAAAGTTCAAGGTCAAGGTCAAAGGCCAAGGTCAATTTTCAATGTCAACAGATGAGGACAAAAGTATGGTGACCAGACAACTATATTAACATGTCGCCAGCACACTCTAGCGGACTACAACAAGATGGTGGTCTCCAGCGGATGAAGACAAGATGTCGGACATGACGTCATACCAGTTGACGATATATACCTTGGTATTGATGGTGGTAGATCAGTCTAGGTAGCTTTCATGGAGGAAGGATCGACCGTTTACTCTCGCCGGGAATCGAACCAAGGATGTACATCGATATAATCAAACAGAATTCAAATAAGTTAATTTTTTGATGAATTTTGGAATTTTTTTCATTAAAATCGGATAATAAATAAAAAAGTTAAAGATGTCGACCGTAACAGAAATTGTAACGGTGACGTCATCATCCAAAATGGCAGAAAACAAAATGGCGGAAAGTTCGAGAACACACAATGACGTCATCCAAAATGGCGGATCCAAGATGGCAGGTGTAACGAAATATGCAACATTTATATAATCCAAGATGGCGACCGTAACGATAACTGTAACAGTGTTTTTTAAGATTTTTATTATTTATTCGATTAAAAATTTTTTTTAATGATTTTAAAAAATTTCCCCCGATTTTCTAACATAAAAATTGCGGATTTTAAAGATGGCGGGCGTAACGGAAACTGCAATGGTGACGTCATC
Organism: Bacillus rossius redtenbacheri; assembly: GCF_032445375.1. Lineage (NCBI taxonomy): Eukaryota > Metazoa > Arthropoda > Insecta > Phasmatodea > Bacillidae > Bacillus > Bacillus rossius. The sequence continues at coordinate 239,338,626 of NC_086330.1, read as the reverse complement.
ATCCATGATGAGGCTTATCTGAGGCTGTAGACATGGATGCTTAAGCCTACATATGGACATTTCTAGCTGCTGGGATTTTTACGGAATAGAAGGGGAAATTTTCCCTCGAAACGGGAATTTTTCCCTCGAAAACGGGAATTTTTGAGTCATTTTGAGTCAATTTTGAGGAATTTTGAGGAATTTTTGAGTCCAAGATGGCCACCGTGACGTCACAATCCAAGATGGCGGACCGGCTCCTGGCTTCACCGCCTGACGCCTGGCGCAGGTCCGGCTATCCTATACTACTTGCTTCCTTTTTGTTGATGGTGCTTCCGAAATGAGATTCCTTTGTGTTGACGGTGCTTCCGAAATGTGCTTTCTTTTTTGATGGTGCTTCCAAATGTGCTTCCTTTTTTGATGGTGCTTCCAATATGTGCTTCCTTTTTTTATGGTGCTTCCAAATGTGCTGCCTTTTTGTTGATGGTGCTTCCAATTGTGCTTCCTTTTTGTTAATGGTGCTGCCTTTTTGATTGGATTCTTGGCCCTCTTGTAAGGATAAAAATCATGATCCGTTGGTTCAATTGAATATAATTAGCTGACAATGAGGAAGGTCGTGATGTTCGGAAATAACTGGTCTATACGTCTGGCATTGATTATGACCCGGTCTCTCGGTCCGAAGACGCTTGGTTTATATGTATGTATGGCTTTGTACATGAACGGTTTAGAGGTTATTCAGATTATTGAAAAACTAGACTTTCATGTTAGACTTATCGTCAACATATTTAATTCGTCTAATATTGTCGTACATTGACTTGTGTTTTATTTTTGAAGAGAGAATAATTTATAAACTCCGTGAAAGGTAATGGAAAAACAGAATATTAAATTTATTTAATATTTAGTTACACTTGTCACTGTTCAAGTATCGAATCAAGGGCAGGAATCCAGCGATTCAATATATAAATTAATGAGTGATTATTTTGAAGAATTTTGGATTTTCCCCGAATTACTAGCTAAAAAATTACACGATTTCAAGATGGCGGGGCACCTCAGTAATAAATGATTACTGCACTGTAGCGGGTTAGAATAAAATTATCCAGATGGAAATGTACTCTATAAGACGAGTACACACACAAGATGGTGTACTCCAGCAGGTGGTAGCTCCTGGTAGCATGTACTGAACATAAAATGTTGGATCCATGATGGTCGACAAGGACGAATTCAAATTTCAAGGTCAAGGTCAAATTTCAAGGTCAAAGGTCAAGGACAAAGTTCAATGTTAAGGTTAAAGTTCAATGTCAAGATAAATGTTCAATGCCAACAGTTGAGGACAAAGGTATGGCGACCAGAAAAATATACTAACATGGTATCAGCACACTCTATCAGACGAAAACAAAATGGTGGTCTCCAGCAGATGAAGACAAGATGGCGGACATGTAGTCATACCAGCTGATGGTATATATACCTGTATACCTTGGTATTGGTGGCGGTAGATCAGTCTGTAGGTGGCTTATGTGCAGGAAGGATCTGTTGTTTTTTTTGCTTTTAGCGGTTTCGAACCAAGGACAGGAATCGAACTAATCAATCGGTATTCTAATAAGTAATTTTTTGATGAATTTTGGAATTTTTCTCGAATCTCTAGCATTAAAATTACGGATTTTCAAGATGGCGGCCGTCACGAAAAGTGCAACGGTGGTTTAAAGGATTTTTTATTATTTAATTCGGTTGATTAATTTTTTTAATGATTTTTAAATTTTTCCCAATTTTCTAACTTAAAAATTATGGATTTTCAAGATGGCGGACATGACGTCATGCTAACTGGCGATATATATGCTTTGAAAAAGTGGTGGGAGTCAGTTTGCCTGCAGCCACTGTGAGGGAAGGTTCGGTCGCCATTTTTATTTTTTTGCCCTCGTATGGTTCGAACCGAGGACTCCGAGCTCCGTGCCGTCAATGTATGTTTTTTAATATTTATTCTTAAATTTTTTTTAATTGAATTTTTTAAATTAAAAAAAATTCTTTATATCGGATAATAAATAAAGATTTTAAAGATGGTGGCCTTAACGGAAATTGCAACGATAACGTCATAATTCAAAATTACGGAAACACAACACCAGTATGTTCGAGAAAACAAAATGACGTCATCGAAAATGGCGTATCCAAGATGGCAGATCCAAAATGGCCTTCGGGGTCAAGGTCATGGTCATGGTACTACTTGTCCCGTTACGCTGTGTCCCGTTATGCTCATCCAAGATGGCTGCCGTTATGTCATAATCCAAGATGGTGGTTTGGCTCCTCGCTCCTCACCCTGGAGCCTGTTCCCGGAGCCCCTATTATATACTACTTACCAATTCCTTCTCCCGAGCGCTAAATTCCCTTGCGTACCAACTGCACAAATACTAACGCTCGCGTGTCAAACACACCAGATCACAACGCCGCACGACAAAACCAGCAACTAACCAGACCGCCGCACGCGCTTGCACACAGATAGCGTGCACGACTGCGCCCGCGCCTCGATCACACACAAAACCTAAGCAAACAAAACGTGGCACTCAAAAGAGTGTCACAGTTACAGATAAAACATTATACACTATTGCCTCGTGTCCGTCGTCCATTATCGCGCGAGTTCACTGTAGCCAACCTAGGAAACCCAACTACTCCACGACACCTCTTGCCACTGAGTTTCAATCATTAACGTTCTGAAATTCGTCTGAAACAAATTTAGCAGTCACTATTAAAATGTTTAAACAAAGAAAATGGTATTTAATATTATAGGCTAGACATTACATGTTCTGTTGTAATGCAGTTCTGGAACTTCTTCGAATTCCCTGGCTATGAAACTAATTCTTGTCATAGTCCAACACAATTTACCTTGGCCATGGTCATATAGATGGGTCTGGCAACTTCCTATCATTTACCGTGTTGTATCTTGTCGGTTTAGTATTTATCACTGTGGTCTGGGAACTAATGGCGCTAGTAGTAGTAGAACCTATCTTTATCATTGTGTTAAATGAGAATTTTTGTAACATATGATATTATACCTAATTATATTTCAATTTTTGAATTTCTTTTCCTGTTTAGTACTTTTTCATTTGTTTGGGTGCTTGGTAAATGTATATTCTGTACCAATGCCTTAACTTTGTCGGCATTTGTTAGATCAGTTGAAGTAATGCGAGAGAATGCCTCGCTCTTGTATTGCGCTTGGCTGTAATTGAGGTTACAGCTTAAAACATCAATTTTTTTCTTTGTTTTTATAATTGCCTAACGACCCTGTCAAAAGCTACAAAATGAAGCATGAAAATTTAGAGTTGAAATCTTACTAAGTGGAGATTCAGAGACGGGGATCACCGATTTAACTTAAACTGTGTGAGTAGAAGCAGGTAGGTGCCCCTCTCCATGTCCTAAAATATCTCACCTGAGTGGGCTCTAGGAAGCGATATAAAGATTTTTAAAGATTTTTTAATAGATTTTAACATACACTTTTTTCACCATTGGTGAAGTTAGCAGCATGCTGCAGTGGTCAAGCAATTTGCTGGCTCGGGTGCGATACGTACTGGTATAATTTTTTTATTTAATTTTTTTTCTCGCAGTATTACACTAATGATAAACGAAATTAAATACATCTGTGAACAGCATCTCACCACATGTCTGCAGTGATTTTTCATATTAAATATATTATTAAATTGGAAAATGTAAAAATGTAATGTTTCTTCTGATAAAAAGCATATGATAAAGAGCAAAGTAAATAATTACTTGCTAGAATATTCTTAACTTTTTATTTTATCCAAATTTTCGCCCAATTATGTAATTTAACTGTTTTAACATAGGTATTTAAATTTTGTAATTAATAGTTTAATATTCCGAGAAATTAACAAATTAAAATGTAAAAAAAAAACTATAAGTGAGTATCGGACCTAAGCGGGCAAATTGCCAGGCCACATGTTTGACCACTGAGCCGAACCACTAAAAAAATAGTGAATATCTTTAAAAATTTTAATAAGCTTTTTTACGCCTCCTAAGGCCCACTCAGGAGATATATTTTAGTACGATGAATGGGACACCTACCTGCTTTTACACACAGTACAAGCCGAATCGGTGAGCCCCGACTCGGACCTTCCCCTCGTTAGATTAAAAAGCATTGCTGTATTAAAAATCACATTTGATAGAATAACACTTACTTGAAGGTTTAAATGTAAAGCAAACATATATTCTTGATTTAAATCCACACTGCACATTTAAACATGCTTTCTTATGGGAGATCTCAGTTTATTTTTTGGATCCCCATTCTCAACACTCCATCTTTTTGTTATCCGCAAAAAAATTTTTGTGTCGTAGGTATAGTTTTAGCTACCGAGTTGGTAGCACTGCTTTAGTTTAGAGAGTTAGAAAATGGAGGAAAAGGTGTGTGAGAGAATGACTGTTATTATGTGAATAAAAGGATATGGTTAACAGCATCACTGCATGTCGTTTTTTTGTGAAAGACTGGCAACAGGTTATGGGCCCAGGATGCTTATAACAGTTATGAGTGATCTTCGCACCAGCGATGTTTAAATTGTATAGGCCGGCAACGTGTTTCTCTGCAAAGTGGTAATGGCGGTGTGGGAAGCTTCTGTGGAGTAGCGGTACCGGGGTGTGGTACACATTCAGTCGCTTTCGTCGTCAACAATTTATCGCCGGTGCTTGTTGACTCCGGAAAAATGTAGCAGCTAGGGATAAATACCGTGGGAGCGATAAAGTTGGAGGGGCAGAAGAATTGGAATGTGTGGAAGTTCCAGAGGTGTCGGCGTTATTGCGGGGAATGAATCTTTTTTCAGTTGTGGATGGAACAGACATTAAACCGGAAACAGATCAAGGTGAGTGGCAAAAAAGAGATGCGAAGGCTCAGAGTATTATTGTAATGTGTTTGAGTGAGGCTGCAATGATGCACATACTTACTTGTACCACTGCAAGCGAGATGTGGATGAAGCTTCTTAGTGTGTATCAGCAGCAGTCGAGTACTAGTGTACACTTACTGCAACAACGGTTTTTTTTTTTTTCAGTTTAAGTACGAGCAGGGTTCTGACATGTCTACATATTTGTCAAAAATACAAGAATTGTGTCACTTGCTTAAACAGGCAGGAGAAGAAGTGTCGTAACAGTTCACGATTACAAAAATATTAATGTCACTGCCAGAGAGATTTAGTCACTTTGTGACAGCATGGGAATCTGTAGAAACTAGTAAACAAAAACTTGATGACCTGGTGGCACGACTACTAGTGGAAGAAGAGAAGTTAAGGTCTAAAATAAAGGATCATTTGGGATGTGGCTATGGTGGCACGATCATATAAAGGGAACACAGTCAAGAAGACAGGGGGATTAAAGTGTTTCAAGTGTGGATTCCTGGGACATGTGGCAAACCAATGCAGAGAGGATAAAGACTTACGAAAGTGTTTTGAATGTGGCAAGAAAGGACATCTGAAGTTTCAGTGCAAGCAAAGGTATAGGCCTAAACATGAAAATGCCTTTGTAATGTCAGAAAGTGTATTGCGTAGTGTAGGTGATTTAAAGGACCATAAAAGATCCACCTGTTGGATCATGGACAGTGGTGCAAGTGAACATATGACATTCGAATGTGGCCTCCTCATGAACTTTACACCAGTATCAAATAAATGTGTTCTCGTTGGTGATGGACGTAGTCTTCAGGTGCAAGGTATCGGACAAGTAAATGTAAAAGTCTACAATGGACAGAATTATGTGCAAAATACCTTTAACCATGTATTGTGGGTCTCCGAGCTGAAAATGAACCATATCTCAGTATCAAGTGCAATTGAAAAGGGTCATACTGTTAAAATGGCTGGCGATCATTGATATGTATATAAAGACAGCTAAATTTGTACGGTGGCAAATAAGGAGAGAAATTTGTATATTCTGGACGTAATCATAGAACAAGACTGCTTAGTGGTGGTACGCTCATTGAGAGAGTGGCATGAAAGCTTATGTCATCAGAACCTGGACTATGTGAAAAGTGTCTTGAATCAAAACCATATTAAGTACTCAGACAACAGTGAGTCATGTAAAGCATGTCTGGAAGGGAAAATGAAGAAATTACCATTTGGTGAAAGAAAACAACACACTGATGCTCCATTGCAATTGGTACATGCTGATGTGTGTGGACCAATGTAGGTAGAGTCTGTGGGAGGGTATCGATACTTTCTGCTACTGAAAGATGACTATTCAAATTACCAGCAAGTGTACTTTATCAAGAGTAAATCTGAGGTGTCTCAGAAGCTGAAATACTACATACATTTTTCTGAAAAAGCTACAGTTCTGCCTGTGAAAGTGCTAAGAAGTGATAATGGGGGAGAATTTGTGAATCAGGAAGTGAAAGCGCTGCTTGAGGAACATGGAATACAACACCAGACAACAATACCTTATACACCACAGCAAAATGGAAGAGCAGAACGGGACATTCGCACCTTAGTGGAAGCTGCTAGGTCCATGCTCAGTGGGAAAGGGCTTAACAAACAGCTATGGGTAGAGGCAGTAAATACAGCTGTGTATGTGTTAAATACGACCTCAAAGGCTCGAGAAAATAATAAGGCACCATATCAAGTCTGGGAAAGGAAAAATGTTGATTTCACAAAACTAATTCATGTGTTTGGAACAGAGGTATTTGTCCATATACCGAAAGAAAAGAGACTGAAGTGGGACCCAAAAGGAGAGAAAGGTGTTTTTGTTGGTTACGAAGATTCCAAAGGGTATCGAAATTACTTCAAAGACAAGAAGAAAGTTTAAATAAAAAGGGATGTGGTGTTTGTGAGACTAAAGGGACGTGAAACAAGGACTGAAACTGAAGTAGAAGAGATTGAAATGATTGGCCTAGACTTGACTCAAGAAGATGAACAAATAAAATCAAATTCCAGTACTGATGAGAAAGAAGTACAAAGTAAAGGAATGTCTTCTCCCTTTAAAGGGTTTGAGGATGCAGTGACTGAAGGAGACCAAAGAAAGGGGAGACCAATTGAAGTGTCAAGCGGAGAAACTTCCAAAAACAAGTCACCTAAAACAGCAAGTGGACGGAGTGTAAGAAAGCCAGCCTGGTGCTCAGAGTACGATCTAGGACTCGTAGCAACTGATGCGGTACCGAAGAGTTACAAAGAGGCAATGAATAGGGAAGACTCACAATGTTGGGTGGAGGCAATTAAGGCCGAGCTTCAGAAGTTAGATGAAAACAACAGTTGAACGGCCTTACCACAGGTGCCAGAAGGAAAAGAAGTAGTTAGTTGAAAATGGGTGTTCACAAAAAAGGGGACTGAAACTGGGGAAACTAAATACAAGGCAAGACTAGTGGCAAGAGGTTTCGAGTAAGAATGTGATGTTTATAACTTGTATGTTCCTGTGGCAAAACTTAAAACTTTCAGAGTATTTATGAGTGTGGCCATCAAACTTAGCTTACCAGTACAACAAATGGTGTATGCAGTGCATTCCTTAACAGTGAAATTGACAAGGAACTAGTCTTATCCCTTATTCTGACCTCGGCCAGTAAACCCGCCCCTTTTAGGAACAGACCCTCGTCTGAAAGACATTATACATATCTCCTACCTGGCACCTCTATGGGACATTAGTGCAGCAAGCGCCCATATATGGCGACAACAGATTTATGAACAAACAGACTAAATAATTATTGTGCCTTTGCCACAATGGAACTCTGGCACTAATTATTCGTCATATGTATTATATAAGGGTTATAAATATTTAGTTAATAATATGCAGTATGCTGTGATATGATGTATAACAGTATATTATAATGGTTCCCCACTGACCAATTTGTAAAGCAGGAAGACATAATCATCCAGCAATGTTTGACCAGACAGAGAGTTTTTACCCTTTAGCAATCTGGGTATTAAATAGTACAAGTGGTATCTGAGCTCTACATTTCTTTATTTTCCTGAACTGTTTTTCCTCTCTCCCTCCTTCCCTCGTCGTTGGAGCAGCCTTTCGAGGATTTCGCTCTAACTTCCTTTCCTTCCTGGAGCGGCCCTCGGGGATTACGCTCTAGGCTCCCTCTTCTCCCTGGAGCGGCCCCTCGGGGATTACGCTCTAGACTCTCTCCTCTCCCTGGAGCGGCCCCTCGGGGATTACGCTTTAAACTCCTTCCACTCCCTGGAGCGGCCCCTCGGGGATTACGCTCTAGGCTCCTTCTTGCTCACCTGCCCCCCCTTTTAAGCCATTCCCCCCTTCCTCGATTCCCTTCTCGTTCATGCCGAGCAAGAGGTCAGGTCGGAGACACACCAGGCAGGGAAAGCATCGGCAGGCCAAGGAAAAAAAGTCCCTACTGGAATATCAACTGGGGTACTTCTCATCTGGCCCGGTGGAGCCTAGTTCGGCCTACAGCCCCCTCCACTCCTACAACTTTCCCCTGTTCCCTACTCCCCAGATCACCTACCATCTACTGAACTCCTCTTCCCCCATCCTCCAGTGCTCATCTCCCTTATCAAGTTAAACCCCCATTCCCTCATTCCCATCGACATTCCTCCCCGATCGCCGGCTCCCTGAGCCTTACATCGAGGGAGGTCCGCCCCAAGACCCTCGGCCCGACTCGCCGCTCGACTACAGGAGCTCTTCGGCCCCACCTGAGCTCACCACGTCTCGGGGGTTTTCACCCCCACCTTAAACACTCCATCACCGTTGTCTCTGCCAGGGACACATCAATTTGGCGCCCAAAGCGGGGCCATTCAGTTTGGAGAAGCTGAGGACCACAATCTGATCTTGCCGGAGCACCCACTTCCAGGAGTGAAGACAAATCCTGGTGGCGCCCACACCAACTTACCCGATGGCTTCAGGAACCTGCACTGCACCACGCTGCAGTAACATGGAGGGACCAAGTATCAGCTGTGCATGTTGCCATGCCCAGTTCCACCTACAATGCCTGGGGCTGGTAAAACAAATAATTGAACGAGAGGCATTTATCCACATCTGCCATCCCTACCGACAGCTGCTGGTGGAGAAGAAGCCAACCATATCGGAATCTCGGCGCTGCTTCGCCCCAGACTGCCCACAGACTGCCATAGTCCTCACTACCTGCCAGAGCTGCCGTCGAGAGTATAATCTGTCCTGCCTTGGCTGGGAGGACACCCCACTGAACCTCGCTGAACTCTCCTTTAAGTGTGGGTTGTGTAGGCACCCACAGGAACCACCCCGAACTACCGAAAGCAAAATAGCCCCAAGACCCTTCCGAGGACAGGACCATGAGGACCCCGTCTAGCAGCTGCGACACTGGGAACAGGCCCTGCGATCACAGGGTACTCCCCAGGCCGAATGGGTCAACCACATTGGTGGGCTACTACTGGGAGAGGGTGCTAGATGGTGGAAGAACTACGATGGCTTATATGATACCTGGGAAGACTTCGCCTCTAGTTTTGCTAACTACTTTGGTAGCCCACAACATGTAGCTGCGCTCACTGCCCAATTGTTCGGCCAGAAGCAAAAGGAGTGCGAAGAAATAGAAAGCTTCCTCATCGGCAAGAAGAAGCTGTTCAAGTGCCTTCATCCCGATCGGAATGCCAAGGAATGCCTTTCTACAGTATTAGAACTGGTAAGGCCCAACCTGCGACCATTCCTGAGACACCCAATTCCCCAAGATTGGTCCGAGCTACGCCTCTGAGAAACAGCAACCAGCGTGACTGCCAGGAGACCTGAAACACCTCCACAAGCAGAATAAGTGCCCCTCGTATCCGGGAGAAGGAGAAGCCGTCCAGCCGCCAGGAGATCCCTAAATGCTGGTACTGTCCTGAGAGGCATTTTAATGCCGACTGCCCAGTCCGATGCCAGGAGCGGGGTATTCAGGACAAGAAGACCCCTCCAGGAAATTCCTAAGGGGAAGGAAACTTACCTCCAGAACCTTCCCCTAGGAAGTGCAGTAACCTCAGGACCTGATTTCTACCACAGCAGCAGTAGAGGGCAGCAAGCAAGTGACGAGTATACAACACGACCACCCTCAGATTCTACCCCGCCTCTCCATACATCTAAAGAGTCAGCAGATGTACGCACTACTGGATTCAGCAGCCACCACCAGCTACATAAAAGCCAGTTGGGTGCAACGCACTAGAACTGCCATATAACCACAAGTACAGTATGCACAACTGGCGCAACAAGATCTCCGTATTACACTCCAAGGCAGGGCCTACATAAAGTGCCATATCGGAGACAAAGAAGTAGTAATTCCTGCTGGGTAGCAGAGGACTTTCATGAAGACCTGATACTGGGACAAGATTGGCTGATTGATCAGAAGGCTGTTATGGATTTCGAAGCGCAGAGGATCTGTTTCGGGAAAACTCCATGCCAAGCACTGTACTGGGTAACCTGGCGGATAGCTGAAACCCCCACACCAGTATTGACCTTGGCAGATATACAACAAGGTTTTCCTGAAAAACTTCAAATACGGCTGCTGGACACTCTCCAACCATTTGCATCCGTTTTTATGCCCCATGGGAACCTGCCACGCACCAACAGTGCATGCCATCATATCATGCTGAAAGATGACCGCCCCATCTACTGCCGACCAGGGGCACCATCACACCACAAACGAAGGTTGATTGCAGAGCAGGTGGCAGAAATGCGAGCAGCAGAAATCATAGAACCCAGCCGGTCTCCATATAACTATCAAATTGTGATTATGACCAAAAAGGATAAGACACCACGCTTCTGTGTTAACTTTCAACCGTTGAATCATGCTACTGTCAGTGCAGCACCACCGGTAGTTCACATCCATTAAACCCTAACGGACATTTGGATGGCATGGACCCTGGACTTGAAATCTGGCTATTGGCAGATCCCCATGAATCCCGATTCCAAACATCTGACCGCATTCACCACACCGACAGGCGAGCGATATCAGTTTAAGGTCATGACCTTGGCCTGAAGAATGCCCCTAGCACTTTTCAATCAATGATGGTGCAGGATGTTCTGCCGGACCTCAGTGGGAAGTGCTGCTTCGCCTACCTCGATGACATAATAATATTTTCCAACACATGGCAAGAAAACCTCACCCACATGGCACAAGTACTGGAGCGATGTACACTCCATCATCTTACTTGCCATTTAAACAAGTGCCACTTCGGGAAGAGACAGCTGGAGTATTTGGGCCACCTAGTGTCATCAGAGGGTAACGAAGCCAATCTAGAGAAGATACATGCCATCATGGAAGCCGAAAATCTCAGATCTGTCCGAAAACTGCTGGGCCTCTGCAATTGGGCAAGGGAGTTTGTTCCCCACTTCTCCAGTATCTGCCAACCAATCACCGACCTACTAAGCCCCTAAGTACGCTTCCACTGAGTAGCTGAACAGAAGCAAGCCCTAGCATCTCTCCGGGAGCAATTCTCACATATCACGAAGCTTGGCCGACCCGATCCCACTCAGCCTTTCACCCTACAAACTGCTGCCAGCCAACTGGGGTTAGGCACAGTACTATACCAGGAACCATCTCCGAGAAACCGGGAAGGTCATATCATACGCCAGTGCCAAGCTATCACATGCAGAGCAAAAGTACCACAGCAACGAGCTGGAATGCTTGGCCGTCATGTGGGACATCAAGCGATTTCGACCGTACCTAGAAGACCAACACTTTGAAGCAGTTGCTCCGTTTTTCGGCACTGTACAGCATTCCTTCCCCTCCTTTCCCCTCCCTCTCCAACTTCCCCTTCCTACACCCACTCTTTCACTCTTCCCCGCCGCCTCTCCAGCGCTCTCTGTCGAGTGTCTTCCCGGCCTATATATTGCCCGGCTCCTAGCATATTCCTTGCAGTCGTTCGGTCTCTGGCAGTGGCTCTGCGTTTCGGTATGTACTCGGCTGTGAAACTTAACGTCTGTATTTAAGTATTTAAGTATTATTCTTGCTTGCGCGTTGTGGCCGCGCCTTCATTTTTTTTTATTGCTGCCATGTAATGTAATGTAAATGGCACCAATGTTTTGACCCTTCAAATCATTTGTTTTTGGTTTGCCTTGCTCATGCCGAGTACTGCCCATAGCATTTTGTAACATTTCTGCGGTTGTATATGGGCATGCCACGATGGCATTGGACACTTCTTGTCAAGCCGCATTATAAGTTCTTTCTTGATTCTGCCTTCAGTTTTTTCGCCTATATTACTTGTTCTGCTACTGTACAGCGCTTCGCCACCATGTCCGATTTACTCTTGCTTACTTTGTTTTAATTGTGTGAATGATGTATTTATTTCGCGTCCCGCGGGAGCGCGTTAGGATTTGCCCCAATGATAATTATAAACTGCTATAAACTGTAATTATTTATGTCCTGTTCCATTTTCGCTCTAGAGGCATTTTATTATGAATAAAATTGTAATTTTCTAAAGTTTTATATTTTTTGCTAAAGCACCAGCTTCCCACTGTCGTTGGGTTTTAATGTAAAAACACCCTCCCTGCTTTTGTCTTTGTCAGTTGTAGTCAAGTCGGCTTCAACTTCTGCGCTACTCTGCTTCGGCAGTGGTTTACTGTGGTTTTTGTTTGTGTTTTTCATGATCATGAGCGGCCCAGGAGTCAGTTGGATTTACCGGCTTCACCGCGATAGCTGATTCGTTAACTTGAGGAGAACCAGCTTCCTGCCGCGGCGAGCGATACCGTGGTCGACATGCGCGCCCGGCTCGTTCAGTTCATACGCGAGGTCAGTGACGTCTCGTCTGGTGTTCCGTCGGCGCAGGCCACACTGGAAGTAAGTCGGGCTCCTGATAATTCCTTTTCCCAAAAATTGTTTTTCTCTGTTCTTAAATCCCTTCCTGTGTTGAGTGGTGGTGAGCCCAGGCCTATTTTAGATTTTTTTTTACAGGCTGAGCACCTCGCTAAATTGAATCTGGTGTCAGCTGGCACCTTTATGAAGGCTCTGCTTAGTAAGTGTACTGGCGTGTATGTGTCTCGGTTAACAGAGGCTATTGTACAGAAGGTGGATTTCCATACATTTAAGATGTCGGTACTTCGTGCTGTGTGTCCGCCGCGTGTCATGGAAGCGTGTAAGCGCGATTTGATTTTCAGGTTTCAGCGTCCTAATGAGTCAATTACTCATATTGATGAGGTTGTTACCTATGCCGATGTTTTGGAGATTGACATCGCTGAGCCTGAGTTAGTACAGCTTGTTTAGGCAACTTTGCGCCTCATGTGCTTACCAACTGTGGTATGTCAGCTCCACCTACCACCTTTGATGCCTTGCCTGCTTGGGGTAGTGAGGCAGAGGCCCAGTTATTAGCGGTGTCTAAATACAAGGCTGAGTTCTCGCCTCCCCCCGGGTCTGCGTCCGTGTCACGTGTTCGTGACAGGGGATTTCACAGCTTAGAGGTTACTTCAGACTTTCGTGGCAGTGATGCACACGATGCTGACTCTAGAGTTTTACGCACATATGGAGATAATAGTCTTCAGCATTCTTCTTTTTCACCACTCTTTCATGACAGCTCACAGGCGCGGTGTTCGCCACCACGTAGGTTTGACAGCGGCTCGCATCCGCACTTCCCCGCGGGCGGCGCGTCTAGTGTAATTCCTCCCGGTGGCCGTCAGTCTGCCCCGCCTCTTGAGACTACGCAGCCGCGTGGGTGTTTGGGTGGCGCGGCTAGTGTAATTCCTCCCGATGGCCGTCAGTCCGCCCCGCCACGTGAGACTACGCAGCGGCGTGGGCGTTTGACTGGGGGCGCTGTTGTCAGTTCCTCGCCGCAATTACAGGGTGTTCCAACATACACTCGCACTCGTTGCGCAAATTTTTGTGTGTTTGGACATGTGACTGAGGACTGTGATTAGGCACACATTGATGTTAATGCTCGTAGATGTTTTTCTTGTAAGGGTTTGGGTCATTACCGAAGTAATTTTCCGGGAAACGGCCATTGACAGGAGGTCGTTTCTGTCGGTTCTATAGAAAAGCCTCTAGCTCTGTTTTTCTGAATTTTCTGCCCGTGTGTATTCACGAGCGTTTCTTTTCGGCCTTAGTTGATACCGGTGCTACGTGCTCGGCTATTAGTGAGACATTTCTTCAGAATTTAATTGAAACTATTTCAGAGTTTTCTTTTCGTGTATTTATGAAAATCAGATTAATATTTGTGTGGCGAATGGCGAGTGCCTTCGCGCAAATAAGTTTGTGGTTATTCACTTCAAGATTAAGCATTTTTCCTGGAATTGGAAGTTTATTGTTGTTCCTAGTCTTTCACCTAATTTTTTTTTTGGGTTTATATTTTTTGAGCAAGACCCGCTGTGTTCTCTATGTGGGCCAGCATGAGCTCCGTTTTGACTTTGCTCCTTCTGTGAAAATTCCCTTAAGATCGCAGCCTAGTAATTCCATTATTTATGAGTTCGCGATGGCGATAGCATTGCTCAGGGGCACGCTATTGCCGACCTAGTTCACGCTTTTTCTGATGTCATCACCTCTAAATTAGGAAACTATGACATTTTGCCCTATAAGTTCTACTTAAAGGATGAAGTTCCCGTCTGCGCTAAATATCTCAAGGTTTATCCCCCTAAACTTCAGGCCATCCGTGACATCGTGGATAAGCACTTAGCCGCTGGTGTAATTTCTCCTTCTACATCTGATTTTTGCACTCCTACTTTTTTAGTGCTGGCGTATGGTACATAACTACATTCCGTTGAACCATAAAATTGCTAAGGACGATGTTTATATGCTCCCCACTGTTGAGTGTGCCCTTCAGCATCTAGGTAATGCCAAATATTTTTCGGTTATTGACTAAAATCAAAGTTTTCACCAGTGCCTTTTAGATCCTAGTTGCCGCAAATATACCGCATTTTTAACTCCTTTTGGCCATTTTGAATTTAATTGTGTGCCTATGGGTGTTAGTTTTGGCAGTCAGGCCATGAGCCGGATCCTCGATCATGTCTTATCTGATCTCAAGTATGATTATGTGTTTAATTATATCGATGACATCATTGTTTATAGTAACAACTTTGAGGATCACATTATTCACCTGACTGAGGTCCTTTCTCGTTTACGAGGGGCTAATCTCACTGTTAGCACCAAGAAGGTTACAGTAGGAAAAACTTCTGTTAAATTCTTTAACTTCACCATTCACAAGTGCATAACATGAATTTCAACTTGTTCGAGTTGTGTAGTGGTTAATTGTTGTTTTCATGTAAAGTTTTCTCCACCATGTACGGCTGTTAGCATAAATAGTAATACAGCCATGTGTTTCTCTAACTGCTTTTATAATTTATAAAACCTTTTCAGCTTAACCTCAGCCACCGAGCTTAGTGGGCAACTTTGGGGTCGACGACCCACGAAACATCATCAGTTAGCAGAAAGAGCTAGCATGGCAATCTCTCGGAACAAAGTCTAACTTCATTAATGGCAGCCCCCATTAGGCTCACCCTGGGTTATAAACTTAAGATCGCAGATGATGACATTTCGCATCCCTGCATGTAAAATTCAAAATTTTTTAGTAATTCCAATCAACGTAAAATACAGTTTGCACAAAATGGCCATTTTGGGACACAGCAAGCTGCTTCGTTCACCCCCTTCTCCATGGTGCGAGATTCGAGCAAGACAACACTGTACATCGAGGCTGATAATGCAATCGCCACCGAGTCCCAGGCAGATCAAGTTCCACACATCACGCACACTCTGCCCCTGGTGCTACATTCTCCAGCAGGCCTATAGCGACAACACACTTCGGCGAACTTCGACAAAGTTCGGGAGCATCCACCTCGACATGCGCGCATGTCGTGACATCGGCGGAATGACCACGCCTACCCCAATCCTCATGCGGCATGCCAGTGGAAGAGGCTACAACGCGAAGCACCTGCGCACGTGTTGTGATGTCAGCGAGCTGTCACACATGACCCTGCCCCCTCTCACACTGCGCCGGTACGAGATGCTGCCGCGCGAAACATTCGCGATGTGTTAACGTTCCCATTTGCTGCAAAATACAGACTTATTAATAGGCCCAATACAATGGCTGGATATGTGCAAGCGTCCACCAAAATCAAGCACCAACCCATGCAAAAGTGAACCAAGCACCCAGCAGTGGGATATTGACAGAAAAAATCTGGCAATGGAAGACATCTACCGAAATGATGACACCTCTATAGCCTACAAAGATTTCCCCGACAAGAACCAGTGAACCAAAGACCAGAACACTCCATGAAAGGGCACCGGAAATGTGCCTAACTGTCATCACATGAACCATGGTAGGTCGACATTCGCTACCGGAGCTCAGCAAAGCACTTCATGAAGACCCATGTGAATACTTGTAGCAGTGTGAGATGCGTCTGGCCTGTTACGGAGTACCACTTGATGAGTTGGCAGTGAAGATTGGCGAACAGCTGCGCGGCCCGCCTGCAACTGGTGGAACTTGTGGGGACAGTTCGGAATTAGCTGCCCCGAGTTTACCGGGACACTGACCTGCCGTTGCCAAATGGGACCATCCAGTGTGCAGTGTAATCTCAGTTTTATGGGAAAAGCCAACTAGACAGAGAGCCTATGGAAACGTTCATTGCCCGCAAAGTACAATTGTTTCACCGTATTTCTCCGGGCAGCGAACCCGTTGCTGTGCTACTTACCATTACCTTGTTACTGAGGTACGAGTTAAACCCTTTATGTGGGACTGTCACGCGACATCAGTTGAACACTACGTCCAGAAAGCTGTGGTGACAGAAAACAATCTTCAAGAGTGTATTGGCATGACTCACCAGAAGCATATAAGAGTAACCACAGCCCCCACAAGAGCAGAAGACAACCAGCACTACAGGACCGACAACCACCTCAACCATGGCGCAAAAAGTGATCGAAGCGGCGCCACTATTGCACGCGATCAACCAACAGCTGGGACTGAAACAGACTAGGACACCCTCCTACAGCTGGACACCACAGTGCTGAGTGGGTTACCCCCAGGGCAGTTACCACTGGCAGACAAATGTCCATGGACATCAGCCGCACTAACGGCCATTATAGCACAACTGCAAATGTCCTTACCGCTGCCACCAGGAAATGGACTACAAGGGGCGTGGAGCTGAGGCCTTCAGCCCTTGTACATATTGATTATCATACATGGGCCACATATGTGCCGCGAACTTCCCTGGGACAGCTGATGCGACTAGCAGATCGTTAACACTGCATTCCAGTCGAGATGGACGGTGCACCTTTCACCATACTAATTTACATGGAGGCGAACCATGTGTTCATCCACCCTGCTCTCGTGCCACCCATGGTGCTGCACCCTCATCACAGGGAGCTGTGTTTGGTCACTACCACGCACACTAGCCAGATTCTGGGACACATGAACATAAAGGTAAGCCCAAGGGAGTTAAATACCTATGTCACAGCAGTTGTAGTACAGGACCGTCAAGAGGAGCTCGTACTAGGTCAACCATGGCTAGCAGACCACGATGCAGTGCTGGAAATGGGCCCTTCCAGCATAATGTACGTCTAAATTAGCACTTCATAGTGTATACAATGGGGCAGGCCCATTGTCAACTGGGGAGGTGTTAATTTTATGCAACACAAGTCACAACATCCCCTCATAGCATCAGAACCAGGTAAACAAGGTGCCAAAATGTGTTTACTATGATCCACCCACTGAAGCGCACTACGATGTCTCAACATCACATTCCCACCACCACCGACCAGCTCATCGCCAAGGGGGGTCCAAGAAGATATGGGTGTCGGGAAAAATGTATCATTCAAGAACAAATGACAGAAAAGCTGCAGGGCAGGGTGCTAGAAAACTCAAACAGTCCATACAATGCTTGTATAGTGCTAGCATCCAAGAAAGACAGATCCCCACTGTCCTGTGCGGATTTCCGGCCACTGAATACAGTTACCATCAACTCATCTTCTCCCCAGATTAGCATGATGACTTCATTCTATTTTCGGAGACATGGGATGACCACTGCTGCCATCTGACATTAGTATTGGAGAGGTTGGCTATCCACAACCTGACAGAAAATCCAGAGAAATGTCACATCATGACACAGGATGTTTGAGTTATACTTCTTGGGCCACATCATTAGAGTGGATTAAAAACACATGCAACTTTCCTACTTCCAGAAAATCATGGAAGCTGAGGTGCCACAAACAAGAAAACAGCTGCAGTGGTTTATAGGTCGTATAAACTATTTGCGCGGCTACATCCCCGAATTATCTCATGTAATCGCGCCACTCATGGAACTACTGTCACCCCAAACACATTACTGGTGGAACCCAAGCGCGCAGCAAGCCTTGGACCAGGTCAAGAACGCATTTATGCACTTCCATACACTAACCTGTGTAAATCTCGAACACCACTGTTCCTTCAAATAGACTCGAGTGTGTTTGGAGTCAGTGCTATCCTGTTTCATGTAGGCATGCAACTGGAGAGACAAGTCATCGATTACACTTGCACTAAGTTTAGGCAAGCCGAGAAAAGGTATCACAGTAATGAGCAAGAGTGCTTAGCAGTGGTGTGGGCAGTGAAAAATAATCACCCCCCATTCTAGGAAGGTGGGAAGTTTACTCTCCTGACAGACAACCAGTGTCTGACCTGGTTGTGTACTCTGCAGAGGCAAAAGGGAAATTTGATATGCTGGGCAATGTTCCTTCAGTCATACGTCTTGGAGGTCTAACACATGCCACGCAAAGAACATCAATTGCCTGACCTGCTGTTCCACAACCCGCATGGCCAGGACGAAGTATTGGACATGGAGAAGTTGCACCACATTCTCCCGCCCAGTCAACTCCACACACCTGATGGACACAGCACAGTATGCACCCGTATTGTATCACCACAGATAGAGACCAGATGATCGCGCCCCTGAACATGGCTGCGGACTTCGACCGACGTTTTCTCACCGTACAACAGGTGTCCCTGGACGCTACGCGGTGCCGAAGCCAAGCGAAGGATGATGGCCAAAGGATATGGAAAATTCAGGATGGCTGGCTCATTAACCGGGTTCCTGGAGGAGCAGACAGTTGGAAAACATATATGTCCACAAAGTCCTGCGAAGCAGTTTTAAGATTCTACCATGACCATGACTTTTCCGGGCATCCCAGCACAGACCAAACCAGGAAATACATCAGCCACCAATATCACTGGTCTGATGCTGTTTCGGACATTCTCGAGTACATCCATGAGTGTGAAATGTAGCAGATATGCAAGGCCTGACAGAGAGACTGAGAACAGCAACAGCAGCCCCGCACTCAAACAACTGCATTTTAGACCAATGCCCTAGACATCATGGGGACCTACCCATGCTCACCATGAGGTTAATGTTTCTTGTTGGTCGTCACCAACATGTTTACCAGGTGGAGAGAAGAATACCCGTGCAGCAATGTACGAACTACCACCATCACCAATGTTCTGTCTCGTGAGTTCCTGCCTCTGCGGGCTAACCTCAGTCGGCCCTCACAGATAATGCTAGTAAATTTCTCGGGAAGCGATGGCAGGACTTGTGCACTAGCAAAAAAATTGAACACAATACTATACCCGCCCAGTGGCGTAGCCAGGATTTGTGTATGGGGGGTGTTAAGAAGCATGCCGCCCCCCCCCCCGTATTAAAGAGGGGGGTCCGGTGGTCCTCCCCCAGGGAAATTTGGATTTTAAGGTGTAAAATAGTGCTATTTTAGCAGTTTTCGGTACTTAAATTTAAATATTGTAATGGTAAAAATTTTATTAATTTTAATATGAAATTTGTTTGAGTGATGAATAAGAAATTAAAGATTTGGTGCTAAGGGGGTGGGTTTGAACCCCTAAACCCCCCCCCCCTGGCTACGCCCCTACGGCCGCCTACCACCCAAGGGCCAACTCCAATGAGCGCAGTAACCAGGATCTGTAAGGTGCAACTGCGAATCTGGCTGGGTGACGACCATACTCAGTGGGAACAGCATAACAGGGATGTGCTGTTTTGCGTTCGCTGCCACGTGAATGCCGCCAATGGCATGACACCAGCGACGATGATACAGAGCCACAACCAGCCGGAGTTCGAGGAGTGGACCATACATGGAGTTCCTTAAACCTGGGGAAAGCCCAGAAGAACATAACCAGAGGCTTACAGAGGCCCACAATGCCTATGCCCAGTCAATGAGAGCACCACCTCCAATATTGACAGGAGTCTACAAGTTGATGCTGAACCACACCCAGTCAACCACCCTGCAGAACCACAGTGCGGGACTCGCACCATGCTGGGGAAGCCCGTACACCATTCAGAGGTGCTTAAGTAAGACAACCTACCTGGTTAACCTCGGAGGCTGATGGGTCAAGAAGGTTCACAAGGACGACTTACGACTCGCCCCGAGCTGGGAGGATGGCTTCTAGAGGAACAAGATGACAGCGAGCCCATGGTTGGGCCCACACCCAAGGACAATCTCCAACTGGGGGAACACCACTACGAAAGAGGGGGCATGCGCCCCGAGGTCATGCTATGCTGCCAGTGGAAATGCAGAATTCGTCCATCCTTTCTGATAATCACAGACATGTCCGCGCAAGAGCTCGGAGACCACGCGAACAAACTGCACAAACAGGAATGACTCGTGGAGGAACCTAAGGAGCCAGGACAGGGCCAGATCCGGCACCAACATGCGGAGTATGGGGCCACAAGGAATCCCTCGATGATGCTATTTTCAGAATCCGAGTAGACTACCCACAGGAGGAAGGAATGGGCAGACCATGATGGTACCAAAGTCGCCCACACTGACTGCGGGAATATGACATGGACAGCCCACAGCTGTATACGCCAGAAGGCACCTCACTAAAAAGTGCATTACCAGCACCCCGGAGAGAAAGAGATGTCCTTACCAGTTATGGCCACTATCCGGCACCACAGACCATGAAATGGCCAGTCGCAAGCCACGAACCAGTTCAACATGCACATCAAGGGGCCTGAGAGCCTCCCAGGAACGCGACCAGCTGCATGAACTGGGATCCGAATCTGGACACCACATACCGGAGCATCGGCATTAGAATCGCCAGTCCCCTGCCTACCTGGCTGATTACATTAAGGAGAGCACCCAAGGATACAAGGGGGCCACAGCACTTCGGGGAATGCGGTGAGGGATCGCTTCTTCGCAGAGCGTGGACCCTACCAGCTGCGGCCACTGCATACGCCATCAGCGTGGACCTGTTGCTAGGGGTACAATCACGCCGCAGGGATCCAATCGCGGGTTTGAGACCAGACTTTACGGGGAGGGGGTTTTGACATTGTACCTCCTGCGGCAGTAAATAAAGCCTGGTCCCCACACCGCCAGTACCAGACCCTGCTGGCAGAAAGTACCACTAATGATCTCCCGAGTCAAAGATGCAACTGTGCATGTGCCCATGCAATATGTATTAAACCCTTTAGTGCCCACAATGGATAGTGCATCAAACAAGCACATTAGCTCATTAAGGATACAAAATTCTGTGAATGCCAGTGTATCCATTTAAGGCCTGGAGCCTATCTTAATTAGTAGTTATGAATATTCACAGCATTTTAATTTTAAACCCCCTTAAATATATTTACAGAGAATTTCAATGTAAACACTGACAGTCTCTAACTTGACTAGTAATTACAGCAATGTAATATTTTCTAAAGCCTTTTTAGGCCTTTAGCCAATTAAATTGTCGTAATATTTTTTTATTCAAGTGATTTGCGAATTGTTTGGTTATTAAGTTACATGTAATATTAATTTTAGTTCTGTTACATCGTTTGGCTGGAAACAGCTCTGTTCCCCCCTCCCTTAATGGAACGTCACCACGCAGCAGTCTTTAGTCTTAAACAGGCCACAGTCTGGGGCATATACTTCATCCCGCGGGGGGCCATCACCATTGTTCTAATTGATTACATTAATTCTGGAAACTATAAGTTTTCATCCCAATTTTTTTTTTTTTTTTTTTTTTTTTGCATTTCCCCTCTGCGCATTCCGGACCATTTACAGTGCAGGGCTTAACCAAGCCATAATAAACTTAACCTACTATGTGATATTCAGCTGTATGGTTCAGAACCTACGAAGCTGGCCGACCCCAGCACACCACTTTAAATAAATAGTCGAGAATACGTCTGCCAACCTCAACAACTTTAAAGTTACTAACGCAAATTTTCGACTCACCAAAACACTCTAGAGTCTGTAGTTATTCAGCTATTAATGGTACTGACCGACTACAGTAAACAACCCTGCAAGACTGTCGCCAGGTCTCTTCTCCAGTAACATAAAGTGCAACATGTATATTTTCACTCTCAATAGCATTATGTAAATATAAACTATATATTTCTTTGTCTTGTTCTATGTATTTGTAACTTCGCCAGTCACAAACTTCTCCAAGCAACGCAAGTGCAAAACGTTAACTGCAACTTGTTTGATTTGTGTTGTGTTTCGAATTGTTTTCATGTAAAACGTTATCCACTGTGTACCGCTGCCAACATAAACAGTACTAAAGCCATGCGTTTCCCCAACTGCTTCTATCATTTAGAAAACCTTTTCCGCTTAACCTCAGCCACTAAATATATTAGTCCAATTTGGGGCCAACGACCCAAAAAATATCATCAATTAGCAGCAAGAGCTTGCCTGGCTCCCGGAACAGAGTCTAACTTCATGCTCGCCAGCTCCCATTAAGCTCAGCAATATCACTCCGCCGTGTGTGGCAAGATGCTTCCGCCGAACTTGGCAAAAGGGTTTATGTTTTTCTTTTCAGGGACAAACTAAAACTTATAACAGCTTTCAATAACTTTTATGATAACTACAAATTGTTCAACTATGACTATGACTTAAAACTGGCCAATTCTGTTTTCCCGTGTTCTGTGCTTTTTGGCGGGAGATAGCATCTCCCTCCGGCATCAGTAACATAATACATTCTCATTTTAAATGTTAACAGTAGCACGGGGTAGGCATTATGCTATGCTACAAGTCCGAGTTCATTTGGAGTTGAAAAATGCATAATATGAGTGTGAAGCAGATTTTGAGTCAGAAATCCAAATAGACTTCAAATCACAAGTCCCACTGCAAAAGATCTATTGTATTACTCCGAGCAGAGTAATCAATGAAGTTCTTTCGGAGTCGTCAGTGTTGAAGATACATTTTACTGCTAGCCTATTACACATACACTGCAAAAAAAAAAGCTACTTTAACCATTTTTTGATTTGAAATAAGCAATGTCCTCCAGAAATGATAGAGATTACCAAGTTCACACCAAAAATTATTTGCCACCAAAAAATTGGTGTCATCAGTAATCTATCAAATTAACTTTTATTCTTTTTATAGTGCTTAGCCATTCAATAGATGCTATATGTTATAACCAAGACTCGTGAATATACTGTTAGCTGTAACAGGAGCATGTAGGGTTCTTTATGACCACGAAGTGCATCTTTTGCAGCTGATCAAGTTTAAAATGTCCCTTGGAATAGTCACCACGATGAAACTGAATGTCTCGCCGAGACTGGGAGAAGAAACACAGTTATAAGGTTTTGTGGTAAATATTATAAGAACAATTAAGGTATATCGATGTGTGAAATAATGGTACTTAAAATGTATTGATAACACAGTATTCATAATGTCATGCTTACATAACAGGTGGAACTTCATGTTAAAGAATGTTTTATTTTGCATATATATGTAATTATTTTTTCATTAAGTTTTATACCTTACTTTATTATTTATCAGAGGTTTCTATAATTTTCAAAAACCTGAATTTATTGTGCTCTATAACACTGCACAGCTTGTTATATGTCAATATTGGTACACATATTTCCGAGATCACATAAACCTTGTTGTCCTCATGTCTGGTCCGCCACCATTACTGTCATTGCAGGCCTGCCAATATATATATATATATATATATATATAATATACTAGCTGCAGTACCCGGCTTTGCCCGGGCTGAACACCGGGTGATATATTGTCCGCGAGTTACAGCAAAATGGATAGTGACATGTCCAGTGTGGTGGACATTAATAAATGACACATAATTACTGTTTGTGTATCTGTGACCTATGGTTTTCTGTTTACCCATGGCGATCGGTTGAAAGGTTTAGAAGTTGATGCGCTACAGCGCCATCTAGCGGCGAGTTACAAAAAAATGGATAGCATAAAAACCTTCTTCATGATAAAAACACTTCGATGTGCCAACTTTCATGGCGATCGGTCAAACGGTGTAAGAGTTTATCAACGTCATACATGCCGACATCCAATTATATATATTCTTATATTTCGGAATTTTGGGGCTTTCACTTTTGCAGAAAGTGGATGTTCAGGACCTCGAATGGTTTGGAACACTCCATCTCGAAAGAATAGATATTTGAAATTCCTGAAATTGTCGAAATTTTGGGGCTTTGTTCCCAGTGGGGGGCGGGCCGCGGAGGAGGGGAGGGGAAATCGGCCGGCGTGGGAGAGGCCCGCCCCGCGATGCGCCAGGCTGCGATTACATTACTAACATGGCATAAGCACTTGAAAAAATCACAGAATTATTAAAACAACATGACAAGTAAATAATTAATAAAACGAAAATACACATTAATTAATTATAGTTACGAATAAATGACAAGTGAAGTATTTACACAGTGTTTCAGACGTGAGAGTTTTGTTACGTTACAAAATATACACAATTGTGGAGGCTCGTGACCATTTAAAAGTACATAATAAGCATAATTATTTACAACACTCCTGACGTATCAGGGCGCACGCGGGTGCGTCCCTGTTCGCCGCACTTCACAGTCGGTGCACTAGTATTGTAAGGGAGGACGTTGACGAGGCATAACGGCCTGAAGGAGCCGAGGAGACACTTGGGTCAACGTCAATACATAATATTAAACTTCAAACTATACACATTAAAAAAAACTAAGGATTTTTGTGAAACTATTTTTTATTTGTCATAATGTTTAAAACATTTGTAGGATTTGTTTATATGTAAAACTGTGGTGGCAATATTCCGCTTATCCAAAGGAGTATAGAAATTAATAGAGATATCACTCCCTGTATACACCACAAATCTTTGAATAAAGTAAAAAAAAAAATAGTCCAAAATGAAACAAAAAGTATAAATAACAACTAATTTGACAAAAAAATTTATACAACTGGAATGACAATGTTGACATCCACCTGAAATTTAATAGAAGTAGGAAGGTAAGAATATATATATAAGAAATTAAATGAAATTAATACATACATAAATAAAATTATCTCACACTCAACCAAACATAATGTTTAATATGAAATAAAGGAAGATGGCAATTACACATAACTATTCTAATTAATAGAAAAAAGTCAACTTTCCTGAAATAGTAAAATTCAAATTTTTCAACAATATATTACATAATTGATCAATATTTCTGGTCTTCGGTCTCAGCAGCCCTTAGACTCTTGACGCTCAGCAGATAAATTATAAATATATTTTAAATAAATTATAAATAAATTACAAACTCCTTGCAAATAAGTAGGTACTGTAAAAAAAATAACAGTACTGACAAATAGAAAATATTAGTAGGCCCTACCAACCTATGAATAAATTTCGAAGAAATTTATAAGTTTAAGAATTTATGTACCTACATAATAATAAACTTGAAACTATCCACAAAATAAAATTAAGAATGTTAGTAAAACTATTTTTTTTATTTGTCATAATACCTAAAATACGTATGTTTCCAAAATGAAACAAAGTCTAATAATTACCAAATTGACAAAAAAAATATTGTACAACTCGAATGACATTGAAAACATACACGTGAAATTTAAAAGAATTATGAGTGCCCTAGGTAGGGAGAAAAATATATATATAGAAGAAGTTAAATTTAAAAAAATGGGTATGCGTAGTTAGGTACGTGAATGAGAAGTTATACGGTACTTCTTTGGCATCATTAAAAAATAGTTTTTAATTGCATGCAAAAATATTGCGTGGAGTCCCTCCGCGTGGAAGAAGTGAAACTTCGTAATGTGGAAATGAAAATAGCAAGGGGTAGAAATTGATTTTTAGTGAAATCATATTGTATCAAATCAAACTAAAAAAAAATAAAGGAAATAAATTTGTAACGATTCATAAATTGATCTTCAGAGAGAGAGAGAGACACCTATTGAATGTCTATAAAACTAACTTTTTTATGAGAGCAGATTTTCATGAAATAAATCATGAAATCATTCAACGATAAAAGCTGTTTATTTAATTAAGCGGACGGGTTCGCCCCAAGGAGAAAATTGACGCGGCGAGACCTCGTGGACATAGAGAAATGACACACACTCACTATATATGTGTCTATGAAACATGATTTTTTCTGCAATTTAAATTGTAATATACAAAAACGGTATTGAAAATTGAAACAAATATGGCGACACTACAAACAGTCAAGATCTTTATTTGTTTCTTACTCTCTACTTAGTTCCTTACAATAGCAAATGTAATGTAATGGCTTGAAAACTATTGCTCGGCAGACAGAGGAATGACACTAACAGTTTGTATATCTATGACACACATTACATAAAATTAAGATATATTTTTAACCCGTTTAAATTTTGTTTTGTTTTAGACAAAAAATAGCCTATGTCCATCCCCAAGATATAATCTATCTCCTTGCCAAATTTCATGACGATCCGTTCAGCCGTTCAGCCGGGAAAAGGTAACAAACAAACAGACAAACAGACAGAGTTACTTTCGCATTTATAATATTAGTAAGGATATATATATATAAAGATATATATATATCCCCCATTCCTATTAAATACTTAACACTACATCTCCCTTTCTTTATACTGCTTTGTACACATGTTACCACTACTACTGAGCGACCTGCACTATGTATCTAGAGCTCCAGACTTTTTGTCGAACCACTTGTCTTCCACTCCTGGTCTTGCAATTCCCCTTAATCCTCTCTGACCCTTGTATTTCTTCCTTTGTGAACCCTCGAAAGTCTTCTTGTGGAGATTCCGGCCCTAGAAAGTCCTCTTGTGGAGAACCCGGAGCTGGTGGCCTCCGAGGAGAAGATGACTTATGCTTGTGAATCCCATCTGCTATTTTCTGCTGTTCGGGAAGTTAGTCACTTCTCTTCTACTGCATGTGTCACTCCTGACCCTGTTGTTGATGGCTCGTATGGCTCACGCCCATGTCCTTGGATCTGCTCGTCAGGCTTCCGCACTTCGATCAAGTGTTTCCTATTCTTGCGCACCTTGTGAACCCCCGTTTCAACTTAATATGATCTGAACTGGTTTGCGGACTGCAGTACCTTGCCATATCTTGCAAAGTCGGTTATCCACATGTTCACTCCTGGCTGTAATGGATTCAACTCATACACACCATTCCTTGTGTCATAGTTGCGCTTATATCTCTCTTTGATGCGCTGATCCTTTTGCCGAAACTCTTGCAGAATGCATAGGTTCCACTGTGGTTGTAGGGACGCCATTGTTTGTGGTAAGGTGGTCCGTAACTTTCTCCCAAACAATAGTTCCGATTGTGAAAAGCCGGATTCCAACGGAGTAGCCCTGTAAGCTAGCAACCCCAGATTTGGATAAAATTTTTCTTTGCTATTTTTACAGCACTCTCTGCTTCACCATTTGATTGTGGAAATTTTGGGCTGATGTAATGTGTGTGAACCTATATTCCTTTGCCAACTGTTGGAATTCTTTGGCTGTAAACTGGGTACCACCATCTGTATGCACAGTTTGTGGTATCCTGTGGCGAGCAAATATGTTCTTCACATGTGCAATTACTGCCTCTGCCGTCAGCTGATCCAATCGCACTACTTCCAGGTACCTTGAAATATAATTTTGTAACACAGGATAGTGTGCACGGGCCAATTCGAAGATGTCCATTCCGACAAGCATCCATGGGCTACCTGGCAGTGTCAAAGGCTGTAGTGGCTCAGCCTGCTGAGACCTCTGTTGTAAACACTGCTGACATTTTTCGATCATACTCTTGATATCTGTAGCAATACCTGGCCACCATTCGAACTCTTGTGCCCAAAGTCGACACTTGACTATACCCATGTGGCCATCATGTATTTTACTGAGTATGTCTGAACGTAAATGTCTGGGGATGAATATGCGAGAGCCTTTCATAATAAGTCCTCTACTATACATTAACTGACCTCTGAACTGCCAGAAGTGGAAGTTTTTGCTACTAAAGCCTAGCAAAAAAAGTCCTTCAGAACCTGACATTCCTCATCTCTGTCCTGTGCTTCTGTGATGGTTTGAAGCACAACGTCTGAAAATGGTGTTTCCCGTATGACAGCTTCCACAAACAACTCTTCTTCCAAAAAGTGACAATGCCCCTCACCTGACTGATCAACAGGAGCTCTTGACAATGCATCCAGTACAAAGAACCACTTCCCTGCAACATGTTCGACAGTGTTTTAGTCATAACACATAAGACGCATCCTCATTCTCTGCAGCCTCGCTGTTAACTCAGTCAGTGGTGTAGAAGTCTGCAGTTGCACTAATGGTTTGTGTTCAGTCAATATTATGAACTTTGTGACCAACACATAATCTCTGACCTTCTCGCAGGCCCAGGTACTTGCCAATGCCTCCTTTTCCACTTGAGCATACCGTGATTCTGCCTCACTCAGGCTTCGAGATGCAAATGCCACTGGTTTCCATGCACCTAGTTGATATTGCTCCAATGCACTTCCTAAGCCAAAGGAGGATGCATCTGCCAGAACTCTAAATTGTGCTCCCGGTTGATAAAGAGCTGACCTGGAGAGTTGGGCTATTTCCTGCTTCAGTTTCTTCACTGCCTGCCGCTGTGCTTCGTCCCACACCAAGTCTGTATCTTGACATAACAAGACTCGTAGTGGCTGAGTTTTTTCAGCTAGGTTGGGAATGAACTTCATTAAATACGTAACCATGCCCAAAAATCATCTGACTTCCGTCACATTAGTCGGTTCTGGCATAGCTTTGGTCTTGTCTGCATCAGGCCCCACAGCACCTTCTGATATGACATGACCTAGGAACTTCACAGTCTTCACTCGAAACCGACATTTAGCCTTGTTGAGGGTAACGCCATGCACCACTAATTTACCTAGCACCGCTTCCAGCTGTTGGTCATGTTCTTCTGCAGTGCGGCCACAAACAAGAATGTCATCTGCCTTGTTCACAACACCAGGCATCCCCCACACCAGGTGCTGCATTTGTCGCTGGTAGTGCTCCGGACCTGACTTTATCCCAAATGGCAGCCGATTAAAATAATACCGCCCAAATGGTGTGATAAAAGTTGTGTATGGCGCACTAGCTGGCGACAACGGGATCTGCCAGAACCCACTTGATGCATCCAACACTGAAAATCACCTGGAATCTTGCAGCTGCACTAGCGACTCTTCCACAGATGGCAACTGTAGCCTCTCTCTGAGGATAAATCTATTCAACTGAGTGAAGTCGACACAAATTCTTACCAAAGCATTCCTTTTTTGGTACCACGACCATTGGGCATACCATTCTGTCGGTTCCTCAACTGATGTTATCACACCCTCATGAACCATTCTGCCAAGTTCTTATTTTAGGTACCTAGTTTCTTAGGGGAAATGAAACATTTCGTGGTGCTATGACAGCACATGGCTTAGCCCCTTCCTGCAACTGAATTTTGTACTCCCGTTGAAACTGGCCTAGACCCTCAAAAAGTGATGAGAATTTGTCAATACAACAGGGCCTCGACTCTGTCACTTCCTCGGCCTTCTTAACAGACATAATATCTAGCACCTTGATTGCTGGGCGGCCAAGTAACGGTACCATTTACTCTTTGACCACAACAATTTCTTGCTTAACTTCCTGATTTCCATAGAACAGTGTTGCCATTGTAGTACCCACCACA
This sequence comes from Bacillus rossius redtenbacheri, assembly GCF_032445375.1. NCBI lineage: Eukaryota > Metazoa > Arthropoda > Insecta > Phasmatodea > Bacillidae > Bacillus > Bacillus rossius. The sequence goes on along the minus strand of NC_086330.1, from coordinate 239,308,951 downwards.
TCAATACTATTTTTTCCTGCCCCAAAAATTGGTTCGTTGAACTAATTGTTACATTTAGATCACGACAGACATGCTTTCCAATTACTTTTACATCAGATCCTGTATCAACCTTGAATGAAAGTTCTTTCCCAAATAACTTTAATTTCACGTACCATGGTTGTGAACAAATTTCCAGTGCCACTTCTCCCAAGTAATACTCCTGTTGACCTGATAGTGGTTGCTGTGAAGGTGCATGATATAGATTGTGTTCACCTTCAAACTCCTGCACTTCCCCATGAGCACAGCACCTACTGTAATGCCCTACTTGTCCACAGCGATAGCATTTTACAGCGATAGCATTTTACTTTATTAGCTGGGCACTTACACTAATGATGACTTGTTTCCAACACATTTGGAACATTTGGAGGTTATGTTAGTACTGAAACTGCTTACATTACTTGTACCTGCTTTATCATGCTGTGCTGTCTCCTTAGTCCATCTGTAACGCCGCTTATAGTCAAGTTGATTTTTGCTGTGTTGGACTGTCTCGACCACAGTGTCCTGTGCCCAGACAAGAGTTTGTTGATGTCGTACCTACCAGTTCTGCTTGTCGAATCCATGTGGCTGCTCGTGCTGACGTTATATCTTGGGTCCATCTGGAGTGATTCTGACAGCTTATCATCAGCAACACCTATCACCAATACTGTAGTTACGAGCTCGTCTTTAAGATCCGGCAAGTCACAAGATTCGGCCATCTTAAAAACACCGTTTATAAAAACATCGGCCGACTCATCACTCTGATGATACCTCTTAAAATTTTTGACTGTTCATATATTATGTTTTACTTTACCATGAAAAACATATCAAACTGTGATTTCACTACACTATACTTCTTTGTAACTTCCACAGATGTTGTATATGGCCAAGTTGAGAAAATATAGGTTAAGATGGCCGTGATATATAAGAGTAAGTTAGATGTGTACTACTCCAAGACATTGTAACTGTGATTAGTGTACATGTGATTAAGTGGCAATAATAAAAATAATAGAGTACCAAGAGTCCTTAGTATTATTTGAGGAACTACAACATGGTGCAGTCGAAAGGACCAACTTAAACTTAAGATAAATTCAATGTGTGAAAACAATGGCGATCAGCGGAGTAAAACTCCCACCTGACCTTGATCTCCAAAGCACGACCGCATATAACGATTGGAAGTTCTGGGAAACTGAGTTTGAAGACTATCTTATAAGCACAGGTCAAGATAATGTGCCCGACAAGGTTAAAATATCTATACTTCGCAACATGATGGGAAGTGAGTCATCTCGTATACTCGTCTCACTAAACATCCCAGACCAGAACAAAAATGTATACAAGGAAGTGAAGGCAGCAATCGAGTGGTACGTAAATCCTAGACTAAATTAGGTGTTCGAGCGCTACGTGTTCAACCAGAGGAAGAAGGCGAGGGGTTCGAACATTTCTTAACCTCGTTGCGACAGCTGGTAAAAAATTGCAACTATAACACAGCGACCGAGGAGGCAAAGGTAAGTGATGAGGATAAATTGCTACGTGACCGCATCGTGTTTGGCATTAGGGGCAAAAGAGTCCAAGAAGCATTGCTACAGATGGATCACTTAACCTTGGAGAAAACAGCCACACATTGTTTGCCACACATTCTTGTGTGAGCAAAGCCGACAACAAGTACAACACATCCATGAAAACAGTGACATCGGTGAAAGTGCGTCGGTGAATGCTGTGAGGCAAAAACGGGAATGGAATACAATAAAGGGATCAAACTGCCAGAGCAGCGACTTCCTCTGCAAGCGGTGCCAATCCAGGCATGGACCAAGGGCTTGTCCAGATGGGAAGAAGTGCGCAAAGTGTGGGAACTCATGCTGGGTGAAGACAGTGCAAGTGGTTGAAAACTGTGATTCAAATATCTCGGACGAATCAGTGTATTGTTATAACTTAGAAGTTAGTGCTAGTGCAAAGGAGGGTCAGGCTAAAACACAAAGCAACTTGACATATCCCAATGAGTGTCATGAGGCCATTGACATTGAAAACAGGAGAATAAAGGTAAAACTTGACACAGGGGCTCAAGTAAGTGTTTTACCTTTCAAATTGTTTAAAAATATTAACCAGCAATTAAAAATACAGCCCACCAACGTAAAGTTAAAGACTTTAGATGGTCTCATAAATCCTGTAGGGAAAGTTCTCTTAAGTTGCCGAACTCGTGACTCTGAAACTTGGATTGAATTTGTGCTGGTAGACTTGGAAATTGTGCCACTGTTGGGGTTGTCAAGCTGCTTAGCCTTAAATCTGGTCAAACGTGTGAATTCGGTAACCACAGCTATCAAAGAGTTGTTCATAGCAGAAAACAAAAAAGTTTTTCAAGGTCTTGGTTGTTTTCCACAAAAAGGTAAAATACTCACCAGGCCTTGGGTCATACCGGTAAGCAAGCCAGCAAGGAGGGTGCCAATAGCTTTAAGAACGCCACTCAGAGAATAATTAAACAGGTTAGTAGATATGAATGTCATAGAAAAAGTGCATGTGGTTGACGAAGGGGCTTGGGTCAGTAACCTTGTGATTAAAGAAAAACCAAATGGGAAAATTCAACTATGTCTGGATCCCTCTGACCTGAATAAAAGCATTATCAGACAGTACCACTCTGTACCTAAGGTGAATGAGATCTCGGAAAATCTGGCAGGAAAAAAATATTTTTCCGTCTTTGATATCCACGAAGGGTTTCATCAAATTCTACTAGATGATGAGTCCTCTCTCAAGTGTTGTTTTTCCAGCCCATATGGCACCTATCGGTACCTGCAATTGCCCTATGGAACTGCAAACGCTCCTGAACTGTTTCAAAACCTTGTTGAACGTAATTTCTCAGATATTTCTAACACTGTAATTTATTTTGATGACATTTTGTGTAGGGGGGAAACAGAGGAAATCCATGCTGAAGCTGTACGTCAAGTCGTTGAGAGGGCTAGGGAGAGAAACATAAAATTTAATAAGGAGAAACTCCAATACAAACTACCAGAGGTTAGGTATGTAGGGCACCACTTCTCACTGGTTGGAATGAAGGTTTATCCCGATAGGGTTAGGGCCCTCCTAGAACTAAAGCCACCAAAAAACAAAAAAACAGCTTCAACAGGTTATTGGCATGTTCAATTGTGTCCGGTGTTTTGTACCGCACATGACCATCATAATAGCTCCATTGTGTGAACTTCTCCGGGCTGGTGTTGAGTGGCAGTGGCTCCCTGCCCACAAAGTAGCATTTGACATGCTTAAATTACACATTTCATCAGCACCTGTATTGTCTGCATTTGACCCCTCTAAAGAGACTACGCTGCAGTGTGACGCATCACAGCATGGGCTAGGGTGTTGTCTCTTCCAAGCAACTATACCAGGGAAAGGTAACCTGATGCTGGTAGCAGCAGCATCTCGAGGCTTAAATAACTGAGAAAAATTATTCTCAGTCTGAAAAAGAAATGCTAGCCATTCATTTTGCCACTTCCAAATTCCACGAGTTCATATACGGATCCCAGGTTAATGTCCAAACTGACCACAAGCCGCTTGTTACCATAATGCGTAAGAACATTGCCAGCATAGGTTCTCATCGTCTTCAGCATCTCCGTCTTAAACTTCTTAAATACTCGCGAAACATCTACTATGTCCAAGGTAAAGACTTACATTTTCAGACATGATGTCTCGTTCGCACTTGAACGAAACGACTGAGGACCCAGAAATGCTAGAGCTAGTCCACACAGTGAGTTTCACTTACCCATGACTGATGCCAAACGGGGCCTATTTCAAAAGGAAACTGCAAAGGACCCCTTACTATGCACATTAATGGAATTACAGATTAATTGCTAGCCACATGTAAGAGGTGACGGGGGAATGCAGTCACTACTACAAATTGCGACACGACATTCATGTCAATGATGGGATAAGTCTTGTTGGCACACAAGATCATTGTCCCCGGGTCACTACGGTCAGTTGTATTGGGGTGGGTTCACGAAGGGCATCAGGGAATCGGAAAAACACTAGCAAGAGCACGCCAGCTGTTTCTTTGGCCAGGGATGTCCGCAGACATAGCGACACGGGTATCTGCATGTGCAACATGTGAAAAGTTTAGGGCTGCAAATCATAGGGAACCCTTACTTCCTCATGAAAAACCAGAATTGCCATATCTCAAGGTTGGAGCCGACATTCTGGAATATTCTGGTAGGGTCTATCTTATTCTAGTAGATTATCTATCACACTGGCTTGACCTTCACCCCATTCCTAATACGAACTCCAAATCAGTCATCAGTGCCATGCAGGATGTATTTAACACACATGGGTTTCCCAAATACCTCGTTGCCGACAACGTACAATTCCTGTCACACGACTGCCAAAAATACTATAATTCTAAAGGGATCACATTGGCTACTAGTACTCCTCACTACCACCGATCGAATGGAATGGCAGAGAAGGCAGTAGGTATTTGCAAGATGATACTGCGCAAAAGTAACATAGAAGGCTCGGACTACAGGGACCTCGTACGAGAACATAACAACACTCCAGTGACTGGAATAAAAGTATTCCCAGCCCAAATACTGTTTAGCAGACACATAGTAACAGATATGCCTGTAAGCATGGGGGCACTAAAACCTATAGTTCACTTTGTGAAAACCAAGACAGGGTGAAAAGATGGCATGACAAAACAGTTAGGAAAACAGAACGGGAATACCAACAAGGTGATTGGGTAGTTATTAGGACAGAGAGAGATATCTTATGTCAGGCAGGTGTCGTGCTTAGGAAATGTGCCGAACCCAGGTTCTACTGGATTCAAAAATACGAAGATAGAAGGAAGGTACCAAGGAGAAACACCACACAAATCAAATCCTCCAAAACTAAGCCTACAGAACAAGAGACAATTCCCGCGAGCCAAGCGCACAATCACATTGAAACAAAGGGAAGTCCGATGAGTGAGGATATTTTAAATGCTACAAAAAATTGTCATCTACATTTGTAAACTGGGTATTTCAGTGTAAACAAATTACACAGTGTAGTAGTCACATTGTCGATAGTATTATTATTATTATAGGCTAACTTCAGGAAATAAAAGGTTTGAACCAAATAGACATATTAGTTAGGGAGAATAGTTTATGGAAATATATTCCCTCTTGAGATTTATTTATCACTTTGGTAAATGGCGCTTACCGATCCTCAGACTAAGTCCTTTCATCGGCTGAATGTAGACTCGAACAGCAAGATGTCATTCAAGCAGCCGAAAGTGGTGTGGCAGTCACGCAGCGGGCGGTAGCTTCTCTGTTGATGGCTATTCAACGACTTATGGTATGTGACTGCACTCCCCAGCATTCAGGATGTATTTATACTCGGCTGGTCCAACGAACTTAGCCTTTGAGAATTGGTGAGAACAATCTTCCGAAGTATCGTTCGAAAGAGATTGGGAGTCACATGGTCACCAGTTTCCAGCCACGAGGTCTGTCGTGGAACATTGCTGGGAAGCCTAACAACTCAGGGAAAACCTAACAAAGACACGATATTCTGTGTTCATCGGGTAAGTTTGCTTTAAGGCAACAAAACACTATCAAGTTCGTGAGGAAAGGAAGTGTGTTAAAGGGCACAAAAATACCACCTGTAATAATGCAACCAGGTAAATTGTATTTTAGTTCAGCAATATTATAAACACAATTACTGCTAGTTTGAACTGGAATCTTAAATCATTATTTATATTTTTGAGTTGTAAAGTCTGTTTTGTCTAACATACATACAGGAAGAAAGCTGCTACTGTGTTACATGGTGCAATATTGATTGTACTATTGATTTAGATGCCATTGAAACTATGGCCATTGCAATGGAATGTCTGCATTGTGGTGTTGCAGGCCATGCTTTATTGACGTTTATTTTATTTTTTTCCAATTCTGGTGCATGATATGAGACCACAATATTTGTGTAACAAAATGAATGTGTGTTTTTTTTTTCACGTTTGAAATGACAAATATGCTGTGTTTTAAATTGTTCACAGGAGTTATCTGTTACAGTTTAGCTACATGGTAGTGTACAAAACTTTTGAATACTTTTTTCATGTTTATGATAATGAAGTCCCATTAAAACATTAAATAAGAGTATTTATATTGCACACAATGACATTGTCCTTTAAACGTATCTTAGTTTTTCTCCTGTTTCCGGGGGAGTTCTGACATTATGGTAGTTTTCCATTAAGGCACTTTTCCCTACACCATTTGACTATTTTTATGGACCAAACACACAACGACCAGAAATTAACAAAGAAGAACACAAGCAAGAATATGTTTCATTCCTTGCTTCTTTGAAAAGAAGTGAAGATCAAAGAAGAAACTTGGAATGTTTTATGGTTACAAGAATGTAGAATGCTACTAACAGCTTTATATTTGGGCACTGTTTGTAAGTGCCATGCAACAACCAAAAATGATTCTTTAGTTAAAACTATTTTGTATGGGAAATCCTGGCAGAGTTAAGTTGTTCTTTATGGTAGAGATAGAGAGAAAATAGCAATTGAAGCATTACAGAATTAATTGGGTATAAAATTAAGTCCATGTGGTCTGTTAACCGACGAAGCTTTGGAATTCTTGGGGGCTACTCTTGGTGGTGTTAAAAGTGATGAGGGGACAGTGGAGGTAAAATGCTCCTTTTCTGCAGCAGACCTACTCTTGGAAGATTCAACTGTTCAGAGAAAGATGAAGTCATTCAGGCTTGTTAATGGAAAATGGAACCCAATATAAACAGAGATCATTATTTCCAAGTGTCAAGGGCAGTTGTTAAGTTACAAAAAGGCAATATTGTATATTGGCTGTATGGACTCCACAGGGTTTATTCCACCAAAAGATTGAAAGTTATGATGACGTATGGCAAAAAGAATTAAAAGATAAGCTTGTAAGGTTTTACATGAATTGTTAACTACCCAAACTTATTGTTTCTAGGCACACCGGATCAATGCCAATATGAAAACTAGAGTATATTAAAAATGCTCAGAAGCAGGATATTTTATAAATCCAAAAAATCATTGATGTGGTTGAAAAACAATTTTTAACAACTGCAAATCAAAACTTTTTATGGCCAATTATGTACAATAAGTTCACAAAAAGTTATAAAGTTTTGTATACAGTTATAACTGAATTTATTAATGCCAAATACCATAATTTCAGCACCAGTGCTATAGGGTATTAAAATTTCAACCCTACTATTATTGTTTATAATTTTTTTTTGTTTTGACGTCGTCCCAAGGTCGTTATGTCCCCTCGTCGACTCACCAGGGTGGGGGTATAGTTCGCGGCTGGAGGAGTCCTGCCGCACTTGGGACGTTTTTGCGGGAAGTCGGCTCCGGGTGACGCGTTGCGATGCAGAGCGCGGCAGTCGAGTTTCAGACCTGGACCAGGCAAGTTGTGTGTCGCACCTCACGAGTGAACGGTTCCGCCGGTAATTGAGCAGCTCCGCCCGCATTGGGCCACCACCTCTACCGATCCAGCTCCCTGCCAGCCACGTGGCAATGTTACGACCCCGAGGATCTCCGCTCTACCTGCGAACTAGCTCGCAGGATCTAAACTTAGGCTAGTTGGCACCCTCAGCGACGGCAACATCGAAACAGGGACCGGTAGGGCAACAAATGGCGCCCAGCTTGTGTGGCTACCAAGTTTCGGGCAAATCCGATAAAAATTCAGCTTGCTCGAGACGCATAGCGCAAACCAGTGAAAAACGCGGGCGAAAGCGACATAACTCAGAGAAGTAGGGACAAGGGACTTCAGGCGCGCGGCACTAGACAGGCAGGCGCCGGGTAACGGGACCCGCCGGAGAAATAAGGTCACGGCACCCACCACCCCAACAGCGCGCAGGCTCCAGGACACCACCCCTCCACCCGCGCGCCGAATGAGCGCGAGAATTCCCGAGGATCACCGAGGCAACACATACCACCACCGACCGCGACCGCGCAAACATTCCCGAGGCGAGAATGTGCGGACAAGACCGCTCAGACGATAGCGAAGGGAGTGCCCTCCCGGATCTGTCCGCGCCCGCCACCGACGCCGTGACCCATCGTCCGGGTCTGACAGCCGCGAACCATGCCATGTACGCGGGAGCTGATGTAACCATCGCCATGGAGGAGTCCTGCGACCGCTGCGGAATACCATACAACAACAACACCTGTGCTGGTGAGTACCCTCATATGTGCTGCACATGTCAGTTTCCGCACTTAAGGGCAGAGAGCAATCTCCGAGCCCCGACAGGCCCTCTGTGCGCCGCGAACAGGTGTCCGGGCCGCCATGACGAAGTAGCACATTGTCAACAGTGTGGGACTATCAGGCACCGCGCATGCGTGGACGCACTCGAGTTTGTAAACTTGCGCGACGGACTTTACCTGTGTATCGAGTGCGAAGGACGCACACGTAGGCGACAGAGTGGCTCCCTGGCTTTAGTGCACCGCCCCCCTAGTGGACCTGTCACTCTCCCAGAGTTCACGGGACACACCCACGACGACCTGCTGTAACTACTTAGAGTATTTACAGTTATTATTTATGTCATATTATTATTATTATTCATGTTTTATGTACATATTATTTAGTTGATATTTAAATGTAAGTGAGTTCTAACAACCCAGGATACACTTTTTGATTTTATGTTTTAATCCAAACTCCTAGGCGTGTTTCTATTTGATCATCTACACATTTCCTTGGGATAGTATTCAGTTTTATTAAAGTTCATGAACCAAGCATTATGTCATAGAAAAAATAACCAAATCCACATCGCTGTCTTTGCTGTGTTGAGTCCTCTTTGTTTTTTTCGCCTGGGGTTGCTACAACAAGGATATTTAAAAAAATGATGGCCGATTACGATGGAAAAATAACGTAATAGTCTACCATGGTGAAATGAGGTAAGGCCTGGTGCTAGTTTGTGTGTTCTTACATATTTCGGCGTTTTACATGGACGAATAGATGTTCTAAGAAGATAATTCTATCTTGTGATATGCATGGTTTGCATATTTATTAAAATTTTGATCTATTTCAACCCGCCAATGTGATGTCTTGAAGAATGGTTCCTGCCGAAACGAACTACAACCTTGGTCGTCGACAAGCCAACGTCTAGACCGATGATTAATCTGTCTTCTATTCGGTGAGACCGTTCCTATTACTTCAACTTTTCAGAAGCCGACTGGATTGGTGGAGGCCTAGTTCCAGAACAACTATAGCAGGCGTAGTCTAGTAGTCCATTCCAGCATACGCCTCCTAGCTGCAGTCCACGAGCGAACTACCTAGGGGTCCTGAAGAAGAACTCCGAGCTTCTGCCGACTGAGAACCGTGTGATGTACCTCCCCAGTGATGTGTCTACTTTATATATATTTTAGGAAAATTATCCTATTAAAATATAACATATTTGCGAAATTACAGTTTTAGTAAAAAAAACACTGGGTTGTTAGGAATCTCACCAACAAACACATATAGTTAATTATTTAAGTTCGTTTAAGGAATTAACATATTAGTGTTAGATTGGTTATATTATCTAATCTTTCATATATAGATTCTGTGACACCCATTCTTAAATACAATAATTCCTAACGCATATTAGTAATTTATTATTTATACTCCTTAGAGTCACAAAGTAAAACACACTGGAAGATTACATCACAAACCTAAACATATTTTTAATGGAACCCATCATACTATTGACAAAATTCGTATATAACTTTCTGTAAATTATCATTATCTTGAAGAGTAACTATGAAACGTGCTGGTTAAGCTACCGGGCATGCTTAGATAAATACAGCCATAACACCAAGATCATGTTAAAACTTTATTAGCATACATTCGGAAAGTATATATGAGATTACAGAAGAGTAGTAACGAAATTTTCTGGCTCACAACTGTGGGGCCAACGAGATAGAGTTCCCGTATATAGTAGCAGCTATCTATTGTGTATGTTTGGAGACCAGACTGCTGGGAGCGTAAGTTTTTTTGGATTGAACTTTGACTGAGTTTTTTTGTGCAAGTACGTCTGGAGGGCAACATGTCCGAGGAAGGTATGTACTTCTTGCGCCACAAGAACAAAGATAAGGGTCAAGATGACTAAAGGCCCGATAACATAGAAGTGAGCTTGGCTAGCTATACTGATAGCGAGGTATTAACTTCTGCTGTGACAACAAGGGAAAATAATATTGTAGCGAGCACATCTGGCAGTACTCCATGGGCCATAGAGGTAACAAATGCAGTTATTTCGGAGGCACCTTCGCGTGATACGAGCGTTAAGTCAACTACCTTAGAGGAACTTTTGCAAGCTTTCTATAACATGTCAGTACAACTTAATGCCTCTATGAATTTACACTCTGAGAAGCAGTCGGAACAACATAGAATACTTTATGAACAACAGGCGGAACGACATCGAATATTTTCTGAACAGCAGGCGGAACAAAATCGAATACTTTCCGAACAGCTTACACTTCAACATAATACTATTCTAGCCGAAGAATTTACGCGACAACAAGATAGGCTTGCAAGTACTATAACAGAAATGCAAGGAGAATTAATCGCTCGAGTTGACACGAGAATGGCGCAAATCACACAACCGCTATCCACCGAATTACAAAATTCTGGTGCCGAAATACAAGAACTTCGCGAGACCGTGACAGCTCAGTTTTCAGGAGTTGACACACGAATTTCCTCTATGCAACAACAGATAGAAATTACAGAATCTACATGCCAAGTAGTAGCAAAACGTACGGCGGAGGAGGAAATGACACGATACTCACAGCTGACAGAGACACGATTCGAACAGTTAAAGTCAGCTTTACACGAACGCGAAGCTAGTAATGAGAATGAATTTTCGACCATTAATTGTAGAATATACCATTTGGAAAATTCTGTACCGAGAGTGTCGCCACATGAATCCGACATACGCGTTATGCCTACAGCTACTCCACCGGTTGTCGAAAATAGTACACCATCAGCGCCGGTTTGTGACGATATTCCCGCGCCAAATACACTGCCAACCGTCTCGAGTGCAAACGGGCAGCCCATACTACTCGTAGATGCGGCCACGGCATTAAATCATCCACCACGTCGCTGGACTGATGAGGTACCCACATTTTCAGCATAATCCACGGAAAATCCGCAGAAATTTATAAAGCCATTCGAAGAGTATGCGTCACGATTTAAACTGACAGACTCAGAAAAATTAAGGTGCCTAAGCACTAGCCTAAAGAGCACGGCGTATTACTGGTGGGAGGTACACCAAAATACGGTCACATCGTTCGAACAATCCCGGCAGTTATTTATTCAGCAACACTGGAGCCTTAAAATCCAAGGGAACTTAAGGGCGCAATTACATGGCGAAAAATTTGACCCCAAACGAAACCGATCTCTAGAAGCCCATCTGAGCGACATGATCGAGAGAACTCGTTACTTAGATATCATCATGAGCGATGATGAATTTATTGCGATGGTTTTAGGCCAATTACCAATGCGTTACCAGCTCCATTTAACCGGAAGAAATTTTGAAAGCATTTCAGATTTCCGGAAACAACTACTCTCGATCGGTTGGACCAGCAGACTCGTACGAGCCACCACAATAACGAGGAAAACAAACGGCAGCCAACAACAAAACCACAGCCTATTTATCAACCATGGTCCCAGAGTCGTAATGATAATTATCACGGTGCGATTCAGAGTCGTCAACCGCAAGTGAATACCTTAATCTGGCGAAGTAACAGGTACAGTCATGGACGGAACCGTTGGTACAAAGACCGTGACAGTAGTTCACATCGCCGAGAGTGGCGTTCTAACGATTCCGAAAATCGTCAGTACAATCGTTCAGGGCATGATCACGGCTACCGGTATAATTATAATCCAGAGCCAAATCGAAAAGGGTCAAGGCCGAGAAGGGATAGGAGCGGCAGTAACCAACAGAAAACTCCTAATTCCTCGCCTAGATGGCCTCCCAGGTCACCGCGAGATAGAGAAGATAAGCACTCGCCGAGGAACTCGACACCTCAATACTACGAGGGCCCACGGGAACAACGATGTAGTAAAACTTCGCAATCTCCGCAGGATCGACGGCCAAATAATTCCAGGTCCCCTAGCAAGCTACCAGTTAGCCAGCTTATGAGCGACACTGCACATAGCAATGCTATTAAATCTACTCAAGCCACATTCCATAATCAAGTATCATCATCATCGCCATTTTATGGGTATTTCCAACGTCAGGAACCCCTTAACCCGACTGTTTTCTACAGTAATCAGCCCGGCATAGAACTTTTGCCGGCCCAGATAGTTAATAACGGCGCTAGTTCTAGTTCTGCCAATCAACATAGCACGTTAAACTAGCTGAGATCAGTGATGATGGGCCTCGAACACCGGTCGTGACTAGTAATGGGGTAATCCATGTGGAAGAAAAACGCAGTATACACACGATAATAATGCGAGAAATTGAAAAGGAATTTCTGTAAAGTGAAGACGAAGTTACATCCGAAAACATAGAAGCTTTTTGTCCAGAACTTAATTTAGTTGTATGTGGAATATTAACCCCCTGAGAAATATTAACAACCGAACATTCGGAGGCGCTATCCACTTAAATTCTACCCGAAATCTGCAAAAACCAAGAGGGACATAAAGGAATAGTAAAGGATACGGAAGAGCTACGAGAACAAATAGAAGCATTTGTTATAGCCCGTCTACATCTCGCAGCAGAGAAATGGAGCAAGAATCAGAAGAAGAAGCAGATTACTAAGCTCAGTGTAGGAGATAAAGTTCTTAAGAAGACTAACCCGATCAGTAAACTATGGGAAAACATTACTAAGAAACTATTTTTACTTTATGAAGGACCATATGTAGTATGTGACAAAATACATGAAAATTGTTACACTCTCAAGTCAGTAAACAGCGAAGAGATAATAGGTAACTACAACTTGACGCAGCTACGCCTGTACAAGCAGCCAGTTAAGTATAAGTCGAGGCGAAAATCATATCGTTTGAATAAGCATGTAGGTAATGATAGTTGATGTGAATGAAGACAGGAAGTAGAAATGTTATTTAGTAGTCATTTATTAATACACTGCATCGCTGAAGCTATAACACATCGGAACGGCTAATTACGTATTTGTCCATCGAGTCGTGTGTACCGGTGTGGATATATTGTGTGCCTGGAGCACTTCGACGATGATTCATTAGTCCACTGAGCGTGTCTGCCAGTGCGGACTTGTATGGTTTTTTTTAATGATTAGCCCGATGTGCATATTTGAGCCATGCCGCATGATTATTTGTCCTATAAGACGTCAAGTTATTTTTGAAATTACTTCTTTATGCCAATCGTCGACTTCACTGAAGACTAGATCTACTGTAGAAATTCATGTTCCACCTCAAGACACTTCTGTTTACAAGAGAGAAAAGGTTTCTCTAGGTAGCTAGATGGCACGTCAACGATATATAAAATACGCTGAGAGAGAATTACTTTATAGTCACACTATTTTCAACATACGAGCTCTAATTTCATGATATACCCTACACCATTAGGTTTCTTATTGCAAGAAAACACTTACTTTGTTTTCTACGATACTCATTGGATTGAACACTTAATCGTTTTGTCATAAACTTTACACAGCTACCTGAGTTAGAGTACTCTTACCTTGCTGCAGGGATTATACTCACATGGTTGATGAAGTTTCTCTGTTGATCCTTCTCACTCAATCATTAATAAATAAATTTGATAAAATCAGTCCTGTTTACTATGAAAAAAAAATGTAATGGAAACAACCTAGTGTAAAGAATCCCAAACGTAGTGATAAAATTTTGTCTATTGAACTGAAAGAGGTAAAATTTTATTGACCCTGTTATGAGTGATATCACCGCACGAACTCGATTTTAAAGCACTTTAATTTGAAAAGTGACAAAGAAGTGCCAGTATTAAACTCTGAACGTATTAACACGAATTATTCAGAGGATTGAAGGTTCACTACACTGTAAATTACCATGTGAATATTAGTATTGTTTTCGGAGTATTTCGTTCAACAGTTATGTACATGTTTCCACCACTATGAACTATGAACTTTGAGATCGAGAAATTATACGCTATGATATTGTTACTTTGAATGTAAGTATTTGCATGTATATCATATTGTGTATGGTCACTTGTCATGTTATGTATATGGTGTCACAGAATCATGGTGTGTTTGTTTGTCATGTTTATTTTAAGGGCATTGTAATTTGCCTTATTTTAAGTGAAGATTGTTCCTGACCTTATGTTATTTTATCTGAATGAGTAAGATTACTGTATCTATGTATTGAATTCAACTAAAGACATGTCATGATAGGTACAAACACTAAGAGACTGTCTAACTCATATGCAAGGATTTATTTCGAGGATTATTTTATGCAAGATGATTATGTTCAGTAAAATGTTTTCGATGATCAGCTTTAATTAATCGATAAACATTTTGGAGCGGCTCTGTAACTATTCAGATTATTTACAGTTATTATTTATGTCATTATTATTATTATTATTCATGTTTTATGTACATATTATTTAGTTGATATTTAAATGTAAGTGAGTTCTAACAACCCAGGATACACTTTTTGAGTTAATGTTTTAATCTAAACTCCTAGGCTTGTTTCTATTTGATCATCTACACATTTCCTTGGGATAGTATTCAGTTTTATTACAGTTCATGAACGGGGGCGACTGAATTGTTTCGACCCGGCGTAGTGACTATTCCGGATTCCCTAAGTAAAAGAACGGATTTACATCGAACGGAATAGTGACTATTCCGTCTACGAAATAAATTCTGAAAGGTGGCCCGGATTTGTACCGACACGGAATAGTGTATATTCCGCACAATCGTAGGAATGACGGAATTGTGTCGAAACGGCGTAGTGACTATTCTGTTTGTTGTTAGCATCTACAAATAGCACACGGAAAAGTGTCGAAATAATTTAGGTGAAATTCCAGTGACTAACCTGTACGCCAGAACCATACTGATCCGGAATTCTGTCGAATCTGATATTTTAAAACTAGTTCATATAAAATGACGTTAGATTGCAGGCTTATCCTGTTTGAGCAATGCTGCCACCTGGCAGTGAAGCTAAAAGCCATGAGTTTGACTTGAAGTTGAAATACTATCCACGGAGTTTCGCAAGGGTCGCAAAAAACATCAAAATCAACGTTTTCATAATAGGATTATAAATGCCATTAACAGAATCTTAGTATCAGGTTTATTTCCACGTAATTTAAATACAAAAAAAAATCACATACCTATAGATAAAATAATAATTGGTTCATCAATAATAAATTGACAGTTAATGTTAAGAAAACATGCTATACATTATTATATTAAAATATAATTATACATCAGCATATCTGGATATAAATTTGAACTATTATTAAATCCATACACATACAGCAAAGAAATTGGGCTTAATTGTCTGTACTTTATTTTAATCATGGTTCTGTACATGTTGTATACAAAAATCTAAAATAGTCCCTGTACCAGTACTTATATTTTAAAACATATATGATTTTTTTTTAGTTAAATTCATATTTTTAAAATTTTGAAATGCACTTTCATTGGTTGCCATTTGTAACGTTTCCGTGCATTGTGGAAGCAGCAGATGCGACAATGAAATGTCAGGGAGATCCTTCTCCGTTAACGTTTTCGGTGTCGCTGTTTCCGTGCCAATGTAGAACACAAGAGTCTAGCGGCAGCAACGCTACTTCCTGCAACTGGCTGTAAATACCGAACCTTTCCGAAGTTGGCCGATCGAGAGCACCTACCCCCTGGATGCTTTTTTTATTTTTACGCGCGCGTTTTTTCTCTCCAGTATAAAAAAGCCACACAGACTGTTCAGTGGATGGTTGGTTATATTAGGTTAGTATAGCTAAATTGAAAATACTGTAAAATCATTGTATGGTTGCTTAGCAAATAACTTTTTAATATGTAGCTATCCAGGGCTAGGAAACCGTTTACATGATTTCACAGTGGCTTTAATGTAGCTATCCTAACCAAATCAACCGTCCACAATGTTTTAAAGTATTTATAATGTAGCTAACCTAACCTAATTGACCATTAGTTATCATGTCCTTACCTGAAAATTACAAGTTGCGTAAAATTGCAAGGGAATATGGGATGTCCCGAGCAGGGCCGGAACTAGGAGATTCGTTAGGGGGGGCAAAGCTTAATTTGCCGCCCCCTCCTTACCAACATTATAAAATACACTTTTTCGTTAGAAGCGGTGGTTGAAATGATACCATTCACTTATACATAATTGAGAACTTTTATTTATCAAGTACACTAATTGGAAAACTAATACAATTACATTTTTTATTATAATATAGTAGACTGTTATCAAACTATTGTTTATTGTTTGCACAACAGTAAAATTAATGTATTACCAATAAGTTTATTAAGTACTAAAATTACATAAGGAACATGTGTTTCTGAATTAAGTATAATATTGTATTGATAACCATACAAAGAAATTCAGTACAAAATTTAATTTTTCGAGCATGATTAGCTGCAAAAGTGTTAATAATATCATCAAAATTGATCAAAGCAGCTCGTTTGTGTTCAATAGATATAATACTTAGATTTGTTAATCTCTGCTGGCCCATCGTGCTTCTCAAATATCTTTTAATAAGTTTAAGTTTACTAAAACTTCTTTCACCTGACGCAATTGTAACTGGAAGGGTGAAAAACATTCTCAGAGCAGTAGTAATGTTTGGATGTGCCTCCTCCAGTTTATTTTTGGAGATAAGGCTCATCAACATTGTCGATGCTGTAGCATCTTTTAATTCATAGTCTACTGTTAATGCATGGTGCTTAAAACTTTCAATTTCAAATACGAATTCTTCTTTGTTAAGATCGGCACTGTGTTTCCTGATTCTGCTGCTTTGATTTTTATTCTTCTACTTCCATTTTATGAATTTGAACACCACTAAAAAATCCAAAGTTATTGTTAATGTTCTCCAAAGCCTTAAACGTGTTACTCAGTTCCATAATTAATCTGTCAATGACTTTCAACATTACTTGATGTAAGTTTTTTGGACATACGCCATTGCTAAGCACTTTTTCTGTAGAAGAAAACTAAAAAAAAAAAAAAAAAAAAAAAAAAAAAAAAGTAAAAATAACCAAAAGACAAAACGCACAAATTAAGCAAAAAATTTCTGTTGTCAACAGAATTAAACACCACAAAATATTCCGTAACAGGAATATGGTCAACAAACAAAGAAAAACAAAAAAAATGTACTAAGAGAACGAAAAAAACCCACAAATCATGACGACACAATAATATTGAACCCAAAAAAATTCAGCACAATGGTTGAAACGAGACAAAAACACGACAAAACGAAAAGACGAAACAAACACAATAGATTTCCAAAACAGAATAGAACGATAAAAACCCCACAAATGATGACAGCACAAAAATGTTGAACCCAAAAAAATTCAGCACAACAGTTGAAACGAGACAATAACACGACAAAACGAAAAGACGAAACAACCACAATAGTTTTTCCAAAACAGAAACAAGCGACGTTTCGGGAACTGCTATCTGCTCCCGTCCTCAGGCAGAGACGCACATGGTACGAAAACACAGGAGCGACTGAGTAGGGGCTGGAAAAATGAGGGTATTTATCAGAGAAACGGCTACATCTTGCTCAGCCAAGTGATCACCCGCGCAACGGGTCCTTGAGATACCAGCTCTCATCGCAGTGGTTTTACTCACTCCAGACCACGAATTATGGTAATACTTGTTTCTTAGAGTGAAGTAACGCATTTGAAGTACGAATATATTTACAAATTATGCATAATCAAGTTAAATATAATTTCTTAATTTCCTGGCTAACTTATTGGTTGCGATATGTACACTTTCAAAACTTTTTTTAATGACAAGTTTCAACTTGTTTTAGGAACCACTTTTAATATTTTGCCGCCCCCTAATATTTGCCGCCCGGGGCACATGCCCCCCATGCCCCCCCTTAGTTCCGGCCCTGATCCCGAGAATATTTGGAGAAGACAAAGACTTCCTAGATTTTATACGGTATGAAAAATATACAAATCCATGAAGTACGTTTCTTCAATTAGATATTTTCCTCTAAAAACGATTACAAATAAATACCGTTGCCTTGTTTATAGTCTTTCCTTTTAACAGCACCTCCATATTAATGTACAATGAACAAAAAAAAAACCGAAGATTCTCGATCGGACGTTTCGCTCTCTCGTCAATGAAAAATAGGCTTCCCGTAGCGGGATCACGCCGCCGGCCCTGGAACGAGCGTGAGCGGTGCGGCATTTGCAGCCAGTTGCAGGAAGTAGCGTTGCTGCCGCTAGACTCTTGTATGTAGAACGGGCCTGAGAGTGCATTTCAAGATTAATAAATAATAATAAAAAAATTATTATTTTTTAAATCTAAGTACGGGCAGAATTTGCAATTATATAAAATTAACGACAAATACTCGGCGTCTATTGGTCGCACGGATCAACGTAAACGGAAGAGCTCAGCATTGCCGAGCTAATCCGTGCGGGTCCGTCTCCGTCTGCGTACCATTGTGGAAACTCTGTTCCGTGAGATCCGTCTCCGTTTACGTGATCCGTCTCCGTTTCCGTGCCATTGTAGAACGGGCCTTAAAAAGAACCGTATCATTATGTTTTTTACAACTGACTTTCTGAATTATGAACATTTCTTTTGTTGCCTTATTTTGGATGTCAGGTGCCACAGGAATGAAATTGATTAGGAAATGAGAATTGAAATCGTTTGAGTTAATACATTTTTCGCAGTTGGAGCTTTGTTTGCATTAACATTATTTCTTAAATCACGCCTTATTTGAGCCGTGAGCCGGCTGGTGTAAGCAATTTAGCCTTGCGTACATCTTGGATACAACTGTTTCTTAGAACATGCTAGGATTCAAAAACTGTATTTGATACTTCATCGTCGCGTTTAATAGCTCCCTTATATTTTCTGAAAGCAAGTATCCCCTCGAGCCATCAATAACAAGATGCCGGTGTCATCTGTGCAGACGGAGGACGCGCCACACGCCGGGTCTATAAGAATAACTAGACCACTTTGTTAAGCAAATAAGTTTTATCAAACATTTTGATATTTCTGTAGCTAGAAACTTAGGTGCGCGAATGGAAAACCATGGTAAATAAATTGTGGCGTGATAGACCCGGTGCAGGGAGCGAGATACCCATGGCACACAACTTTGTTAGAATTAGATGTGATGATTAGGTCAAGCCACTAACTACCCAGATAGTAAAATAGACTTGAATCGAGCTTGAATCAAGCTTGCCATGACAAGCCTACAAGCTTGAATCAAGCTGGTCATGGCAAGTGTGTAAGCTTGAATCAAGCTTGATTCAAGCTAACTAGTTTACACTTGACAAGCTTGCAGCAGCAAGCCTGCCATGACAAGCTTGCAGCAAGCTTGCCATAATGTGATTGAATCAAGCTTGCAGCAAGCTTGCCGCGACAAGCTTGTAGCTGGTTTGCCATGACATGTTTGCTGCTGGTTTGTCATGACAAGCTTGCAGCTGGTTTGTCATGACAAGCTTGCAGCTGGTTTGTCATGACAAGCTTGCAGCTGGTTTGCCATGACAAGCTTGCAGATGGTTTGCCGTGACAAGCTTGCATTAGGTTTGCTATGACAAGCTTGCAGCTGGTTTGCCATGACCAGCTTGCAGCAAACTTACCATGCCAAGCTGTCAGTGGCTTGCCACTAGATGTCATGAGATGCTTGCTATGCAGCAAACTAGTAGTGATGTGCTTGCAACAAGCTTATAACAAGTGTGCTTTCATATGCTTGTAGTAAGTCTGATTGAAATTATTATACTATCAAATTGGTTTTGCTGCAAATTTGCAGAAAATTTCAAGACTGCCATTAGTTGTCTGAAGAGTAAAATAAATTTTGTACAATCAGTGCAACACTGCTGCTGATACAGGCGGAAGAACACATAATGCTTATATTGTTCTGTCAATAATCATTATTGTACATCATTCTACAAAAAGCCAGCTGCAAGTAGGTAGAGTTGACTATACTTAATAAAATAACATACCGAAAGTTTACCGCTGTATACCTTGTGCGTATCACCGAAAATTTGCATTTAAATCCTAGATGACAGCGACTTACATCAGTCCATTAAAATGCTATCCATTTGTACAGTTTTTAATTTAGACTGTCCATAAAATTACCAAAATAATCTTGAGACTCTAATACAGCCATTAATGTTGTAAAAAGCATAAATTGTTAATATTAAAGATATTATATTAAGCGATTAATTCATGACTTTTTTTTTTATCTTTGCCACCCAGATAAAATACGATATACACCAATTTGAAGAGCCCAATGCGAAAAATGTCCAAATAAATGTTTTTGGTTATACCTTTAGCTTTAAGACAGTATATTTATAAAGGGTCTAACGTAATTAGTTGGCTTATTAAAGCGGCCCGAGCGTTGCAGTGTACTGCGGCCGTACTGATCTCTCACGGCCACCGCCGTTCCAGCGCGGCATTGCGACACACTGCGTACTGCGACACTCATTCAACTGGGTCTTATTTAGGGATTACTTTAAACATAGCTAATTCATAAGATAGGGTGTATTTATGTTACATGTATTGAGATTATGCATTTTTTTCTTATGTGAATTTTTTTGATACAATAAAATTAACAATAAACGATTTCTGCTTGGAACTTGTAAATAAAAAACTCTAGAGGACCTCTGGTTTTATATATGCATGGATTTATTCTGTTACAACAATTTTATTATTAAAAATTATTTTTGTAGCAACTAAATTTTTTTTAATTTTCTGATAGATCGTTTTATTTTCGATCAGAACAATGCAAAATTTTAATGTAGCCTGTATTCGAAAATATTAAAAATTATAAATTTACTTCTTTAAAATCAGTTTACTACATAAAAATTGAATAAAACGATACATCGTAAATGTACTCTGAGTTTTTTTTTTTTCACTTTTATAACATAATTCCTATAATAATAGGTATTACTTTTTTTTCCAGAAAATAAATAAAACACGAGTTGTGTTGTAAAATGTATAGGTAGCATTACATATTTAGTTTTTTTTTATAAGTTAATGTATTTGAGTTCTGCGCCTAGCTGACGTCGTTGGATTGCTAGTGGCAAAGAGCGGTGGTGGATGTTTTTGAAAGAGTTTGACGGTATTTTATGACCCTAGCTGTGAGAAGGTGTTCGTCCCACAAATCCTAACGGTTAAGGAAACTAGCCATTCTCTGTAGTTACGTACGGGTGTGCTACTCGCGCAATATAGTCAAATATCGTCAAATATCACAACTTTCCTGGACGTTCGGTCATTTCTCGGTTAGCTCTGGTTTCACCACAGTAAACGGAACAAAATCTTGTCTGTAGTGATTTCATATTCCTTTTACCGTAGCAGTATGGCGTTTGAAGAAAAACAAAGTTTGCTGTATACTGAGAGCCTACTTAAAAAAAGTATTTATGGAGATATTAAATTATTTACGAAACACAATTTTGTGGATCGTTTGGGAAATTATCATTTAGGACTTAACTGCTCGTTATTGGTGTGATCACAGGGGTTACATCGGTAAACTTTTGACATGTTACTAAGAAAAAGTCATTCTACAACTGTACAAAGTTTCTTCTTTGGGATAATTTTGCATGTATTAAAAACCTTTGTTTCTTAACAGTGAAATTCGTCCCGACCCGAGCCAACTTCGGCAACCTCGCAGTAGTACACACTACGCGGCTCGGATCGCTTCGGCGGTCAGACAAATTGTACCAGACTCTCAACAAATAAACTAATGTAAAGCTTAAGAACTTTGCAACTACTTTTATTTAATGTTTTCACATCGGGCTTTTCATGCGTATTTCCATTTGTGCTATTTTTTTGCATAACACCTCTCTCCTAATATTATTGTATACATAGCATATTTAGTCAAACGTAGTGAAAGGTTTTTAAATTTAATCATAGAGATTATTGTTTTGAGTTAGTTTTGGTTTGCTATTATGAAGGTCTACTATAGTAATTACGTTTAAGGAGTGCTATATTGTTAAATTGCCAATAAAGTACTAATTAGTACTTAATTACATGTTTTCGTTGTTACGCGCAAGGTTTGAGGAGGTAAACATTTCACATGTTGCTAGAAAACGTATATGTTACTACTGTTTCAAATTTCAGTTTGGAGCAAATTTTACAAAGATTAAAACTCTTCTATTTCGTGGGAGTGGAAGTGGCCCCAGCGCTTGCGGATGTGGCTCTGTCGCAGTGCGTAGACGACATTGATACGCTCGGAAAGCTCTAGTGATCCAATTAATTAAGCTAGACCTTAAAGAGATATGTCGCTGTTAAGCTTAAGAATTATACAACAACTTTTGTTTAAGGAATATTTTCGTAAAACCCTTTATTTTTAAGTGAATAATATTTTTATTTCTTTGACTGATGTAAAAAAACTTATTTCATTAATGAAACAATTTTTTTCTTACCTTTTATATTAACACTTAGAACTTTATTCATTATAAATGTGTGTAGTAGTGCTTTAAGATTATTTTCATAAAGCTATCGAGAGTCTACGGTAAAGAATGCGTACATGGAAAGCATTTTAATGAACTGCTGTCAGTCGCTGTCATCTAGGGCTTAACTGCAAATTTTCGGTGATACGCACAAGGTCTACAGCGGAAAACTTTCGGTATGTTATTAAGCATAGTCGACTCTACCACTGTGCTATCATATTATTTATCTTGTTTGGTATCCTTCCGCCCAGCGGTCAAATTAACGTTGTCAAGGGCCTAAAACTCGTGCCCAAGCGTCTATTACGGGAAATGTGAACATATTACAACTTTTAAAAATTAACTACACACCAATTCTTACGCAAACTTCACTGTACGCAGTCACATACACCTTTACCTGTAACTATTTTTAAATGGAGTTTAAATAGAATATAATTAATGTTCATATGAGTAGTATATAATAGTATTTCCGAGATCAGGACTCAGGCGGTGGTGGTGGTGTCGGCCGCCAACTCATATTGTGACGTCACGGCGGCCATCTTGGATTGTGACGTCACGGCGGCCATCTTGGATAAGCGTAACGGGACACCGCGTAACGCGACATAACATAACGGGACAAGTAGATCACGGCGGCCATTTTGGATCCGCCATCTTGGATCTGCCATTTTGGATTACGTCATTGTGTGTGTTCTCGAACATTCCGATGTTGTGTTTTCCGACATATTGGATCCTATAAATGTTGCAATTTTTGTTACAGTCGCCATCTTGAAATTTGGACTCCATCTTGAAAATCTTTAATTATTATCCGATTTTAATGAAAAAAATTCCAAAATTCATCAAAAAATTAACTTATTCGAATTCTGATTGATTATATCGATCATCGTCCTCGGTTCGAACCCGGTGAGTGCAAAAAAAACTAAAAATGGCGACAGGCTCCTTCCTCAATGGTGGATGCAGGCAGACTGACTCCTACCACTTTTTTTTCAAAGCATATATATCATCACCTAGTATGACGACATGTCCGCCATCTTTTCTTCGTCCGCTGGAGATCACCATCTTATTTTCGTCCGCTAGAGTGTGCTGATACCATGTAAGTATAATTATCTGGTCACCACACCTTACACCTTGACATTGAAATTTGATCTTGACCTTGAAATTTGACCTTGACCTTGAAATTTGACCTTGACCTTGAAATTTGACCTTGACCTTGAAATTTGACATTGACCTTGAAATTTGACATTAACCTTGAAATTTGACCTTGACCTTGAAATTTGACCTTGACCTTGAAATTTGACCTTGACCTTGAAATTTGACCCTGACCTTGAAATTTGACCTTGACCTTGAAATTAGACTTTGTCCTTGAAATTTGACTTTGTCCTTGTCGACCATCATGGATCCGAAATTTTATGTTCAGTACAGGCTACCAGGAGCTACCACCTGCTGAAGTACGCCATCTTGTGTGTGTACTTGTATTATAGAGTACATTTCCATGTGGATAATTTTATTCTAACCCGCTACAGTGCAGTAATCATTTATTACGGAGTTGCCCCCCCGGCATCTTGAAATTCGGCCGCCATCTTGAAATCATGTAATAATGTAGCTAGAAAAGCGGGAAAAATTCCAAAATTCATTAAATAAATCACTCATTAACTTACATAACGATTCGATCTGCTCGTCCTTGGTTCGATCCTCGATCGATGCAATAATGTTTAATTTTATGAAAAAAATAATAATTCCAATAAACCATGTTCAACATTCTTAAAGAGACTTTAAATCATCTACTACCATCATCCTATTAGACATCAAGACTACCATATTGGAAATTCGTAATTGTAATGCTAGAGATTCGGGAAAAAGTTAAAAATTCATTAAATAAATTTGTAATCCATATAATGATTGATTGGATCGATTAATGTCCTTGGTTCGATCCCTGGCCGATACAAAACAACTTTAATATTTTAAAAAAAGTACCACTAAAGTGGCAGGTTTGAGAAAATAAAATACACCACAAGTTCCTTTAAAAAAACTTTTATTACATACATACTACACTACTACAAGTACAAAAAAATACACAGACAAATTACTAAAGCCTTTTGGATTCCTCGATTCAAACAGTCTTCTTATTGTACGGACTAAGCCTTTTACATGACTTTAAATGTCTATCCGATCCGGTCATCACCGCAGCCAGAGACGGACTGAAGTTCATATCACTTATATAGTCTCATTAGCCGGTACAACACATGAGTCAAATCAATAACCATGTTCATTATAGGTATCGGAGCATTTTTTATAATGACGATGTAAGCTATCGAGACGTGAAATTAGTTTATTGCACTTATTGCACTGAAATTGTATTCTTTGAACATTATTAGAACAACCGCTTCTTTCATGTCTGCGAGCATTTGAGGTGATAGTAAATGATGCACCACAGTATTTGCACTGATGCGAAGTACGCTCTTCATTAATTGAAGTATTCAATGCTGATGAAACTTCAGCTGATGGTGGAACAGCACATATCGAAGTCTCCTTTAGTGTTGTCAGAGGCGTTGCCAACGGGATCTGCTCCAACATCGTCGGCGCTGACGTCATGGTTCCCATAGTCGATTCTACATCCTCCATCGAGTTTGACGTTAAAGTCGGTAAAGATGCCATCGAAGTCTCAAGAACAGGCAATTACACGACTTATGCACCAGAAGAAACAAACTAGGTGATCCGTACACCGTCGACGGCAGTAACAAACTGAGCGTCCTGCTGTCTAGGACTCGTTTATATACATGCACCGGATGGAATAATACGCTAGTCAAATCAAGAACAATTTACTAAAATACTAGAGTCAAAACAACATTTAAAAAATAGAAGCACCATCAAAAAAGGAAGCACATTTGGAAGCATCATCAAAAAAGGAAAAACAATAGGAAGCACCGCCAACGAAAGGGCAGCACATTTGGAAGCACCGTCATCGAAAAGGCAGCACATTTGGAAGCACCGACTACGAAAAGCAGCACATTTGGAAGCACCGACAACGAAAAGGCAGCACATTTGACAGCACCGACAACGAAAAGGCAGCACATTTGAAAGCACCGACTACGAAAAGGCAGCACATTTGGAAGCACCGTCATCGAAAAGGCAGCACATTTGGAAGCACCGACTACGAAAGGCAGCACATTTGGAAGCACCGACAACGAAAAGGCAGCACATTTGGAAGCACCGTCATCGAAAAGGCAGCACATTTGGAAGCACCGACTACGAAAAGGCAGCACATTTGGAAGCACCGTCATCGAAAAGGCAGCACATTTGGAAGCACCGACTACGAAAAGGCAGCACATTTGGCAGCACCGACAACGAAAAGGCAGCACATTTGGAAGCACCGTCATCGAAAAGGCAGCACATT
The DNA here is from genome assembly GCF_032445375.1 of Bacillus rossius redtenbacheri. Taxonomy (NCBI): domain Eukaryota; kingdom Metazoa; phylum Arthropoda; class Insecta; order Phasmatodea; family Bacillidae; genus Bacillus; species Bacillus rossius. The sequence goes on along the minus strand of NC_086330.1, from coordinate 239,283,065 downwards.
TGGCAGCACCGACAACGAAAAGGCAGCACATTTGGAAGCACAGGTAACTAAAAAGGCAGCACATTTGGAAGCACCGACAACGAAAAGGCAGCACATTTGGAAGCACCGTCATCGAAAAGGCAGCACATTTGGAAGCACCGACTACGAAAAGGCAGCACATTTGGCAGCACCGACTACGAAAAGACAGCATATTTGGCAGCACCGACAACGAAAAGGCTGCACATTTGGAAGCACCAACTACGAAAAGGCAGCACATTTGGAAGCACCGACTACGAAAAGGCAGCACATTTGGAAGCACCGACAACGAAAAGGCAGCACATTTGGAAGCACCGGTAACAAAAAAGGCAGCACATTTGGAAGCACCGACTACGAAAAGACAGCACATTTGGCAGCACCGACAATGAAAAGGCTGCACATTTGGAAGCACCGACTACGAAAAGGCAGCACATTTGGCAGCACCGACAACGAAAAGGCAGCACATTTGGAAGCACCGACTACGAAAAGGCAGCACATTTGGAAGCACCGACAACGAAAAGGCAGCACATTTGAAAGCACCGGTAACGAAAAAGGCAGCACATTTGAAAGCACCGGTAACGAAAAAGGCAGCACATTTGGAAGCACCGACAACGAAAAGGCAGCACATTTGGAAGCACCATCATCGAAAAGGCAGCACATTTGGATTCTCCATCAACAAAAAAAAAGGGCAAAAAGGAAGCACAAGTTACGAGATCTAAGTCTTAGTTAGAAATCAGAATACAAGAAATAAAAACATTAAATTCTTATAATTTAATTTATTTATTTTATTGCTTTACATTATACAAATTCAAGTAAAAAAAAGGCCATTAATTTGTATGTAGCCAGCATTCCTCAGTTCCTTGAGTATGAAGGATATTTCTTTGATGCACGAATAGTTACCTGCACAAAGCGACCCATGTAGAAGTCTTAGCCGGTCAACCAATATGTTTGGATCTTTCCATGATGTGTAATCATTCTCTTCTACCACCATCTTCCTTGCACCTTTATAATAAATATTATGATCTCTGGTGTCTTCCGTTTTACCACCAACCTCAGGGTAACTTTCATGTTTGAGACGGCGATCATCACAAGCTTGATCAGATTTATTTAATATATCACGTCGTTTCCACCGTTTCGGTCTCAGGACACCGCTACATTCTTCGATCTTGGCAGCTTTAGGTGCTTCATCATAATCTATGTCTTTGTCAACAGCCTCAGAGTCACTGTAACAATCACCGTTGAAGGAATCGTCTTCACCCAATTTACCGTAATAATTCGATGATGATGATGTTGAAGTGTCTTCATCGTCTTCATGCTTCCTTTTTGCCCTTTTTTTTTGTTGATGGAGATTCCAAATGTGCTGCCTTTTCGATGATGGTGCTTCCAAATGTGCTGCCTTTTCGTTGTCGGTGCTTCCAAATGTGCTGCCTTTTTCGTTACCGGTGCTTCCAAATGTGCTGCCTTTTCGTTGTCGGTGCTTCCAAATGTGCTGCCTTTTCGTAGTCGGTGCTTCCAAATGTGCTGCCTTTTCGTTGTCGGTGCTGCCAAATGTGCTGCCTTTTCGTAGTCGGTGCTTCCAAATGTGCAGCCTTTTCGTTGTCGGTGCTGCCAAATGTGCTGTCTTTTCGTAGTCGGTGCTTCCAAATGTGCTGCCTTTTTCGTTACCGGTGCTTCCAAATGTGCTGCCTTTTCGTTGTCGGTGCTTCCAAATGTGTTGCCTTTTCGTAGTCGGTGCTTCCAAATGTGCTGCCTTTTCGTAGTCGGTGCTTCCAAATGTGCAGCCTTTTCGTTGTCGGTGCTGCCAAATGTGCTGTCTTTTCGTAGTCGGTGCTGCCAAATGTGCTGCCTTTTCGTAGTCGGTGCTTCCAAATGTGCTGCCTTTTCGATGACGGTGCTTCCAAATGTGCTGCCTTTTCGTAGTCGGTGCTTCCAAATGTGCTGCCTTTTCGATGACGGTGCTTCCAAATGTGCTGCCTTTTCGTTGTCGGTGCTTCCAAATGTGCTGCCTTTTTCGTTACCTGTGCTTCCAAATGTGCTGCCTTTTCGTTGTCGATGCTTCCAAATGTGCTGCCTTCTCGTTGTCGGTGCTGCCAAATGTGCTGCCTTTTCGTTGTCGGTGCTGCCAAATGTGCTGCCTTTTCGTTGTCGGTGCTTCCAAATGTGCTGCCTTTTCGTTGTCGGTGCTGCCAAATGTGCTGCCTTTTCGTAGTCGGTGCTTCCAAATGTGCTGCCTTTTCGATGACGGTGCTTCCAAATGTGCTGCCTTTTCGTAGTCGGTGCTTCCAAATGTGCTGCCTTTTCGATGACGGTGCTTCCAAATGTGCTGCCTTTTCGTTGTCGGTGCTTCCAAATGTGCTGCCTTTCGTAGTCGGTGCTTCCAAATGTGCTGCCTTTTCGATGACGGTGCTTCCAAATGTGCTGCCTTTTCGTAGTCGGTGCTTCCAAATGTGCTGCCTTTTCGTTGTCGGTGCTGTCAAATGTGCTGCCTTTTCGTTGTCGGTGCTTCCAAATGTGCTGCTTTTCGTAGTCGGTGCTTCCAAATGTGCTGCCTTTTCGATGACGGTGCTTCCAAATGTGCTGCCTTTTCGTTGGCGGTGCTTCCTATTGTTTTTCTTTTTTGATGATGCTTCCAAATGTGCTTCCTTTTTTGATGGTGCTTCTATTTTTTTAATGTTGTTTTGACTCTAGTATTTTAGTAAATTGTTCTTGATTTGACTAGCGTATTATTCCATCCGGTGCATGTATATAAACGAGTCCTAGACAGCAGGACGCTCAGTTTGTTACTGCCGTCGACGGTGTACGGAGCACCTAGTTTGTTTCTTCTGGTGCATAAGTCGTGTAATTGCCTGTTCTTGAGACTTCGATGGCATCTTTACCGACTTTAACGTCGAACTCGATGGAGGATGTAGAATCGACTACGGGAACCATGACGTCAGCGCCGACGATGTTGGAGCAGATCCCGTTGGCAACGCCTCTGACAACACTAAAGGAGACTTCGATATGTGCTGTTCCACCATCAGCTGAAGTTTCATCAGCATTGAATACTTCAATTAATGAAGAGCGTACTTCGCATCAGTGCAAATACTGTGGTGCATCATTTACTATCACCTCAAATGCTCGCAGACATGAAAGAAGCGGTTGTTCTAATAATGTTCAAAGAATACAATTTCAGTGCAATAAGTGCAATAAACTAATTTCACGTCTCGATAGCTTACATCGTCATTATAAAAAATGCTCCGATACCTATAATGAACATGGTTATTGATTTGACTCATGTGTTGTACCGGCTAATGAGACTATATAAGTGATATGAACTTCAGTCCGTCTCTGGCTGCGGTGATGACCGGATCGGATAGACATTTAAAGTCATGTAAAAGGCTTAGTCCGTACAATAAGAAGACTGTTTGAATCGAGGAATCCAAAAGGCTTTAGTAATTTGTCTGTGTATTTTTTTGTACTTGTAGTAGTGTAGTATGTATGTAATAAAAGTTTTTTTAAAGGAACTTGTGGTGTATTTTATTTTCTCAAACCTGCCACTTTAGTGGTACTTTTTTTAAAATATTAAAGTTGTTTTGTATCGGCCAGGGATCGAACCAAGGACATTAGTCGATCCAATCAATCATTATATGGATTACAAATTTATTTAATGAATTTTTAACTTTTTCCCGAATCTCTAGCATTACAATTACGAATTTCCAATATGGTGGTCTTGATGTCTGATAGGATGATGGTAGTAGATGATTTAAAGTCTCTTTAAGAATGTTGAACATGGTTTATTGGAATTATTATTTTTTTCATAAAATTAAACATTATTGCATCGATCGAGGATCGAACCAAGGACGAGCAGATCGAATCGATATGTAAGTTAATGAGTGATTTATTTAATGAATTTTGGAATTTTTCCCGCTTTTCTAGCTACATTATTACATGATTTCAAGATGGCGGCCGAATTTCAAGATGGCGGGGGGGCACCTCCGTAATAAATGATTACTGCACTGTAGCGGGTTAGAATAAAATCATCCACATGGAAGTGTACTCTATAATACAAGTACACACACAAGATGGCGTACTTCAGCAGGTGGTAGCTCCTGGTAGCCTGTACTGAACATAAAATTTCGGATCCATGATGGTCGACAAGGACAAAGTCAAATTTCAAGGACAAAGTCTAATTTCAAGGTCAAGGTCAAATTTCAAGGTCAAGGTCAAATTTCAAGGTCAAGGTCAAATTTCAAGGTCAAGGTCAAATTTCAAGGTCAAGGTCAGATTTCAAGGTCAAGGTCAAATTTCAAGGTCAAGGTCAAATTTCAAGGTCAAGGTCAAATTTCAAGGTCAAGGTCAAATTTCAAGGTCAAGGTCAAATTTCAAGGTCAAGGTCAAATTTCAATGTCAAGGTGTAAGGTGTGGTGACCAGATAATTATACTAACATGGTATCAGCACACTCTAGCGGACGAAAATAAGATGGTGATCTCCAGCGGACGAAGAAAAGATGGCGGACATGTCGTCATACTAGGTGATGATATATATGCTTTGAAAAAAAAGTGGTAGGAGTCAGTCTGCCTGCATCCACCATTGAGGAAGGAGCCTGTCGCCATTTTTAGTTTTTTTGCACTCACCGGGTTCGAACCGAGGACGATGATCGATATAATCAATCAGAATTCGAATAAGTTAATTTTTTGATGAATTTTGGAATTTTTTTCATTAAAATCGGATAATAATTAAAGATTTTCAAGATGGCGTCCAAATTTCAAGATGGCGACTGTAACAAAAATTGCAGCATTAATAGGATCCAATATGTCGGAAAACACAACGTCGGAATGTTCGAGAACACACACAATGACGTAATCCAAAATGGCAGATCCAAGTTTGCGAATCCAAAATGGCCGCCGTGATCTACTTGTCCCGTTACGTTATGTCGCGTTACGCTGTGTCCTGTTACGCTTATCCAAGATGGCCGCCGTGACATCACAATCCAAGATGGCCGCCGTGACGTCACAATCCAAGATTGCGGCCGACACCACCACCACCGCCTGAGGCCTGATCTCGGAAATACTATTATATACTACTCATATGGTTTATATATAATACTAGCTGCAGTACCCAACGTTTGCCAGGCTGAACCCAGGGTGATATATTGTCCACGAGTAAGGCCGGGCTTCAACCAAATTCACTCCGGCCGCGGGATAGGCATTTACATGCAAAACAAATTATCGCGCGATTTACACAATTTTTGTGATAACAGCATCAAACAAAAACCTTTTTGTAGATTTTGAAGACTTTTAACAGTGCTATGGCTTCAAAAGTTTTAATTTGTTATTTCAAGATGGTGATATCATGTGATATAATATTCAAAGTATCATAGTTTTCAGGCTATTAATTAAATCGCTTAAACAGCTGTACTGCACCCTTGACTGAGTTGAATTCTTTAAAAAAGTCAGCGGGGCTGATACTCTATTTCTAAAAACAAAGACACAGCATGCAGGGGCGCAACAACTAAATTTCAAAAGAGGGGGGGGGGGCAATATACCTTTTTATAAAGAATCATCGATCCCCCCTATTAAAGCTGGGGGTTCGCGGGGTCCTCCCCCGGGAAAATATTTAATTCAAGGTGGAAAATGGTGCTATTTAAGCAGTTTTATTATCTAAAAATTGATTACACAGCACTTTCTTTGCCCCCATTTGCCCCCACTTAAAGGTTTCAGAGGGGGGGCAAAATACTCTTCCCCCCCCCCTCTGTTGTTGCGCCCCTGACAGCATGGTTATTTGTAATGGAAACATTGAGGCCGAGAGGCCCAGCCAACACCCTCTGGACACAAGGCCTGCTTTCAAGCGCGTGACATCATCAAGAGTGGTCCTTCACTCCGCTCTACGGCGCGCCTGTTTCACAGCGTTTTAGCTGCTTTTCGCTGTTATTTTATTACTTTTATATTCTTATAATTCTGTCTCACTGTATTGACATCACATATAACATTAATTAAAAGTAATTGTGGATTAAAATTTAACTAGTTAAGTCATACGATTTAAATCCGGAGTACAAAATCAGTCATTTCTCGAAGAGGAAATCTTCGACACACATAATCTTAGCTTGTCTAATATAGTATTAGACAAATTTCATTAAAGCGTATTCGTCAATCATTTAAAATTTAATCGTATAATGTTATTAAAACTGATATTTTTAAGAATGAAAATGCGTGGCTAAGATAACCATTACATAAACGTATCAGAGTGTTATAATACGGTTTTAAGAAATTGACTTAACGTTTATAGACATAGTCATTTTTTTATTTATTACATTTTCTAAAGTGCGCTTTTAAAATATACTTTGGATGTTTTGTAAAAACGTTTCTACTCACAGCAGTGCTAGTTTCGTTAAAAAACACAGTTATAGACTGTTTTATCACGACAGCAGGCCACCGAAGCAAACTCTATTTTCTTTATTTTAATGAATTTTAGGTTGCTTGTCAAGAAGCTAGTTCAGTTTGACTAAGCTCATCGAAACAAACGAACTCTGCTAAAGTAATTTAAAAAAATTCTGTCATTCCATTTATTATCCATAAACTGTTTTGGCTGTTTTAAAACTAATGTTGACAATATGTTTATAAAGCAAAATAATTACCACTGGAATTATTTTAGAACGCACTTATAGTCTTACCTAACCCAGACGCCTCCCAAACAAATACGCTTAGTTTTAGTTAGGTTACGATAAAAAGATCCAAATGGACTTTCAGTTTATGACTGAATATAGCTACATAACATAAAAACATACCTACACATAATAAACGATATTATAACAAGACGTAACTTTATTACATTTCATAATTCATTGCTGAAGACAGTTTTGCTGTTACAGAACAAACTTTGAACATCATTCACAGTATATTGTTACAATACCAGCAGAGTATATAGTGATTAGTATATTTTAGCAGTAATTTGTTTTAATGGTTAAATGTAAACATCATCTTCATCCGATATGTAAGAAGGTACGTTTTCCCCTTCACTGCTTACGACGGTTAAAAAATTTGCTTCCACTTAGTATTAAAACCATTCTTGTTCAAACATTAATTATGCCTCACTTTGATTACTGCGATGTCCTCTTTCCTGATCTAACTGATAAACTAGCTAAGCGACTACAAAAGCTCCAAAACTGCTGCGTAAGATAGATACATCTAACCCAGTACTATCAGCAGCTAAAATGGCTCACTCTCGCACAAAGACGCAAAATGCACATACTTATCCTTGCTTATAAGGTGCTGCAGCAGGTATCACCACCTCATTATATGTCAGCCAGTATTAATTACCTACATAGTTACCATAGCCATGACACGCGATCCACACGCAACCAAATGCTATCTATCCCAGTGCACTCATCCAAATGTCTGTCGGGATCTTTTGCAACCGTGAGTAGCAGGCTCTGGAATAAATTAACCAAGTGCACTATTACTTCATGAATGAATTATAGTTACTATAGGTAATAGGACAACTATTATTATTATGTTTATATGGGCGCCACACTTTAACATTACTATATTAATCATAAATGTTTCCACTGCTATAAGTAGTTTTCAATTGCGGCTTATGCCCAAGGTTACCTATTTCTACACTGAGAAACTAGGTTGCTTACCCATAACTCATATGAAATCACATAAAATATAATTTATCTATAAAGTTATGTTGGGCACAACCAAAATCAAAAGTTCATTTATGATAAATAATAATACTTAAAGTGAATTAAAAAATTAACTAACTCAGTTACCTCGGATCACACAAGAATCTTTAAATCGAGACCACTAGGTGAAATTCAAAATAATTATGTTGTGCCATAATGAAAACCAGAGGCATTAACAGGAACAATAAGTTACTAGGCCGAAACAGTTAATAGAAGGGACTCACTGAACACAAAACTTCAGGACTGAATACATTAAACTTTAGTACCTTATATTTCAGTAGATAAAAGTAGCCCCGGTAATTAAATATTACCGTAGCATTCGCCCTGGCTCAGGGGCACAACAGTTCACTTATTCAGTGAAATATCAGCTGAAAATATAGCTGACACCAGCCACAAAAACTTCCTTCTTCATTTTATTCTCCCAAAATTATATCGTTAACAATGCCTTAATTTTCCATTTTTAAAAGGTCCGCCGATCCATAGACAAATCACCTTCTCTTAATCAGATATCTTTGCCCAACATTAAAACATAGAGAAATAGCTACTGCTCTGAGCAATAAACTCTAGAAATTAATACAATTGAAAGACATATAAACAAACACTGAAAAATATTTAAAGTTTCAGTGTTCTGAGATATTATCACACAAGCGACAAGGCAAACAAAAAATCTAGCTTCCTTTAAGTACAGGCTGAAAAAACATCTTTGTAACAGCTGCTTACCATGACCATTTCGCCGCTACCCTGCTTGATTCTGTGTGTGAATGTGCGAGTGACTGATTTTAATGTAGTAGCACCTATTTTTTTTTCTTTCCGGTTTTGATACTATTTGCTGTATGATTAATTACTTTCCTTTTTATGTATGTATATGCTTAGTTTTTAATTACTTAAATTTAGTTATTGTTGAATCTTTTGTAATAATTATTATTTGAACATAAAGTTAAAATTTTAATTTGTTCTTTTAATATTTAGTCAACATCTGCTTATATCATGCTTAATTTTTAATATTCAACTCTTTGATGTAATTGCAGAAAAGTGGTTAAGTGTAAGAAAAGGCGTACCGCCTTAACTTCGCCACCAATAAAGACGATAAATAAAATAAATAAATAAATAAAATAAATAAATAAATAATGACCATAAAAACAAGTGCACTTGATGATCCACCTTTGTAGTCATAATACGGTTTCAAGTGAATTTAGTCAACCAGAGAAAAAGTACTCTTCTCTCGTATGTAACTGATACTTACTTTGTAGTGTTTCAAGAAATTAAAAAATTTTTTGTTATTATTGTTGAACGGGCAATTTTTTTTTGTGTAAAAATGAGGCAAAATTATTTCTTCCTGGGTTCCTAAAAGAATCTTATGGGCATGAGGTGTAATGGAATACACAAATTGAGAATTTAAAGTTACAGGGAAATAATTAAAATGTGTTTTCAAATTCCAGGTGGACAGACTGTTCAAAAAATGAAATAACAACAATTTGAGTTTAATTGAACATGTGCTAACTCCTGTTGCAGACAAATTATTTTTATTTCAGGGCTTTCTCGACCTTGACTAGGGGCTGACAAATAAGAAGGGCAGTTGGGAAATATTTCTGGAACGGCATCATCACATAATCTTGGGTGTGCCAGTGGAGCAGTCAGATGTTTCCCAGTTCTAGAATCATAACAGCTTGTTTCCTTCAGTATGTAGTCTGACTTGAAATGCAAATCGCACACCTTAAAATAAAGAAAATAATTATTTGAAACAATGCATTCATTTTAACAAGACCAGTTGAACAAATATAAATTTGGTTTATAGTGTATAATATTTTTTAATTATTGGTGTTGGTTTGACCTTTATTAAGTTTTCAGGGTAAGTTAATTGCGTTTACATAGAAAATATAGTTATTTAGCAATCTTTCTTATCCTACGTTTATTATGAAGTTTAAAAGTAAACATTTTTCTGCCAATATAGTGGAAGTGAAAGTAATTTTCTGACGTTTGAATAGTGTTTTATAAGATTTTTCAGTATCAAACCACGCAATTAAAATATACATCCGAGAAACCTATTAATCAGTAAGTATAAAATACTATAAATTTTTATTTGATACCAAGCAGTGGTACCACTGACTAAGCATGCTCGTTTATTTTACTGGCATTGTGGGGAAAGAGCAAGTTAAATTTGACAGTCTTAGTGATAGTTTTATGCATTTGAAACCACTTAAATCCAATGTTATTAAGAAATCAAAACAATTTCTGGGCAAATTATTTTAGTAATGAGAATCAATATTCGTTAATTTTGTTTCAAAATAATACGAAAAAATAATACTACGAAACTTTTTAGTAATGTTTATAAAGCTATAACTAAAAATTATGTACCAACGTAATTAGTTCATGGTCTCACGAATAAATAGACATATTAATTTTGAACCAAAATGAGCTTTAGTTATCAGAAATACCGAAAAAAAAAGTAAATCTAAATGCAATTTATGTTAACCTGTATTAATTTGTAAAGTTAACAAACAAATAAAAAATCGTTTTCTCTTACACTATGCATCAGAATTCTCATGTTTATCTACAAAAAGGCCCATACAGAAGATATGAACATCTAACATTCTATACATGAAACAAAGATGTAATCGAATTAAAAATGTTTTTTTCCCTCTAAATTCCTTAAATGATGATTTTTAAAATCAGGCATTTTTATTTTTTAAGAGGAAATTGCTCCTTGAAATGTTTTCAAGTATTTTTAAAGATTTCATAATGTAACATTCATGCATAACACATTTAAATATTAACTTCTCCAATATATATGGTAGTTTAAATATCAATAGCATTATAAATTTGAAAGTGGATGTATATGTATGTATGTAAGTATACATGTTTATATATAGCGTGAGTATTAGTGACTTGTAAATTTAATGCTTCTTGCATGAAATTTCAAATATAATTCTAATAGGCCTTTGCTTTACTGTATTATATTTATTTTTTCTCTTTGGTTATATATGCTTTTGTTTTATAGTTCGTTACATTCGGTAACACAACAGCGATACGGCATGTTAACTGATCTCTCAGTTCCAAATCACATAAGAAACCCACATCCTGACACAACGAATATACGGAATGTTAACTGATAGCTCGGTTCGAATTGCAGCAAAATCCGACATCGAGTAACAAAGCAGTGAACCAGCATGTGAACTGACCGCTCAGCACGGAATCTGTACAAGCTACAGAAGGGAAGGAACACGTGCGCGCGCTAGGCTCGACCCTTGCCGGCCGGGGCAGGCTAGGACCACTCCTGCTGACGTCACACGCCTCCCTCCGTTTAGAAAGCAGGCCTTGTGTCCAGAGAGTGTTGGCCCAGCACATTGTTGTAGATGAGGGGAGGCAGGGGGGAGAGGATGACGCGCGAGGTGGCGGAGACAGGCTGCCGTGTTGCCAGCTCCTTCCTGGAAGGTCACCCACCCCTCGCGACTGTGAGCCAGGGAGACGGACACGCCTTGCGCGCGGGGTAGTGACAGTTCTGCATTTACAACTTCAGTGGTTCGTGTTCAACTCTTTACAGGACAGCAAATAAAAACAAAAACTGATAGTATGATGGTCATGCATTAAAAATAATAAAAATTGTGCTTAAGGCCCTGTCACACTGTCAAATTTTAGCTTCCAACACCTTCCAATATGTTGGTTCCAATATCTTTGAGGGTTGTGACGTCACGTTAAACGTCACTATCGCAGCCATGTTTATTTGAGAGATTGAATGTCTAGAGTTTCCTTCAAATATTTTACGTATAGGACTGGTTCTAAAATATGTTGGATGTTGGATGGGATCAGCCAATCAGAGTTATCTAAAATAAAGCGGCCGCTTTTGTTTCCGTTTCCGAAGTGTAATAGTTTAAATATCAGCAATGGCGAATACTAGGCTTACATGGGAAAGAAATGCAGTAATTGAACTAATACTATTTTATTTCCTGCTGGAATAATTGTTATTGTATATTTTCCTCCAATTGAATCTGTATGTACGGAAGTGCAGGTTAATATATTTTACTAAAAAAAGTTACTGTAGTTTTGGAATATTATGGTCCTTAAAACAGAAAATATCTTGTATTCAACTTACGATCATTATTTGATTGCTATACCAGTTTTGCTTATGTTCAGGTATTTTTGATACACTTAATTAAAACAGCAAGCATTGCGTACAAAATGTGACATCAGGAATGAGGTATCAACTAGGATATGCATTTCGGAACTTTTACCTACAAATCCAAATTAATAACATCTAAAATAAATTTTAAAATATTTCAATTCAGAATGTAACTAAAATTATTTTGGCTTACCCAATCAATCTTTCTTATAAGTCATTGTTCACCTTATTTCACAATAGCTACTACTCTGTAAGTATTGTCTGGAATTTTCTGGAATATAGACTCCTAATTTCCTAACAATAGATGGTACTGACCTATGTTAAAGCAGCATCTCTGAGTAAGCAAGTAGCTCTGTTGATTTGCAAGAAAGGCCTAGAAATATTAAATTTCTGCCTACGTATTCAATTATTATTATTATTATTATTATTATTATTATTTAAGTTTTGAAAGTAATACCATTTTTCATGAATGTAAATATTTGTGTAGCAGATCCTTGTCAGTAGGCCTATACTTCCCAGGCTGTACGAAACAAGCATACCTGGTCTAATATCTCATTTAAAAAATTATTTTAAAGAGATAATGTGACGGATGTGAAGTTAGCTTAAAGGCTCAGGTTGAGGTTTGTAACAGTAAATACTTAATTCAAAATAAAACAAAATTTTCCAATTTCTAAACACAGCAAAAATTAACACTTTCACTTTAAAGTATAGGAACAATTCTGATGAAATACAAGTGAAAGTGTCCATACAACAGCAGCTAGTTGGGTGAGAAAATAAGCGGGAATGAGAAGGGATATGCTTACTTGCAGATTTACATTTAATTATATGTTTTATTCTTACTAAACATTCCTTTAAATATTGTTTTTGAAGAGCACTATAAATTGCACCACAAATTTCAGGTACAAATTTTGAGATGGTGTTGTGTGGAATACTTGTAGAGAACATAATGGACTTAAAATGATTCCCCTGTCGCCAAAAATCTTAATGTAACTGCCAGCCTCTGCTTTGCTGGTATAGACTGGCGCAAATGAGTATCCTTCTTTGCAATGCGAGACTCCACAATTGAATGAAGAAGATCAAAACTTTCAGAATCCATTCTTAAATAGTTCTGAAATGAATCGGCATCTTCGTATCGAAGTTCATGACAAAAAGGGGTAAAACACCTTTTGTTTGCCGGGAAAGTATCCACTGTCTCGTCCACCCTCTGCGTGTCCTTTTCTTAGATTTCTCTTCTAGTTTACTGACACTTGCTACAATTGCAATTACAGCTGCAGCTTTTGAAACACTTAGATGCTCTTAATGCAGGCATTGCAAACACCTGAAAAACGTAAATTTTAAACTGTGTATGATCACAATATACCTAAATTTGAATATAACCAACTTAAAAAAGCCTGTGTTCCTTGGCCCAAAATTTGTTTTTGATTCTAAATACTGTCATTTACAGTTCTCTACAGAATGTTTGGTAAAACGAGCTCACTCAAAGAAAATTGATAGTGTGAAATGACTTCAAATATATTTTACAGTGCTCATCAAATAATATTGAATACAATATATTTGAAGACGTATTTCATCCAAAATCACCCTTCAAATTTTGTTGTCCAATATATTGCAGACAATATATTTGACAGTGTGACAGGGCCTTTACGCAGTTCGTCTTCACAAATTAAATTTGTACATTACTTTAAATAGTTTTTTCTGTGGTCGTTTTTTCATATATAATTAAGGAGGATTTTATGTCACACTGTTATGCACACCGAGGCTTCTTCGAAACAATCCTGTCTAAACCAAATGCTTATTAATTTTTTTTAACTTCACATTTCTTGTGACAAGAGATCTCAAATTCCTATCTGAATATCTACACACACTTGATAAAATTTTATTTTAATAGCGAGTTTTAAAAATAACACAGAATAAATTTTGCTATCTTTAGATTTAGGCTGCTCCTGAAAATTCAGATGTTTCTGAAGACGCACAAACGATTATATTTGTTTCAAACTTTGATATTTTTGGTAGAGCCGTGTAGATAAAAAAATCTAGCGACACTCACATTCTGTCAATTAGACATTTTTTAAGAAAAAAATTTGATGTCGTCGAGGTCCGTGGCTAGCTGCACCCTCGGCTACCGATCATGATGGGAAGGGATGGGGAAAGGTGTGTGACGCCAGTGTCTCACCGAAGTCACTCATTCTCTCTTGGGTAGTATTAGTGTTCGGAACGTTCGACTACGTGTGACTTATTCAACGAAGTTTTATCAAGTCTTGGTACGCAGTGTGCGATTATGGGCAGCACAAAATTCCTCAAGAAACGGCCTTAATAAATTGTCAAAACGAAAGAAATCTGCAACAAAGAAAATGCTTCTGGCACGTATGCTAAAAATAAAAAAGGTACCTATGTACATTGAGTGTTATATTTATTATTATGCATACACGAATATGAGACATTTATATGTGACCTACTGTAAAACTTTTAAAATAAGGTTGAAAACTGACTGTCCTGGAAATTCATTTTTAACATTATTAACAGTTGAAAAAATATATATTTGCTCTAAACACATTTCAAACGGATTTAAGGTTTCCTTTTATGCTTAAAAATAATTTCTTTATGCCTATAGATTGAAAATTTATTAATGATACATTACACTTGTGTGCTAGTGACAATGTTAACCGTAAAAGTGTGGATGCATACGGGACAATTTTGATTTTTATATGCAGCTATAAATACCATTTTTATTAGGATGCAATTTTATGTCTATATTTTTTTTGTAATCTTTACTGTCAATTTCACGTGCTGGCACTTATTGCCAGCGACAATAGATTATAAAACAGAAACTGAGAAAACAATCCAGAAATATTTCTGTAAAATATTCTATATGTTATTCCATTTTAAAATTTTACCATGTGTATATTTTTTTTAGATGTATACGTAAAACAAACTTTTTATTAAAATTTCACTTAATGTAAGAATCTATTTACGTTAAAAGTATTACTAAATTAGATTTTCTGAGTTTTGGTAACGCCTTTGCCCACTCACCGATGGACTGCCATTGTGATTATACACACGTCTTATATTTGCTACAATATGACTGAAAAACGTTATATAATTAACGTTTATATAGTTTTATTTAACAGTAATGAATAGTATCAAAATGTATATTATTAATGTCATGTTATAATTGCATGTCTAACATCTAACAGGTGCACAATGTTAGTATATTTAGGAGTATCATTTCTGTGACAAAACAACTTATGTAATTAATGTTGATTGCATCCCATCACTGCAAGTCACTTTGGAAGAAAGAAATAATATCGTAGAACGAACAAAAATGCAAGCTTATTGTGAGCTATGGCACAAAATGAGACGTGTGTTGTTAAAAGCCAGTCATTTCGGCGTTGTTTGTCGCCGGAAAGAATCTACGTCATGTTCAAATCTTGTTAAACAGTTACTCTACAAGCCTCCGTTTTCGACACTGGCAATGTAATACCGTCGTCGCAATGAGCATATTGCCATTCAGAGGTTTCAAGCACAAACTGGATTAGTTGCACAGAAATGTGATTTATTTTTGGATCTATAATAGGGATATTTGAGTGCTAGCCCCGACGGACTTGTGGTCGAAGAAAATGCGATTGTTGAAATCAAGTGTGTGCCTTCTGCAGTTGACCAAGGGCTCCAAGAATCTGCAATAAGAAAAAGAAAGTTTTTTCTACGTGTGAATGACGATGGAAGTTTAATTCTTAAACGTTCACACCTTTATTTTTATCAGCTGCAAAGGACTTTAACAAAGCGCGAATATTGTTGCTTCATAGTAATGTCTGGCGTTCGTCAGAATTTACACGTAGAAAGAGCAGAAAGAGATAAGCTCATGTGGAAAACAGAAATGTTGCCGAAACTACCTAGATTTTATCGTAGGTGTTTACTGCCTGAGGTAGTGGTGCCAAATCAAAGCATAGGCAGAGCCATGAGAGAACCAGACTACATTTTGGAAGCTGAAAGAAGCTTGATAGAGAAACAGCAATCAATATGTTAAAAACTGAGCTTGAAACAGCAAGGGATAAATGAATGTAAATATAATTGAAGTAAGATATTTTTGTTCTTTGAAACTCTGGACGATTAGCCATAAAATGTTCTGTTGTGTTCAAATTTGTTCTAACATCGAAAACATTAAGTTAAACGAGAGAAAAAATTATTTTTGGAAGTAACTGTTCATGAGTTTTATATAAGGTTCTAATTTTATCTGAAGTTTATATTTTATGTTCTGTGGAGACATACCTTTTAAAATATTGTTTACAATGAATTTTGCAGAACTGTTATATGTAGTTGTTTATTTTGTGTATACTATGATGTAAATAAAAAACGAAAATTGATTTATTTATTGAAATGGATGTTCTAGTAATATACATGTCTTTTGGTCTCTATGTTGATGTAAACTGCGTTTCTACTATCAGTGATATGGTTTTTCTTTTCAATATTAGTAATTTCTTATTTTTCAGCTTTTTTTCTATAGTGCTTTATAGAGTCTAGATTACATACAGACCACCAATTTTGAGATATATACAGGTAAATATCGGGATCTGAAAGTGATAAAAATTATTTTGCACACTTGACATTCAAATTAAGAAGACAATTACTATCTACATCTAATTTCGAAAAAGGTCCCATTCACCCTGTGTTTAGCCCGGGCAACGCCGGGTACTGCAGCTTGTGTGTGTGTATATATATATATATATATATATATATATATATATATATAATTATTTTTCATGCATTAAGCACAATTTTTTACTCAATTGAAAATCTCTGTATGTATAAATAAATGCTGGTATATCATTATTTCCTTGGTAATGGGAAACAAAAAGGAAATATATATTGGCTCTATATATATACATATATATTACTTCAGTTTATAAGTTTGCAAGTTAAGAACAAATATCCATGAACGATACGGGGCTCTTGGTTTGCCTATTGTACTTGCACTTGGCAATTGTTTTATAAACTTAAGTTTTAATACGTCAGTATATTAGGTCCTCATTTTTTACATTTCATTAAATTGTCAATGTGTAGCAAGTATATGTATGTACATCGTGTTTTATTTCTTATGAAATATTTGTGTCTTGACTCATCTCATTAAAATATCTCTTGTTAAATTATTCAGTATTTTACAAATTGTTTAATATTTCAAAAATAGTCCTGCCCTAAAACTCGAATCTATATATATATATATATATATACATATATATACATATATATATAACTTATCCACATAATGTATGCGAATATATATATATATATATAACATAATTCAAACATTTGGTCACAAGCGTAATATTCGCATACATTATGTGGAGAAGTTATATATATATGTATATATATATATGTATATATATATATATATATATATATATATATAGATTCGAGTTATAGGGCAGGACTATATATACATTATGTGGAGAAGTTATATATATATATATATATATATATGTATATATATGTATATATATGTATATATATATATATATATATATATATATATATATATATTCGAGTTATAGGGCAGGACTATATATATATATAACATAATTCAAACATTTGGTCACAAGCGTAATATTCGCATACATTATGTGGAGAAGTTAAAATATTCTAAATTAAAAAAAAAATAGGTTTGCCTCATAAAATTAAATGTGTGTTTGTAGGAAAACCCACCAGAGTGTCGGGGCTTATGTTACGGTGTTACGGGACGTGTAAGTGCACGTAATCCTTGAACATGACATGCGATAGAGTCCAGTTTAACTGACCATTAGTTGTAGAATTATAACTAAAAAAATATATTAAAAAATACGTTATCAATTTAGTATCTGAATTCATCTCCAAAAAACCCTGCTCTATACGATGCCCAATGAAGATTCCTGCTGTCCCGGGCTTCTAGTGCTGAAACACTGCTGAGTGGGTGTGCCTCGCCGAAAGTCCGCCTCTAGCTAGGCACGCGGCTGTTCTCAGTGGGACACACAGCTGGCAACACCGGATGAACACGTGATCCCGCCGGCGCACCCCTTCCCCCGTCTGACCATACGATGCCAAGGTCATATCTCTGTCTGCGATCTCTCGCTCTCATCTCCACCCCAGCAGTACCTGGGGACCATGATTCACAACCGCGACCTTGAAGCTTGCCCTTAAAACGAAATGTATAGCACTATATGAGAGTGTGGTGGACATAGAGAAATAACACACAATTGCTGTTTGTATGTCTATGAGCCTTTGTCCTATAAAAAAACTTTTCATTTGAAAAAACAAATATTTAGGTCATTAATTGAGATAAAAACTATCCTACCCCTCAAGTTGGACTAAGTTACGTATATGTGCAAAATTTAATTAAAATTGGTTAAGTAGTTTCGGAGATTAGCGTGGACGAACATCGTGACACGGTATTTTTATGTATAAAGATATATCAATAAAAATATACAGTATTTCAGCTAGGTATATATTTATATTCAAAATCATAACGACTAAAATTATGTTATTTAAAAAAAATTGGTTGTCTGTAAAGTCGGTTTACGGACGACATAGGCGTGCCCAGACATTTCCATTAGGGGGGGCCCTGCAAAATTTTTAAATGAGAAGCTGAATTTATAATGTTAAATAGCCTAAATACATTCACTCATTGTCGTGTTTATATTTTTGTGCAGTATCAACGAGATATGTTTACTAGTTAATATTTATATCCGTATAATTTTAACAATCTTGAAAATATGTTGTTTTTTTTCCATAGACAATGTTTAAAGGGTACTTACACATTTTTCCCTCTCGAATTTTCCAATAGCTTGGTCCCAAGGGCGCCCATACCCGGTGGCAGGGGGGGGGGGGGCCTAGCTTTCAGGGAAGGAAAAAAAATAGTGTAGTCAGGTGCTTTACTTTAAAGAAAATTATTTAAATTCGGTATTATGTAGAAGTGGTTCAACACGAAGATATTATTGTATATCGTTTTTTACATGTCTGCTTCATTTTTTATGTTAGTTCAAGCATTAGTTTCTGCCGCTGCGATATAAGGTGTTGTGTACAGGGAGAAAACGCTGTTCAAGCACAACGCCCGTGGCGAGTCATTCCCTTTCGTAATCCTACCCAAGCTCACGCGATAACACAACACAACAGATTTAGAACAGTCAGAGTTTAGACGACGCGACAGTTGACACGTGCTTGTAGACGGCGAAATGTTTTGCTACTTTTTCGTCATAATGTGTATGTTCACAAATAACATCTCAAAACAGAGATTTTTCAATAGTCTTTAGGTCTACAGTTTTATGCATCTGGTCTAGATTTAGTTTAGTGTATTCAGTCAGTATAAATAACTTAAGTGTAAATAAATCAGTGAAAGTGTAAAGATAAAAACCTTTGTTATTATGTAGTGTTTCTTAGATTTCCTCATTCGTCACATCCGTTCAGATTATTCACAATTTTTAAGGTAAGCTAACACCTTTAAAGTTACTCAAATAAGAATTATTGTCCAGAAAAGTCTACAACGTAAAATTTATGTTGGAATTTTGAATTTGAGGAAAACCACTTTTTCCCTTCAAAAGTGTTTAAAGGGATAAGGATTCCACTACCTTCAGTAGACTCGTAGGAAATTTACACTAGAATCTCGATTTTACGTACGCTCACGGTCGCTTGGATTGCATTCGTAAAATCGTTATCTTCATAAAATTTTTAACACCCCACCCCGTGAAGATACATGTTATAATTTATTGAACGGAATATATATATAATATTAAATAGTAAAAACAAGACTGCCATCTGCCCTCTGCCATCCCTTGCGTTCCCCTTATTTTTTTTAACATTCCACAACTTGCCTCATTGCACGAGTGATATAAAAGTGACATCACAGCGACTAAACACAGTTGCACCACGCATTGCATCATGTTAACTTTTGTGTGGTGACAGTAGGTTGTCCGACATGCCTTTCTTGGATATCTACCCTTTTCGTAAGACGCGTGCTACTAAAATAAATTTATATTTGAGTTTGCAAACTTGTCCACTCCTTGCCAGAGACGACTGAACACAGACGAGACTATCCAGGGTAGGGTTGATGATCTGGAAGAATTCCCTGCCTTGCATTTTTATGGACTTTACCTTATCATATTTATCAGTTAATCTTTAACAGATAGGCTTGAAAAATATTAATGAACGCACTTTTAGTAACATAATCAAGGAGATCAAGCACACAGTTCAGTGTACACCTGTACTGTTTCATAAAAGTGATCATAGGTAGGGAGTGAAAAAATTCGCGGTTTCAATGACCACTCGGATAGACTCCACGATTCTCTATGTACTCGGGCAACTATCACCTGGTCATTGGCTACCGACTCGGGACACCTGTTTATTGCGATTCTTATGATTCGATACTTCTTTAGTTGAGTCTTTGCCATTGGCCTAGAGTCCTTCAGGTAAATTGCGGTCCAATCACTGACGCAGCATTAAGCTAAATGAGTTTGGATTCCAGCCTGTCTCGAAAGGAATCCGCGAATTTTTACTGTCTCTAATCATAGGCTTATTTGGTGAAGAAAAACGTTGCTCTGTAACGACAGACATTCATTAAAAACACAGTACATTTTAGTGCGAGAAGCCCTTGAATTTGTGATAGCCACAGGGAATTATTTGTTTGTATAGTAAGTTAAAAAAAACTTAGTTGAAAACCCGCTCGTCACGTCTACTTGCTGTCACTTATACCATTTTTGAGCGTTTTTTTTACTGGGAAACCGATGCAGCGAAGGTAATGAATGCGACACATGTCAAGATAATGCCTAATGGCATGGGTTGTTGGATATTAGCGGAAAGGAGAGGAAGTAGCTACTCAATATCGTTTCTTTCTCTCACGCTTCACAAGGTTTCAAGCTCAGTTGCTATGCTCACGAGCTGGAAATGTTGGAATGAGTAAGAAATGTTGAGTATAGTTCATTTGCGGTAATATATATATATTTTTACGGCCTTGACATAATTTTTCAATCGAAGAAATTTCAAACTTTGCGACAAATAAAGTGTACCTAGTCCATTTTTTCTTTTCGATTTTGAGTTTGATGCCGCAATAACTTATACAATATTCACTAACGGTAAATGGCTGTTGTATTAGCTTTAAAATATGAATACGCTGTGCATAAAAAATTAATATTTTTATTTGTTTTCATAGTGTTTTTTTAAATTTTTATTAAATATATTTTGGTGTCAAAATTTCCGAATTTTAGGTGGTTCCTGAAAAATGTATTCGTAAAAACGCGGCTTCGTTGAGTCCGGGCTCCGTAAAATCGAGGTTAATCTTAATTCTGAAGTTAAGTACTGAACATGTTATTTAAGGGTTTATCAGGGCCGTATTTACGCGCAGGCTATCTAGGCTGTAGCCTATGGGCCCGCACCACAAATGAGGGCCCGCACCACACGACACGAAAAAAAATTATACTGCGATGTGGATCTTCTTATATTCTTAAAATACGCGTCGACATATTGTCCAGTTGTTTTGTGTGGATTAATTGTGCTGAACTAAACTCTTCTGTGGAAAGCTGATTATGAGTTATGTCAGCATTTAGAAATTTTCGATTATTTTCATTGGTTTTGGTGTCACTTAATTCCTTAACCTCTAAATACTGTTTGGTTAAATTGTCTAGTTTAATAATAAACTAATTTTTTCTGCGCTTTACTATCACTAAATAAACTTATAGTCCTCGACTACTGAATCCATCTGTGCTAATTCTAAATGATAAGCAATTATGATTCATATCGAAACATAGTAATATTCATTTAATTGTGAAACAATTTTTGACTATAATTATAAGCGTATTTCAGGTGTTACATTTAAAAACAACTGTTTTCTGACTGTGATAACATATTTAAATCGTTTCTCTCCCAAAGTTGAATCTTTTGACCAACACGTTTTCAACTTTATAATTATTTTAATTTAATTTGTACGCGACATTTATTTAGGGGTAAAGAGAGCAATTAGTTGAAGGACTGTATTCTTGATATCCGTGTACCCGAGACGCTGTAAAAGTATAAGGACTGTATTCCTGCATTTTTGTTGCTAAAAATTCATTTGTTTCAATAAAATAGTTAATATTTAATTAATAAAGTAGCCAATAAAGATTTTTTTTTATGGCGAATGAGTACTGTGGTCTAGTATTTTAGTAACAGGACAAAAAAAATTAACAGGGTCAGAACTGGAACTATTTTATGGCTAGTAACAAGCCGCAGTTAAGTCTTCCAAAAGATTAAAAATACTTCATACCCCTAAGTCTGGCCCCCCCCACCCCCCCCCCCCTACAAATTATCATATGGGCGCCCTTGCTTGGTCCAGATCTACCTTGAACCTTGAAATGAAATTCTTTTTAGTGAATGCAAACACAGCAATTCAGACAACAGAACTTTAACAAACCTCTTAATTTTTTTTTCTTGGCCCATTTAAGGGACCTCGTGTTCTAAATAAACTAAGGCGGCTGTATTTCCAGAACGATAAAATGTTTAAAAATGTTGTTAATTAGCACGCTGCAACACTGAAAAACAGTTTGAATGTCACAGTGCCAGGAATATACGAGTATTAACGAACGCATTAGAGAAAATGCCGATCTGATGATTACAATAGGGGGGGCCTGGCCCCCCCTGTAGGCACGCCTATGACGGACGATAGTTTAACGTGACAACGTCATAACAAAACATTGATGAAATGATTGATCCAGAAGAAAAGAAAATATCATATTCGGCCTGAGACTGAGCCGTAATAGGTTTTTGCAACCAAACCATTTAGGCATTAAAAATATTATATTCTATGAGGAAGAATTTTTTTTTAATTTTTCAATCTTTTGCATGATAAAATCTACCTCTGCATACTTTTATGAATAAAATTGAATCATTTTTATTGAGTTATCACTATTTTGTATGGATACAAAGGAGTAAAATGAAATGTGCAATTGAATTAATAAATTTACTTTTATTTGTATTAATTAATTCAATTATATTTATTACTTTTGAAATGTTGCGTGCGCCATATTTATTTGTACAAGTACAAAAAAAAATTCGCAGCTGCAGAGTTTCGAACCGACAACCTTTATTGAATGTTAGGTACGCTAACCACACGCCCACGAGGCCATACTAAGGTGATGTAGTTTCAAATGTTATATATATATATATATAAACTTTGTTCACGGTAGGGGTATAATATTAACACGATTTTATAACAAATACGCATCCCAAATACACCAAACATATTTATAATGTGTTACAATATTTTTTAAACATTGTGCAAAAGATCCCGGGTGTAATTTGAATTATTATGTGTAACTGTAAAACACCATTGTTGGTTCAAAACGTTCAACATTACTTTAAAATAACCGTACCGACTGTGCTGAAAATCGGTGGACGATCGTTAAATTACATAATATTAATAATTCAAACGACGAAAATATGATTGAAAAGTCAAATCGATGGTTTTTCCAATCGAGTGGAAGAGAGATGCCACGCATGCGTACAATGAGCAAACAGAACACATCCGTAGTGGGACATCCGTAGTGGGACACTTTTTCGTGCGTGCAGCTGGCGTTCATCGATTTATTAGACGTCACGTCAAAAATTCTGCTGTCTGAATATGCTTACTCATATCAGCCTCAAGGGCAATATAATATTTTATAGTTATTAAAAATCAAAATAACTATATAATAATGTAACTAAAGACCAGAATTTTTAAACAGCTTTCAATCGATCTTAAAAGTTCTATTTTAAATGTAGTGCAATAAAATGTCTCACAGAAAACTCATTTATTAAATTAACAAGTTATTGTCATATTTTTCTGAGACATTTGCCCAAAATTTACTTACGTTCGCATGTGGAGCAATAACTATAATTTAATTAAGTACTACAACCATTTTCTTATTGCTTACATAAAATAACCTTTGGCAGACCACGGCCATCGCTGTTTTCAAACCACGTTATTGCGCACTACTTCACAAGAAAAAGTCAGCTAGAACTCTGCCACATTAACAGAGGCAGCGCACTGGAAGTGTGACCCCACCCAATCAATATTTACAAGAACAATATAATATTAAGAAATAGTAGAAATTAAGTAGGTTTTTTTAACGAATGTGAACTGATTTATTTTTATTTATGGAAGGGCCACGGGGTGTTGCGCTTCGTCCCGGAAGCCATAGCCTGGCTTTAGCGGAGGTTTAAGGTGAATTTTTGAATTCGTAGGCATCGTCTGCAGTTTGAAGTGCATTTCGGTTTGGAATCGCTGTAGACAGATAATTTTAAATAAAATTTTTTTTCTTGGTAAAATATATATGCACCTATTTGAGATACCAGATGTTCGGGATAAGTTACAATTGAACCTTAAATGTGCAACATTGCAGCTCGTAACCTATAATTCGTACTCAAATCAGAAACGAAGATATTTAACTTAAATATAAAAGATAAACTAGTTTTGAAATAATATAATCTAATCCAGGCCATCATAAAATTGCTTTACAGTTAAAATTATATATAATTATATTTATGAAAGCATGAAAGACAAGCGAACTTAATCAGAAACACATAAGAATAATCAATATCCAAAATTTAAAACAAAATATTTTTCCAAAAAATTGGTTGTCTGTAAAGTCGGTTTACGGGCGATATTTTAACGTGACGTCATAACAAAACATTGATGAAATGATTGCATACTTTTATGAATAAAATTGAATCATTTTTATTGAATTATCGCTATTTTGTATGGATACAAAGAAGGAGTGAAATGAAATCTACAATTTAATTGATAAATTTACTTTTATTTGCGTGCAGCCGGCGTTCATCGATTTATTAGACGTTGTCACGACAAAAGTGTCCCGTAACGCAAGTTGTCCCGTTACGCTCATTGTACGCTTCCACTCGATTGGAACAACCATCGATTTGACTTTTTCGAGGCACATTAAACTTGAAACACTCCCATTCGTTTCCTACTTTTCCTATCACCGTCCTATCATTAACAGAATAACACAGATTGGAATAAGTAAAATAGCAAACATGAATAAAAGTTATCGTTAAAATAATCTCTTCGTTAAAGTAATAAACATATGTGAATTAATGAGTGCAAATAAAATTAAATTTATCAATTAAATTGTAGATTTAATTTCACTCCTTCTTTGAATCCATACAAAATAGTGATAATTCAATAAAAATGATTCAATTTTATACATAAAAGTATGCAATCATTTCATCAATGTTTTGTTATGACGTTGTCACGTTAAACTATCGTCCGTAAACCGACTTTACAGACAACTAATTTTTTTTTGATATGGTGTATTTGTATTTGTTGTAGCTAAAGAATTTACGAAATTATTAGAGTTTTTTAAGAAAATTTTTATTTTGCAAATAACTTTAGATAAAGGCAGTTAACACACATTGAGCCTACCCCACACAAAACCATCAAGTAGGCCCAGTGTCGGACTGGCCATATAGTCGAGGTGGCACTTGCCAGCCGGGCCCCAGCCTGCGCGGGCCCCCACGGGCCTGGCTTGCGGGGCTTGCGGCAACCGTAGGATAGGCTGGGGCCCAGCTCTTGCAACCTCAATTCAAAACTAGATCAGATAGTTCGTTCATACAATTAGAGAGAAATGAAATAGAAAAATTCGAAAAATGGTTGAACCTGAGCAAGCCACCCCCTGAAACTAGTTTTGAATTTTTTTTCTGAACGGCAATAACTTTTGATCGAATCAACTTATTTAGACGTGTATCATTATAGCGTAACGCATTACATTTCCGTGTATCATTATAGCGTAATGCATTACATTTTCGTGTATCATTATAGCGTAATGCATTACATTTTACATTGTTTCATATATATTAAAAAAAATTAATTTTTAGATGTTCTTAAAAACTCGATAGATTCGGTACTGCAGCATTTATAAATAACAATTAATGAACGTAATGTATTTATTCACTCTTATCTCATATTTCTGATGAAACGGAACGCATTACGCAAGTAAAGAATCTTGTGGTTGGGAAATCCCCAACGCGCGCTCCTGGCATCGTATTCCATTGTTTTGCCGGTTTGTATTGCCGTTATCACCGATACTCTAGTTAGTGCAAGTTCATAATATTACGTTTTTTTTTAATTTATTGATTTTTTTTTTATGTTTTGATGTGTGATGTGTGTAGTTTGTTTAAACTCTCCTTATATTATGTTAAACACTTAATACAAAAAAAACTGATTTGTCCATTACAATGGAAAAGGTAAGTTGCATATTATTTTAATTGCTTTCTGAAAAAAGTTACTTTGGAGCCTTTGTACATATCTAATATTATATATGTATTACTTACTAAAATTGATATACATAATGGTTTCAGTCACATTAGCGGCATATAAATACAAATCTGGTTCCGAGAAACGGAAAAATAAAAGAAAGATCGAATTACAAACAGCGGCTTCGAATCCAAAGCAATCCAGGCTTTCCTTCACGTCTACATCTCAAGAGCTTGAAGATCCTCAAAATCGGAGCGAAACGCAACCAGGTTAATAGATTTAATTTAACACAGTTTTTTTTTTTCTAATTTAACAAATCTTTATATATTTGCAAGTTTTACGTGTAGTTTCCCTTTTTAATTCCTTTTTATATTCTAAAATCTGTCTAAATTACCTGTTTTAAGCAAAAGTTACGTCTTTTTATGTATTTTTTCAGTTGTATGAATTTTAAGCTACAGATAGGTACGGAATATTTTAGAGAATGCTCAATTTTTAGAAATCTTAATGTATTATATACAAAAGTCCTGGCTGATTAACTCATTAATGCTCAGCCCAAACCTTCGGACCTAGATAGCTGAACTTTTGTAATGAGGCTCCCTTTACTCGTATTGTTGAAGAGGAAAAAAGGCGGATTTTTATTAAATTTCCGAAACCATGCCACCGATTACAATGAAATTTTCTGAATGTGTATAGCTATCAAATATGTATATACAATATTTTATTTTTATAGGACCCTCATCATCATCATCATCATCATCATCATCATCATCATCATCAATATTTGTGTCAGACGAAAAATTGGATTTAGTTTCGCATGCAAGTAGTTCAGAACAGAGCATGGCAGCGGCGGCTGTACCGATACTAATCACGCAGAACACAGGATCACAAGAAACAAATGCATGCATTTCTAATCTTAAAGACACAATTACTTCAATTTCTAGCGATACCGGAGCTAGTGCAAATATCGATAGCGTTGCGCTAAAGCCACTTACATTTACAGACGATGATTACAGTGAAATTCAAAAACTTTCTGAATTTGCTCCGCCAAGGAAAAATGCTACGACTGCTGAGAAATTAAGTTTCTTATCTGTTCACCCTATGCAACCTTCAGGTGATAAAAACAGTTTGCCTTTTGATGGAAATCGGGTTTACTACCGAAAGTTACCAACAGGAACTTTAATTCGACGAGAATCTGTCTCTTATTCTCTTGAATTAAATAAGCTATTTTGTACTGCCTGCAAGTGTTTTGCGTCTGACGACACAACAAAAAAAAGTAGGAGGAAGAAGTCCATTTATTGATGGTGTTACTCCGTCCAAAAAATATATTTATGAGCAACTCGTCAAACACGAGGAAAGCCACAGTCATCAGTTAGCCGTGGTCGCCTTACTTACAGCAAAAAAAAAAAAAGGGGGGGGGGGGGAAATGTGGAACATCTCACGCGAAAGAATATGCAAGATATTTCCAATATGCGTCTGGTCCTGAAAAGAATAATTGATTTAATACTATTTATGTCTAAACAAGGCATTGCTTATCGTGGAAAAAGTGAGGCTTTCTACTCATTAACGGATATCGCTGACGACAACCAGAAACAGAAGCACGGAAACTTTTTTAATTTAGTTGTCCTGTTGTCAAAGTATGATCCAGTTCTTAAGGCCCACATATCCGAGACAATTACTAAAAGTAGAAAAAAGAAAAGACTCAGGAAAAGGTAAGGGTCGAGGTAGGCTTGTTACCTTTTTGTCAAAACCCACTATAAATAAATTAATAAAAAATATATGTGCACGTCAAGTTAAACAAGAAATCGTTATAGAAATCCAGGCGGCAAAATCTTTTAGCCTCAATGTGGATTCTTGTCAGGATGTTGGCGTTGTTGACCAGGCTGCAATTTGCGAACGCTATGTTAACAATGGGATCCCACAAGAACGGATGCTCAGCATGGTCCCTGTCCGGAAATCAACAGGAGAAGATTACAGAGCTCTTGTAAGCAATGAAATAGCTCAGTTAGGCTTAGGTTTGCAAGATATTATTAGCGTGTCATTTGATGGCGCCGGAAATATGGCAGGCAGGTATAATGGTCTTCAAGCAAAACTGAAGGAAGAAGTGCCAAAATTAATTTTCACACATTGTTATGCATATGTTTTACCTAAACTTAGTGCTAGGAGGCGCGACGTCAAGCTGTACTGAAGTAAAGAAAATATTTAGGTTCTTGCAGTCTACCAGTGTATTTATTCATTCATGAATCATTTAAGCGCACATCTCTATGGGTGGACAAAATTTCAGAAATAACAGCTGGACAAGACAAATTGAGACGATTACAGAATATTGGAAAAAACTTTATGGTGGGCTAAAGACAAAGCCTTGACCACTATTATGGAGAAAACTCGATACGTTGCGTTAATAAAAACTTTAAGTGCCATATCTTCGAGCACGGAGTTCGAGCCAAAGGTTTCGTTCCAAGCTAAGGCATTGATGGATTCCTTTTTGAAATTTGAAATTTGAAACTATCCTGACTGCCTTCACATTCAAGAAAATGTTTGACCTATCAACCCCAGTAAGCCAATATCTCCAAACCCCTACATTGGATTATCTTAAAGCTTGGGGATTCAGAAAATGTTTAGATATGAATTTACGAAGATATTTAGATACTTTTGATGATGTTTTCAAAGCTGCAAGTTTATTTTTATTCGATTTTCAAGACATGATGCACGCCGAAAATATTGATCTCGACATAAAAACCATGTTGCCATTACGAAGAATTTCTAAAAATAAACGAAGAAACATGATGAGTTATGCCAAGATCAAGCAACATTATTGGCTACAGACCCAACAAGTTTATATTCTATTTCTGTCTACAAAGTCATTATTAATACAGTTTTGGTTAAAATAAACGAAAAATTCATCTGCAACGAAAAACTTCTAAAAATCGACGAAAATGGAATTCCTAATGACGCACTAAGTCTCTCGCATCAATTTCAAATGTCGATTGAGAGTTGCTGTCAAAATAACTGAAATATTTAGCAAATAATTTTAATGAACTGTCCAAAACTCTTTGGGATGAGCACATTTCACCTAGGCAACATAAGCGAGACTCAGATTCACAAAGTAAAGAAGAAGACGACGAAGATGTCTTAGACTTAGACCAAACAGCAAAGGACGCCATGTGTTTTTCCAGAAGTGGTTTGGACGTCTGTCAAAGTTGCATACAATGTGCATGTAAACTTTTATCACAGTATAGCATGCATATCAGCACGTACACCACCTTATATGTTGCATATTGTGTAATTCTCACAATTTCATTCACGCAAGTGACTTGTGAGAGACGATTTTCAGCGTTGAAGCGCATTAAAACGAGACTTCGTTCTCTACTGGGGCAAGAATTGTTGGATTCGTTGATTATATTAAACACAGAATCGGATCTAATCAAAAATAACGAGAACAGCAGCTTTTACGATCGAGTCATTAACTGCTTATCTGAAAGTTCTCGCTTTTAAAAAAAAAATTGATTGGCTTTGTTATACTTATTATTTTATTTTATTATTGATTAAGATATCCAACAGCTTATAATTAATATAAATGTTTGAATTGTGTTATACATAATACAAAAGCCAATAATAGGACATCATTGCCAAAGTAACCAAGTACTCAATGGTTGCTATTTTATGTAAGTGTAATTTAAAAACAAAAACAATATTTAAAGGTATGTAGTAGGTAATGTACATGTGTATTAAATACTAGGAAAATAAAATAACCTACAGCCCATTGATGCTAGAGGAGGGACTATATAATTAATATCAGTCTCTTGTGTCAAACAATTTACAAAGAACGCCTTTCTTAAAAGTGTGTTTAAAATAATTAATAATTATTGGAATATCTATCAAGTTACTATAGTTTGACAATGAACTGAGCTCGAGTTATATGAAACTCGCCTATTAAGGGAGGTCCTTTTATACTGGTAGTGGGTAACCTGATGTGCTGTTGTCCATACCTAATAATTTATTACATCGTTGATAATTAAATTTAATATTTTGTTTATCTCAACTTGTGTATCTCAGTATTTTCCGATAGTATCCCATCTACCATCATCTAGTCTCGGGCCCCGGGCTTGTGGTCAGCCACCCGGGCCCTTCCGGCCCAGTCCGACCCTGAATAGGCCTATACATCAGGAGAAACCTGAATGTTAGACACTGCAACTGAAACAAATGTTTTCATCATATTAACATAGTAGGCTATTTGTTTGTACTATTTTCGAGTTCCCCAAAATTGAGAAAATCTTCTCTTCCAACGATGGTCTTTGTAAAAAAAAAAAAAAAACTCGCTTTATATATTAGAGAGAAAGTAAATAACTATAAACACACATATACCTAACTATAATTATATCGTATTGCAAAAATAATGTTTTGAATTGATAGTAATTAAGTAAGCATCAAACAAATAACAATAAAAATTTCTCCTAAAAAACCGACTTTCCGCCTTATTTTCAACTCATTAAAACATCAAGAAACGAACGAAAAAGAACAAAACTTGCTGCCTACTCTTGCAAATTAGTTTTAAAATCTGCGTTTTTCAACCAAAAAGTGTATATTGGCAACTTCAAAATTACACAATTATTTTAAAATCGTACTAAAAAAATAATTAAATAAATGTGTGGCAACATCAAAATTGCATACATTTAAATATCTTTCTTAAAATTGTTTAAAAAGAAGTTGAATTAAAAAATATTTATGCTATAAAGATGCAAGAGAATCGGCAAATTAATTTAAATTTTAAATATAAATCTATCAACATAAATTTCACATAAGTTAGCTAACTTTTGAATTCATTAAAATTTCAGTAATTATGTGGTAACACGTTTTATAATTTTTTTGCAGAATTCAAAAAAGCTGAACCTGCAATCGGCTTAATGTTACAATAATAGCGTTACCGTATGAATTCTACGCATCTTGTTAGTAAATATAATACAATATATTTAATGAAACAGGGCTCGCGCGTCTACCACTAAGTCAGTTTTATAATTATCACATCACCATGTGCGGGACACTACAAATATGTGCAACATATTATTATACCACATAATACATGCCGTACGTGATCTAGAACTGCTGTCGAGCTGTGTCAACCGATTTTAATTCAAGTTTTTGGTCTGATATTGTGGAACAGGAGATTGGCAGTTTTGATGTTTCAGAGACATTTATTTTTTATATTTAAAAGTTAAAATTTATTCTGTATTGCACAGAAAATAAAGAAACATAGTCAGTGTATGAATTGACAACTTATGAACTTAAAAAGTACAGGCATAAAATAAATCATGTGTGCAAATAGAAATCGAGATACACAATAAATTAGTGATAATTCGCAATGAGCTTCAACAATTAGTTATGAGTAACTTGACAGATGGCGTTGCTAAACCACGCGAACACTGCACTCTAACGTCGTTATGTAGGTACTACTTGAAAAATTCATATTCGAATAAAATCCGGATCGGACCATCTTTGACCATACTACATGAATTCCATAGAAAAAAATTCGACACTTTTCCGCATACAACAAACCCGACTTCCACCATACCCGGAATCTTCACTACACGGAAATGTGTCGAACCGGAATAGTGACTATTCCGGGTCGGCACAAGTCCGTGCCAACTTGTGAGATTTAAATCTTGTATGGAATAGTGACTATTCCGATTCGACACAAATCCGTTTTTTTCCATTGTTTAGGCGGAATAGTCACTATTCTTTTCGACACAAATCCGCGTCCCCCATGAACCAAGCATTATGTCATAGACAAGATAACCAAATCCACGGTGCTGTCTTTGCTGTGTTGAGTCCTCTTTGTTTTTTCGCCTGGGGTTGCTACAACAAGGATATTTAAAAAATTAATGGCCATGTACGATGGAAAAATAACATAATAGTCTACCCTGGTGAAATGAGGTAAGGCCTGGTGCTAATTTGTGTGTTCTTACATATTTCGGCGTTTTACATGGACGAATAGTTGTTCTAAGAAGATAATTCTATCTTGTGATATGCATGGTTTGCATATTTATTAAAATTTTCATCTATTCCAACCCGCCAATGTGATGTCTTGATGAATGGTTTCTGCCGAAACGAACTACAACCTGGGTCGTCGACAAGCCAATGTCTAGACCGATGATTAATCTGTCTTCTATTCGGTGAGACCGTTCCTATTACTTCAACTTTTCAGAAGCCGACTGGATTGGTGGAGGCATAGTTCCAGAACAACTATAGCAGGCGTAGTCTAGTAGTCCATTCCAGCATATGCCTCCTAGCTGCAGTCCACGAGCGAACTACCTAGGGGTCCTGAAGAAGAACTCCGAGCTTCTACCGACTGAGAACTGTGTGATGTACCTCCCCAGTGATGTGTCTACTTTATATATATTTTAGGAAAACTACCCTATTAAAATATAACATATTTGCGAAATTACAGTTTTAGTAAAAAAAACACTGGGTTGTTAGGAATCTCACCAACAAACACATATAGTTAATTATTTAAGTTCGTTTAAGGAATTAACATATTAGTGTTAGATTGGTTATATTATCTAATCTTTCATATATAGATTCTGTGACACCCATTCTTAAATACAATAAATCCTAATGCATATTAGTAATTTATTATTTATACTCCTTAGAGTCACAAAGTAAAACACACTGGAAGATTACATCACAAACCTAAACATATTTTTAATGGAACCCATCATACTATTGACAAAATTCGTATATAACTTTCTGTAAATTATCATTATCTTGAAGGGGGACGCGGATTTGTGTCGAAAAGAATAGTGACTATTCCGCCTAAACAATGGAAAAAAACGGATTTGTGTCGAATCGGAATAGTCACTATTCCATACAAGATTTAAATCTCACAAGTTGGCACGGACTTGTGCCGACCCGGAATAGTCACTATTCCGGTTCGACACATTTCCGTGTAGTGAAGATTCCGGGTATGGTGGAAGTCGGGTTTGTTGTATGCGGAAAAGTGTCGAATTTTTTTCTATGGAATTCATGTAGTATGGTCAAAGATGGTCCGATCCGGATTTTATTCGAATATGAATTTTTCAAGTAGTACCTACATAACGACGTTAGAGTGCAGTGTTCGCGTGGTTTAGCAACGCCATCTGTCAAGTTACTCATAACTAATTGTTGAAGCTCATTGCGAATTATCACTAATTTATTGTGTATCTCGATTTCTATTTGCACACATGATTTATTTTATGCCTGTACTTTTTAAGTGCATAAGTTGTCAATTCATACACTGACTATGTTTCTTTATTTTCTGTGCAATACAGAATAAATTTTAACTTTTAAATATAAAAAATAAATGTCTCTGAAACATCAAAACTGCCAATCTCCTGTTCCACAATATCAGACCAAAAACTTGAATTAAAATCGGTTGACACAGCTCGACAGCAGTTCTAGATCACGTACGGCATGTATTATGTGGTATAATAATATGTTGCACATATTTGTAGTGTCCCGCACATGGTGATGTGATAATTATAAAACTGACTTAGTGGTAGACGCGCGAGCCCTGTTTCATTAAATATATTGTATTATATTTACTAACAAGATGCGTAGAATTCATACGGTAACGCTATTATTGTAACATTAAGCCGATTGCAGGTTCAGCTTTTTTGAATTCTGCAAAAAAATTATAAAACGTGTTACCACATAATTACTGAAATTTTAATGAATTCAAAAGTTAGCTAACTTATGTGAAATTTATGTTGATAGATTTATATTTAAAATTTAAATTAATTTGCCGATTCTCTTGCATCTTTATAGCATAAATATTTTTTAATTCAACTTCTTTTTAAACAATTTTAAGAAAGATATTTAAATGTATGCAATTTTGATGTTGCCACACATTTATTTAATTATTTTTTTAGTACGATTTTAAAATAATTGTGTAATTTTGAAGTTGCCAATATACACTTTTTGGTTGAAAAACGCAGATTTTAAAACTAATTTGCAAGAGTAGGCAGCAAGTTTTGTTCTTTTTCGTTCG
Organism: Bacillus rossius redtenbacheri; assembly: GCF_032445375.1. NCBI lineage: Eukaryota > Metazoa > Arthropoda > Insecta > Phasmatodea > Bacillidae > Bacillus > Bacillus rossius. Next base: position 239,249,010 of record NC_086330.1, on the reverse strand, counting down.
TTTCTTGATGTTTTAATGAGTTGAAAATAAGGCGGAAAGTCGGTTTTTTAGGAGAAATTTTTATTGTTATTTGTTTGATGCTTACTTAATTACTATCAATTCAAAACATTATTTTTGCAATACGATATAATTATAGTTAGGTATATGTGTGTTTATAGTTATTTACTTTCTCTCTAATATATAAAGCGAGTTTTTTTTTTTTTTTACAAAGACCATCGTTGGAAGAGAAGATTTTCTCAATTTTGGGGAACTCGAAAATAGTACAAACAAATAGCCTACTATGTTAATATGATGAAAACATTTGTTTCAGTTGCAGTGTCTAACATTCAGGTTTCTCCTGATGTATAGGCCTATTCAGGGTCGGACTGGGCCGGAAGGGCCCGGGTGGCTGACCACAAGCCCGGGGCCCGAGACTAGATGATGGTAGATGGGATACTATCGGAAAATACTGAGATACACAAGTTGAGATAAACAAAATATTAAATTTAATTATCAACGATGTAATAAATTATTAGGTATGGACAACAGCACATCAGGTTACCCACTACCAGTATAAAAGGACCTCCCTTAATAGGCGAGTTTCATATAACTCGAGCTCAGTTCATTGTCAAACTATAGTAACTTGATAGATATTCCAATAATTATTAATTATTTTAAACACACTTTTAAGAAAGGCGTTCTTTGTAAATTGTTTGACACAAGAGACTGATATTAATTATATAGTCCCTCCTCTAGCATCAATGGGCTGTAGGTTATTTTATTTTCCTAGTATTTAATACACATGTACATTACCTACTACATACCTTTAAATATTGTTTTTGTTTTTAAATTACACTTACATAAAATAGCAACCATTGAGTACTTGGTTACTTTGGCAATGATGTCCTATTATTGGCTTTTGTATTATGTATAACACAATTCAAACATTTATATTAATTATAAGCTGTTGGATATCTTAATCAATAATAAAATAAAATAATAAGTATAACAAAGCCAATCAATTTTTTTTTTAAAAGCGAGAACTTTCAGATAAGCAGTTAATGACTCGATCGTAAAAGCTGCTGTTCTCGTTATTTTTGATTAGATCCGATTCTGTGTTTAATATAATCAACGAATCCAACAATTCTTGCCCCAGTAGAGAACGAAGTCTCGTTTTAATGCGCTTCAACGCTGAAAATCGTCTCTCACAAGTCACTTGCGTGAATGAAATTGTGAGAATTACACAATATGCAACATATAAGGTGGTGTACGTGCTGATATGCATGCTATACTGTGATAAAAGTTTACATGCACATTGTATGCAACTTTGACAGACGTCCAAACCACTTCTGGAAAAACACATGGCGTCCTTTGCTGTTTGGTCTAAGTCTAAGACATCTTCGTCGTCTTCTTCTTTACTTTGTGAATCTGAGTCTCGCTTATGTTGCCTAGGTGAAATGTGCTCATCCCAAAGAGTTTTGGACAGTTCATTAAAATTATTTGCTAAATATTTCAGTTATTTTGACAGCAACTCTCAATCGACATTTGAAATTGATGCGAGAGACTTAGTGCGTCATTAGGAATTCCATTTTCGTCGATTTTTAGAAGTTTTTCGTTGCAGATGAATTTTTCGTTTATTTTAACCAAAACTGTATTAATAATGACTTTGTAGACAGAAATAGAATATAAACTTGTTGGGTCTGTAGCCAATAATGTTGCTTGATCTTGGCATAACTCATCATGTTTCTTCGTTTATTTTTAGAAATTCTTCGTAACGGCAACATGGTTTTTATGTCGATATCAATATTTTCGGCGTGCATCATGTCTTGAAAATCGAATAAAAATAAACTTGCAGCTTTGAAAACATCATCAAAAGTATCTAAATATCTTCGTAAATTCATATCTAAACATTTTCTGAATCCCCAAGCTTTAAGATAATCCAATGTAGGGGTTTGGAGATATTGGCTTACTGGGGTTGATAGGTCAAACATTTTCTTGAATGTGAAGGCAGTCAGGATAGTTTCAAATTTCAAATTTCAAAAAGGAATCCATCAATGCCTTAGCTTGGAACGAAACCTTTGGCTCGAACTCCGTGCTCGAAGATATGGCACTTAAAGTTTTTATTAACGCAACGTATCGAGTTTTCTCCATAATAGTGGTCAAGGCTTTGTCTTTAGCCCACCATAAAGTTTTTTCCAATATTCTGTAATCGTCTCAATTTGTCTTGTCCAGCTGTTATTTCTGAAATTTTGTCCACCCATAGAGATGTGCGCTTAAATGATTCATGAATGAATAAATACACTGGTAGACTCCAAGAACCTAAATATTTTCTTTACTTCAGTACAGCTTGACGTCGCGCCTCCTAGCACTAAGTTTAGGTAAAACATATGCATAACAATGTGTGAAAATTAATTTTGGCACTTCTTCCTTCAGTTTTGCTTGAAGACCATTATACCTGCCTGCCATATTTCCGGCGCCATCAAATGACACGCTAATAATATCTTGCAAACCTAAGCCTAACTGAGCTATTTCATTGCTTACAAGAGCTCTGTAATCTTCTCCTGTTGATTTCCGGACAGGGACCATGCTGAGCATCCGTTCTTGTGGGATCCCATTGTTAACATAGCGTTCGCAAATTGCAGCCTGGTCAACAACGCCAACATCCTGACAAGAATCCACATTGAGGCTAAAAGATTTTGCCGCCTGGATTTCTATAACGATTTCTTGTTTAACTTGACGTGCACATATATTTTTTATTAATTTATTTATAGTGGGTTTTGACAAAAAGGTAACAAGCCTACCTCGACCCTTACCTTTTCCTGAGTCTTTTCTTTTTTCTACTTTTAGTAATTGTCTCGGATATGTGGGCCTTAAGAACTGGATCATACTTTGACAACAGGACAACTAAATTAAAAAAGTTTCCGTGCTTCTGTTTCTGGTTGTCGTCAGCGATATCCGTTAATGAGTAGAAAGCCTCACTTTTTCCACGATAAGCAATGCCTTGTTTAGACATAAATAGTATTAAATAAATTATTCTTTTCAGGACCAGACGCATATTGGAAATATCTTGCATATTCTTTCGCGTGAGATGTTCCACATTTCACCCCCCCCCCCTTTTTTTTTTTTTGCTGTAAGTAAGGCGACCACGGCTAACTGATGACTGTGGCTTTCCTCGTGTTTGACGAGTTGCTCATAAATATATTTTTTGGACGGAGTAACACCATCAATAAATGGACTTCTTCCTCCTACTTTTTTTTGTTGTGTCGTCAGACGCAAAACACTTGCAGGCAGTACAAAATAGCTTATTTAATTCAAGAGAATAAGAGACAGATTCTCGTCGAATTAAAGTTCCTGTTGGTAACTTTCGGTAGTAAACCCGATTTCCATCAAAAGGCAAACTGTTTTTATCACCTGAAGGTTGCATAGGGTGAACAGATAAGAAACTTAATTTCTCAGCAGTCGTAGCATTTTTCCTTGGCGGAGCAAATTCAGAAAGTTTTTGAATTTCACTGTAATCATCGTCTGTAAATGTAAGTGGCTTTAGCGCAACGCTATCGATATTTGCACTAGCTCCGGTATCGCTAGAAATTGAAGTAATTGTGTCTTTAAGATTAGAAATGCATGCATTTGTTTCTTGTGATCCTGTGTTCTGCGTGATTAGTATCGGTACAGCCGCCGCTGCCATGCTCTGTTCTGAACTACTTGCATGCGAAACTAAATCCAATTTTTCGTCTGACACAAATATTGATGATGATGATGATGATGATGATGATGATGATGATGAGGGTCCTATAAAAATAAAATATTGTATATACATATTTGATAGCTATACACATTCAGAAAATTTCATTGTAATCGGTGGCATGGTTTCGGAAATTTAATAAAAATCCGCCTTTTTTCCTCTTCAACAATACGAGTAAAGGGAGCCTCATTACAAAAGTTCAGCTATCTAGGTCCGAAGGTTTGGGCTGAGCATTAATGAGTTAATCAGCCAGGACTTTTGTATATAATACATTAAGATTTCTAAAAATTGAGCATTCTCTAAAATATTCCGTACCTATCTGTAGCTTAAAATTCATACAACTGAAAAAATACATAAAAAGACATAACTTTTGCTTAAAACAGGTAATTTAGACAGATTTTAGAATATAAAAAGGAATTAAAAAGGGAAACTACACGTAAAACTTGCAAATATATAAAGATTTGTTAAATTAGAAAAAAAAAACAACTGTGTTAAATTAAATCTATTAACCTGGTTGCGTTTCGCTCCGATTTTGAGGATCTTCAAGCTCTTGAGATGTAGACGTGAAGGAAAGCCTGGATTGCTTTGGATTCGAAGCCGCTGTTTGTAATTCGATCTTTCTTTTATTTTTCCGTTTCTCGGAACCAGATTTGTATTTATATGCCGCTAATGTGACTGAAACCATTATGTATATCAATTTTAGTAAGTAATACATATATAATATTAGATATGTACAAAGGCTCCAAAGTAACTTTTTTCAGAAAGCAATTAAAATAATATGCAACTTACCTTTTCCATTGTAATGGACAAATCAGTTTTTTTTGTATTAAGTGTTTAACATAATATAAGGAGAGTTTAAACAAACTACACACATCACACATCAAAACATAAAAAAAAAATCAATAAATTAAAAAAAAACGTAATATTATGAACTTGCACTAACTAGAGTATCGGTGATAACGGCAATACAAACCGGCAAAACAATGGAATACGATGCCAGGAGCGCGCGTTGGGGATTTCCCAACCACAAGATTCTTTACTTGCGTAATGCGTTCCGTTTCATCAGAAATATGAGATAAGAGTGAATAAATACATTACGTTCATTAATTGTTATTTATAAATGCTGCAGTACCGAATCTATCGAGTTTTTAAGAACATCTAAAAATTAATTTTTTTTAATATATATGAAACAATGTAAAATGTAATGCATTACGCTATAATGATACACGAAAATGTAATGCATTACGCTATAATGATACACGGAAATGTAATGCGTTACGCTATAATGATACACGTCTAAATAAGTTGATTCGATCAAAAGTTATTGCCGTTCAGAAAAAAAATTCAAAACTAGTTTCAGGGGGTGGCTTGCTCAGGTTCAACCATTTTTCGAATTTTTCTATTTCATTTCTCTCTAATTGTATGAACGAACTATCTGATCTAGTTTTGAATTGAGGTTGCAAGAGCTGGGCCCCAGCCTATCCTACGGTTGCCGCAAGCCCCGCAAGCCAGGCCCGTGGGGGCCCGCGCAGGCTGGGGCCCGGCTGGCAAGTGCCACCTCGACTATATGGCCAGTCCGACACTGGGCCTACTTGATGGTTTTGTGTGGGGTAGGCTCAATGTGTGTTAACTGCCTTTATCTAAAGTTATTTGCAAAATAAAAATTTTCTTAAAAAACTCTAATAATTTCGTAAATTCTTTAGCTACAACAAATACAAATACACCATATCAGAAAAAAAATTAGTTGTCTGTAAAGTCGGTTTACGGACGATAGTTTAACGTGACAACGTCATAACAAAACATTGATGAAATGATTGCATACTTTTATGTATAAAATTGAATCATTTTTATTGAATTATCACTATTTTGTATGGATTCAAAGAAGGAGTGAAATTAAATCTACAATTTAATTGATAAATTTAATTTTATTTGCACTCATTAATTCACATATGTTTATTACTTTAACGAAGAGATTATTTTAACGATAACTTTTATTCATGTTTGCTATTTTACTTATTCCAATCTGTGTTATTCTGTTAATGATAGGACGGTGATAGGAAAAGTAGGAAACGAATGGGAGTGTTTCAAGTTTAATGTGCCTCGAAAAAGTCAAATCGATGGTTGTTCCAATCGAGTGGAAGCGTACAATGAGCGTAACGGGACAACTTGCGTTACGGGACACTTTTGTCGTGACAACGTCTAATAAATCGATGAACGCCGGCTGCACGCAAATAAAAGTAAATTTATCAATTAAATTGTAGATTTCATTTCACTCCTTCTTTGTATCCATACAAAATAGCGATAATTCAATAAAAATGATTCAATTTTATTCATAAAAGTATGCAATCATTTCATCAATGTTTTGTTATGACGTCACGTTAAAATATCGCCCGTAAACCGACTTTACAGACAACCAATTTTTTGGAAAAATATTTTGTTTTAAATTTTGGATATTGATTATTCTTATGTGTTTCTGATTAAGTTCGCTTGTCTTTCATGCTTTCATAAATATAATTATATATAATTTTAACTGTAAAGCAATTTTATGATGGCCTGGATTAGATTATATTATTTCAAAACTAGTTTATCTTTTATATTTAAGTTAAATATCTTCGTTTCTGATTTGAGTACGAATTATAGGTTACGAGCTGCAATGTTGCACATTTAAGGTTCAATTGTAACTTATCCCAAACATCTGGTATCTCAAATAGGTGCATATATATTTTACCAAGAAAAAAAATTTTATTTAAAATTATCTGTCTACAGCGATTCCAAACCGAAATGCACTTCAAACTGCAGACGATGCCTACGAATTCAAAAATTCACCTTAAACCTCCGCTAAAGCCAGGCTATGGCTTCCGGGACGAAGCGCAACACCCCGTGGCCCTTCCATAAATAAAAATAAATCAGTTCACATTCGTTAAAAAAACCTACTTAATTTCTACTATTTCTTAATATTATATTGTTCTTGTAAATATTGATTGGGTGGGGTCACACTTCCAGTGCGCTGCCTCTGTTAATGTGGCAGAGTTCTAGCTGACTTTTTCTTGTGAAGTAGTGCGCAATAACGTGGTTTGAAAACAGCGATGGCCGTGGTCTGCCAAAGGTTATTTCATGTAAGCAATAAGAAAATGGTTGTAGTACTTAATTAAATTATAGTTATTGCTCCACATGCGAACGTAAGTAAATTTTGGGCAAATGTCTCAGAAAAATATGACAATAACTTGTTAATTTAATAAATGAGTTTTCTGTGAGACATTTTATTGCACTACATTTAAAATAGAACTTTTAAGATCGATTGAAAGCTGTTTAAAAATTCTGGTCTTTAGTTACATTATTATATAGTTATTTTGATTTTTAATAACTATAAAATATTATATTGCCCTTGAGGCTGATATGAGTAAGCATATTCAGACAGCAGAATTTTTGACGTGACGTCTAATAAATCGATGAACGCCGGCTGCACGCACGAAAAAGTGTCCCACTACGGATGTCCCACTACGGATGTGTTCTGTTTGCTCATTGTACGCATGCGTGGCATCTCTCTTCCACTCGATTGGAAAAACCATCGATTTGACTTTTCAATCATATTTTCGTCGTTTGAATTATTAATATTATGTAATTTAACGATCGTCCACCGATTTTCAGCACAGTCGGTACGGTTATCTTAAAGTAATGTTGAACGTTTTGAACCAACAATGGTGTTTTACAGTTACACATAATAATTCAAATTACACCCGGGATCTTTTGCACAATGTTTAAAAAATATTGTAACACATTATAAATATGTTTGGTGTATTTGGGATGCGTATTTGTTATAAAATCGTGTTAATATTATACCCCTACCGTGAACAAAGTTTATATATATATATATATATATATATATATAACATTTGAAACTACATCACCTTAGTATGGCCTCGTGGGCGTGTGGTTAGCGTACCTAACTTTCAATAAAAGTTGTCGGTTCGAAACTCTGCAGCTGCGAATTTTTTTTTGTACTTGTACAAATAAATATGGCGCACGCAACATTTCAAAAGTAATAAATATAATTGAATTAATTAATACAAATAAAAGTAAATTTATTAATTCAATTGCACATTTCATTTTACTCCTTTGTATCCATACAAAATAGTGATAACTCAATAAAAATGATTCAATTTTATTCATAAAAGTATGCAGAGGTAGATTTTATCATGCAAAAGATTGAAAAATTAAAAAAAAATTCTTCCTCAAAGAATATAATATTTTTAATGCCTAAATGGTTTGGTTGCAAAAACCTATTACGGCTCAGTCTCAGGCCGAATATGATATTTTCTTTTCTTCTGGATCAATCATTTCATCAATGTTTTGTTATGACGTTGTCACGTTAAACTATCGTCCGTCATAGGCGTGCCTACAGGGGGGGCCAGGCCCCCCCTATTGTAATCATCAGATCGGCATTTTCTCTAATGCGTTCGTTAATACTCGTATATTCCTGGCACTGTGACATTCAAACTGTTTTTCAGTGTTGCAGCGTGCTAATTAACAACATTTTTAAACATTTTATCGTTCTGGAAATACAGCCGCCTTAGTTTATTTAGAACACGAGGTCCCTTAAATGGGCCAAGAAAAAAAAATTAAGAGGTTTGTTAAAGTTCTGTTGTCTGAATTGCTGTGTTTGCATTCACTAAAAAGAAGTTCATTTCAAGGTTCAAGGTAGATCTGGACCAAGCAAGGGCGCCCATATGATAATTTGTAGGGGGGGGTGGGGGGGGCCAGACTTAGGGGTATGAAGTATTTTTAATCTTTTGGAAGACTTAACTGCGGCTTGTTACTAGCCATAAAATAGTTCCAGTTCTGACCCTGTTAAATTTTTTTGTCCTGTTACTAAAATACTAGACCACAGTACTCATTCGCCATAAAAAAAAATCTTAATTGGCTACTTTATTAATTAAATATTAACTATTTTATTGAAACAAATGAATTTTTAGCAACAAAAATGCAGGAATACAGTCCTTATACTTTTACAGCGTCTCGGGTACACGGATATCAAGAATACAGTCCTTCAACTAATTGCTCTCTTTACCCCTAAATAAATGTCGCGTACAAATTAAATTAAAATAATTATAAAGTTGAAAACGTGTTGGTCAAAAGATTCAACTTTGGGAGAGAAACGATTTAAATATGTTATCACAGTCAGAAAACAGTTGTTTTTAAATGTAACACCTGAAATACGCTTATAATTATAGTCAAAAATTGTTTCACAATTAAATGAATATTACTATGTTTCGATATGAATCATAATTGCTTATCATTTAGAATTAGCACAGATGGATTCAGTAGTCGAGGACTATAAGTTTATTTAGTGATAGTAAAGCGCAGAAAAAATTAGTTTATTATTAAACTAGACAATTTAACCAAACAGTATTTAGAGGTTAAGGAATTAAGTGACACCAAAACCAATGAAAATAATCGAAAATTTCTAAATGCTGACATAACTCATAATCAGCTTTCCACAGAAGAGTTTAGTTCAGCACAATTAATCCACACAAAACAACTGGACAATATGTCGACGCGTATTTTAAGAATATAAGAAGATCCACATCGCAGTATAATTTTTTTTCGTGTCGTGTGGTGCGGGCCCTCATTTGTGGTGCGGGCCCATAGGCTACAGCCTAGATAGCCTGCGCGTAAATACGGCCCTGATAAACCCTTAAATAACATGTTCAGTACTTAACTTCAGAATTAAGATTAACCTCGATTTTACGGAGCCCGGACTCAACGAAGCCGCGTTTTTACGAATACATTTTTCAGGAACCACCTAAAATTCGGAAATTTTGACACCAAAATATATTTAATAAAAATTTAAAAAAACACTATGAAAACAAATAAAAATATTAATTTTTTATGCACAGCGTATTCATATTTTAAAGCTAATACAACAGCCATTTACCGTTAGTGAATATTGTATAAGTTATTGCGGCATCAAACTCAAAATCGAAAAGAAAAAATGGACTAGGTACACTTTATTTGTCGCAAAGTTTGAAATTTCTTCGATTGAAAAATTATGTCAAGGCCGTAAAAATATATATATTACCGCAAATGAACTATACTCAACATTTCTTACTCATTCCAACATTTCCAGCTCGTGAGCATAGCAACTGAGCTTGAAACCTTGTGAAGCGTGAGAGAAAGAAACGATATTGAGTAGCTACTTCCTCTCCTTTCCGCTAATATCCAACAACCCATGCCATTAGGCATTATCTTGACATGTGTCGCATTCATTACCTTCGCTGCATCGGTTTCCCAGTAAAAAAAACGCTCAAAAATGGTATAAGTGACAGCAAGTAGACGTGACGAGCGGGTTTTCAACTAAGTTTTTTTTAACTTACTATACAAACAAATAATTCCCTGTGGCTATCACAAATTCAAGGGCTTCTCGCACTAAAATGTACTGTGTTTTTAATGAATGTCTGTCGTTACAGAGCAACGTTTTTCTTCACCAAATAAGCCTATGATTAGAGACAGTAAAAATTCGCGGATTCCTTTCGAGACAGGCTGGAATCCAAACTCATTTAGCTTAATGCTGCGTCAGTGATTGGACCGCAATTTACCTGAAGGACTCTAGGCCAATGGCAAAGACTCAACTAAAGAAGTATCGAATCATAAGAATCGCAATAAACAGGTGTCCCGAGTCGGTAGCCAATGACCAGGTGATAGTTGCCCGAGTACATAGAGAATCGTGGAGTCTATCCGAGTGGTCATTGAAACCGCGAATTTTTTCAGTCCCTACCTATGATCACTTTTATGAAACAGTACAGGTGTACACTGAACTGTGTGCTTGATCTCCTTGATTATGTTACTAAAAGTGCGTTCATTAATATTTTTCAAGCCTATCTGTTAAAGATTAACTGATAAATATGATAAGGTAAAGTCCATAAAAATGCAAGGCAGGGAATTCTTCCAGATCATCAACCCTACCCTGGATAGTCTCGTCTGTGTTCAGTCGTCTCTGGCAAGGAGTGGACAAGTTTGCAAACTCAAATATAAATTTATTTTAGTAGCACGCGTCTTACGAAAAGGGTAGATATCCAAGAAAGGCATGTCGGACAACCTACTGTCACCACACAAAAGTTAACATGATGCAATGCGTGGTGCAACTGTGTTTAGTCGCTGTGATGTCACTTTTATATCACTCGTGCAATGAGGCAAGTTGTGGAATGTTAAAAAAAAATAAGGGGAACGCAAGGGATGGCAGAGGGCAGATGGCAGTCTTGTTTTTACTATTTAATATTATATATATATTCCGTTCAATAAATTATAACATGTATCTTCACGGGGTGGGGTGTTAAAAATTTTATGAAGATAACGATTTTACGAATGCAATCCAAGCGACCGTGAGCGTACGTAAAATCGAGATTCTAGTGTAAATTGCCTACGAGTCTACTGAAGGTAGCGGAATCCTTATCCCTTTAAACACTTTTGAAGGGAAAAAGTGGTTTTCCTCAAATTCAAAATTCCAACATAAATTTTACGTTGTAGACTTTTCTGGACAATAATTCTTATTTGAGTAACTTTAAAGGTGTTAGCTTACCTTAAAAATTGTGAATAATCTGAACGGATGTGACGAATGAGGAAATCTAAGAAACACTACATAATAACAAAGGTTTTTATCTTTACACTTTCACTGATTTATTTACACTTAAGTTATTTATACTGACTGAATACACTAAACTAAATCTAGACCAGATGCATAAAACTGTAGACCTAAAGACTATTGAAAAATCTCTGTTTTGAGATGTTATTTGTGAACATACACATTATGACGAAAAAGTAGCAAAACATTTCGCCGTCTACAAGCACGTGTCAACTGTCGCGTCGTCTAAACTCTGACTGTTCTAAATCTGTTGTGTTGTGTTATCGCGTGAGCTAGGGTAGGATTACGAAAGGGAATGACTCGCCACGGGCGTTGCGCTTGAACAGCATTTTCTCCCTGTACACAACACCTTATATCGCAGCGGCAGAAACTAATGCTTGAACTAACATAAAAAATGAAGCAGACATGTAAAAAACGATATACAATAATATCTTCGTGTTGAACCACTTCTACATAAAACCGAATTTAAATAATTTTCTTTAAAGTAAAGCACCTGACTACACTATTTTTTTTCCTTCCCTGAAAGCTAGGCCCCCCCCCCCCCCTGCCACCGGGTATGGGCGCCCTTGGGACCAAGCTATTGGAAAATTCGAGAGGGAAAAATGTGTAAGTACCCTTTAAACATTGTCTATGGAAAAAAAAAACATATTTTCAAGATTGTTAAAATTATACGGATATAAATATTAACTAGTAAACATATCTCGTTGATACTGCACAAAAATATAAACACGACAATGAGTGAATGTATTTAGGCTATTTAACATTATAAATTCAGCTTCTGATTTAAAAATTTTGCAGGGCCCCCCCTAATGGAAATGTCTGGGCACGCCTATGTCGTCCGTAAACCGACTTTACAGACAACCAATTTTTTTTAAATAACATAATTTTAGTCGTTATGATTTTGAATATAAATATATACCTAGCTGAAATACTGTATATTTTTATTGATATATCTTTATACATAAAAATACCGTGTCACGATGTTCGTCCACGCTAATCTCCGAAACTACTTAACCGATTTTAATTAAATTTTGCACATATACGTAACTTAGTCCAACTTGAGGGGTAGGATAGTTTTTATCTCAATTAATGACCTAAATATTTGTTTTTTCAAATGAAAAGTTTTTTTATAGGACAAAGGCTCATATACATACAAACAGCAATTGTGTGTTATTTCTCTATGTCCACCACACACTCATATAGTGCTATACATTTCGTTTTAAGGGCAAGCTTCAAGGTCGCGGTTGTGAATCATGGTCCCCAGGTACTGCTGGGGTGGAGATGAGAGCGAGAGATCGCAGACAGAGATATGACCTTGGCAGCGTATGGTCAGACGGGGGAAGGGGTGCGCCGGCGGGATCACGTGTTCATCCAGTGTTGCCAGCTGTGTGTCCCACTGAGAACAGCCGCGTGCCTAGCTAGGGGCGGACTTTCGGCGAGGCACACCCACTCAGCAGTGTTTCAGCACTAGAAGCCCGGGACAGCAGGAATCTTCATTGGGCATCGTATAGAGCAGGGTTTTTTGGAGATGAATTCAGATACTAAATTGATAACGTATTTTTTAATATATTTTTTTAGTTATAATTCTACAACTAATGGTCAGTTAAACTGGACTCTATCGCATGTCATGTTCAAGGATTACGTGCACTTACACGTCCTGTAACACCGTAACATAAGCCCCGACACTCTGGTGGGTTTTCCTACAAACACACATTTAATTTTATGAGCAAACCTATTTTTTTTTTTAATTTAGAATATTTTAACTTCTCCACATAATGTATGCGAATATTACGCTTGTGACCAAATGTTTGAATTATGATATATATATATATAGTCCTGCCCTATAACTCGAATCTATATATATATATATATACATATATATACATATATATACATATATATAACTTCTCCACATAATGTATATATAGTCCTGCCCTATAACTCGAATCTATATATATATATATATATATATATACACACACACATATATATATACATATATATATAACTTCTCCACATAATGTATGCGAATATTACGCTTGTGACCAAATGTTTGAATTATGTTATATATATATATATATATATATATATATATATATTCGCATACATTATGTGGAGAAGTTATATATATATGTATATATATGTATATATATATATATTCGAGTTATAGGGCAGGACTATTTTTGAAATATTAAACAATTTGTAAAATACTGAATAATTTAACAAGAGATAATTTAACGAGATGAGTCAAGACAAATATTTCATAAGAAATAAAACACGATGTACATACATATACTTGCTACACATTGACAATTTAATGAAATGTAAAAAATGAGGACCTAATATACTGACGTATTAAAACTTAAGTTTATAAAACAATTGCCAAGTGCAAGTACAATAGGCAAACCAAGAGCCCCGTATCGTTCATGGATATTTGTTCTTAACTTGCAAACTTATAAACTGAAGTAATATATATGTATATATATAGAGCCAATATATATTTCCTTTTTGTTTCCCATTACCAAGGAAATAATGATATACCAGCATTTATTTATACATACAGAGATTTTCAATTGAGTAAAAAATTGTGCTTAATGCATGAAAAATAATTATATATATATATATATATATATACACACACACACACACACAAGCTGCAGTACCCGGCGTTGCCCGGGCTAAACACAGGGTGAATGGGACCTTTTTCGAAATCAGATGTAGATAGTAATTGTCTTCTTAATTTGAATGTCAAGTGTGCAAAATAATTTTTATCACTTTCAGATCCCGATATTTACCTGTATATATCTCAAAATTGGTGGTCTGTATGTAATCTAGACTCTATAAAGCACTATAGAAAAAAAGCTGAAAAATAAGAAATTACTAATATTGAAAAGAAAAACCATATCACTGATAGTAGAAACGCAGTTTACATCAACATAGAGACCAAAAGACATGTATATTACTAGAACATCCATTTCAATAAATAAATCAATTTTCGTTTTTTATTTACATCATAGTATACACAAAATAAACAACTACATATAACAGTTCTGCAAAATTCATTGTAAACAATATTTTAAAAGGTATGTCTCCACAGAACATAAAATATAAACTTCAGATAAAATTAGAACCTTATATAAAACTCATGAACAGTTACTTCCAAAAATAATTTTTTCTCTCGTTTAACTTAATGTTTTCGATGTTAGAACAAATTTGAACACAACAGAACATTTTATGGCTAATCGTCCAGAGTTTCAAAGAACAAAAATATCTTACTTCAATTATATTTACATTCATTTATCCCTTGCTGTTTCAAGCTCAGTTTTTAACATATTGATTGCTGTTTCTCTATCAAGCTTCTTTCAGCTTCCAAAATGTAGTCTGGTTCTCTCATGGCTCTGCCTATGCTTTGATTTGGCACCACTACCTCAGGCAGTAAACACCTACGATAAAATCTAGTCAGTTTCGGCAACATTTCTGTTTTCCACATGAGCTTATCTCTTTCTGCTCTTTCTACGTGTAAATTCTGACGAACGCCAGACATTACTATGAAGCAACAATGTTCGCGCTTTGTTAAAGTCCTTTGCAGCTGATAAAAATAAAGGTGTGAACGTTTAAGAATTAAACTTCCATCGTCATTCACACGTAGAAAAAACTTTCTTTTTCTTATTGCAGATTCTTGGAGCCCTTGGTCAACTGCAGAAGGCACACACTTGATTTCAACAATCGCATTTTCTTCGACCACAAGTCCGTCGGGGCTAGCACTCAAATATCCCTATTATAGATCCAAAAATAAATCACATTTCTGTGCAACTAATCCAGTTTGTGCTTGAAACCTCTGAATGGCAATATGCTCATTGCGACGACGGTATTACATTGCCAGTGTCGAAAACGGAGGCTTGTAGAGTAACTGTTTAACAAGATTTGAACATGACGTAGATTCTTTCCGGCGACAAACAACGCCGAAATGACTGGCTTTTAACAACACACGTCTCATTTTGTGCCATAGCTCACAATAAGCTTGCATTTTTGTTCGTTCTACGATATTATTTCTTTCTTCCAAAGTGACTTGCAGTGATGGGATGCAATCAACATTAATTACATAAGTTGTTTTGTCACAGAAATGATACTCCTAAATATACTAACATTGTGCACCTGTTAGATGTTAGACATGCAATTATAACATGACATTAATAATATACATTTTGATACTATTCATTACTGTTAAATAAAACTATATAAACGTTAATTATATAACGTTTTTCAGTCATATTGTAGCAAATATAAGACGTGTGTATAATCACAATGGCAGTCCATCGGTGAGTGGGCAAAGGCGTTACCAAAACTCAGAAAATCTAATTTAGTAATACTTTTAACGTAAATAGATTCTTACATTAAGTGAAATTTTAATAAAAAGTTTGTTTTACGTATACATCTAAAAAAAATATACACATGGTAAAATTTTAAAATGGAATAACATATAGAATATTTTACAGAAATATTTCTGGATTGTTTTCTCAGTTTCTGTTTTATAATCTATTGTCGCTGGCAATAAGTGCCAGCACGTGAAATTGACAGTAAAGATTACAAAAAAAATATAGACATAAAATTGCATCCTAATAAAAATGGTATTTATAGCTGCATATAAAAATCAAAATTGTCCCGTATGCATCCACACTTTTACGGTTAACATTGTCACTAGCACACAAGTGTAATGTATCATTAATAAATTTTCAATCTATAGGCATAAAGAAATTATTTTTAAGCATAAAAGGAAACCTTAAATCCGTTTGAAATGTGTTTAGAGCAAATATATATTTTTTCAACTGTTAATAATGTTAAAAATGAATTTCCAGGACAGTCAGTTTTCAACCTTATTTTAAAAGTTTTACAGTAGGTCACATATAAATGTCTCATATTCGTGTATGCATAATAATAAATATAACACTCAATGTACATAGGTACCTTTTTTATTTTTAGCATACGTGCCAGAAGCATTTTCTTTGTTGCAGATTTCTTTCATTTTGACAATTTATTAAGGCCGTTTCTTGAGGAATTTTGTGCTGCCCATAATCGCACACTGCGTACCAAGACTTGATAAAACTTCGTTGAATAAGTCACACGTAGTCGAACGTTCCGAACACTAATACTACCCAAGAGAGAATGAGTGACTTCGGTGAGACACTGGCGTCACACACCTTTCCCCATCCCTTCCCATCATGATCGGTAGCCGAGGGTGCAGCTAGCCACGGACCTCGACGACATCAAATTTTTTTCTTAAAAAATGTCTAATTGACAGAATGTGAGTGTCGCTAGATTTTTTTATCTACACGGCTCTACCAAAAATATCAAAGTTTGAAACAAATATAATCGTTTGTGCGTCTTCAGAAACATCTGAATTTTCAGGAGCAGCCTAAATCTAAAGATAGCAAAATTTATTCTGTGTTATTTTTAAAACTCGCTATTAAAATAAAATTTTATCAAGTGTGTGTAGATATTCAGATAGGAATTTGAGATCTCTTGTCACAAGAAATGTGAAGTTAAAAAAAATTAATAAGCATTTGGTTTAGACAGGATTGTTTCGAAGAAGCCTCGGTGTGCATAACAGTGTGACATAAAATCCTCCTTAATTATATATGAAAAAACGACCACAGAAAAAACTATTTAAAGTAATGTACAAATTTAATTTGTGAAGACGAACTGCGTAAAGGCCCTGTCACACTGTCAAATATATTGTCTGCAATATATTGGACAACAAAATTTGAAGGGTGATTTTGGATGAAATACGTCTTCAAATATATTGTATTCAATATTATTTGATGAGCACTGTAAAATATATTTGAAGTCATTTCACACTATCAATTTTCTTTGAGTGAGCTCGTTTTACCAAACATTCTGTAGAGAACTGTAAATGACAGTATTTAGAATCAAAAACAAATTTTGGGCCAAGGAACACAGGCTTTTTTAAGTTGGTTATATTCAAATTTAGGTATATTGTGATCATACACAGTTTAAAATTTACGTTTTTCAGGTGTTTGCAATGCCTGCATTAAGAGCATCTAAGTGTTTCAAAAGCTGCAGCTGTAATTGCAATTGTAGCAAGTGTCAGTAAACTAGAAGAGAAATCTAAGAAAAGGACACGCAGAGGGTGGACGAGACAGTGGATACTTTCCCGGCAAACAAAAGGTGTTTTACCCCTTTTTGTCATGAACTTCGATACGAAGATGCCGATTCATTTCAGAACTATTTAAGAATGGATTCTGAAAGTTTTGATCTTCTTCATTCAATTGTGGAGTCTCGCATTGCAAAGAAGGATACTCATTTGCGCCAGTCTATACCAGCAAAGCAGAGGCTGGCAGTTACATTAAGATTTTTGGCGACAGGGGAATCATTTTAAGTCCATTATGTTCTCTACAAGTATTCCACACAACACCATCTCAAAATTTGTACCTGAAATTTGTGGTGCAATTTATAGTGCTCTTCAAAAACAATATTTAAAGGAATGTTTAGTAAGAATAAAACATATAATTAAATGTAAATCTGCAAGTAAGCATATCCCTTCTCATTCCCGCTTATTTTCTCACCCAACTAGCTGCTGTTGTATGGACACTTTCACTTGTATTTCATCAGAATTGTTCCTATACTTTAAAGTGAAAGTGTTAATTTTTGCTGTGTTTAGAAATTGGAAAATTTTGTTTTATTTTGAATTAAGTATTTACTGTTACAAACCTCAACCTGAGCCTTTAAGCTAACTTCACATCCGTCACATTATCTCTTTAAAATAATTTTTTAAATGAGATATTAGACCAGGTATGCTTGTTTCGTACAGCCTGGGAAGTATAGGCCTACTGACAAGGATCTGCTACACAAATATTTACATTCATGAAAAATGGTATTACTTTCAAAACTTAAATAATAATAATAATAATAATAATAATAATTGAATACGTAGGCAGAAATTTAATATTTCTAGGCCTTTCTTGCAAATCAACAGAGCTACTTGCTTACTCAGAGATGCTGCTTTAACATAGGTCAGTACCATCTATTGTTAGGAAATTAGGAGTCTATATTCCAGAAAATTCCAGACAATACTTACAGAGTAGTAGCTATTGTGAAATAAGGTGAACAATGACTTATAAGAAAGATTGATTGGGTAAGCCAAAATAATTTTAGTTACATTCTGAATTGAAATATTTTAAAATTTATTTTAGATGTTATTAATTTGGATTTGTAGGTAAAAGTTCCGAAATGCATATCCTAGTTGATACCTCATTCCTGATGTCACATTTTGTACGCAATGCTTGCTGTTTTAATTAAGTGTATCAAAAATACCTGAACATAAGCAAAACTGGTATAGCAATCAAATAATGATCGTAAGTTGAATACAAGATATTTTCTGTTTTAAGGACCATAATATTCCAAAACTACAGTAACTTTTTTTAGTAAAATATATTAACCTGCACTTCCGTACATACAGATTCAATTGGAGGAAAATATACAATAACAATTATTCCAGCAGGAAATAAAATAGTATTAGTTCAATTACTGCATTTCTTTCCCATGTAAGCCTAGTATTCGCCATTGCTGATATTTAAACTATTACACTTCGGAAACGGAAACAAAAGCGGCCGCTTTATTTTAGATAACTCTGATTGGCTGATCCCATCCAACATCCAACATATTTTAGAACCAGTCCTATACGTAAAATATTTGAAGGAAACTCTAGACATTCAATCTCTCAAATAAACATGGCTGCGATAGTGACGTTTAACGTGACGTCACAACCCTCAAAGATATTGGAACCAACATATTGGAAGGTGTTGGAAGCTAAAATTTGACAGTGTGACAGGGCCTTAAGCACAATTTTTATTATTTTTAATGCATGACCATCATACTATCAGTTTTTGTTTTTATTTGCTGTCCTGTAAAGAGTTGAACACGAACCACTGAAGTTGTAAATGCAGAACTGTCACTACCCCGCGCGCAAGGCGTGTCCGTCTCCCTGGCTCACAGTCGCGAGGGGTGGGTGACCTTCCAGGAAGGAGCTGGCAACACGGCAGCCTGTCTCCGCCACCTCGCGCGTCATCCTCTCCCCCCTGCCTCCCCTCATCTACAACAATGTGCTGGGCCAACACTCTCTGGACACAAGGCCTGCTTTCTAAACGGAGGGAGGCGTGTGACGTCAGCAGGAGTGGTCCTAGCCTGCCCCGGCCGGCAAGGGTCGAGCCTAGCGCGCGCACGTGTTCCTTCCCTTCTGTAGCTTGTACAGATTCCGTGCTGAGCGGTCAGTTCACATGCTGGTTCACTGCTTTGTTACTCGATGTCGGATTTTGCTGCAATTCGAACCGAGCTATCAGTTAACATTCCGTATATTCGTTGTGTCAGGATGTGGGTTTCTTATGTGATTTGGAACTGAGAGATCAGTTAACATGCCGTATCGCTGTTGTGTTACCGAATGTAACGAACTATAAAACAAAAGCATATATAACCAAAGAGAAAAAATAAATATAATACAGTAAAGCAAAGGCCTATTAGAATTATATTTGAAATTTCATGCAAGAAGCATTAAATTTACAAGTCACTAATACTCACACTATATATAAACATGTATACTTACATACATACATATACATCCACTTTCAAATTTATAATGCTATTGATATTTAAACTACCATATATATTGGAGAAGTTAATATTTAAATGTGTTATGCATGAATGTTACATTATGAAATCTTTAAAAATACTTGAAAACATTTCAAGGAGTAATTTCCTCTTAAAAAATAAAAATGCCTGATTTTAAAAATCATCATTTAAGGAATTTAGAGGGAAAAAAACATTTTTAATTCGATTACATCTTTGTTTCATGTATAGAATGTTAGATGTTCATATCTTCTGTATGGGCCTTTTTGTAGATAAACATGAGAATTCTGATGCATAGTGTAAGAGAAAACGATTTTTTATTTGTTTGTTAACTTTACAAATTAATACAGGTTAACATAAATTGCATTTAGATTTACTTTTTTTTTCGGTATTTCTGATAACTAAAGCTCATTTTGGTTCAAAATTAATATGTCTATTTATTCGTGAGACCATGAACTAATTACGTTGGTACATAATTTTTAGTTATAGCTTTATAAACATTACTAAAAAGTTTCGTAGTATTATTTTTTCGTATTATTTTGAAACAAAATTAACGAATATTGATTCTCATTACTAAAATAATTTGCCCAGAAATTGTTTTGATTTCTTAATAACATTGGATTTAAGTGGTTTCAAATGCATAAAACTATCACTAAGACTGTCAAATTTAACTTGCTCTTTCCCCACAATGACAGTAAAATAAACGAGCATGCTTAGTCAATGGTACCACTGCTTGGTATCAAATAAAAATTTATAGTATTTTATACTTACTGATTAATAGGTTTCTCGGATGTATATTTTAATTGCGTGGTTTGATACTGAAAAATCTTATAAAACACTATTCAAACGTCAGAAAATTACTTTCACTTCCACTATATTGGCAGAAAAATGTTTACTGTTAAACTTCATAATAAACGTAGGATAAGAAAGATTGCTAAATAACTATATTTTCTATGTAAACGCAATTAACTTACCCTGAAAACTTAATAAAGGTCAAACCAACACCAATAATTAAAAAATATTATACACTATAAACCAAATTTATATTTGTTCAACTGGTCTTGTTAAAATGAATGCATTGTTTCAAATAATTATTTTCTTTATTTTAAGGTGTGCGAGTTGCATTTCAAGTCAGACTACATACTGAAGGAAACAAGCTGTTATGATTCTAGAACTGGGAAACATCTGACTGCTCCACTGGCACACCCAAGATTATGTGATGATGCCGTTCCAGAAATATTTCCCAACTGCCCTTCTTATTTGTCAGCCCCTAGTCATAGTCGAGAAAGCCCTGAAATAAAAATAATTTGTCTGCAACAGGAGTTAGCACATGTTCAATTAAACTCAAATTGTTGTTATATCATTTTTTGAACAGTCTGTCCACCTGGAATTTGAAAACACATTTTAATTATTTCCCTGTAACTTTAAATTCTCAATTTGTGTATTTCATTACACCTCATGCCCATAAGGTTCTTTTAGGAACCCAGGAAGAAATAATTTTGCCTCATTTTTACACAAAAAAAAATTGCCCGTTCAACAATAATAACAAAAAAATTTTTAATTTCTTGAAACACTACAAAGTAAGTATCAGTTACATACGAGAGAAGAGTACTTTTTCTCTGGTTGACTAAATTCACTTGAAACCGTATTATGACTACAAAGGTGGATCATCAAGTGCACTTGTTTTTATGGTCATTATTTATTTATTTATTTTATTTATTTATTTATTTTATTTATCGTCTTTATTGGTGGCGAAGTTAAGGCGGTACGCCTTTTTTTACACTTAACCACTTTTCTGCAATTACATCAAAGAGTTGAATATTAAAAATTAAGCATGATATAAGCAGATGTTGACTAAATATTAAAAGAACAAATTAAAATTTTAACTTAATGTTCAAATAATAATTATTACAAAAGATTCAACAATAACTAAATTTAAGTAATTAAAAACTAAGCATATACATACATAAAAAGGAAAGTAATTAATCATACAGCAAATAGTATCAAAACCGGAAAGAAAAAAAAATAGGTGCTACTACATTAAAATCAGTCACTCGCACATTCACACACAGAATCAAGCAGGGTAGCGGCGAAATGGTCATGGTAAGCAGCTGTTACAAAGATGTTTTTTCAGCCTGTACTTAAAGGAAGCTAGATTTTTTGTTTGCCTTGTCGCTTGTGTGATAATATCTCAGAACACTGAAACTTTAAATATTTTTCAGTGTTTGTTTATATGTCTTTCAATTGTATTAATTTCTAGAGTTTATTGCTCAGAGCAGTAGCTATTTCTCTATGTTTTAATGTTGGGCAAAGATATCTGATTAAGAGAAGGTGATTTGTCTATGGATCGGCGGACCTTTTAAAAATGGAAAATTAAGGCATTGTTAACGATATAATTTTGGGAGAATAAAATGAAGAAGGAAGTTTTTGTGGCTGGTGTCAGCTATATTTTCAGCTGATATTTCACTGAATAAGTGAACTGTTGTGCCCCTGAGCCAGGGCGAATGCTACGGTAATATTTAATTACCGGGGCTACTTTTATCTACTGAAATATAAGGTACTAAAGTTTAATGTATTCAGTCCTGAAGTTTTGTGTTCAGTGAGTCCCTTCTATTAACTGTTTCGGCCTAGTAACTTATTGTTCCTGTTAATGCCTCTGGTTTTCATTATGGCACAACATAATTATTTTGAATTTCACCTAGTGGTCTCGATTTAAAGATTCTTGTGTGATCCGAGGTAACTGAGTTAGTTAATTTTTTAATTCACTTTAAGTATTATTATTTATCATAAATGAACTTATGATTTTGGTTGTGCCCAACATAACTTTATAGATAAATTATATTTTATGTGATTTCATATGAGTTATGGGTAAGCAACCTAGTTTCTCAGTGTAGAAATAGGTAACCTTGGGCATAAGCCGCAATTGAAAACTACTTATAGCAGTGGAAACATTTATGATTAATATAGTAATGTTAAAGTGTGGCGCCCATATAAACATAATAATAATAGTTGTCCTATTACCTATAGTAACTATAATTCATTCATGAAGTAATAGTGCACTTGGTCTAATTTATTCCAGAGCCTGCTACTCGCGGTTGCAAAAGATCCCGACAGACATTTGGATGAGTGCACTGGGATAGATAGCATTTGGTTGCGTGTGGATCGCGTGTCATGGCTATGGTAACTATGTAGGTAATTAATACTGGCTGACATATAATGAGGTGGTGATACCTGCTGCAGCACCTTATAAGCAAGGATAAGTATGTGCATTTTGCGTCTTTGTGCGAGAGTGAGCCATTTTAGCTGCTGATAGTACTGGGTTAGATGTATCTATCTTACGCAGCAGTTTTGGAGCTTTTGTAGTCGCTTAGCTAGTTTATCAGTTAGATCAGGAAAGAGGACATCGCAGTAATCAAAGTGAGGCATAATTAATGTTTGAACAAGAATGGTTTTAATACTAAGTGGAAGCAAATTTTTTAACCGTCGTAAGCAGTGAAGGGGAAAACGTACCTTCTTACATATCGGATGAAGATGATGTTTACATTTAACCATTAAAACAAATTACTGCTAAAATATACTAATCACTATATACTCTGCTGGTATTGTAACAATATACTGTGAATGATGTTCAAAGTTTGTTCTGTAACAGCAAAACTGTCTTCAGCAATGAATTATGAAATGTAATAAAGTTACGTCTTGTTATAATATCGTTTATTATGTGTAGGTATGTTTTTATGTTATGTAGCTATATTCAGTCATAAACTGAAAGTCCATTTGGATCTTTTTATCGTAACCTAACTAAAACTAAGCGTATTTGTTTGGGAGGCGTCTGGGTTAGGTAAGACTATAAGTGCGTTCTAAAATAATTCCAGTGGTAATTATTTTGCTTTATAAACATATTGTCAACATTAGTTTTAAAACAGCCAAAACAGTTTATGGATAATAAATGGAATGACAGAATTTTTTTAAATTACTTTAGCAGAGTTCGTTTGTTTCGATGAGCTTAGTCAAACTGAACTAGCTTCTTGACAAGCAACCTAAAATTCATTAAAATAAAGAAAATAGAGTTTGCTTCGGTGGCCTGCTGTCGTGATAAAACAGTCTATAACTGTGTTTATTAACGAAACTAGCACTGCTGTGAGTAGAAACGTTTTTACAAAACATCCAAAGTATATTTTAAAAGCGCACTTTAGAAAATGTAATAAATAAAAAAATGACTATGTCTATAAACGTTAAGTCAATTTCTTAAAACCGTATTATAACACTCTGATACGTTTATGTAATGGTTATCTTAGCCACGCATTTTCATTCTTAAAAATATCAGTTTTAATAACATTATACGATTAAATTTTAAATGATTGACGAATACGCTTTAATGAAATTTGTCTAATACTATATTAGACAAGCTAAGATTATGTGTGTCGAAGATTTCCTCTTCGAGAAATGACTGATTTTGTACTCCGGATTTAAATCGTATGACTTAACTAGTTAAATTTTAATCCACAATTACTTTTAATTAATGTTATATGTGATGTCAATACAGTGAGACAGAATTATAAGAATATAAAAGTAATAAAATAACAGCGAAAAGCAGCTAAAACGCTGTGAAACAGGCGCGCCGTAGAGCGGAGTGAAGGACCACTCTTGATGATGTCACGCGCTTGAAAGCAGGCCTTGTGTCCAGAGGGTGTTGGCTGGGCCTCTCGGCCTCAATGTTTCCATTACAAATAACCATGCTGTCAGGGGCGCAACAACAGAGGGGGGAGAAGAGTATTTTGCCCCCCCTCTGAAACCTTTAAGTGGGGGCAAATGGGGGCAAAGAAAGTGCTGTGTAATCAATTTTTAGATAATAAAACTGCTTAAATAGCAACATTTTCCACCTTGAAATAAATATTTTCCCGGGGGAGGACCCCGCGAACCCCCAGCTTTAATAGGGGGGATCGATGATTCTTTATAAAAAGGTATATTGCCCCCCCCCCCCTCTTTTGAAATTTAGTTGTTGCGCCCCTGCATGCTGTGTCTTTGTTTTTAGAAATAGAGTATCAGCCCCGCTGACTTTTTTAAAGAATTCAACTCAGTCAAGGGTGCAGTACAGCTGTTTAAGCGATTTAATTAATAGCCTGAAAACTATGATACTTTGAATATTATATCACATGATATCACCATCTTGAAATAACAAATTAAAACTTTTGAAGCCATAGCACTGTTAAAAGTCTTCAAAATCTACAACAAGGTTTTTGTTTGATGCTGTTATCACAAAAATTGTGTAAATCGCGCGATAATTTGTTTTGCATGTAAATGCCTATCCCGCGGCCGGAGTGAATTTGGTTGAAGCCCGGCCTTACTCGTGGACAATATATCACCCTGGGTTCAGCCTGGCAAACGTTGGGTACTGCAGCTAGTATTATATATAAACCATATGAGTAGTATATAATAGTATTTCCGAGATCAGGCCTCAGGCGGTGGTGGTCGTGTTGCCGCCATCTTGGATTGTGACGTCACGGTGGCCATCTTGGATTGTGACGTCACAGCGGCCATCTTGGATAAGCGTAACGGGACACAGCGTAACGCGACATAACGTAACGGGACAAGTAGATCACGGCGGCCATTTTGGATCCGCCATATTGGATCTGCCATTTTGGATTACGTCATTGTGTGTGTTCTCGAACATTCCGACGTTGTGTTTTCCGACATATTGGATCCTATTAATGCTGCAATTTTTGTTACAGTAGCCATCTTGAAATTTGGACGCCATCTTGAAAATCTTTAATTATTATCCGATTTTAATGAAAAAAATTCCAAAATTCATCAAAAAATTAACTTATTCGAATTCTGATTGATTATATCGATCATCGTCCTCGGTTCGAACCCGGTGAGTGCAAAAAAACTAAAAATGGCGACAGGCTCCTTCCTCAATGGTTGATGCAGGCAGACTGACTCCTACCACTTTTTTTTCAAAGCATATATATCATCACCTAGTATGACGACATGTCCGCCATCTTTTCTTCGTCCGCTGGAGATCACCATCTTATTTTAGTCCGCTAGAGTGTGCTGATACCATGTTAGTATAATTATCTGGTCACCACACCTTACACCTTGACATTGAAATTTGACCTTGACCTTGAAATTTGACCTTGACCTTGTAATTTGACCTTGACCTTGAAATTTGACCTTGAACTTGAAATTTGACCTTGACCTTGAAATTTGACCTTGACCTTGAAATTTGACCTTGACCTTGAACTTTGACCTTGACCTTGAAATTTGACCTTGACCTTGAAATTTGACCTTGACCTTGAAATTTGACCTTGACCTTGAAATTTGACCTTGACCTTGAAATTAGACTTTGTCCTTGAAATTTGACTTTGTCCTTGTCGACCATCATGGATCCGAAATTTTATGTTCAGTACAGGCTACCAGGAGCTACCACCTGCTGAAGTACGCCATCTTGTGTGTGTACTTGTATTATAGAGTACACTTCCATGTGGATAATTTTATTCTAACCCGCTACAGTGCAGTAATCATTTATTACGGAGGTGCCCCCCCGCCATCTTGAAATTCGGCCGCCATATTGAAATCATGTAATAATGTAGCTAGAAAAGCGGGAAAAATTCCAAAATTCATTAAATAAATCACTCATTAACTTACATATCGATTCGATCTGCTCGTCCTTGGTTCGATCCTCGATCGATGCAATAATGTTTAATTTTATGAAAAAAATAATAATTCCAATAAACCATGTTCAACATTCTTAAAGAGACTTTAAATCATCTACTACCATCATCCTATCAGACATCAAGACCACCATATTGGAAATTCGTAATTGTAATGCTAGAGATTCGGGAAAAAGTTAAAAATTCATTAAATAAATTTGTAATCCATATAATGATTGATTGGATCGACTAATGTCCTTGGTTCGATCCCTGGCCGATACAAAACAACTTTAATATTTTAAAAAAAGTACCACTAAAGTGGCAGGTTTGAGAAAATAAAATACACCACAAGTTCCTTTAAAAAAACTTTTATTACATACATACTACACTACTACAAGTACAAAAAAATACACAGACAAATTACTAAAGCCTTTTGGATTCCTCGATTCAAACAGTCTTCTTATTGTACGGACTAAGCCTTTTACATGACTTTAAATGTCTATCCGATCCGGTCATCACCGCAGCCAGAGACGGACTGAAGTTCATATCACTTATATAGTCTCATTAGCCGGTACAACACATGAGTCAAATCAATAACCATGTTCATTATAGGTATCGGAGCATTTTTTATAATGACGATGTAAGCTATCGAGACGTGAAATTAGTTTATTGCACTTATTGCACTGAAATTGTATTCTTTTAAACATTATTAGAACAACCGCTTCTTTCATGTCTGCGAGCATTTGAGGTGATAGTAAATGATGCACCACAGTATTTGCACTGATGCGAAGTACGCTCTTCATTAATTGAAGTATTCAATGCTGATGAAACTTCAGCTGATGGTGGAACAGCACATATCGAAGTCTCCTTTAGTGTTGTCAGAGGCGTTGCCAACGGGATCTGCTCCAACATCGTCGGCGCTGACGTCATGGTTCCCGTAGTCGATTCTACATCCTCCATCGAGTTCGACGTTAAAGTCGGTAAAGATGCCATCGAAGTCTCAAGAACAGGCAATTACACGACTTATGCACCAGAAGAAACAAACTAGGTGATCCGTACACCGTCGACGGCAGTAACAAACTGAGCGTCCTGCTGTCTAGGACTCGTTTATATACATGCACCGGATGGAATAATACGCTAGTCAAATCAAGAACAATTTACTAAAATACTAGAGTCAAAACAACATTAAAAAAATAGAAGCACCATCAAAAAAGGAAGCACATTTGGAAGCATCATCAAAAAAGAAAAACAATAGGAAGCACCGCCAACGAAAAGGCAGCACATTTGGAAGCACCGTCATCGAAAAGGCAGCACATTTGGAAGCACCGACTACGAAAAGCAGCACATTTGGAAGCACCGACAACGAAAAGGCAGCACATTTGACAGCACCGACAACGAAAAGGCAGCACATTTGGAAGCACCGACTACGAAAAGGCAGCACATTTGGAAGCACCGTCATCAAAAAGGCAGCACATTTGGAAGCACCGACTACGAAAGGCAGCACATTTGGAAGCACCGACAACGAAAAGGCAGCACATTTGGAAGCACCGTCATCGAAAAGGCAGCACATTTGGAAGCACCGACTACGAAAAGGCAGCACATTTGGAAGCACCGTCATCGAAAAGGCAGCACATTTGGAAGCACCGACTACGAAAAGGCAGCACATTTGGCAGCACCGACAACGAAAAGGCAGCACATTTGGAAGCACCGACTACGAAAAGGCAGCACATTTGGCAGCACCGACAACGAAAAGGCAGCACATTTGGCAGCACCGACAACGAAAAGGCAGCACATTTGGAAGCACCGACAACGAAAAGGCAGCACATTTGGAAGCACAGGTAACGAAAAAGGCAGCACATTTGGAAGCACCGACAACGAAAAGGCAGCACATTTGGAAGCACCGTCATCGAAAAGGCAGCACATTAGGAAGCACCGACTACGAAAAGGCAGCACATTTGGAAGCACCGTCATCGAAAAGGCAGCACATTTGGAAGCACCGACTACGAAAAGGCAGCACATTTGGCAGCACCGACTACGAAAAGACAGCACATTTGGCAGCACCGACAACGAAAAGGCTGCACATTTGGAAGCACCGACTACGAAAAGGCAGCACATTTGGAAGCACCGACTACGAAAAGGCAGCACATTTGGAAGCACCGACAACGAAAATGCAGCACATTTGGAAGCACCGTCATCGAAAAGGCAGCACATTTGGAAGCACCGACTACGAAAAGGCAGCACATTTGGAAGCACCGTCATCGAAAAGGCAGCACATTTGGAAGCACCGACTACGAAAAGGCAGCACATTTGGCAGCACCGACAACGAAAAGGCAGCACATTTGGAAGCACCGACTACGAAAAGGCAGCACATTTGGCAGCACCGACAACGAAAAGGCAGCACATTTGGAAGCACCGGTAACGAAAAAGGCAGCACATTTGGAAGCACCGACAACGAAAAGGCAGCACATTTGGAAGCACCATCATCGAAAAGGCAGCACATTTGGAATCTCCATCAACAAAAAAAAAGGGCAAAAAGGAAGCATGAAGACGATGAAGACACTTCAACATCATCATCATCGAATTATTACGGTAAATTGGGTGAAGACGATTCCTTCAACGGTGATTGTTACAGTGACTCTGAGGCTGTTGACAAAGACATAGATTATGATGAAGCACCTAAAGCTGCCAAGATCGAAGAATGTAGCGGTGTCCTGAGACCGAAACGGTGAAAACGACGTGATATATTAAATAAATCTGATCAAGCTTGTGATGATCGCCGTCTCAAACATGAAAGTTACCCTGAGGTTGGTGGTAAAACGGAAGACACCAGAGATCATAATATTTATTATAAAGGTGCAAGGAAGATGGTGGTAGAAGAGAATGATTACACATCATGGAAAGATCCAAACATATTGGTTGACCGGCTAAGACTTCTACATGGGTCGCTTTGTGCAGGAAACTATTCGTGCATCAAAGAAATATCCTTCATACTCAAGGAACTGAGGAATGCTGGCTACATACAATAATGGCTTTTTTTACTTAAATTTGTATAATGTAAAGCAATAAAATAAATAAATTAAATTATAAGAATTTAATGTTTTTATTTCTTGTATTCTGATTTCTAACTAAGACTTAGATCTCGTAACTTGTGCTTCCTTTTTGCCCTTTTTTTTTGTTGATGGAGATTCCAAATGTGCTGCCTTTTCGATGATGGTGCTTCCAAATGTGCTGCCTTTTCGTTGTCGGTGCTTCCAAATGTGCTGCCTTTTTCGTTACCGGTGCTTCCAAATGTGCTGCCTTTTCGTTGTCGGTGCTTCCAAATGTGCTGCCTTTTCGTTGTCGGTGCTGCCAAATGTGCTGCCTTTTCGTAGTCGGTGCTTCCAAATGTGCAGCCTTTTCATTGTCGGTGCTGCCAAATGTGCTGTCTTTTCGTAGTCGGTGCTTCCAAATGTGCTGCCTTTTTCGTTACCGGTGCTTCCAAATGTGCTGCCTTTTCGTTGTCGGTGCTTCCAAATGTGCTGCCTTTTCGTAGTCGGTGCTTCCAAATGTGCTGCCTTTTCGTAGTCGGTGCTTCCAAATGTGCAGCCTTTTCGTTGTCGGTGCTGCCAAATATGCTGTCTTTTCGTAGTCGGTGCTGCCAAATGTGCTGCCTTTTCGTAGTCGGTGCTTCCAAATGTGCTGCCTTTCCGATGACGGTGCTTCCAAATGTGCTGCCTTTTCGTAGTCGGTGCTTCCAAATGTGCTGCCTTTTCGATGACGGTGCTTCCAAATGTGCTGCCTTTTCGTTGTCGGTGCTTCCAAATGTGCTGCCTTTTTCGTTACCTGTGCTTCCAAATGTGCTGCCTTTTCGTTGTCGGTGCTTCCAAATGTGCTGCCTTTTCGTAGTCGGTGCTTCCAAATGTGCTGCCTTTTCGTTGTCGGTGCTTCCAAATGTGCTGCCTTTTCGATGACGGTGCTTCCAAATGTGCTGCCTTTTCGTTGTCGGTGCTGCCAAATGTGCTGCCTTTTCGTAGTCGGTGCTTCCAAATGTGCTGCCTTTTCGATGACGGTGCTTCCAAATGTGCTGCCTTTTCGTAGTCGGTGCTTCCAAATGTGCTGCCTTTTCGATGACGGTGCTTCCAAATGTGCTGCCTTTTCGTTGTCGGTGCTTCCAAATGTGCTGCCTTTCGTAGTCGGTGCTTCCAAATGTGCTGCCTTTTCGATGACGGTGCTTCCAAATGTGCTGCCTTTTCGTAGTCGGTGCTTTCAAATGTGCTGCCTTTTCGTTGTCGGTGCTGTCAAATGTGCTGCCTTTTCGTTGTCGGTGCTTCCAAATGTGCTGCTTTTCGTAGTCGGTGCTTCCAAATGTGCTGCCTTTTCGATGACGGTGCTTCCAAATGTGCTGCCCTTTCGTTGGCGGTGCTTCCTATTGTTTTTCCTTTTTTGATGATGCTTCCAAATGTGCTTCCTTTTTTGATGGTGCTTCTATTTTTTTAATGTTGTTTTGACTCTAGTATTTTAGTAAATTGTTCTTGATTTGACTAGCGTATTATTCCATCCGGTGCATGTATATAAACGAGTCCTAGACAGCAGGACGCTCAGTTTGTTACTGCCGTCGACGGTGTACGGATCACCTAGTTTGTTTCTTCTGGTTCATAAGTCGTGTAATTGCCTGTTCTTGAGACTTCGATGGCATCTTTACCGACTTTAACGTCAAACTCGATGGAGGATGTAGAATCGAATACGGGAACCATGACGTCAGCGCCGACGATGTTGGAGCAGATCCCGTTGGCAACGCCTCTGACAACACTAAAGGAGACTTCGATATGTGCTGTTCCACCATCAGCTGAAGTTTCATCAGCATTGAATACTTCAATTAATGAAGAGCGTACTTCGCATCAGTGCAAATACTGTGGTGCATCATTTACTATCACCTCAAATGCTCGCAGACATGAAAGAAGCAGTTATTCTAATAATGTTCAAAGAATACAATTTCAGTGCAATAAGTGCAATAAACTAATTTCACGTCTCGATAGCTTACATCGTCATTATAAAAAATGCTCCG
This sequence comes from Bacillus rossius redtenbacheri, assembly GCF_032445375.1. NCBI lineage: Eukaryota > Metazoa > Arthropoda > Insecta > Phasmatodea > Bacillidae > Bacillus > Bacillus rossius. Next base: position 239,217,316 of record NC_086330.1, on the reverse strand, counting down.
ATACCTATAATGAACATGGTTATTGATTTGACTCATGTGTTGTACCGGCTAATGAGACTATATAAGTGATATGAACTTCAGTCCGTCTCTGGCTGCGGTGATGACCGGATCGGATAGACATTTAAAGTCATGTAAAAGGCTTAGTCCGTACAATAAGAAGACTGTTTGAATCGAGGAATCCAAAAGGCTTTAGTAATTTGTCTGTGTATTTTTTTGTACTTGTAGTAGTGTAGTATGTATGTAATAAAAGTTTTTTTAAGGAACTTGTGGTGTATTTTATTTTCTCAAACCTGCCACTTTAGTGGTACTTTTTTTAAAATATTAAAGTTGTTTTGTATCGGCCAGGGATCGAACCAAGGACATTAGTCGATCCAATCAATCATTATATGGATTACAAATTTATTTAATGAATTTTTAACTTTTTCCCGAATCTCTAGCATTACAATTACGAATTTCCAATATGGTAGTCTTGATGTCTGATAGGATGATGGTAGTAGATGATTTAAAGTCTCTTTAAGAATGTTGAACATTGTTTATTGGAATTATTATTTTTTTCATAAAATTAAACATTATTGCATCGATCGAGGATCGAACCAAGGACGAGCAGATCGAATCGATATGTAAGTTAATGAGTGATTTATTTAATGAATTTTGGAATTTTTCCCGCTTTTCTAGCTACATTATTACATGATTTCAAGATGGCGGCCGAATTTCAAGATGGCGGGGGGGCAACTCCGTAATAAATGATTACTGCACTGTAGCGGGTTAGAATAAAATTATCCACATGGAAATGTACTCTATAATACAAGTACACACACAAGATGGCGTACTTCAGCAGGTGGTAGCTCCTGGTAGCCTGTACTGAACATAAAATTTCGGATCCATGATGGTCGACAAGGACAAAGTCAAATTTCAAGGACAAAGTCTAATTTCAAGGTCAAGGTCAAATTTCAAGGTCAGGGTCAAATTTCAAGGTCAAGGTCAAATTTCAAGGTCAAGGTCAAATTTCAAGGTTAAGGTCAAATTTCAAGGTCAAGGTCAAATTTCAAGGTCAAGGTCAAATTTCAAGGTCAAGGTCAAATTTCAAGGTCAAGGTCAAATTTCAAGGTCAAGGTCAAATTTCAAGGTCAAGGTCAAATTTCAAGGTCAAGGTCAAATTTCAATGTCAAGGTGTAAGGTGTGGTGACCAGATAATTATACTAACATGGTATCAGCACACTCTAGCGGACGAAAATAAGATGGTGATCTCCAGCGGACGAAGAAAAGATGGCGGACATGTCGTCATACTAGGTGATGATATATATGCTTTGAAAAAAAAGTGGTAGGAGTCAGTCTGCCTGCATCCACCATTGAGGAAGGAGCCTGTCGCCATTTTTAGTTTTTTTTGCACTCACCGGGTTCGAACCGAGGACGATGATCGATATAATCAATCAGAATTCGAATAAGTTAATTTTTTGATGAATTTTGGAATTTTTTTCATTAAAATCGGATAATAATTAAAGATTTTCAAGATGGCATCCAAATTTCAAGATGGCGACTGTAACAAAAATTGCAGCAATTATAGGATCCAATATGTCGGAAAACACAACATCGGAATGTTCGAGAACACACACAATGACGTAATCCAAAATGGCAGATCCAAGATGGCGGATCCAAAATGGTGCCGTGATCTACTTGTCCCGTTAGGTTATGTCGCGTTACGCGGTGTCCCGTTACGCTTATCCAAGATGGCCGCCGTGACGTCACAATCCAAGATGGCCGCCGTGACGTCACAATCCAAGATGGCGGCCGACACCACCACCACCGCCTGAGTCCTGATCTCGGAAATACTATTATATACTACTCATATGAACATTAATTATATTCTATTTAAACTCCATTTAAAAATAGTTACAGGTAAAGGTGTATGTGACTGCGTACAGTGAAGTTTGCGTAAGAATTGGTGTGTAGTTAATTTTTAAAAGTTGTAATATGTTCACATTTCCCGTAATAGACGCTTGGGCACGAGTTTTAGGCCCTTGACAACGTTAATTTGACCGCTGGGCGGAAGGATACCAAACAAGATAAATAATATGATAGTACAGTGGTAGAGTCGACTATGCTTAATAACATACCGAAAGTTTTCCGCTGTAGACCTTGTGCGTATCACCGAAAATTTGCAGTTAAGCCCTAGATGACAGCGACTGACAGCAGTTCATTAAAATGCTTTCCATGTACGCATTCTTTACCGTAGACTCTCGATAGCTTTATGAAAATAATCTTAAAGCACTACTACACACATTTATAATGAATAAAGTTCTAAGTGTTAATATAAAAGGTAAGAAAAAAATTGTTTCATTAATGAAATAAGTTTTTTTACATCAGTCAAAGAAATAAAAATATTATTCACTTAAAAATAAAGGGTTTTACGAAAATATTCCTTAAACAAAAGTTGTTGTATAATTCTTAAGCTTAACAGCGACATATCTCTTTAAGGTCTAGCTTAATTAATTGGATCACTAGAGCTTTCCGAGCGTATCAATGTCGTCTACGCACTGCGGCAGAGCCACATCCGCAAGCGCTGGGGCCACTTCCACTCCCACGAAATAGAAGAGTTTTAATCTTTGTAAAATTTGCTCCAAACTGAAATTTGAAACAGTAGTAACATATACGTTTTCTAGCAACATGTGAAATGTTTACCTCCTCAAACCTTGCGCGTAACACCGAAAACATGTAATTAAGTACTAATTAGTACTTTATTGGCAATTTAACAATATAGCACTCCTTAAACGTAATTACTATAGTAGACCTTCATAATAGCAAACCAAAACTAACTCAAAACAATAATCTCTATGATTAAATTTAAAAACCTTTCACTACGTTTGACTAAATATGCTATGTATACAATAATATTAGGAGAGAGGTGTTATGCAAAAAAATAGCACAAATGGAAATACGCATGAAAAGCCCGATGTGAAAACATTAAATAAAAGTAGTTGCAAAGTTCTTAAGCTTTACATTAGTTTATTTGTTGAGAGTCTGGTACAATTTGTCTGACCGCCGAAGCGATCCGAGCCGCGTAGTGTGTACTACTGCGAGGTTGCCGAAGTTGGCTCGGGTCGGGACGAATTTCACTGTTAAGAAACAAAGGTTTTTAATACATGCAAAATTATCCCAAAGAAGAAACTTTGTACAGTTGTAGAATGACTTTTTCTTAGTAACATGTCAAAAGTTTACCGATGTAACCCCTGTGATCACACCAATAACGAGCAGTTAAGTCCTAAATGATAATTTCCCAAACGATCCACAAAATTGTGTTTCGTAAATAATTTAATATCTCCATAAATACTTTTTTTAAGTAGGCTCTCAGTATACAGCAAACTTTGTTTTTCTTCAAACGCCATACTGCTACGGTAATAGGAATATGAAATCACTACAGACAAGATTTTGTTCCGTTTACTGTGGTGAAACCAGAGCTAACCGAGAAATGACCGAGCGTCCAGGAAAGTTGTGATATTTGACGATATTTGACTATATTGCGCGAGTAGCACACCCGTACGTAACTACAGAGAATGGCTAGTTTCCTTAACCGTTAGGATTTGTGGGACGAACACCTCACAGCTAGGGTCATAAAATACCGTCAAACTCTTTCAAAAACATCCACCACCGCTCTTTGCCACTAGCAATCCAACGACGTCAGCTAGGCGCAGAACTCAAATACATTAACTTATAAAAAAAAACTAAATATGTAATGCTACCTATACATTTTACAACACAACTCGTGTTTTATTTATTTTCTGGAAAAAAAAGTAATACCTATTATTATAGGAATTATGTTATAAAAGTGAAAAAAAAAAAAAACTCAGAGTACATTTACGATGTATCGTTTTATTCAATTTTTATGTAGTAAACTGATTTTAAAGAAGTAAATTTATAATTTTTAATATTTTCGAATACAGGCTACATTAAAATTTTGCATTGTTCTGATCGAAAATAAAACGATCTATCAGAAAATTAAAAAAAATTTAGTTGCTACAAAAATAATTTTTAATAATAAAATTGTTGTAACAGAATAAATCCATGCATATATAAAACCAGAGGTCCTCTAGAGTTTTTTATTTACAAGTTCCAAGCAGAAATCGTTTATTGTTAATTTTATTGTATCAAAAAAATTCACATAAGAAAAAAATGCATAATCTCAATACATGTAACATAAATACACCCTATCTTATGAATTAGCTATGTTTAAAGTAATCCCTAAATAAGACCCAGTTGAATGAGTGTCGCAGTACGCAGTGTGTCGCAATGCCGCGCTGGAACGGCGGTGGCCGTGAGAGATCAGTACGGCCGCAGTACACTGCAACGCTCGGGCCGCTTTAATAAGCCAACTAATTACGTTAGAACCTTTATAAATATACTGTCTTAAAGCTAAAGGTATAACCAAAAACATTTATTTGGACATTTTTCGCATTGGGCTCTTCAAATTGGTGTATATCGTATTTTATCTGGGTGGCAAAGATAAAAAAAAAGTCATGAATTAATCGCTTAATATAATATCTTTAATATTAACAATTTATGCTTTTTACAACATTAATGGCTGTATTAGAGTCTCAAGATTATTTTGGTAATTTTATGGACAGTCTAAATTAAAAACTGTACAAATGGGTAGCATTTTAATGGACTGATGTAAGTCGCTGTCATCTAGGATTTAAATGCAAATTTTCGGTGATACGCACAAGGTATACAGCGGTAAACTTTCGGTATGTTATTTTATTAAGTATAGTCAACTCTACCTACTTGCAGCTGGCTTTTTGTAGAATGATGTACAATAATGATTATTGACAGAACAATATAAGCATTATGTGTTCTTCCGCCTGTATCAGCAGCAGTGTTGCACTGATTGTACAAAATTTATTTTACTCTTCAGACAACTAATGGCAGTCTTGAAATTTTCTGCAAATTTGCAGCAAAACCAATTTGATAGTATAATAATTTCAATCAGACTTACTACAAGCATATGAAAGCACACTTGTTATAAGCTTGTTGCAAGCACATCACTACTAGTTTGCTGCATAGCAAGCATCTCATGACATCTAGTGGCAAGCCACTGACAGCTTGGCATGGTAAGTTTGCTGCAAGCTGGTCATGGCAAACCAGCTGCAAGCTTGTCATAGCAAACCTAATGCAAGCTTGTCACGGCAAACCATCTGCAAGCTTGTCATGGCAAACCAGCTGCAAGCTTGTCATGACAAACCAGCTGCAAGCTTGTCATGACAAACCAGCTGCAAGCTTGTCATGACAAACCAGCAGCAAACATGTCATGGCAAACCAGCTACAAGCTTGTCGCGGCAAGCTTGCTGCAAGCTTGATTCAATCACATTATGGCAAGCTTGCTGCAAGCTTGTCATGGCAGGCTTGCTGCTGCAAGCTTGTCAAGTGTAAACTAGTTAGCTTGAATCAAGCTTGATTCAAGCTTACACACTTGCCATGACCAGCTTGATTCAAGCTTGTAGGCTTGTCATGGCAAGCTTGATTCAAGCTCGATTCAAGTCTATTTTACTATCTGGGTAGTTAGTGGCTTGACCTAATCATCACATCTAATTCTAACAAAGTTGTGTGCCATGGGTATCTCGCTCCCTGCACCGGGTCTATCACGCCACAATTTATTTACCATGGTTTTCCATTCGCGCACCTAAGTTTCTAGCTACAGAAATATCAAAATGTTTGATAAAACTTATTTGCTTAACAAAGTGGTCTAGTTATTCTTATAGACCCGGCGTGTGGCGCGTCCTCCGTCTGCACAGATGACACCGGCATCTTGTTATTGATGGCTCGAGGGGATACTTGCTTTCAGAAAATATAAGGGAGCTATTAAACGCGACGATGAAGTATCAAATACAGTTTTTGAATCCTAGCATGTTCTAAGAAACAGTTGTATCCAAGATGTACGCAAGGCTAAATTGCTTACACCAGCCGGCTCACGGCTCAAATAAGGCGTGATTTAAGAAATAATGTTAATGCAAACAAAGCTCCAACTGCGAAAAATGTATTAACTCAAACGATTTCAATTCTCATTTCCTAATCAATTTCATTCCTGTGGCACCTGACATCCAAAATAAGGCAACAAAAGAAATGTTCATAATTCAGAAAGTCAGTTGTAAAAAACATAATGATACGGTTCTTTTTAAGGCCCGTTCTACAATGGCACGGAAACGGAGACGGATCACGTAAACGGAGACGGATCTCACGGAACAGAGTTTCCACAATGGTACGCAGACGGAGACGGACCCGCACGGATTAGCTCGGCAATGCTGAGCTCTTCCGTTTACGTTGTTCCGTGCGACCAATAGACGCCGAGTATTTGTCGTTAATTTTATATAATTGCAAATTCTGCCCGTACTTAGATTTAAAAAATAATAATTTTTTTATTATTATTTATTAATCTTGAAATGCACTCTCAGGCCCGTTCTACATACAAGAGTCTAGCGGCAGCAACGCTACTTCCTGCAACTGGCTGCAAATGCCGCACCGCTCACGCTCGTTCCAGGGCCGGCGGCGTGATCCCGCTACGGGAAGCCTATTTTTCATTGACGAGAGAGCGAAACGTCCGATCGAGAATCTTCGGTTTTTTTTTGTTCATTGTACATTAATATGGAGGTGCTGTTAAAAGGAAAGACTATAAACAAGGCAACGGTATTTATTTGTAATCGTTTTTAGAGGAAAATATCTAATTGAAGAAACGTACTTCATGGATTTGTATATTTTTCATACCGTATAAAATCTAGGAAGTCTTTGTCTTCTCCAAATATTCTCGGGATCAGGGCCGGAACTAAGGGGGGGCATGGGGGGCATGTGCCCCGGGCGGCAAATATTAGGGGGCGGCAAAATATTAAAAGTGGTTCCTAAAACAAGTTGAAACTTGTCATTAAAAAAAGTTTTGAAAGTGTACATATCGCAACCAATAAGTTAGCCAGGAAATTAAGAAATTATATTTAACTTGATTATGCATAATTTGTAAATATATTCGTACTTCAAATGCGTTACTTCACTCTAAGAAACAAGTATTACCATAATTCGTGGTCTGGAGTGAGTAAAACCACTGCGATGAGAGCTGGTATCTCAAGGACCCGTTGCGCGGGTGATCACTTGGCTGAGCAAGATGTAGCCGTTTCTCTGATAAATACCCTCATTTTTCCAGCCCCTACTCAGTCGCTCCTGTGTTTTCGTACCATGTGCGTCTCTGCCTGAGGACGGGAGCAGATAGCAGTTCCCGAAACGTCGCTTGTTTCTGTTTTGGAAAAACTATTGTGGTTGTTTCGTCTTTTCGTTTTGTCGTGTTATTGTCTCGTTTCAACTGTTGTGCTGAATTTTTTTGGGTTCAACATCTTTGTGCTGTCATCATTTGTGGGGTTTTTATCGTTCTATTCTGTTTTGGAAATCTATTGTGTTTGTTTCGTCTTTTCGTTTTGTCGTGTTTTTGTCTCGTTTCAACCATTGTGCTGAATTTTTTTGGGTTCAATATTATTGTGTCGTCATGATTTGTGGGTTTTTTTCGTTCTCTTAGTACATTTTTTTTGTTTTTCTTTGTTTGTTGACCATATTCCTGTTACGGAATATTTTGTGGTGTTTAATTCTGTTGACAACAGAAATTTTTTGCTTAATTTGTGCGTTTTGTCTTTTGGTTATTTTTACTTTTTTTTTTTTTTTTTTTTTTTTTTAGTTTTCTTCTACAGAAAAAGTGCTTAGCAATGGCGTATGTCCAAAAAACTTACATCAAGTAATGTTGAAAGTCATTGACAGATTAATTATGGAACTGAGTAACACGTTTAAGGCTTTGGAGAACATTAACAATAACTTTGGATTTTTTAGTGGTGTTCAAATTCATAAAATGGAAGTAGAAGAATAAAAATCAAAGCAGCAGAATCAGGAAACACAGTGCCGATCTTAACAAAGAAGAATTCGTATTTGAAATTGAAAGTTTTAAGCACCATGCATTAACAGTAGACTATGAATTAAAAGATGCTACAGCATCGACAATGTTGATGAGCCTTATCTCCAAAAATAAACTGGAGGAGGCACATCCAAACATTACTACTGCTCTGAGAATGTTTTTCACCCTTCCAGTTACAATTGCGTCAGGTGAAAGAAGTTTTAGTAAACTTAAACTTATTAAAAGATATTTGAGAAGCACGATGGGCCAGCAGAGATTAACAAATCTAAGTATTATATCTATTGAACACAAACGAGCTGCTTTGATCAATTTTGATGATATTATTAACACTTTTGCAGCTAATCATGCTCGAAAAATTAAATTTTGTACTGAATTTCTTTGTATGGTTATCAATACAATATTATACTTAATTCAGAAACACATGTTCCTTATGTAATTTTAGTACTTAATAAACTTATTGGTAATACATTAATTTTACTGTTGTGCAAACAATAAACAATAGTTTGATAACAGTCTACTATATTATAATAAAAAATGTAATTGTATTAGTTTTCCAATTAGTGTACTTGATAAATAAAAGTTCTCAATTATGTATAAGTGAATGGTATCATTTCAACCACCGCTTCTAACGAAAAAGTGTATTTTATAATGTTGGTAAGGAGGGGGCGGCAAATTAAGCTTTGCCCCCCCTAACGAATCTCCTAGTTCCGGCCCTGCTCGGGACATCCCATATTCCCTTGCAATTTTACGCAACTTGTAATTTTCAGGTAAGGACATGATAACTAATGGTCAATTAGGTTAGGTTAGCTACATTATAAATACTTTAAAACATTGTGGACGGTTGATTTGGTTAGGATAGCTACATTAAAGCCACTGTGAAATCATGTAAACGGTTTCCTAGCCCTGGATAGCTACATATTAAAAAGTTATTTGCTAAGCAACCATACAATGATTTTACAGTATTTTCAATTTAGCTATACTAACCTAATATAACCAACCATCCACTGAACAGTCTGTGTGGCTTTTTTATACTGGAGAGAAAAAACGCGCGCGTAAAAATAAAAAAAGCATCCAGGGGGTAGGTGCTCTCGATCGGCCAACTTCGGAAAGGTTCGGTATTTACAGCCAGTTGCAGGAAGTAGCGTTGCTGCCGCTAGACTCTTGTGTTCTACATTGGCACGGAAACAGCGACACCGAAAACGTTAACGGAGAAGGATCTCCCTGACATTTCATTGTCGCATCTGCTGCTTCCACAATGCACGGAAACGTTACAAATGGCAACCAATGAAAGTGCATTTCAAAATTTTAAAAATATGAATTTAACTAAAAAAAAATCATATATGTTTTAAAATATAAGTACTGGTACAGGGACTATTTTAGATTTTTGTATACAACATGTACAGAACCATGATTAAAATAAAGTACAGACAATTAAGCCCAATTTCTTTGCTGTATGTGTATGGATTTAATAATAGTTCAAATTTATATCCAGATATGCTGATGTATAATTATATTTTAATATAATAATGTATAGCAGGTTTTCTTAACATTAACTGTCAATTTATTATTGATGAACCAATTATTATTTCATCTATAGGTATGTGATTTTTTTTGTATTTAAATTACGTGGAAATAAACCTGATACTAAGATTCTGTTAATGGCATTTATAATCCTATTATGAAAACGTTGATTTTGATGTTTTTTGCGACCCTTGCGAAACTCCGTGGATAGTATTTCAACTTCAAGTCAAACTCATGGCTTTTAGCTTCACTGCCAGGTGGCAGCATAGCTCAAACAGGATAAGCCTGCAATCTAACGTCATTTTATATGAACTAGTTTTAAAATATCAGATTCGACAGAATTCCGGATCGGTATGGTTCTGGCGTACAGGTTAGTCACTGGAATTTCACCTAAATTATTTCGACACTTTTCCGTGTGCTATTTGTAGATGCTAACAACAAACAGAATAGTCACTACGCCGTTTCGACACAATTCCGTCATTCCTACGATTGTGCGGAATATACACTATTCCGTGTCGGTACAAATCCGGGCCACCTTTCAGAATTTATTTCGTAGACGGAATAGTCACTATTCCGTTCGATGTAAATCCGTTCTTTTACTTAGGGAATCCGGAATAGTCACTACGCCGGGTCGAAACAATTCAGTCGCCCCTCTTGAAGAGTAACTATGAAACGTGCTGGTTAAGCTACCGGGCATGCTTAGATAAATACAGCCGTAACACCAAGATAATGTTAAAACTTTATTAGCATACATTCGGAAAGTATTATTTATTAGATTACACCATGTTTATTCCTAAGTGCCTGTGAAGAGAAACTAACCCTGCACAACACAGCGCCCGAAGACTGGACGGAGTGGGTTAGCAGACAGCTGTGAGGGGAAGCACGCACTGGTGGTCTCAGGCGGGAGGATACAATGTGGGCTGGGAAGACTTCTCACGGCGGTTGGAGGCTCGGTTCAACGACGCACGGACCCAGAACAAATGCCGCAGTGAACTGTTCAGCCGCGCTCAAGGAGTGGGGAGAGCGTGGAGGCTTTTGTTTATGGCAAACTCCGGGTTTACCGCTGCCTTTCACTCGGGGGCCGCGCCGGCGATGTGCTCCCTTTCATCGTAGAGTTGGTGTCTCCCGAACTACACCCATTCTTGCACGGGGTAGTTGCACACGGACTTGAAAACTTCCTCGCCCGAGCCAGGGACATAGAACACGATCTGAGGGCGCACCGACATACCAAAGGCATCACAATGCCGCCACCCAACCGCGCAAACTCAGGAGGCGGTGCAACCAGAGTACACGCAAGCAGTCGTTCCGTACGTAGAACAGCCGCCTCCGAGTGATAACTACCGGCCTTACACTCCGCCCCGGGAGGGGAGGAGCGTCATAAACCAGCCCGCCCAGCCGGGCCGCGCAACAACCGTGCTGCGAGTTGCGCCGCGGCCGGCCACAGGGTATTAAAGACATTCGCCCGCCTAGCTGTCGCTACTGCCCCACGGCGGAAAACCACTGGCACAATGTGAGCCCGACACACGAGGCCATCTGGCAGGCACGAGGGGGTGAGGCCGCACCTCCGGGAAAGTCTGTCTAGGGAGCAGTGACATCGCTGGCCACCACCCCCCTACCCTTCGACCAGCCCCGCACACATATGTGCCACCACGGCCACCAGGCTGCGGTGACACCCCACCCGAGTGCACCACGTTCCAAGACATCGGGGAGCAACGCCTTCCTCCAAGAAGCGACGCCGCTCATTGGGCGTCGGTGTCGGCGTCACCCCCGCCTGCGTCTACAGCAGTCTTCCAGCCGCCGTCTCATCTCACTAGCACTAGTGGGGACGGCCCTCCTCACCCGTTCGGGGCCCGGCCCAGGTCGCCGGTGAGCGACACCACTCACCAGGCATCGGCGCCGACCCCGCCCGCACCTGCAGGGCCCGATGAGGCACCCAGGGACCACTGGGGACGGCCCATAACATCCATTTGTGGCCCGCCCCAAGTCGCCGGCGAGCGACACCACCCACCAGGCATCGGCGCCGCCCACGCCCGCAGCTGCAGAGCCTAGTCGGACCAAAACCCGCCTGGGCCGAATGGGGCAAGAGGCCACGGAGCTGATCCGGATACCAGTGGAGCTGAATGGGCAGTCCATAGCCACGCTAGTGGACACTGCAGCCACACACACTTATGTCACGGCCCACCTCATTCCTGAAGGGGACCTGGTGCTGGAGGTCGACACCATCCAGCTGGCCACTACTGGAACTAGCACGCTAACGACTGGGCGTGCCCAGGTAAGGATTGGCGTAAGAGACATTGTGAGCTGGACCACAGCCCTGGTTGTGCGGGACCTTCGCGATAACCTCATCCTGGGGCTACCCTGGCTGGTGCAAGAGGACGCCACTGTTGAGGTCCGCGCAGGGAGGAATCATGTGGGGACCAGGGGCCGCAGAACTGTATATGGGCTGAGACACACCCCACCCTCTTCCTGGGCCGAACCGCCCCGCCTAGATGATCTCCGCCACAATTGTTCCCCCTGAGTACCACAGATTGTTAGACAGTCCTGGAGCAGCAGCCCCAGGTGTTCTCCGCGGCAGACCAACTACGCCGCACCAATGTCATAGGGCATTGCATCCCCACCATTCCTCACATCCCGCCTTACGAGAAACCATTCGGGTTTGGGCCCCGCGAACTACTTGCCATCAGGGAGAAAATCGCAGAGATGTTGCGCGATGGCAGCATAGAGCCTAGCAAGTCCCCATACAACTGTAGGATCGTAATGGCAGACAAAAAAGATGGCTCACTTAGATTCTGTGTTAATTTCAAGCCAATCAATAACCTCACCATCCCCGCACCACCAGCCTCATCAACATCTCAGAGGCCTTCACGGGGTTAGGAGACGCCCGCATATTTTCGACACTTGACCTGAAGTCGGGGTAGTGGCAAGTCCCGGTAAGCCCCAAGAATCGCCCCAAGACCACGTTCACGGCGCCCGATGTGCGGCGCTTTCAGTTCTGCGCGATGCCATTCGGGCTGCAGGACGCCCTCGCGACATTCCAGACCATGATGGTCCGCGTCCTGGACGGGTACGTAGGCGATTTTGCAACCGCGTACCTGGATGACGTGATCATCTGGTCTCGGACTTGGGAGGACCATGCCCACCATCTCTCGCTGGTCCTCAAACGACTCGCAACTCACATGTGCGCCCTACAAGTTACATCAGCGCCCGTGAGCTAGAGTTCTTGGGGCACATCATCAACGCCGAGGGCTGCCGCCCCATCCCCGAACAGCTAAGCCTCATTGAGAGGAAACAGGCGCCCCGCACAAGGAAGCAGCTCCAGAAGCTAATGGAGCTGTTAAACTGGTTACGTTCATTCATTCCCAATTTCACCGCACCCATGACGGACCTACTCTCCCCGAAAACAAAGTTCCGGTGGACGGAAGCCGCGGACTTATCACTCATGCAAGTGAAGCAACAGTTCCGCGAGTGCCACAACCTGTCACGCCTGGCCCCAGTCGAGCCCATCTTTGTCCAGACGGATGGCAGCCAGGACGGTATGGGCGCGGTTCTCTACCAGGTGGGTGACGATGAGGAGCGGCGAATAGCAGAGTATGCGAATGCCAAGTTCGGCCCCGCAGAACGACGCTATCATGTGAACGAGCAGGAGTGTCTCGCAGTGGTGTGGGCCCTCAAACACTACCTGCACCACCTTGAGGGGAGACCATTCACCCTGTGCACGGATAGTCAGTGTCTGCAGTGGCTGGACTCTGCCCAGGGACGAAAATCGAAGTTCACCCGTTGGGCACTCATGCTCCAAGGCTTCACATTCCATGTCGAACATGTCCCTGAGCGAGAGAACCAGCTGGCAGATGAGCTGTCCCGTCACCCAGACCCTGATACCATCTTCCAAGACACTCAAGGGTGGGATGACCTGATGCCACCATACCACCAGCCAGCTACCGGTCTAGCAGCATCACCTCCAGCGGCACTCTACGTCATTGGACGAGCGGATCCCACGGTCCAAGCGGAGGCATGGCCCACTCTGGCAACTCTGCTAGATCACGTGAAACTGGCCCAGCAGGATGACCCAGACACGCAGTGCAACCTGGCAGAATGCGGTGAATGTGCCCTCCCACACCAGCGCTACCTGGACGGGGTCCTGCAGAGCTGGGTGCCGGGTGACATGGACACCTGGCAGACCCATGTATCCGCACGGCACGACAGCTGGTGCTGCAGTATTTCCACAACCATGACCTAATAGCCCACCCAGGAGCAGATCAGACCCAACGGGAGATCAGGAAGCTGTTCCATTGGCCGGGCATAGCACGGGATTTCCGGGAATACGTGCGCAACTGCCAGCTCTGCCAGCAGCGCAAGGCCTGCCGGGCCGATGGGATTGAGCAACAGCGCCTCAGGCGGCCTGAAGAACCATTCCACACTGTAGCCCTCAACGTCATGGGCCCATACCCTCACATGTCGCGGGGCAAGTGGTTCCTCATCGTGGTCACGGATGTGTTCACACATTGGTCGGAGGCGTTCGCCGTATTCAACGTACGAGCAGGGACAGTAGCAGTCCTACTGGACAATGAGGTCTTCCCCCGTTATGGGTATCCGAGAGTGTTACTAATGGACAACGGGACACAATTCGCAGGGCGGCGGTGGAACGCCGACTGCCGCTGGTGGGACATAGAGCACCACACTACTCCGACTTACCACCCCAGGGCGAACCCGACGGAGCATCGCAACCAGGATATAAAAATCCAGTTGCGCCTCCGTCTGGGGGAAGACTATTCCAAATGAGACCTCCACCTGCCCAAGCTGCTCAATAGCTTGCGGGGGTGGACCAATGTGGTCACGGGCCACACCCCTGCAGAACTGCTTTATGGGCAGAATTTCGCCCTACCAGGGGAGCTCCGGGTCGCAGAAGCAGCAGGAGTTGTCACCCGTCCCCCTGTCACTGACTTCAGAGAAGAGGCATGGCAACACCAGGCTCGATTCCTAGCCACGTGCACTCCACAATCACCAAATACACCGACACCATTGGAGTCCGGGCAAATGGTGTATGCCCGGTGTCACCACCTGTCTAGCAGCAAGCGCTACTGCACAGGTCTGAGCCGCAAATGGGCCTCCCCCCGGGAGGTACTGCGACGTCTAGGGCCCACTTCTTACTTGATCCGACTCCCGAACGGTAGGTCGACAAAGATCCACCGGGATGATTTACATTGCGTCCCATTCACAGGCACCCCAACTGTCCCTGCGGGGGCCAGGGACAGTGTAAATGACCAGCATACATCCACAGCTCACCCCACGTCCCCAGAAGCTCAACACCCAACAACCATTTGTCCCACATCACCATCATATCAACACGTAACCACCCCTTGTTCCATGTCCCCATAAGCTCAACACCTAACCGCCACTCTTACCACGTCCCCATCAGACCAACACCCATCTACTGCTCATCCCATGTCCCTTTCGAGTGGCGCAACTTTTCGCGAGCTCGAGATCCTGATGGATTGGCTGGACCCAGAGGGATTGTCCGTAGAACTTTACGATGGGGAAGACCCAACCCTGCTCAACCCCGTGTCGGATTCGCAGATCACATTCCCCGATGGAATAGACGACTCCCGATCCAGTTTACCAGGATGGCCCGGCTGGGATCAACCACGCTGGCCATTGGACGCGAGCCATGGCAGTTCAATGTTCACGATGAACATGGAGGAGCCAGAGCAATCCGAAGCCGTACCATCTCAGGAAGGGTGTCCATGCAACACGCGGCAAGTCTTGGTGGAACAGGGCTGCTAGAACAGCCCCAGGGCAACGGCAGTTACACCCAGCGGCCTAACGGGAGACAGGGATGAAGTCGAGCCGCAATGGGAAAGTCAAGGGGAGTCCAGCATCCCAAGGGAAGCCCGACACGAGGGACTGAGGCACTCTACCCGAGCCCGTGTAGCCCCACGATACCTGGTGGACTACGAGTGGGAGCACCCACATGAGGAGACCAACATAGCGCCACACCCCGATGCACCCCGCCTTCATGTAATGACCCTCCTCCCTTTGGACACCTGGTCCATTTTCCCCATCATTGCCAGCCAAACCCCGAGCACAGAACCTTCCAGATACATTCCGAACACTGGTGGGGAACAGGCCCTGAGGCAATGCGTGTGACATGGGGCTTCGAGGGGCATAACGGCCTCAGTGAAGGGGGGGCATAACGGCCTCAGTGAAGGGGGGGCATTTTACATTGTGCCAAGTGCTCCCTTCGCTCGCAAAGGTCGTAATGTCCCCTCGTTGCCTCACCAGGGTGGGGGTATAGTTCGCGGCTGGAGGAGTACTGCCGCACTTGGGACGTTTTTGCGGGAAGTCAGCTCCGGGTGACGCGTAGCGATGCGGAGCGCGGCAGTCGAGTTTCAGACCTGGACCAGGCAAGTTGTGTGTCGCACCTCATGAGTGAACGGTTCCGCCGGTAATTGAGCAGCTCCGCCCGCATTGGGCCACCACCTCTACCGATCCAGCTCCCTGCCAGCCACGTGGCGACGTCACGACCCCGAGGATCTCCGCTCTACCTGTGAACTTGCCCGCAGGATCTAAACTTAGGCTAGTTGGCACCCTCAGCGATGGCAACATCGAAGCAGGGACCGGTAGGGCAACAGTTTCAGTTAGTATTTTTTTTAGTTCACAAGTTTATGATATGTGACAGTTACTTTCATAATTGCACCACTAAAATATTTTTTTTCTTCTGTGGCCTATGATGATAACTTTTAATTTATATTTATATACAGATAATGCTTTGTATTTAACTCCAGTAACAGTTGTAATTATCATAATTTTTTTATGACATGTAATTGCATGTGTATTTGTGTGAACTATTGACAATTAGTTCTACTAACGCTCTTAATAAATAGATTTCAAAGAAATACTATCTACTACAGTAACCACCACAGTAAAACGTCAGGAAAATTTACATTTAGTTTTTCGTCATGGTCTCTATAAACCAAAACCATAGTAAAATAAAGTATTTATATCTCATAACTCACTATTATACAATATTTTGCAATTGTCTTAATTTACTTTTATTTCTTAAGAAATTAATTTTGTTTCTTAGTGGTGTTCCCAAATTACTACCATAATTTTTTTTCTACTGAAGATGTTTTATTCATTCCCCATTTCCCCCCTCAAATTTTGTTGTGCCGTAAAGGGTTAAGGGTTTAAAAAATGTATAAAGTATGTTTATAGGAATTAAATGGGATTCAATTATTTTCTTAGCGCTCTGCAGTAAGGAGGCGAACCTGAAACTAGTAAACGTATGATTTTAACTAAAAACGTATTTTCAGATAAAATCTTGGAATTGTTTACAGATTTGTATTATAATTAAAAAATATTATTATAATTACAAAATTAATAAATAATGATATACATTACAAATATATGTATAGAAATATATTTACTTGATTATAACTACAACTCTCACACTCATCAATAGTTTATTTATTTAAGATTTGTAATGTGGTCATATTATCCAATTTTCTTTAGAAGTCACGTACAGATTCACACATCAAAGAATTGACATATAAAACCAAGCAACTGCATATACAGTGTATGGTGTTCAGCTAACATAGAATCCTAAAAGTGCTTAAAATCAACATGTTCTCAGCTCCACTGTAGTACTTAACTGCAATGACTAGGTACTTAAGTGAATGAAAAAAAAAAGATCACGTGCAATGGCATGAGTGAAAATGAAGATTGGATTGTATAGGTGCATAAACAAAATGATTGTATGAATTTGTCGAAATACAAGCTAGATAACATGATACAAATTGTTGTTTTACACTAGTGTTTGCAAGTATATGTGTCCCAAAAGTAGTGTACCCATTTAAAATACAGATACGTACTATAGTTAATAATGCAGTTACAACGGAATTGTTTATATCACTTTGTAGCTTATAGTCAAGGGTTTATTCATGAAAAACAACATTGGGCATATGCCCACCATTCACATCTTGGCAGTGACGAATCGTTAGCACTACATGTTGCATGACCTTCGCCAAGATTTCTTGGGAAATGTCGAGGATTGCCATGCGAATGTTGTCTTTGAGGGTAGCAAGTGTCGGTGGTTTATTTCTGTAGACACTGTCCTTGAGAAAACCCCACAAAAAGAAATCGGGGGCGGTGAGATCCGGTGACCTCGGCGGCCAGTTAATGTCTCCATTACGGGACATGACCCGACCTGGAAACATCTCCTGAAGAAGTGTCATGGTCAGCCGAGCGGTATGACAGGTTGCACCGTCTTGCTGAAACCAGACCTCGTCATTTCCATAGCCAATAATGGTCTGAGAAATGTGCTCAACATGACACGGTAGCTTTCACCATTTACAGTGACGGCCACCCCGTTAACGTTTTCAAAAAAGAAAGGGCCGAAAACACGATGTGCCATTATCCCGCACCACACTGTAACACGTTGCTCATGGCGGGGTCTTTCATGAATCATTTCTGGGTGTTCAGTTGCCCAAATGCGGCAGTTCTGTTTATTGACAAAGCCACTCAGGTGAAAATGGGCTTTGTCACTCATGAGAAGTTTCGTGTGGAAATTGGGTTCTTCATTCACAAACTGCAGTCTTCTGGGCAGGTCGGTAGGCAATAATTGTTGAACATTTTGAATTTTGTATGGATATGTAAGTCAGCAGTTAAGATTCTGTGTAACGAAGATTTCGATATGCCAAGTTCTTTAGAACGACGACGAAGCGATTTCTTGGGAGTGTGTCACTGATGTGCGGGCATTGTCAATATTGGCTGCGTTTCACGCCGATCTTGGATGTCCACTTATGGATCTATCAGCAACATTTCCATTATCTCAGAAATGTTGAATGCATCATCTTATGACGTGTTTTGATGGTGGGGCGCGAACATTAAATTTTCGTTTGTACGCCCGCTGGGCTTGCACAACACTATGCCCATGCATGAAGTAAAGTTCAACTATGGACAAACGTTCTTTCTAGCTTCACCTATTCATGATAAATCTCCAATATCACAACAATCTGCCACAAACAAAACAATTATAACAAGGTACTATGGTTCCCAGTTTATTTGAGTTTCAAATGGGTACACTACTTTTGGGACAACCTGTGTATGCCAGAACAGAACAAGCAGAAGCACAAACATTTAATTTATATTTAAGTTGCAATATGACTGAATTCATAGGAACATCCAGGCCCTATCTATGTTCATTTCTGGCTGCTTAAAACTTTATTTTTTTTTAATAAAATTATAATTCTATCTGTAGTTTAGTTATACATAAAACAACTAAAACTTTATCTAACATAATTTAAACCAGTATCACAATTTCATAATTACTTAACATGTAGCAAGTTCACAAGAAACAAGTGAAGATAAAGCACTAACACTTTTTGTAAACAAAACAAACTTTAGGATCATCTCTTTCCGTCTTAATAAGCTAAAAAAAACTCTGCTATCCTATCCTATCCTTTCCCATTGACAGGATTTCAAAACAAGCAAACCCACAAGGAAAAATTCATTTGTTGGGAAACTGCATAAAGTTGCTCATTTATTTTCAGAATGATGAAACAAACATAATTATTGTGGCTGCAAAATCTGTTATTAAAATTTAACTTATCAAATATTTAGTCCGGAAACCAGTTTGAGTTTACTATAAATTGTTACAAACGCGAGACCAGACCGCGATGCTTGGTTTGGAGCTGGCTGGCGACCCTGCACGATCACTTGCATCACGTGCCGTGTCATGTGCCGTCCACTGACTGGCTGGATTACAAGGGTCATCGCTACGCCCCTTCTCCCCTCCGCTGCCCGCACATCGTCCTTCCTCTGTACTGTCATCTATCGCTGAGCGGCCTTGGGAATTCCGCGAGCCATCGTGCGGAGTGGCGTTAATGAGCGCCGTCTTTCTCAACTTTTCGGGCGTCGGGTTGGCCTGGGATGACATGACTCATCACAACCGCTCTCGTCGGTTCGAGAAAGGCGCACCAGGTACTTAAGCAACTATGCCAGCCTCTGCGGGAGTCCCGCGACGAGTGCCGAGCGAGTTCGGAGAGTTCTGCGAGTAAAGGAAAGTGCGACATTGGCAAAGAGGGTGAGAGACCTCCCGAGAGTGGCGCGAGACTGTGCGCGTGGACAGGCGTGAGGTAAGGGGCGAACCACTGTTGAGTCTAGCTCCAGTGAGGAGTGCAAACTGTGGAACTTGACAGACATTGAGTGACTTGCGAATAAACATTTTTAAGTGCCAGTGATTTTGATAGGACATTTTTAAATACAATTACAGTCAAACCTCTATCTATCGAACTCGCATGTATCGATTGTCCGTGTTTATCGTATACTTTCTACGGTCCCGGCAAAATTGCCATACAACTAAGGTTAAAAAAGTCCGCTTGTACCGATGTTCGAATTATCGTTTTGTCCGCATTGATCGTTCAAAATATGTGGTCCCGTCACTATAAATTATAATAGATGATCGTTTAACCATAAAGATTTTGCAGAAATAACCATTTCTTAGAAAGAAACCGTCATAAAAACAGTAATGATAGTATACAGTAGTAAATATCACCTTAAATCTGCAGCCAAGCAAGGTCATTAGATACCAGGTCGTCTCAACAGAAGAAAAACGAGTTTGGTAGTTCGGGTGTTTCCGTGATATGACGTATCCGCTAGACCTTCAAAGTAAACAAAACTGAAATTGCGTGCTTGTTTTGATTTTGTTTTTGTGCTGTGGTTTAGTAATGTAAAAATGCCTGCTGTTGAGAAGAAATTGGTTGCTTCATTTGTAAGAATAAGGACTTTTTTAAGATTGAATGATCTCAATCGACAGCTAAGTAAAAAACGTGTTGGAAGAAGCAGCAACAAAGTGTGCAAGAAAAGGAAAAAAAATTGTAACATAAATAGTAGGCTTATAGATTTTTTGAAGGAAGTGTCATTTAATTAAGATTTAGCAAAAAAAATTGTGGGGTGTGTTTGGAGTGATAGTAATCTTTTGTATTTCATATGAAATAATGTACTTGTAAATTACAGTCATGGATAATTTCAGAATGTGTGTTTGCTACAGAACTGTTTAACAAAAACTTATGACTTCGCAAGATAGAACTTCTAAAACTGTTGGACAGGACTAAATGTTATTGGATGTATTATGTTTGTAGGAAAACAATAAGGCTCCTGATATTGCTCATCGTTCATTGAATAAAAGCATGTTTGATGTGAACCACACCTAATGAACTTCATTTTCTGGTTTAATGAATTTGTCATTGCTTTGTTTATCTTTAAATAGCAAACATTCCATCATATTTGATTCCATAGCTTGTCAGATCACTCATTCTTTCATTGTATTGTTTTCTTTCTCTGGTTTTTCACTAAATTGAAACCAAAAAAATAACTCTGGACATATTTCAAAGAGTTGTCCCTTGTTACAATCACAAGTAATTGTCTATGTTCTTGTTATATTTACATATTTGTGCATTTTATAATTTTTAATATATTTTGTGGTCATAATTGGGCCACAGTGATTTAATGCAGTTAAAAAAAAAAACCTGAACCTAACCGCAGTTGTTTTCAACATGAATAGAAAATATGTAGCATATCAAACTAAGTAATTCAGATGCATGAAAAAGTTACAAATGTGTTTGTATACTTATGTAACAAGCAAGTGCACCCATGTGATATTTTGAAGGGGGGGTGGGGGGGAAGTGAGATCTGGAGGAATATGGTGTTTCAAATATTTTGGAAGACAAATGGTGATTTTTAAGTAGGTACCTTCACATATTTAAAATCTACGTGAAAATATTTCAGTGTTGGACGACTTACTAACTACATTTTTGTCTTTCTCTGTCAAGGGGGGGGGGGGGGGGGTGCTTTGCCCCAGGTATGAGTGCCCATGGTAACAAGTAATAATCTAGTGATGTAAAATATGTCTTGTTAGCTCCAAATGAAGTATTTAGGGAGTCATGCTTAGTTTTACCTCAATTTATAACATGTATTTGTCTACCACACACCAAAATTTATACTAAGCCTTATCATCATCAACACATCCACTGTTTCCAACCTGTGGCTGGGTCAGCCAAGTGGGTCTTGTGACTTTGTCCATTTAACAATCACATTAAAGTGTGATGATATTGAAAGCCTTGCAGTTTATATTTTATTCGTACAAATATATAGTTATGTATGTGTGTGTGTATGTGTATATATATATATATACATACATACACACACACATACATACATACATGCATATGCCATATAAATTTTTAGAGATAAAGAAAATATGGTATTAATTTTCATGGCTAGCTGCCACACTAATTCTTTTTATCCAGGATTTTGTGCAAAATGACTTTTATAAAAAAAACTAATGGCAACATATAATAAATAAATTTAACATTTAATAGAGGTGGTATTAACCAAAATGTAAATAATGTTATATCATTTACATAAATATCTTGGCAACAAAATTTATTGATGTACATATTTCATTAAGGAGACTTAACGCTAAACCATTTGAAACTTCGCAAATATGTAAAATTACAGAAAAAATATTAAATTACTTTTTATGTAAATTAATGTAATAAATGATCAGCTACAAGTTGGGAAAACAATTCCTACACATTTGCATTGGAAAAAGCAATTAAAGCAAAATAGTAATGAGATAATGCCTGTAGTAAAAAATAAAGTTTTGTGTATTTTTTGTCAGCTTTTTATTTATCTTTCAAATATGTGTTCATTATAAAACATACTTGAAGTGCCTATTTATGTTGATGAAATATTTAGAGAAAAAAATCATGTCAATTGATGTAGTTTGTATGACAGAACATAGTGACTAATTGTATTTGTTTTATAGCTTCTTACTCACCACAATTTATAATAGGCATAAGTAAATGTAGATTATTATGAATTACCTATATATTTTGTTAAATACTGAATTTTGATGTAATGAATTATGTTCTGGGATCAGATTTGGAGTGTTGAAATATTTCTGATGAATTATTTGAGAAAAATTACCTTGTTACTGTTTCTAGCAGTAAAGAATTATGATGAGAGTATACAGACTGCATCTAATAAAATGAAAACAATTTAAGATATGGAGAAATGTGTTATGTGCATGAAAAATAATGAATATCTGATAAATTAATGGTGACTTCGAAATGCAAATCATCAATATAATCACGAGTACATTTAGTAATAAATTTAATAGTCACGAAAATAAATATTGCAAGATTTAAAAGATGTTACACTCCTAGGATATAAACACTTAGGTACCGTACCTACAATGAAATATTTTTCACAGTAAATTATTATGTTTATTTGGCTCAGTGGTTTGTACGTAGTTATGGATTACAAGTTTCCAGGTTTAAATCCTGTCACTTAAGAATTATTTTAAGTAGGTACATAAATTTTTACTACATTTTAACACACTAGAGTTATAGAGGATTATATTATTGATGGTTATTTGTTCACCTAATTGTTGTAATTACTATTATAGCTTGGTCATTTTTCACTAGGTGGTCTTACAACATTTATATATTTTTTACTAGTAACAAAAAATTAATCTTACAAACACAATCAAGGAGATTAATTACGAACATGTAAATAAACATTTATATTGATACAAATTAAGTGTATATGTTTGTTTGCATGCTGGTTTTTTATTTATATATATATATATATATATATATATATATATATATATATATATATATATATATATATATATATATATATATATATACACATACATACATATACATATATATGTATATATATATACACACACACACACAAATGTACAATTTTATTCTACACAAATAAAGTTTTGCACATTTAACCTTTGAAACTAGAGGAATGTCACTGTCTACACATTTAAAAAACCTGCCTCTTTTTCTACCTCTTACAGCAAAAGTTTGGCGTTTTGTGGTGAAATTTTTTGTAACTAACAGTTCAAAATATGATTACTACTGTGAACATCTGATTACAAAATAAAAAAACTATTCTCATGCTCCATCTGCTACCAGTAGTTTAATTTTCTGACAAATTAAAAAAATATATATATATTTATTCTAGTTACTCTCGTTCAAAAAAAATTATGTTTGTCTAAACTGCAAATGATGTTTATGTGATACTGTTTCTCATTACCGGCTTAGTACAATTTTACGTTCCAATGTTAAGAGATGAAATAAAATTACCCAGCGATGTATCATGTAATAAAGACTTTGAACAATGGTCTGTGATATTTGTTTTAAGCCACATTACATATTTGCGGACCACTTGTTGGAAAGTATCACAAGGTAGGAATAAAGTGTTGCAGTGTTTTAGGCATGTTTTCTTCCAGAAGAAGTGTTCAGGTAAATCAGAAACTGAGTATGCCTTACTGCCTGCACTATGGTGCGTAAGTAGTGGCCGTAGTGGAATACCAGCTTGGAAACATGTACCTGCCAAGAATGCCAAAATACCAAAATATTTTTATCATGGTAAATTATCTGGGAGTTTGTTTTGCAATTTTAATTTGAGTTTTTATATCAAAATATAATAGTATATGTGGTAATTTTGGAGACTATTAGTTTTTGGTAAATAAGTTGGGTAAGGATTAAAATGAAAGATTAAATTAAAGAATTAATTACTTTAAAAAAATAATTGTGGTATTATTTTACACTAATAAATCTTTCACTTAGAGCTACCATTTTTCAGAATTACAGATCCTAGTTAACCTAGCAAACCTTTCACATAGTGATCATTTACCATGTTACTCAGGAGTTACCATTCTTAAGAATTACAGCTGATGGAAAGGGACATGGTTAATGGTAGGCCAGACAGCTTTAGAGTGCAGTTAAAATTTTTTACTTAAATTAATAATTATAAATGACAGGTCTGTAAGAAAATTTTCTATGCAAAATTACTAGCTCACTTAATATGAAATTAATGGTAGGAAGAGGGAGTGGTGACATGGAGTATGTACCACAGGGGAGTGCCATGGGGCCCTTGCTGTTCATAATGAAAGATGTCTGGGAAAGCATGATGAGTAGATTAAGATTGTTCGTAGGTGACTGTGATATACAAAACCTTGGGAGGAGTGGCACATCTATAAGATGAAATTAGAGTGTTGGTCAAGGAATAATGGAATGGGGATAAATGTAAACAAAAAATAGATGGTTAGATTCACAAGAAATAGAAACATAGACAAGCAAGTATATTACTGGAATATATTGCAGGAGATTCTGTAAGCAATAGATGATTACAAGTATCTGGGATTAACACTACAGAGAGACCTAGACTGGAAAGAAAAAAAAAAGTGGACGGTGAAGAAGGGAGTAGGGGTCTGGGGTTAACTGCTATGACACTAAAGGAGAGATATAAAAGTCAATGAAAAGGCATCTTCCATGCTGGTGATAACCAGATATGGAATACACCCCAGGAATTTGGGACTCGTACCTAGCGATGGACATTTAAGAGTTATAAAGGTACAATGCAAGGTAGTGAGATAAGTGACAAATATCGGAGGAGAAACGATGACGGAAGAAGGAAGATGCATAGACCATCAGTGATGATGATGGAGCTTGTGTGGGACACACTGTAAAGGAGGAGAAAGAAAGAATGGTGAAATAGTTTAAGGTAATTAAAGGGAGGGGATTTTGGAAAGCTGAGAGATCCACAGGTTAGAATGCAATGGATTAGACAAAATCATATTACTGCACACAAATATGAAATTTGGTAGTTAAAGGGCCATTAAATATTCTTAGAATATTTTTTGGAGGATAGTCATTACCATAAAACTTGTTAGGTATATTGTATGATATTCTTAATACACTTACAAAGTTTGTTTACTAATGCAAATGAACATAACATGTTGACACTTAAACATCTAGCAAGAAAGCTAAATGTAATATTGAATATAATTACTTATCAATGGTAACAAGCATAAACAATTTGGAATTAAATAACACAATGTTGTGAATATTGCAAGAACAGCACGCATCACAATGTTTACCAACAACAACAGTTTAGATTTTAAAATACACATTTGAGTCTAATTTACAATTAAATAACTGACAACATAACAAAGATTAAATATATTACTAGCGGAAACACGTGATACATTTAACCTGTACATAAATTACATCAGTCTATGTGAATCGTAAAATTTAAGAAAGTGCCATTTAGACACGTGATTAATTTGAATTCCCGCGGCAATATGGTCTAGCATGTACGTCAGACGCGATTGACCAATAACAGTAAAATAGCGGGATGAGATGACCTGGTATCTATTGACCTTGGCAGCCAAGTAATGGAGCACGTAAATATGAAGAAAAGACAAATGAACAACAACGTACGAATAAATATGGATGATGTACCATAACTATAGTACAAACCCAATTGTTATCCTTAGATAATTACCATAAAAAGAACTAAAGATTCTTTGTCGATACCATAATTACTACAGAAGCACGAAAGCTACCACATTTGCACTACAGTTACCGTAACAACCGAGATGTCTATTTACCGTGACGGTAATTTATTTATTTATGACATATTAAAATTAAAGAACATTATTGAAAAAAAAGGATGTTAAATTTTTATATGTACGTTTGGCACATGTTGCGAAGAAATAATGTGATCTGAAATAATGCAGTACTACTACGAAAACTGAAAAGGGTACTCGTGGATTTTTAGGTTATGGCAGTCTCTCTCGTTTTTCAGTAATATCGGCCGAAAATTAACAAGCGTATCGGAAGTCGGCAGAAATGCCGATTCAATTAAATATTGGCAAAATCGGCTTCTTCAGGACAGCTCTACATTTGATGACATGAGTAAACATATTTCAGACTTCAGGATATTGAAAACGACTTTCAATTTCCATGTAGATTTATTGTGCTTATGTTTTTTTTTTGCAAGTGTAAATTGAATTAAGTAAAATACTTCCATTTTTATTTATTTTTCAACTGATTTAACTTTAATGACAAGTAACTGACATATTTCTGACACTAATTTTGAGGTTAAATATTATTTTTTAAAAATTCTTAAGAGTGAAGTCCACATCTATTGAATGTCCGCATCTACTGAATTTTTTTGTTGGTCCCCTGAAAAACGATAGATAGAGGTTTGACTGTATATATTAGTAGTGAAAATATTTGTAATTAATAAAACTGTAATAAAATTTAATTGGGCTATTCCTTACGAACACAGTTCTCCCCACATGAGTCGTTACATTTTGATAAATTTTTGAATTGTTTTATAAAGTGAGATTCCAAAATTTTCTGTAACAACCACAGCCTTATGTAGAAAATTGATGCATTTATTTTACTGCCCTTGACAAGAGCGATGAACAGCGGTTTAAAAATTTGCATTAACAAAATATATATGTGAATACTGTTTTCTTACTGCCTAATATTTTTTGTGAAAAGAAAACAGAGAAGCAGAAAAAGAGTGAAGGCCAATAAAGGTTTGGGCATGAATAAACATAGCAATAAATAGTATTTCAGGCTAGGTGATATTGAACATAACGAGTGTCACACCAGCGTACTGCGACCAGAATGACCGCCTCACTACATACTTCGACACCCAAGCTGCTAGTGGTCCAACTGAATACACTAGTCAGTTTACAAATATATATACATATAACGTAATTTGCGTTGTGGCCTTCACTAAACTCTAAATCTTACTCTACTGCCACAACTAGACTAAAAAGAAATTTTTTTCCCATTAATTTATTTACATTTCCTCATTAGCATTACATTCCAAAGTTTATTTATTAAATATATTGTTACGATCGCGCTTGGCTGCAGTGCATGGCATCGCCGCACTCGTTCGGCCTGTCTGCGCCCCCTTCCACCCGCATCCTCTCCCTGGTATCTCGTGTCATACTATCTCGCTACATTCTGACCGTCGCAGCGTGCACCTGCCTCAGATCGGGTTACTTAAAAGAGGCCGCACTGCGGAATAAAATGACTCAGACGCCTTTATCGGCGTTTTTAGAGCAGCCACCGCGTCCTTCGAGGACTCACGATGCATTTCTGGGCATTTCGACGGCAAAGGTCGCGCGATATCTCGGAGACATGCCCGATTGTTCTGGATGGAAACCCAAGGGCTATTTAAGGAGGTTGGGCCGACCTTCGAGTCAGAGTCAGAGAGAGAGTCTGAGTGGGGAGTTCTCCCGCGGCGGAGTTTCCGGGCGATAGTGCCGCAGGTGCGGCAGAGTGGCGAAGTCCTTGGACGAAGGTTCCAGGGCAGGGAGTGAGTGAGTTCAGTGGAGTCGGGAGTTTCCGGGCGATAGAGTCGCGGGCGCGGCGGAGTCCCGAGTGAAGTGGCGAGCGAGTCGTCGAGTGGGATCTCGGCGAAGGGTGTGACGGCGGCGGCGGAGTGCGGCGGCGGAGTGCGGCGACGGAGTCCCGCGGCGGAGACCCACGAGGGGTGCTGCGACGAGAGTTGCGCCGGAAGTGCGGCCCAGCGAGGTGTGTGAAACGAGTGACTGGGGAATTGACATTTCTTTAAGTGTAATTAATTATTTGCTAATTTAGAAGATTATTTGTAAGTGTCAAGTAGTGGTAGTAAATAAAACTGTGTGTGTGAAATAAAATCTATTAATTGGGCTATCCTTACGAACCCGCAGGTAAATCGTAACATTTTGGTGTCAGAAGTGGGATAGCCCTATTTATTAGATTTAGGATTAGATTTAAGAAATTTAAAATTAAAATAATAATAGAATTACCTTTTTCTAGAATAAAGTTAGTATTAGGAATTGTAGGTAGTTAAGCACATAGGTGATAAATAGTGTAGTGATAGAACAATAGTGACAGCGAAAGACTAATAGTGTATGTTGACAAGAAAGATGGCTGCTGACAAGTTGGAAAACATAGTGGCTTTCTTGGCCGAAATGAATAATAAAATTGATAAAGGTCAGGAAGAACTGAAGAATGAAATGAAGAGTAACAGGGAAGAAATGAAAAATGGCCAGGAGAAAATGGAGAATAGGCTGGACGAGATGAAGAGTAGCCAGGAAGAAATGAAGAATGAAATGAAGAAGTTGCTAAATGATTCTCCGGGTACCCAGGCCCGAAGAGTAGGACGCCCACGGTGCTTTGTCTGCCAAGAATTAGGACACATCCAGCGGGAATGCCCGACACACAAGAAGACATCACAGAAAGAAGACAAGCGAGAAGAACAGGGAAACGGGCAGTAGCTGGTGTGAGGGGGCACACGCCAGCTCTACGGGAAATGGTAGCCCCTAGGGTTTTCCCAGTATCCTTACTTCGCAGAGGTCAGGACAGTTTGTTGCTTAATGGATGGATCAATGGTAGACAGTTTTTACTCACTGTTGACACAGGGGCATCAGTGTCTATCATCCGCTCAGACCTTGTGAGTAGGGACAAACTGAAGAGAACACCCATTCCATACAGGCTTAAAACAGCCACTGGGGACACTGCACCAGTGCATGGATGGTTGGAATCGGAAGTAAGGATTGGGACTTGGACATTACCACAGAAATTTCTTGTTGCCGATATCACTGATGAAGTAATTCTAGGAGTGGACATAATGAATCAGTATGGATTTGTTATTGACATGGAGGGACAGGTACTGCGTATAAAAGGGGAAGAGGTGGCTTTGTTTACCCCTGATCAATTGGAAGTTCCTGTAATGCAGGTAGTAGTTAGCGAATCTGTGTCAATTCCAGCAAACCATGAGCAGATTGTAGCTGCTAGAATAATGGGAGACCCTAGGGGCAACATGAGCTACCTGATTGAGCCGGATATGACTTTAGGATTGGAGAAGCTCCTGATTGCTCGAAGCATTGCTAAGGTCGGCGAGGTTGTACCAGTCAGGGTAGCCAACCTTGATTCGCGAACGAGGGTTCTGAAACAGGGAGACCCAATAGCTAGCTGTGAACCAGTCTCTTGGGTAGGCCTGAGTGAGTCTTCTTCACCTAGCATACATACCGAGCAGAGACTTAATCCTAATTTAGAACAGTTATTGGAGCGAAGCCAAGATAATCTGACAAGTGAAGAGATGGAAGAAGTTACTTCTTTCCTGTTGAGAAATCAAGATGTTTTTTCCTTAGGGGACACTGACCTTGGAAGAACCAGCATCGTGTATCACCGCATTAACACTGGCGATACCGAACCAATCCGACAAGCACCACGGCGACTTCCTCTAGCGAAACAGGAAGAGGCAGAGAAGATGATTGCAAGTATGATGGAGGGTGGTGTCATAGAGCCTTCTGCAAGTCCTTGGGCTTCCCCAGTCGTTCTGGTAGCGAAGAAGGATGGCCAACTGAGGTTCTGTGTGGATTACCGGAAGCTGAATGATGTCACCAAAAAGGACAGCTACCCCCTCCCACGTATCGATGACACACTTGACACACTCTCTGGCACCAGATGGTTCTCTACGCTGGACCTAAAGAGTGGTTACTGGCAAGTGGAGCTGCACCCCGAGGATAAAGAGAAGACTGCTTTCTCAACAGGAAGTGGGCTGTTTCAGTTTACTGTGTTACCATTCGGATTATGTAATGCACCCGCAACCTTTGAGAGATTGATGGAACTTGTGCTGCATGGCTTGACTTGGAAAACATGTCTAGTGTACCTGGACGACATTATTGTGGTGGGAAATACTGTAAAGGAGCATTTAAAGAACCTCCAGGACGTATTTGACAGGCTTCGCCATGCACAGCTCAAGTTAAGTCCTAAGAAGTGCTTCTTGTTTCAACATGAGGTAACATTCCTCGGACATATTGTATCACAGGTTGGGGTCCGAACAGACCCTGAGAAGATCCGGTCTGTAAAGGAGTGGCCACGGCCTGAAAACAAGCATGATGTAAGGAGCTTCTTGGGTCTCTGTACCTACTATAGGAGGTTTGTACCTGGGTTCGCAGCCATTGCAAAGCCTCTGCATGAGCTGACCGAGGAAAGGAGGCAATTTCTGTGGATGCCAACATGCGAGACTTCCTTTCAAGACCTCAAGAAAGCCCTGTGTACAAGCCCTATTCTCGCCTATCCCCGTCAACATGGAGACTATATCCTTGACACAGATGCAAGTGGAAGGGGGTTGGGAGCTGTACTTTCCCAAGTCCAGGATGGGAATGAAAGAGTCATAGCATACTACAGTAAAGTTTTGTCTAAGCCTGAAAGTAACTATTGTGTCACAAGAAGAGAACTTCTGGCTGTAGTAAAATCCTTCCGACATTTCCACAAATATCTGTATGGTAGGAGATTCCTTTTACGAACTGACCATGCTGCACTTAAGTGGCTGTTACAGTTCAAGAATCCAGAGGGACAACTTGCTAGGTGGATTGAACAGATACAGCAATATGATTGTAAGATTGAACACAGGAAGGGCCGAATTCATAGCAATGCCGATGCTCTTTCTCGAAGACCTTGCAAGGTAGACTGCAACCACTGCAAAAGAGCAGAGGAAAATGAGGGAATCGAAGATATTCGGCGAACTACTATAACCAACGGTGAAGACAAATGGGACAATGCCAGCTTGAAATCGGCTCAGCATCAAGACCCTGACCTGGGACCCATTATAAGCTGGATGGAAAAGGGTACTGGACGTCCATCATGGCAGGAGGTATCTAGTGACCGAAAGGAAGTGAAGGCTTATTGGGCACAATGGGATTCTTTAAGGCTTGTGGATGGGCTGCTGATGAGGGCATGGGAAAGTCCAAATGGAAAAGTAGTTAAGATGCAACTATTACTTCCAAAGAGTCTAGTAGCAGAGGTGTTGAAAGAAATCCACGATGGTACTTCTGGCGGACACCTAGGAATTAACAAAACTCTGGGTAAGACCCGCCTACGCTACTATTGGTTGAAATGTCGCCAGGACGTGGAGGCATGGTGTAGAAAATGCGAAACATGCTCGGCTAGGAAAAGACCACAACATTGTAGTCGCGGAAAAATGCAAGCCTATAATGTGGGAGCTCCATTTGAAAGGATAGCAATCGACATCGCTGGGCCATTCCCCAAGACTAAAGATGGTAACCGGTATATTCTGGTAGTGATGGATTACTTCAGTAAGTGGCCAGAGGCGTATGCACTTCCCAACCAGGAGGCTACCACCATTGCAGATACACTAGTCAACAACTTCATTTGTAGATTTGGGGTACCAATGGAGCTTCACTCAGACCAAGGCCGCAACTTTGAGTCCACAGTGTTTCAGGAGGTGTGCCGGTTACTAGGCATAAATAAAACCAGGACTACAGCCCTACATCCTCAGTCGGATGGCATGGTGGAAAGGTTCAACCGAACTCTAGAGGAACACCTTGCCAAGGTCGTGGCCGAACATCAGCAAGATTGGGATCAACATATTCAGTTATTCCTAATGGCTTATAGGGCTGCCATTCATGACTCGACAGGGCAGACTCCTGCAAGTATTGTATTTGGACAGGAGTTGAGGCTACCCTGTGACATCAAGTTCGGTCATCCTCACCAAGAGTCGACCAGCACTACCGACTATGTCAATCGCTTGGAGGAACGAATGACATTTATACATGACGAAGCCCGTAGGAACCTCCGAATAGCGACAAACCGAATGAAGACAAGGTACGACATGAAGGCTAACTCGGCAGGATATCACGAAGGCGATTTAGTGTGGCTGTATAACCCTCAGCGAAGGAAGGGCAGGTGTCCTAAGCTTCAGAAAGCATGGGAAGGCCCGTATGAAGTATTGAAACGGCTAAATGATGTGGTGTACCGTATCCAGAGGGGGAAAAGAGGACGAATGAAAGTGGTGCATCTAGACCGATTGAAGGGATATGCGGGAAGAAATGAATTACCTGTTCGGGACGAACAGGTTTAAGGAGGGGGCAATGTTACGATCGCGCTTGGCTGCAGTGCATGGCATCGCCGCACTCGTTCGGCCTGTCTGCGCCCCCTTCCACCCGCATCCTCTCCCTGGTATCTCGTGTCATACTATCTCGCTACATTCTGACCGTCGCAGCGCGCACCTGCCTCAGATCGGGTTACTTAAAAGAGGCCGCACTGCGGAATAAAATGACTCAGACGCCTTTATCGGCGTTCTTAGAGCAGCCACCGCGTCCTTCGAGGACTCACGATGCATTTCTGGGCATTTCGACGGCGAAGGTCGCGCGATATCTCGGAGACATGCCCGATTGTTCTGGATGGGAACCCAAGGGCTATTTAAGGAGGTTGGGCCGACCTTCGAGTCAGAGTCAGAGAGAGAGTCTGAGTGGGGAGTTCTCCCGCGGCGGAGTTTCCGGGCGATAGTGCCGCAGGTGCGGCAGAGTGGCGAAGTCCTTGGACGAAGGTTCCAGGGCAGGGAGTGAGTGAGTTCAGTGGAGTCGGGAGTTTCCGGGCGATAGAGTCGCGGGCGCGGCGGAGTCCCGAGTGAAGTGGCGAGCGAGTCGTCGAGTGGGATCTCGGCGAAGGGTGTGACGGCGGCGGCGGAGTCCGGCGGCGGAGTGCGGCGACGGAGTCCCGCGGCGGAGACCCACGAGGGGTGCTGCGACGAGAGTTGCGCCGGAAGTGCGGCCCAGCGAGGTGTGTGAAACGAGTGACTGGGGAATTGACGTTTCTTTAAGTGTAATTAATTATTTGCTAATTTAGAAGATTATTTGTAAGTGTCAAGTAGTGGTAGTAAATAAAACTGTGTGTGTGAAATAAAATCTATTAATTGGGCTATCCTTACGAACCCGCAGGTAAATCGTAACAATATGTTATATTTTTGTATATATAAAGTTTCTAGATTATTTAAGTTTGTTCACTGAGACTACGATAAATATTCTGTATAGAGTAATTAGTTTATTAACATTGCGCAATATCATCTTCAAATAAAGACTATTTGTTACACATTTCAGTGACAAATAAGCAGTATGGTGTAAACTTGTGTTATGTTTTTAGGCATGTTTCACTTCACAAATGTGCAAAGATTGAAATCAAAGCAAGATTTTCAGAGGTTGTGCCTTCAAAGTTGATAGGTTCCCAGGCTGTATATGTCTGGCTTATTTCCTGCTAAGAACTCACACTTGTTTGCAGTCATTTCAGCAATGGACCTGCGCCTCCCCTCCTCCCAGGGAAACAGTTACCTAATCCTCATTGTTCCATCAGTAATATATCCCCCATGCTTGTGGGGGTAGTGCCCTCCTGCTTTTAACTGGTCCTCACATGGGCCTGCAAACTGCAGCCAGATCTGCCCTGAATCCCCACCTTAACTGTTCTTAAAATATCAATCTTCACATAAGATGCTAGTGTGTATGTGAGTGTGTGTATACGTATACCTAATTCTGGTCAAAGAAATACAGACAAAAAACAATGCAGTGCCTAAGGATTGTAGGCACTCCACTATCCCAGGGCAAGAAACAACAATTTTCCGTACCCTTCCTGGAGTTTGTTTTGCGCGACATGCAAAAAATTACGTTTAGCTTCACATGTTTTCTCCCAGAACAGGGTACAGACAAATATTTTCAAAAGGCATAAATTGAAAATAGCAAGCGTGTTTCGAAATTTAAAGGAGCAATGTTTTCAGCACCAAAGAAAACTTTCTAAAAGGTTAACTGCAACTTTAATTGCAAAAATTTAATGAAACACGCAATAAATAAATACAGTGGAATCCGTTTATAATGACATCGAAGGGAATTGACAAATACGTCATAATAAGTGGACGTCATACAAAGCATTTTGTGAAAAAAAAATTACCTCTTTAGGTGAATACTTATGTATTTTAATAGAGAAATTTAGCATATAAACACATGTACAAATATGATACATATATGTACATATTTCTCATTTTTTAATTAATAAATCTGTAATTTTTGTCTGCTTTTGTTTTTACATTTTATTGTAATAACAGTCTCTAATACTATTGTGTATATAAGACATCGCCATGGTCAAATTACTATCATTTTCAATATTGCTATGAACAAATCGTGATAATAATTCTGCAGCCTTTAATGCCTCTTCTGCGGTAGGTAATGGTGCTTCCTCGACTTCCTCTTCCCTTTCCCCATCACTTTCGAGGTGTTCCCTAGCATTGATGTTCTGTACGATATTTTCATTGGTGGGTTCTTCGGATGTGAGAAGAGCACTATCAATGTCAACATAATCTTCCCACATTTCCAGTGCTGCTAAAGAATCTGAATTTAGGTTTCGTGACCACAAAGATAAAGGGACGTCATCTTCATCAAATTCATGTTTTGCTGTTTGAACAGGTAAACTGTCATGGTTTCCAATGAATACAGCATGTTTGAAACAGTTGTGAATGGTACTTTGTGACATTTTATTCCAGGCATCATTAACCATCAGAATTGCATCTAGCACCGTTATTTTCGTAGAAGAGTTGTTTTCATTAGCATCAAGACAATTAATCATTTTGAGCACAAGGTTTTTTCTAAAATTAGTTTTGAGTGATCGTATTATTCCCTGATCCATTGGCTGTAGTACTGATGTTGTATTCGGCGGAAGGAAAGCAAGTGTTATAGACTTTAAATCAGTAACTTTTGGATGCGCCAGGCAATTATCAACCAGCAATAAAATCTTTTTCTTCTTCTTCTTCACCAAATCACGATCCCAATTTCGAAGACATTTTTCAAAAAGCTATGATGTCATCCAAGCTCTACGATTGTTAGCATAATCGACAGGTAACGATTTGACACTGGTAAAACATCTTGGTTTTTGTGACTTTCCAATAATGAGCAATTTCTTTTTTTCTGTGCCACTCAAATTTGCTGCTACCATGACAGTTATTCTGTCTTTTGACAACTTGCCTCCACTACAATTTTCACCTTTAAAATTCAAAATTTTGTCCGGCATTAATTTGTAAAACAGTCCAGTTTCATCAGCATTAAAAATCTCATCATCAGAAATTGTCTTCATAGATTCGGCCACACAGACATAAACCAGTTTGTTGTTGAATTTTGATCAACAGACGAAGATTCACCGACAATTTTTCCCGCCACAATGTTATGTCGAACTTTAAAACTACTGATCCAGCTTGCAGAACAATTGAAGTCGAGAATACCAAAATGCGTGGCAAAAATATTTACCTTTTCCTGTAGCATAGGGCCGCTGAAAGGTCTCCCTTGTTTCTCGTGATTTTAAACCACTGAATTAATGCTTGATCAACATTTTCTTGTCGCGATTTTCGAAGCCTCTTCGGTTTCAAAACATTTGAAATGAACGATTGCTTAATCCGGTTCTTGTATTTGAAAATCATTGAGATTGTCGAATGACCCACGCCAAATTCCTTTGCGTGAGAAGAGTTTGATTCTCCATTTTCTAATCTGCATATAATTACACCTTTCTACTCAATCGTAAATGCTTTACTGCGTTGAGATGACATTTTTTCCACAGGATATCACAAACAACAATGCGTGACCTTCAAACTGTCAATTACTCACTGAGGTTCAAAACAAAAACGAGCCACGTCATCGGGAATTAACGAACATTGCTGAAGGTGTAAAGAATCATGTCTGTCATTATAACCGGACATAATTTATTAAAAATGGGTCACAATAAGCGACATGTCACTGTAAGCAAAGTCATTATATCCGACTTATTTACAAAGAATTTTATATGAAAACCAAATTTCATTGTGTTATTACGTCATAATAGGTGGTTTGTCAATATAGGCGGAGACATAATAAACGGATTCTACTGTACATTACTTTACAAGTCTAATAAGCGGCTGCATAAATATCTTTACGTTAGCATCAAATACAAACAAATTACCAAGCCCTAACAAAATTATATTACACTTAAAAGTCTTTAACCAGGGTATTTTTGGCAATAAAAATTTTTGTAGTCCGGTGGGGCGGAGAACTTAAGGGCTGTTACGCAACATAAAATACAAAAGTTCAAGACCTCGTAAAACAAAACTAAAATAGTTTTAAATGTGCATCTAAGGTTCATAACACACAATTTATTTTCATCTTACAGGTCTTTCAAACAGCCTTTCAGACATATACTACAAAGTTTCTGCTAGCTTGGCACAGCTGTTCCAAAATTTAAACTGCCTGATGTTGCACCGCTATGTTTTAAAGCTTTTGGCAGGGGCCTTAATGGGTCATGGGCTGACAACACTTACTTGCTTAATTGTAGGCCTCCATCGAGCACACCACTTGATTAGCATGTTCCACACTACTGCACGCCTAAGTTACATAGGCACACACAGTCCATTTGCGTGAGACGGCTTGCACCCCTTTCCCTCACCGTGTACGTAAATTCAACACTCATGGCCCCAAAAGGTACATGTGTTTTACACATCCCGTTACAAACCCTCATAGCCACAGAAGGTCTGCAGAGCGTCCAGTGCACTGCCCGAGGTGCAACTGTCATGCGCACTAGTCTGTGCACAAGAAAGTAGTTCTGCACTCCAACATGCCCACACATAAATATAAAGTAATGATAAAGCTCAACAGAATAAATATAAGAATTTAAATAAAGGCTACATTAAAATACGTACAATAAAAACTAAAATATTAAATACGATAATTGATAAAAAGAAATTACAAGAAAGGTCTCCAATGATCTAGAAGTTCTGCCAATTTCAGTGCAAGTCAATTAGCCATACGAACGTAGTAACACTACCCAGGAAAAACTTAAAAAAAAAAAAAATTAAATATATATATATATATATATATATATATTAAAAACTTACATTAACAATTCCGTTGGTTTCAAAAAAAAATTATTACCATATACAAAGTTATTATAGAGAATCCTTTGTCTTTGAAATCACAGGTTTACAAGATTTTTCAACCCCATTGCCCTGCATCCCGGATATGTAGTATTCCCTTCTACTTCCCCTCCAGGCCTGCTCTCTGATGCTCTTCTTCCGGTGCTGACAACTTGCCAGATGTTTTCTTCACACTATACCGTATTTACCCGCGTGTAGGTCACACATTTTATGCCAAATTTTAGTTTAAACCCTTATACGAGTGTTACTTTTGGGCTATAAATGAATAAAAAAAATATTGAACTATGTGAATATTTGCGTAAATAACGTACATATGTTTTTAATAAATGTAACACCACTAGTAAATATAATTTGTTTAATAAAAATATCTCAGCAGTTTTTTAAAGCCCCGTGTGCAGGGCAATTATTTTAAGTGTGCTGTGTCTGCAACCCAACCGGTTGCGGCACCAGCAAATGACGTGTCTGCTGCGTTGCGATGGTGAGACTAAAATCTAAAAATAAACCAGCCAGAGAGAGCAAGAGTATGTGTATATGAGCGTGTACGTAAGGCCATGTGGCAGTGTTGATGGTTCTCCCTCCATCTCATCGTAAATGTCCCGTGAACTGGCACCCACACAATTAACGAGTCTATCTTGTCAGGTGTTCATGATGCAACTGTGCCCGAACATTATTGTTTTTGCAAGAGATTTCCCATGCTTTTAACTGAACATTCCATGACATAACTACAGCCATCATTGGTGTTTATAAGTGCACCTTTTATATTCTACCAGCCCGCACAAGTTTGCCGGTAACATGAGTACGTACTAGTTTTTATAGAAGGAACTGACAGAGTAGCTTGCCACTTCTTCTCTCACCGTGGCAAGGAAATAGGTAAAAATTGGTTGTCTGTAAAGTCGGTTTATGGACGATAGTTTAACGTGACAACGTCACAACAAAACATTGATGAAATGATTGCATACTTTTATGAATAAAATTGAATCATTTTTATTGAATTATCACTATTTTGTATGGATACAAAGGAGTGAAATGAAATCTACAATTTAATTGATAAATTTACTTTTATTTGCAGTCATTAATTGAAATATGTTTATTACTTTAATGAAGAGATTATTTTAACTATAACTTTTATACATGTTTGCTATTTAACTTCTTCCAATCTGTGTTATTCTGTTAAGAATAGGACAATGATAGTAAAAGTAGGAAACGAATGGGAGTGTTTCAAGTTTAATGTGCCTCGAAAAAGTCAAATTGATGGTTGTTCCAATCGAGTGGAAGAGAGATAGATGTGGCGCAAGCGTACAATGAGCGTAACAGGACACAGATTAACGCAACAATGTGCGTAACAGGACACTTTTGTGC